>NC_051156.1:157107669-157781574 GCF_013339745.2 Dermacentor silvarum
GACCCCTGTTTCGGGCAGACCGTTGGGTATGAGTCGCCGTTACTGTCAAGCTCGCTACTACTGCTGCTGCAGCGGCTATCGTCATCACTTTCATCATTGTCTTCTACGTTGCCCTCAGACAGCCGAAGGTTGTGCAACACAGCACATGCCGCGGCAATGTTGGCCGCACGCTCCGCCTCGTAGAGGAGGGTGCGGTACCGCTGCCTACAGTGGAAACGGCTCTTCAAGAGCCCAATACACCTCTCCACTACGGAACGCATGGCGGCATGTGCTGTGTTGTACATGCCTTCGGCTGTTTGCTTTGGAGGATGGCCAGGAACCGGGGTCAGGCACCACGACTCCAAGGGGTAGCCACTTTCACCTGCATGAAGATGAAAATGGTGCACTCCGTACTCTTCTGACGAGAAGCAAGTTGACATCTGAGGAAAGTTACAGCATCATTCACCAAAGGTAGGGTTCAGATGTTGCAGATCTTACACTGTCGTGTGGACCAAGCTCGAGTTGTGCATGTCCGCCCCAACACAAACTGTTAGCGAAATTACAAGCGTACTTCTCGGTGCCTGCCAGAAGTTGAAGAAATTAATGCTTATTAGTACTACCAATGACACAGTAGTAGCACTAATACACTAATACGTGTTGCTTTCTTCTGCTCCTTGCAGGTACTTGGTAGCACGCTTGCAACTTATTAACACTTTTAAAATTGTCAGTGCGAGCAATAATTGGTTTGATTTTTTTTCTACCTTAGGCACGCACTTACTCGTGTGCTTGTTATTTAGTTAAATGTTTGTGTTGGGGCGCACATGACGTTCTATTCGCTAATGAAGGGTGATTGCGACAAAAATGCTTTGTCTCACCGAGGAGGTATTCACCAGGATTCGCGATGCGCCCCGCTTGGAACCGCCGGCGCAGCCATGTCGTCCGCCAGACGAATGAGTCTTAATCCGACCCCTGTCGCATGGGATTCACGGTCAGGATCCTCATGTCCGCATCGCAGATATGAGGAAAATGTGAACGGAGAAAGTCCGCATTGACAAGTGCAACATAACTGTCAAAAGAATGAGCAGCACTACAGAACATAATGCATACTTACGAGCATGCACTTTACGGCGTAGTAGCCCTTCGGACACATGAACGCAGACGTGCGCTCACCCTTGTGGGTGATAATGGCAATGAGGCTACCATCCATGCACCTGATCACGCCGGGAATAGCGCCGCACCCTCCTTCACGGCTGCCTTTTCTTCGGACGTCTTCGGAAAATGGACACACTTGTTGCGGGCCCCTGCGTTTAGGAGAGCCTCTGCCACGCGTCGCACGCACTCGCTCCCGGTCGACTGCGACACCCGATCCTCTCCACGCTCCCCACGGACGCTTGCTCCCGGTGGCAAAGAAGCGCAGCCCACACAAAACCTTCCGCTACACCGGCAGTCCCGTCGCTCGCTCCGCTTCTAGTTCCCCGGCCAGTTCCTCGCACAACAACCGCACCGTTTCCTTCGAGGGGCGAAAATAGACATCCGGCATGCCAAACGCATTGTCCGGCTCTCCGTGTCCACGTCAGCGACGGCGAAAAGCCACCGCCATAGCGATGAGCGCGGCAGTCATTTTTTATGCGTTCTGAAACGACCCTGCATGCGGCACTGCTAAAAAATAATGCCTTATGCTCCGCATAATGAGTGTGTCAACGTCATTTTGAAGTAGCGGGTTTTGCCGGGTTCCCGACGTCGCGTGATTGACAGACAAAATGGGCGCGGCCTGGACATTTTTGACCAATGGCAGCCGGGTGATGACGTCAAAAAGCATAAACAAAGTAATAGAATTCCTACAAAATCACACCCCAGCTGCTAGCAGCAGCTGCGGCGGTGGCGGTGGCAGCAGCAGCGGGAAAGTCGAAGAAGCGGGAAAGTCGAAGGCGATGCAAACGTAGCATAATCATATAATAACGACAATGCACAAGTGGGTTGCCGTTATCGTCACCGTATCACTTTGATGCTGAAAAATGCGATGGAGCCTGTAAGAGTACTTGCGCAAATGCAACGGTGATTGCAAACGAACAAAACATGAGTGCTCTGAATGCAGACATTGCATAGCTCATATGAGGTGCCATTCCCTGAACACAGAAGAATGTTTTCACAGGAAGTTGCTGTTTTATACTCTAACCGTGAATCAATGCCTGCAAGTGTGTTTTCGAGGAACTCTTATTGTTAGGGCCAGCTTCATGTGTTATAGAGATATTGTTCAAGCCAGCTGTCGCGAACATATGCCATCCAGTTATAAAATAATGCATAAATTTCGCTGCGAAACAATATGACTTGTGTTTTGCAGTATAGACTCTACAGCTGATACAAAAAATTGTAAATTTAGAAATTTACAGAACGAAAATGTATGTTTGCTTGACCATATTGTGCTCGCGCTGGAAAATCGCACAAAAAGATGTAGCCTAAAGATGTAGATCCTGGAACTCCGCGCTTGTCGCAGCAACAGCGGTAATACGAAGTGGTCTGAGCCTGCATTAAACGTTGTGCTGCGATCCCGTTCATGCTAATATTGTGTAAACTTCTATTGCGCACTATTCTGTCGTTTCATGCTCGAGAGCAGCACCTATTGGCACATGAATAAATGGCGGAATCCATCGTTACCTTAAGGTACACAATCAAATAAAAAATAAAACAGAATGCAACTCACGATGACTCTCCACGGTAATGGGAGTAGGAATCGAACAATGTAGCGAGATATATTATTACATATGTCATGTTTATTTACACTTATACCCAGGTAGCACAAAAAAGATACTTAACGTTTTTATAGCGTTTATCAGGGACAATATTAACGGTTTGAAGAAGACACGAGTATGACAGCTTCAACTCCGTTGTATGAGATAAGCTCATTAGAGGGTTTAAACTTGCTTTTAATGTATAAAAGCTGTGTACCGGCACACTGGTGACAGCTCGCTGTAACTACAGCTTGTGCAAATATAATTGCAGCTGCCATATTTTATGTATTTACTGTATCTACTAGTTCACAGGGACGGACGACGACGAAGTGCCTCTTTGATAGAATGCTTCTATCTCTGTTCCTTGCATTTTGATCAAGTTTTCCACGTTTTTCGGGGACGCCGCTCCCTGCCTCGTGGCAACGGACGCGGAGCCTTCCATAGGCCCGCTCTGCCTGAGGTCTGCTATGGCAAGCTCCCCGGGAAATCAACGCGCCTGGTACAGCACCAGCGAGGTCATCAGCGAGGCTCGCTGCCTTGTGGCGATGGACGCGGAGTCAACTGCGGTGACACCCGGCCAAAGGTCAACCATGGCGAGCTCGTCGAGGAAACGAGGTTCCTGGTCTACCACCAGCGAGGACACCGAACTGTACTCGGTCACCGGCGACGACTCGTCAGATGACAGCTTTGAGTCTGTGATGAGCAGGAAAGCCAAAAGAAGGTTTCTCAAGGTGTCTTCACCAGCGAGGACATTAACAATGAAGACAAAAATTGAACGCTGGCCGCACTCAGTCCTCTTCGTACCTGAGGACTCCTCCATCAGCCTCCGAACGCTTAACAGGCAAGCTCTCTCCATGTTCCTCGAGGGGGTGGCGCCGAATCACATAAGGGAAGTTCGAATAAACACGCGAAAGAATATCCTCGCTGTGGACGCGACAAATTGTAGCACGTTGGACAAGCTTCGGAAAATAACCGATTTGGGAGGCATCAAAGTCCGACCGCGTGTACCATTGGACGAATCCAGCATGGCGGGTGTCATTTATGACATTGATTTGGCCAGAGCGAACTCGAATCTGGCAATTCTCATCAAACCAGTGACCGAAAGAGTTATCATCACGCATGTGCTCCGCCTTGGCAACTCCCGCTGCGTGAAGTTGATATTCAAGGGCGATTCCATTCCTTCGCATGTCAAGGTTGGCCACTTTCGACATGCTGTTCGCCCATTCGTGCCCAAACCACTTCAGTGCCATAACTGCATGAAGATCGGCCTTGTCAATGGCGTCTGTACAAAGAATACGGTTTGTCCACGCTGCGCTGAGTCGCACACTGTGGACGCTTGCCGCGCAACACATTTAAAGTGCAGTAACTGTGATGGATCCCATGATGCCTCATCCAAAGAGTGCCCGCAAATCCTGAGAGAAATTGCCATGCTTAAACAAATGGTCAGAGACAGATCATCCCACAGGGAAGCTGCTGAGACTGTACGACGCCGGCGTAACCGTCGACGCAAGCGTATAAGACGCAAGCTTGATCATACGCAGAACGCACCCAACCCACTACCTTCGAGTGCACGTAAACATACAAGCACGAAGAGGATTGAGACTGAGAAATCTAAAGCCGCGGAGGACTGGCCTGCGCTTCCGCGCACACAGCCTGCCAAGGAGCCTCCCCGCCTGATGTCTACTTCCACGCACACTTCGGTGGATGAAGTACCAAGGGTTGACCGACAGATCATACCAATGCTGCGGTCCCTAATGAATGTCATTAAAGAGCTACTGACAAGTATTGCAGCCCCAGCCGCTCGAAGTGGCCTGCAAGTGCTGGACGCGCTGAGCCCAGTCCTAGCAGCCCTGGAGTAGAACCATGGATGGCAATCACCAATCGTTCCACCAAGAGGTCAGAGAGGCATCTATTATCCAGTGGAACGCCAGAGGACTTAGATGTCGGACGCCTGATTTTCGTCAGTTTGTATACTCTAACCGTTTCCCAATCATCGTAATCTGTGAACCGAAATTATCAAACCCAATCCGTCTATCTGGCTACGAATCAATCAGGTCCTCAACTTGCAGCGAAAGCAGCAAGGTCGTTGTGTTTATTCGTCGGGAGCTTACCCACGTCGTTCAGCAAGTGCCACCTCATGATGAGAATCAGTATGTTTGCCTGACTGTTAAGAAGAAAAAGGTAGCCTTTACATTGGTGGGTACCTACTTATCCCCTTCAACCCGGTTTGATAGCAAGAGACTAGAAGACATCTTGACAGCAACCCCTGGTCCATGGATTATCACGGGAGACTTTAACGCCCACCACCTTATCTGGGGAAGCTCTAAAATTAATGCAACCGACCGACGACTGGCTTCATTCGCATCTGACCATGAACTGTCCCTTCTTAATGATGGGAGCCCTACCTTTTTACGAGGCTCATCATACAGCAGTTGCTTAGACTTGGCTTTTGTGTCACGTCGCTTGGCTACTCGTGTAAAGTGGTTTTTAGACATTGAGACACATGGGAGTGATCATATCCCAAGTTACCTTAAGATCAAGGGTTTGGCCAGCTGCCATTCGCCAAACACAATCCGGCGAATTGACTGGTCTACATTCGAAACCAGCATGGAAGAAGCTTGTCGCAACGGTCTCCCTTCTGGCCTTCAACAAGCTATCAAGGAGGCAACGCAGAATGCGACGTGCACGCTGAAATGCAATCCAAAGTTCTCCAAATCCGACGTGGAGTTAGAGCGACTCCGTGCGATTCGTCGGCGGGCCGAGCGAAGATACCGACGCACAAAGTCCATCCATGATCTCAGAATAGCCAGACGCACGCAAAAGAAAATCCAGTGCCGAATGGCCAAACTGGAATCTCAACGGCGGGAAAGTTTTGTGAATCCCTAGACCCCCGAAAATCTCTTTCCCACATATGGAGAACCGTGCGAGGCCTACGTACATTTCCCGAACAACGCGTGCCATTCAAAGCCTTGGCACTTTTCCAACGTCGAGAGGGCATCGAGGTAGCGGAAGATTTCTGCAGAAAGATTGCAGGTCAATCAACCTACACAGGCCCCCTTGGTACGGATAGCATTGAGCCGCAGGCACGGGACTCACGCATGGACTTGCTTTTCACCACCGAGGAGCTTGATGCGGCTCTTGCTTTGTGTAATCGGTCGTCGTCTCCTGGACCAGATGGCATATTGTACCGCATCTTGTGCCACCTGGGTGAGCGAGCTCGAAATGCCTTGCTGGATTTATTAAATGAATCCTGGCAGAATGAAAACGTTCCTCAAGAATGGAAGACAAGCCGCCTGGTGCCACTCCTCAAACCTGGCAAGTCACCACTAGAGCTCGCGTCATACCGCTCAATCGCGCTGGCGAGTTGCGTAGGGAAGGTGATCGAACGCATGATCCTTGCCAGATTGGAGTGGTACCTGGAACGCTACCAAATTTATCCAAATTCTACGGCCGGCTTTCGACGTCTCCGCTGCTCCATCGATAACGTCATCGATCTGGTCACTTACGTCCAGCATCAAATAGATGTAAACGATTATCGGTCGCTATGTTTCTGGACGTAAAAGGAGCTTATGACAATGTTGCTCATGATGCCATACTTGGTGCTCTGGAATCGGTTGGCCTTGGTGGCAGCGTGTACCGGTGGACCCGCAACTACTTACACATGAGGTCATTCTTTGTGCAGACCGAGTACGGTCCGACGTCTCGACACTGCACATACCGTGGTGTTCCTCAAGGTGGCGTCTTGAGTCCCACACTATTCAACCTTGTGCTTGTCGGTCTCGTGGAACGTATGCCAAATGATGTCCATATATCAATGTATGCCGATGACATCTGCGTGTGGACGTCAGGTGTAACACGTCCTCAGGTGCGCGCGAGACTTCAAAAATCTGCGACATCAGTTTCGGCGTATCTCAGCGAACAAGGCCTCCATATTTCACATGAAAAATGTGCCCTGGTCGCGTTTCAATCAATGACGCCTGACGCCATATCCATCAATGGGCAAAACATCTGTTACGCCAGGACGCATAGATTCTTAGGGGTGATAATTGATCGAGACCTCAGCTGGAGTCCCCATGTGACCTACCCGAAGAAAGGCCTAAAGGCCATTTCACCCGTTTTCAAATTTCTTGGAGGGAAAACGTGGGGAGAGTCAGTACACGCAATGTTACAATTATACAGGGCACTGTTTCTCGGATATCTGAGATACAGCTTACCTGTACTGAGCAATACCTGCAGAAGCAACATCCGCACAATCGAAAGTGCTCAGGCGCAGGCACTAAGGGTTTGTCTTGGATTGCCACGATGCACATCGACAGCGGAAACAATTGTAATAGCTCAAGATTACCCAGTGACAACTTATATGACATTGGAAGTGCTCAGAGTGCACATCAGGCACATTGCCCGCTCCCTTTTCCATCACCTCGCCACTCTGCCGAATGACCCACCCAATGCCTCCTTTTGCCAGGCGATATCGGCGTACCGTGACTGCCTCCCTCGAGATTATACGCCTGCCGAGAGACTGCTATCACCTCCTTGGTGTTTGGCTCGTCCACAAGTTGAACTCTCGGTACCAGGGATTTGAACGAAAGCAGGACTCTCGTCCCCAGCTCTCAAGCAGTTATCTCTCCTCATGCTGCACGAGGCATACAAGGACCGTTTTCACCTTTACACTGATGGCTCGATAACTCTTGACGGATCTACAGGGGCGGTGATCTTCCCCGCAAAAGCTGTGACCCTTCAGTTTCAAACTTCTCACCGGACAACGTCGACTGCGGCGGAGCTTGCTGCACTTCGCTGCGCACTTCACATGATTCACGAAGGCTTACCACGAGAGAGAGAGAGAGAGAAATAACATTTATTAGCCCCGAAGGAACTAAAGCCCAAGTCCGGGCCTCCTGGTAGGCTCATGCTTCCTGGCCCAGAACGTTCTTGACGTGCTGCACCAGAAGCGGCCACCATAGTTTTTCAAACCTTCGTGGGGGAGTGGTCCACTCCTCCCAGCTGCCAGGACGCTGGTCACGAAGATGGAGCATATTTACAGATTGAAAGGCCGCCCTGCATTGTCTGCTATCCGCTCTACGTCGTGGACAACAAGACCAACTTGTGCTGGAAATAAGGCACCTTTGTCACCAACTAGCAGAAAAAGGACATGACATCACTTTTCAGTGGCTCCCAGGCCACTGCTGCATAATGGGCAACGAACAGGCCGATGAAGCTGCGAGGAGGGCTCACGAAAATGCTGTGAAGGAACCCATCCCGCTATCAAGAGCCGATGCGGTAACAAAGCTTCGCATAATCGTGCGTGATTCCACACGAGCCATGTGGAACACACCTGGTTTCCAACATACTCGACTGCACCGCCTGGACCCATCCTTCCGACTACGCATTCCATCTGGACTTCCTAGAATCGAGACAACTGCTCTCTGCCGACTGTGGCTTGGAGTATCCTTTACGAATGCTTTTGCTTGTCGCATCGGAATGGCTGACAGTGCTGCCTGTGATACTTGCGGCAGCGAGGAAAGAGTCCAACATATCCTGTGTCACTGTCCCCGTTACAGCTCCCAGAGAGAGTCGATCGTAACGGAGTTGGCACGCCTCGACGACCGGCCGCTTTCTGAGCAAGCGATTTTAGAATGCCGACTGATACGGTCTTCACAGCAGAAGGCGACAACGGCGCTACTGAAGTTCCTCCGGTCAAGCGACCTGTTTGAACGACTGCGACGCTCCTGAGTTCCTTTGTGTGTGTGTTTTTTTTCTTTCTTTCCTTTTTTATCTCCCTCTCTATAAGTGTGTGCATTTTTCTTGTTTCTGTCTCCCCTTACCCCTTCCCCAGTGTAGGGTAGCAAACTGGATATTTACCTTTCGGTTAACCTCCCTGCCTTTCGCATCTCATTTATCTCTCTCTCTCTCTCTAGTTCACAGGTGTGGGCAACAGCAATCGTTAGGCCACCAGATTGGAATGTGAGATGGGGTGTCAATGTGGAATACACTCCTGCATAAACTTCATGAGCATTTCTCCTTTTCTGTGGCACAGGTCAGTGTTGAAACGACTGTAAATACATGGTGCCTGTTTACAACACCCGTAGAGAACACAGAGAATCATTAATGAACAGTAAACATATTGAATAATCACATAGTTTTTAGTATTTTTCAATGAATTTAACAGGTTTGCCTTGCACTATACTGTTTTTTTTTAATTCTAAGGTTGGTATGTCTGCACAAACTTTGACTGCGGGATGTGATTTTACAAGACCGTAGAGGCTTGGGCTAGTCGGTACATACTAAAGGGAAAAAAGCGCGAAAAAACACGACAAGAAGACAAGAAGGGGGACACACACCAGCGCGGCTGACGACTGAATTCTTTATTCAGAAAGGAACACATATATACCAAAAATGAAAAAAAAGAATGAAAAGAAGGGCTGTACACAGCGACTCAGACAGCCGAGAACACCCGCCAGGCAATCGAGAAAGCGCTCGCCCAGCCCAAAGGGTAGGGCGATCCGATGGTTTACATCTGAGCAAGAGGAATCGGAACTTTGCAACCAAGTGAAGTCGCGATCGCCAAGCCGACACAGGACTCCGTCACCCAACGATCGAAGTAGAGTCCGAGCACGCTCCAAGACACCGCCTCCTACCCGACGGGGATGGAGCTCAACGTCCAGGCCTTCACCGACAAACAACAGCCCGAAACATCAAGCAGGCGGATCGCAGCTGCCCACTCGACCCACCACGGAACCGGCGGGACAGAAGTCGACGCCACCTACGAACACGCAGGTAAGCTGGGCAAGGGTCGCGGACCCCAATAATACAAAGTGAGGAATATCAGAGAATAATCGCAGAAAATAATCAACTTAAATCCAGTCTTGCTGAACTACATACAGGCCGAACTCGCAGCACTCAAACAACATCTAGCAACTACGACTCAAAGCCAGAACACACAAAACCAAGCAAACACAAATGCAAACGGACGCTACACAATACGCTACCCCCGCGGCGCAACACGGGGAGGGACAGCTACGCAACATAGAAACCCAGCTCAAGCTTCTTTTTGTGGAAATAGGAAATCGCAAGCAATATGTCGACGACTCCATCAAAGGGGTAAAAAACGGAAACGGGGAAACCCAAGCCCCGGAGGCCGCGATCCCAAGGTCTTGTTAACGACTGACACGGAGACAAATTTTGAGAGCTCCTATGATGGCTAAACAAAACACATGCAGTCAAGAGAATCTCGAGTTGTGGCAGTGGAACTGCCGTTCCCTGCACAACAAAGAAGCGGCACTGACACAATTCGTGGAAGCAGCGGCAATTTCACCAGATCTTGTATGCCTGCAAGAAGCAGGCTGTGATGAGCAGGTTCTTTTGTGTTAATGTTTCTGGCGGTTCTCTGAGGCGGAGCCTCCCAGAACCCAATCGAGGACAAAGCCGTTTGTTGGGAAACACACACACAACTTTTAATGAAACTAGAAACAAAAATTAACCCATAAAAACAAACACACAAAGATACCATGAAAACATGTAGCTAGAACGCTGATGATATGAGGCAAGTTCGGGCAGGCTGCGGGTGTGCGTATGCACTACAGTCTCGACGCGGCGAAGCGGAGACGAGACGACGAGAGAAGCGTTGTTGATCTCACCAAAAGACGTTGTGTCGAAACGTCGTACAGGCTGCCAGAGCGTGGCAGCTCTGGCTCGGAGGGAGATGGACGGCTCGGCAGCACGGGTTGACGGCGGCGGCGTCCTGGCCGGGCAGCTGGTGTGGCACTCGGGCTCGTAGCCCGCCAGCTCACGTTCTGCCCACGGGCGCAGACGCTCACCGGCCTCGGGCAGCAGCAGTTGATTATCGGGCAGGGTGGCGATGCCCGGGAAGGCAGGCGGCTTGGCAGCAGGGGTTGACGGCGGCGGCGTTCTGGCCGGGCAGCTGGTCGTAGAGTTCGGGCCCGTAGCCTGACAGCTCTCGTTCTGCCCACGGGCACGGACGCTTGCCGGCCTCGGGCAGCAGTTCTCGAACGAATGGAGTAGCGGCGCCCAGGAATGGGTTGGCAGGAGGCCCCGGCCGGGTGAAGTCCTGGTGGCTCGGGTCCGGAACCCGACGGCCATCTTCAACTCCCGATCCGGTGGCCGACCTTGTCCTGGTGCCGCTTCTGGAACTCTTCCTTCTACTGCCAGTGCGGCTTCTTTTAACACGAAAGTGTTTTATTCCGGGGTCCACCAAGACTTCACTGACGTATTTCCGTCACGGAAATACGTCATAGAACATAATACAAAGAAAGAAACCAGAAGAAAAAGTTCCACAAACATGCAAAATTTAGGAATCGAACCCACGACCTCTCGGTCCGCGACGATAGATCGCCGAGCGTTTAACCCATTGCGCCACAAACGCTTTTTTTTTTTCTTTATTGCCACATTGAACAGCACAATTACACAAAAACATACATTCGAGGGAACAGACTCCTGGAACTGGCTTCGCGCTATCCCGTTAATATTCGGGCATGTTTAACAATGCTCCAACTCTTGGGAGCCATTCAGGCTCTGGGGTTTGAAACTGGTACACAGTAATAATTCTATTAATGCTTTCCTTGAAATATAGCCGTATCGGTTTCGCGTCTATGTCAGCGTTCCGCACTGCCATCCTAGATCGCCAAATGCTGTGCAGGCCCAGGAGCATAATGAGGTCAAATGGAATACCATCCTCATTTTCAACTGGCAAAAATCGTATACCGAATGAGTCCACAGGTAGGTCTTTCTTGAGAGTACGTTGCAAGATGTCCCAGAAGAAAAATGCTTCCCTACAGTCTAGGAATACATGCTCGATCGTTTCTGGCTTCCGACAAATGAAACAGTGAGTCCCCCAAGGTACAAAAAATCCCTTTTCTTCCAAATAAGTTTTCACATCTAATGTATTTGTTGTATGCAATTTGAAGAAAAATGTTTTAACTCCTCCTGGTACACTCATGCTTTTCACCCGTTTGAGAACGTTTGCCCATGGTCCGGCACAGCATTGTGATCTATACAGAGGAACTGGTAAGACAATGTCACACAGATCCTTGTATAGTTTTTTCCGCGACACAGTCCAAAGATAGTCCAACGAAAAACGAGCCTGCAGGAAAATACATGACAGGTAGACCTCTTTTAGGTATCCACCCAGGCCTCCCGGCATACTTTCCGACGTGACTACAAAGTTTGGTAATACTCTTCCTAGTCTAACTTGACAAACAGTTCGTAAAAAGGGGTCTGGTACATCGCGAAAAAAGCATGAATCGGTTTACTAACTGCCTTATATAGAGATGAGACAGACTCAATCCTCCGTAGCGCACACGTCGAAACAGGTTGGTTCGCCGTGTGCGCTCCCACGTAGATCCCCAAATGAAAACGGCAAGAACTCTATGCAACTTTTGCACATTCACTGCGTGAACAATGAATTACTTGCATTATGTACCAAAGCTTGCCTATTAAAAACAAATTACACATCGTTGCTCTCGCAAAAATTGACCAGTAAAAACTCTTAAGGTTATCAGCCTTTTCGCGCACTTCGACAACTTTCCGCCGCCACAAAGGCTCACTGTCCTTGTAATTTTCCAAGGGCACTCCTAAATAGGGTGCTGGAGTAGTATCCCACCTGACGTTGCAGAACATGTTTGGGGTCGTTGGCCAGTTTCCATGCCAAAATCCCAAGCACTTTCCCCAGTTGATTGCGCTGCCACTAACCTCACAGAAATCTTTAACAACTTTAACGGCATTAATGATGCTTTCATGATCAGCACAAAATAGTGCTATGTCGTCAGCATATGCAAGCAGACGTACTTCCGCTGCATGGAGACGGAATCCTCGTATAGTGGAGCTATTGATTATGCTCAAACAAAAGGATTCAATGTACATGGAGAAAAGCAATGGCGAGAGAGGGCATCCTTGACGTACCGAGCGTTCCACTTTGATGCGCGCTCCAACCACCTTATTTACTATCAAACGCGTCGTGCAACCTCTATACGCCATGGCGACACCCTCTCTTAAAACGGATCCAACGTTCACGTGTTGTAATATCGCCAACAGTATATCGTGAGGTACTCTATCAAAGGCTTTTTCAAGATCTAGCTGTAGCATTGCAATGCTGTCAGCATTAGCATCACAACACTCAAGAACGGAACGGGCTTTATGTATATTTGTAACTATTGATCGACCTTTTATGCCACAAGTTTGGTGTTCACCGACTAATTCTTGTATTACAGTTTGCAGCCTCTTGGCAAGAATTTTCATGAATATTTTGTAGTCTATGTTTGTAAGTGATATCGGTCTGTACGAAGTAACTTGCATGAGCTTATTCTTGTCTTTAACCTTAGGTATAAGAACAGTGTTTGACGTACGAAATGATGGTGGAAGTACTGACATATCGAAAGCCTCGTTAAAGAGTGACACTAAGACTACAGCTACTTTTTCCCTTAGAACCTTATACAATGATGCTGTAAGCCCATCTGGGCCCGGGGATTTCCCAGGATTGAGATCATTAATAGCTTTCTTAACCTCTTCCAGTGAGATCGGCATTTCCAAATTTTCTTTCGTCTCATCGCTTACTCGCGGCATTAGAGTAAGAAATTTATTTTTAAATGTGTCTACGTCGACTTCAATGCACGAATATAATGCACTGTAGTATTCATAAAACGCTCTTTGGATACCTTCCTTATCTGTAATAACAGCGTTTTTCCACTCTACTTTTGCTATTTCGTTAAGGTGCGCGCGACTTTTTTCCAATCCTAGTGCGCGCTTGGTAGGGAACTCCCCACCCATTAAGCGCTCGGACCGAGCTCTGACTACTGCGCCTTCGTACTTCTCCCTATCTATGAGTTCCAATTTCTGCTTTATGGTACTTATGTCTTCTGTAAACGTTCCGGGCTGTCTGCACTCTTCTGAAATGAACGTGCCTAGGTTAGCTCGGAGCACCTTTTCTACACTTTCTTGCTTGTGCTTTATGGCACCTGACCTTTCAATGGCCTTCATTTTTACTTCTTGCTTAAAGAGCTCCCAGTGTTCCCCAACTTTTTTATAATATCCTTTGTCAAATTTCGCGATTGCGTTTGTGACATACCTTATAAAAACGTCGTCTTTTAAAAGCTTATCATTAAGTTTCCAATTTTCCCAAACAAATTTACACGTTTTATCTTTTCTTTTTCCGACACGGAATGTTACGAGGCAGTGATCGCTAAATGATACCGGCTGAACCCGATATTCTCCGATCAACGGTACTAAATCTGCAGATAAATAGGCGCGGTCCAACCGCGCGTGGCTTTGACCTTGAAAATGTGTAAAGCGAATATCATTCCCAAACCCACAACATTCACCCACGTCTTCTAAACAATGCTGACTGATGATATTATTTAAAGAAACAACACTGACATCTCTATAAGGGGTCGAGCTGGTTTTGTCGTTTGCCATGCATACGCAATTGAAGTCACCAATTACAATTACAAACCGATCTGTAACACAGTAGTTACTGATAACTTCAAACATTTCTTTTCTCTGTTCCGCGTTTGTATATGCATAAACGCATATTATTCGCCAATTGCGTTCAAATAATGTGATGTCACAAACAATGAAATGGCCTAAATTACATGTCACAACGTTCTCTACAACTGCACCCAATATTCTACGTATCATCAGCACACACCCCGCCGACTTTCCCACTGCATGACACACACATACATCGTACCGACTAGTAAAGAGGCGCACCATACTATCCGTCTGTTCTTGACTTTCGATTTTAGTTTCTTGAACTGCTACAATGTCCAAATCTTTTTCAGTAATTAACCTGAAAAGCTGATTTTGCCTCCTTCTTGAGGCCAGCCCTCTGATGTTTAATGTCGCTACAAGCATATGCTTTTCAAAGGTAGCCATTTTTAGTTTTGTTATTGCAGCCAGGCAAACAGTATGGTGCTCACCTTAACATACAGACTAACATCCCGCGTGGTGCTGATGAAACAGTATTTACAACTTCTCAGTGTCGTCGCGGGGAAGCGACGACGAGCGTTGCGCTCTGGTGACACGCGGCTTTTTCCCAGCGACGCGCCACTCCCGTTCCGGCTGACGGAGTCGCTGCTCCTGAAGAACGCTGGTTGCGCCGTCATGGCGACGCTTAGATGACGTGCTGTCCAGATCCATCGACGCTGCGTGGTCGTCTTCCACACTTGCCGACACGTCGCCCACCTCTTCAGCTTCTGCCATCGATGTTCCCATTGAAGCAGCGGAACCACTAGCTCGCGTCAGCACATGGTCACGCTGTTTCTCGCTAGACGCGACACCTCCGTCCTTCGCGTCTGTCGCCGTACTCGCTGATATTGCCGGAGCCTCCGCGGTTGCAGCAGAGAGAGACGCTGGCTTTTGTCCCTGGCTACCTTCTTGGGCGCCACTCACATTAGCTGCGTCTGCTCCTGTCTCAGCGTCTGAGGCCGCGTTTGCAGCAGCCTGTTCCGCTTCATCTTCGTCCATTACCAACTCGCTGCTTTCTGCCGTTCCTCGAAAAGCAGCTCGAGCATAGGACCTTGCACATTCCGCCTCTTCGTGCCCATAAGCACGGCACTTATTGCATCTGGGCACTTTACAGTCACGGCGGATGTGTCCTGTAGCACGACAGCGTAGACAGATGGGCGCACGGCCTGGCACTATGACGAGTACTGTTCCGTTTCCGATGCGCATTTGGTGTGGTATGCGTTCAAGGCTTACCCCATCACGGAGAATAAGCCGCACAACACGCGTTGTTGAGTCAGCGTTGTCGAAGCCGCCTGTCTTCCACTTGTCGCCAGTGACTTCCTTCACCTCCCCGTACTCTACGAAAGCCCGTCTCACTGCGTCGTTGCTCACGTTGAAGGCGCACCAATGCACTTTCAGCCGCACTTCCTGCCTCTGTGGGTCGATTGCAACGCAGGTCCTACCTTTGACAAGGAAGGGCTTGGTTTCCAGCAACTTCTTTTTCGCTTCTTCAGTGCGGAAATTCACTAACCAGACGTGAGACATCTGGTAAGCCCCTATTCCACCAACCTGCTCAATAATGCCAGCGTTCCTCATAGGCTGACTAAAGTCCTCTATTTTGTACGGGCGTCCTGCTATGTCGCAATGTAGAACAACCATAGTCTTCAGTCCTTCTCCGGTGGGCATGGGTGGCAGAATGATCCTGTAGTCCTTGGGCACGTCAGAGAACGAAGATCCACGGCCAGCGTCGGCCGTTGTCGCAGCTCGTGAGGAGCCAGCCATCCTGCGTCCGCACGCGTCAGTGACCAGAAGCAGAATGCCATTGCGCCACAAACGCATTTGCAGAGAGCTACACAGACGCGCCTTATATATCTAACACTCCTCCGTGTACCCGCGCTCTTGCTCGGGGCGGTGCCGCCGCCTACGAGCAGAAAAGAGAAGTACTGCATTATGACACTAACGCGCACCGACAGTGAACGCTTCGGTGGTCTCAGCACTACGACGCCTCGATGCCAGCATTCGAAGGGACGCTGGCATCAAGAAGCACTACCAACGCCACCTAGGTGGCGTTCACCGTACTCAGCACAGCGGAGCGTCGCCTCCGCAATTAGCTCTGAAAATGTTTCTGAAGTTGATCGCGGAGGCTGCAATTCCGACGCGCTGTACGCGCTGATTTGACTCGGTGACGATTCAGTTACGTGCTTTGTCTTGCGCGTTGTATTAGTGTGTCAGTTACGTGCTTCGTCTTTCGCGTTGTGCTAGCGTGTGCAGCGTAGTGCAGCTTCCATATGCACGACGGTTGCTCATGGTCATCGACGTTGGTAGTCGTGATGGAGGAGACGTGCCACCAGGCGTCAGCGTGGGTGCATCAACGCCTAAGGGCGCTTTAGCCACAAAACACCAATAGACATTATATATCAATGTGCAATAAACATTACACTACTTCTGTGAAGACACGTTTCACTTTCGTGTTCTATACCGATTCCTATATAAGAGGGATCAACCACATTTTTTTTCTTGTGCTTTGCATCTTGTTGCATGTTTAACAAAACTGTAAATATTGGAGTGACTGATTTCCTTAGGATAGTAAAGTCACGGCCGCTACATCAAAAAAAAAAAAAAAAAAGGTGCGGCCTGCTGCGACGCGTCACCGTCAATGGGGGAGCGCGTCTCGGCTGAGTTGACAGTTGCGGCCGCTGTTTTTGGTGAGAACGCCACTGCTCCTGTACGCAAGGCAGACGCCGGTTCGTGCTACAATGTGCTTGCCTCAGGATTAATGCGTGTTGGTGTGCTTTTTTGTGCGCATTCCCGTGTGATTTTTTTTTTTGTGATCGTGTGTATGAGCAGCTAGCTTGCCTCATGTTATCTGTGCTTGAGGACGATTCTTTGGTGTGCGCGTGTGTGGCCGACACTTTTTCTAGCGGTGTGATGCCGCGAAGCTCTTGTGTGGAGAAGAGACGCTACTGTGAAATACCACGAATTCCCATGCGATCTACAGCGTCGGGAAGCGTGGCTGAAGAATATTTCTCGACAAGGGCCGTCAGGGAAAGGAAGCAAGTGGGAGCCAAGGGGCAAGTCGCTGATATGTTCATTACATTTTACTGAGAATGGCCATAAAAAATCACATCACCTCACCCTACGGGCAACCATGGTGGGATGCGAAAGCATCGCGGGTGGTGCGCATCGAGTTTCCGTCTCGTTTCACTTGGCAACACAACCCAATGAAAGTTAGAGTGAGAGAATGTATTGAGAAGAGAGGAGACGTTTGTACGGGGTTGTTGCGTCTTTATTTAGAGATCGTACGTGATTCCTAGCGTCCGAGTTTCTGCGGGTGGGTTTTGGCGTAGTCGCAAACGATCGACGCGTAGGTTCCACCCTGGGACTTGTGCACGGTTATGGCACTCGCTTGAACCAAGGGGAACTGCGTCCGTTTGCACGCCACACCGGCTTTACGGTCGGTCGTCAACGTGACATTACGTGGTTCTATGGTATACCCACGCCGCGTCAACTTCGTAACCCAGACGGCTGGCCTCTCTCACTGCGTGGGTCGATCGAAGGCGAGCGAGCTTCCCTGTCGCGGGACCGTCGAAGTGCAGCCACAGTAGCCTGAGGAAGTCTTCTCCTCCGGCGCCATCGACGCTTCGTTGACAGAGTTTGAGCGTTCCCACTGCGCCGTTTACGAGACCGTCGATGACGTCTATGTTTGCACAGAGAGAGAATGACGGAAGCACAGCGAACGCGCGCTTTATACTGCGCCGCGACACTTGCGCCGCCTACCGGCGTACCCTTAGAGAGAGTGCGAGAGAGAGTGAGAGAGAGAGTTATATGCAATGAGAGAGAAAGATGTTATAGTTGGAAAGGGTGAAAGATTGGGTTAAAGTGCAGCGCGATAACTGTCTCTCAATAGAGGACACCTCAACCGCGCTGCACAGGGGGATGGGGACTGAAAGATAAGAGAAGAGAAAGAGGTCGCAGGCGATACGCAATGATTTGCTGCGCCGCACCTGTGGCGGAGAGGGGGAGAGGGGAGGAGGAGAGCGCACACCTGCGTAGGAGAGGAGAATGAGGGAGACTTGCGCATGCGCAGTATGGGTGCGGACGCCGCAGAACGGACACTGCCCCGAGCATAAGATGCTCTCGCATCTAAAAGAACACGAAGATTAGGCTTTTGCTTCCGGCTGTGGTTCCGACTGTGTTTACCGGTTATCCGCAGTACATGCAAAACAAGAATATCAGAAACACGGGCAATATGTACGATGAGCAGCGCGTAAAAAAAACGGAGGCAGAAGGAAGAAACGTACACAGTACAAGCGCTTGTCATTTCTGCGTATCTTATTTTGCCACCGTTTCTTTACACGCTACTGATTTCAAGTCATGCATCTTTAGTAACCTGCCCAACCTGCCGCACTTGTCAGATTGCAGAGAATAGAGAGATAGGGCAAAAGTTGAATTTCAGGAGAAAAGGCGTCAGGGCCCTTTGGCCACCCTACTCAGTGCCTGCATCACTCATGGCTTCGTCTTGAAGAAACACGTAAATGCACTCCTGATCATTCGTAATAGAGCACTTCTTTTCATTTCAGGTGAGTCGAGCCTTCATGGGGAGCATTGAGGCCCACTCTACAAAAGATTGACACTCCTAGGACATACTTTTTCGCATATGTAGGGTAATCATGTACTTCTAATAACGACTTAAATATTCAACCTGTAATGTGAAACTATAAAACGCGTTATTTACGGCCTGATTCCCTGAGAGTCACTGTCGCGCGTACCAACGCGGCCGGCGAAGCGCTTCTCCGTTAACCGCTGTACTATAGGGAGCCTATATGCAAGTGCTGTCACCAAAATTTTCACCATTATTTACCGCCAAATTTGGTGCGTGACCATTTTGGTCCTCAATCTTTCTGTCTTTTTTTTGTCATGCTCTGGTGTACTCATGTTGACACGCGATCTATTAAATTTCTTTAATTCAGTTTGCCGCCAGTGCGCACAAGAAACCTGCACACATCTTTATTATACTAGTTGCCTTCCCTTGAATTGGAACACATCGAACTTATTTTTCTATTGAATGTGGTGCGACGCATATAAAGCAACAAGTTATAAGTATTATCACACGCAAGAATGTGAACTGCATTAAGCATTGTCGTTGCCGTCCAGTTGTATATAATATATAAAGGGTGTTTTGCGAAGTGTGCTGTAATAAAGACTGTCCCTACTTCCACTCATGTTGCTAACTGCTCCCGGATCAAGGCTTCACCAGGAAGGAGCGCACATTCCTGCTGAAAATTCAAGCTGGCTGCTGCTGGACCGCCGCCCGCAAGCACCGACTGCGCAGGACTTCCTCCCGTGCCTGCACAGACTGCGGCGCAAACGAAACACTGGAGCACCTCCTCTGTCACTGCCCAGCGCATGCAACGCAACGAGCAAAACTCGCGGCTACCCTCCACCAGCAGGGCCGCCCTATCTCCACTATCGTGGAACTTATTTTTCCCATCTGCCGCCGAAGCCATTCCTCGACTTCCTGAAGGACACCTCGCTGTCCACCAGATATTTAGGGGTCTGCTGCCACCTTCTGCCAGGGCCGCTACGGGGCGCCACCTTCCTACTTTAATCCCTTCTCTCGATCTTTTATCTTCTTTCTTCCCACTTCCCTCTCCTCAGAGACACTCAGGCATACTTCCATGAGGGCTGCAGATGTATGTGTTTCTTCTTCACCCCAACCTGAACTCTCGCCACCCCCCCCCCCTCCTCCCGCGCTGGTACTTTGGTTGACCCTTACCTTAGCGTGAGAGATTTTGGGCCAAGAAATTGCGTATGAACGGCGCAGCTTAGTGAACTCCCCCCTTGCTTCTTTTTTGCCCCACTGCAAGTAAGCATTCTTTCTGTACATGAACCTGAATACCTAAGCCATCCCTCTGTTTTCTTTGACATTGCTCACGCGTTCTTCATTATAGATTTTGCTCTTAGCGTTCACCAATTCGAAGGGCTCTCAGCCCGTGACACTCCGTACTGTCGCCATAGTGAAAAAAAAAAGCCTAACATAAGCAGAGTAGCGAGTTGATGACACAAGTGCTTGCGTCATCCTCTCGCTAGTCGGAGTCTGCTGCACTTTTCTCACTATTGAGCTTATTCAACTATACAAGCTCAGCCTCTCGCTGAGCTGTACTGCCCCGACTGTGGTTTCCATTTTCACAGTCGTTCAGTGTCGTGCTCTTGTAGAGATTATTGCAGTGGAGAGCTCTAGTGGCTACAGTATAAACTGGCGTGAACAGTACGTATAACAATCTGATATTTTTAAATTTTCACTTGCTGAAGCGATACAATCTAAAAGCTTTGTGCTACCACCTTGGTAAGCAACCCTGCTCATATGTAGAATACGTATTTTACTTATGTCGCATATCTACTGATTAGGGGTGGAAGTGCATTGATATGTAGTGCCCTCCGGTAAATATTTTTTAATGTTTTCGCTTGTGAGAAGCCTAGAGTGTATAACCCTAGAGACGGCATTTCTTTCACTTTATTGGCGAAAAGAAAATACCTAACATGGCAACGTCGGTCCCCTACTTAGCGCGCTTGATTAACACGCCATTCCATTGCCAGATCTATTAGCTCCTTCTACCCAGTGCTTCCCGTCCCTCTTCTCAAGCGGAGCGAAACGTCTTCAATTTTCAGACCAGCTCTTCTCCATTTGCAAGTGACGCTGCCAAATGAACCAAGCATTGCTGCCCCCAGACGGGACATTAAACATTTCTTCACGCGCAAAGAATAAAAATGTCGTAAAGCAACTCTCGATGATGTAACGAAACAGGGAATACCACAGAAGAAAATCAAAGTAATCTTCTTGCCTCGATTAACGGGGCGCACAGTCGGATCGCCTTTGTGAAATTCGGACGATTTCACTTTGCGCCTTCTTACTGCCTACGCACTTCGCGTATCCGTAATCAGGTCCCTCATTACTCACCGCGAAGGAATTACTCAGTTTTTTTTTCCAAACCTGAAAGTCCTCGCGGGGTTTCACTTTCACTCAACTAGGGAAATGGAACTCTTGCAACGGCTTTGCTTTATGAATTGGGCTGGAACACTTCAGAGGCGGATTGCTGTGATTATCTTGTTCTTCTTCGCCTGCACCTAAGTTATAGCTTTCGATTTTACTTGCTTAATAAAGTGCGTATACATCAGCGACAAATATATGTTTGGCTAGATTCACAAAACTTTGCGCTCGTATAAACGAGTGACTGCCCGTCTGCACCTGTGGTTATAAATAGTGTGATAAACGCACACAAAAAAGAAAAGCACACATTGCACCGTCTGCAAAAAAAAAAAAAGAAAACCAAAGAAAAAAAGTAGTATCACGTCCCTATTTCCTGACTTGGGGGTTCTCGTGCAATTTATCTTGGTTGCTTGTTGAAGACGTTAGAGCACAAAAACCTGTACTTTCTTGTAAGAGGAGATGACTTTTTGCCATGCTTGCTTTAATAATGGCAGCAAGCGTTTTTTTTTATCCGGATGCTAACTTTTTTACCACAAGAAATAACGTCACCCTTTGGCTTGATCTTTCTAAGCAGCAAAGAGGAAGACCTTTATTCACTCTTCCGTACAAGACACTCTGACTAAAGAAGGAAGACAAGATGTGATACCATTTCCAAGTACAAGCACACAGCAGTCCGCAATTTTTTGCGTGTGACGCAGCGGAAACATCCTCTTTATCGCCAACACAAGGCTAAGATGAAGATTTGGGGGGAGGGGGGGGGGAGGAATCCTTTACAGCAAATTGAAATGGTGATTTAGGCGGTCAATTCTCGAGAATCGGCATATTTGTCCAGAGAACATAAATCACTTATACTGCAGCGTCACGATATCTTTTATCATAGCATGAGCCAGCTTTGATGGCAAGCTATTGTGCGTTACCTGAAGAAGAGGGCTTGTGCCGCTTTAAAAAGCATGTTTACATATGAACGCGAACACGTCACGAAATAGAAAAGCTCCTGGCGTTTTCTGTCTTGTGATGCCAGCTAAACACAGTTATCGCTAGGAAAATCGGATGTCCACCGCCACACAACGAAGGCATAATTCCCATCACCTTAGTCATGTGATGCCTGTGTGGATTTGTACGAGTACGTCTTGGGCTATGTGGTGGTCCGTAGCTATCAAAAGAGCGACGGGAGTTAACACATACGCGTGTAACGTACGTGTGTCGTTAACACATACGTGTTGCGCATATGTGTGTCAGTTCTTTTTTTCGCCCCTTGTAAAACAGTATAGCGCAGTCAACAGAAGGATAACACATACGCAGGCAGAGGCGACAGAACAAGTGCCAGTGTCCACTGGCTGTGTTAACTTACGCCCTTCTTTTAATAGCGGCATTTTATACGTTATACTGCACCAGCGTGTCTGAAAGTAATGAAAATTGAACGTAAGATATATTTCACTGTTGGGGCAACGCTTGCATCTCAGGTGCAGACGATTATCAGCACCAGTGAGGTTTTGTATACCTAAGGAGCCTTCAGGTTCACGCACAAGTATTATGTGTTTTTATGAGTATATAGTTCGTTGCAGTGCGACGTTACTTTGTATACTCAGCTAGCTGTCGAACCTATTGCAATTTACGAGCATCGCGGCCCCCGCGGTGATCGCTCAGCGGCTACGGTGTTGCGTTGCCTCGAAATGAATAGAACTCACGAAAGGCTTCGGGGAGGATTATTAAACCGATCATGGTAACCAGATGATGAACAACTTGTGCCTTCCCGTGTGAATGTGCTTTCCACAGGTCTACGAAGAAGGTGAACGCTTTTTTTAATGGAATTATGCAGGTGTTTGCCTGTAGTAGCGTTCCGTGCTATTGCATCTGTTCGATGAAAAATACATACAGAATGATGGCATATGCATAACAAACATACACAGATATCAGCACACACCCGTAACGCTTCTAAAGTTGCATTAAGGCCCGTAGCTCTCAAACATAAAAAACAACCTAGTGATCATATTTTATCTTCTGCTGGCACTTAGTTAACATAGTAAACATAGTTAACATAGTCATTCAGTTTTTTTTTTCTCCTGGAATACAGTTGGTGTGGTAATAATTGTGTTTATCTGGCATCAAAAGACCGAGAACGCCAGGAAATTTTCTATTTCGTGATGCGTTCGCGTTGTTATGTAAGCATGCTTTTTAAATCTTCACAAACCTATAAAATTACCTATACTGATTATGTTTTATCTTCTGCTGATGGCTAGTTAACATAGTTAACATAGTCATTTAGTTTAGTTTCTGCTGGAATACAGTTGCTGTTCATGTGCTTACTGTTCAAATATATTCATCTTCACCAATTCAGATATGCGTGTCACAGGTTAGCCATACTTTTCTGTTTTAAAAGTGTGTAACAAGGTCATATAGAGTACTCTGCTAAATGCTTATTATTCATACGTATCTATTTAACTAACTTTCCTAATTATATTGCAAACTTTTATTGCTTCTTGTTCTCAAGTTGTAACTACTGTCTAGTTTATTCTGTTATGTTTATTTTGGAAAGGAGCCACCATTGCAGTCTTTCAATTCGGGCCCTCCTCCTATACATAAATATTCTGTAAACATACATATATGTCAAAATAAAACCGATTCTGATTCAGAGATTATCTCTCCGTGGAATGTAGACTGTGGCTACATAAAGCATGCTGTTAGGCCTCAGAAACATGTAATACCGAACCCCTCGGCGTGTGAAGAAAATGGGCACGATTTCCTCTCTTCATATATATTTGAAACTATATATAACCAAGAATAAGTGGGATCAACGAATATCCGCGTTAGCTGTAGCACAAAATTGTGTATAGCTATCGTTAGAAAAGAATAGGAACTCTAGGCCACCTACAAAACAACCGGATGACCAGTGCAAAGAAGTAGACGATCTACCTGTCTTAGTATTTTCCATCTTTGAGATCTATTGAGCAGACTTTAATTATATATGAAATCAGGACTACTGATATTAAGTGGCCTACTGGCGTCGTCCTTCGTGTACCTGTGAATAGACATATGTGGGGCAGTAGTGCAAGCTGATGAAAATGCCTAAGTTTCCGTCAGAAGCTCCGAAAATACTAGTATGCAAGTGCATGCGCACTCTTCACCAGATTAGAGACCTCCAAGTAGAACTTGTTAGAGTATCTCAAAGTCATTTGTAAATCTGACCATTTGCAATGATACGACAACGCGCGTCTTCTTAACAAAGCTTAGTTCATTGCATATTCAGAGGTAAAAAAAAAAGTATAACTGACGGTATATTACAAGCAACGTGAAAAATTCTTTCTAGTTCTTACGTTGCGTGGAATGTCTCCGTCAATATTTAAGAGGTAGACGAGAAGTTCACTTAGCCGTGTGCTCTGGGCAGTGATTTCGAGACCAACATCAGAAATCGAATTAGCCGCGCAGCTGAACGAATGCTTCTACCTTGGAGACAATGTGAAAGCTAATAAATCAACAGGCATAACTGTAGGTCCGCACAAGGCACAGCAGGCAGGATTCTTTCTCCTGAAACGAAGTAGGTGGAGATGTAGCGAAAATATCGGGCCCTTAGCAACCTCTCAACCGCGGCAGAGCCGCCAAAAGTGGGTTCATCGCTCGGAGGGCAACGCAAGTATTTCACTACTATATTGCCGGAGGCGCTAAGCTAACTGTAACAAGGAGCGTCTCCAAATTTTCCCGCGGGCAGTATACTAACGAACAGTACAGACGAACACGGGGCTCGGGTATTACCTAAGGGTGACGTATAAAATGACGTAGTTCAGCCTAGGAGGCTGTCCTTTTCTTTCGCGAATGATACAAGCTAGAACAATACAAAGCAAAAAAAAAAAAAAACGTATCGAATTGAACCAAGGCAAGCAGAACACAGGCCACACTGATAATTTGACTCAGAGGAGTGCGCCTCAAGAAAAATCAGTGTCCACTCTGGGAGCGCGAGATAGCCGGTGGTCAGGAGAGAAAATTGGTTGCATCGATTGGTAGCCCAGCGTTCCGTTTTTCTTCTTCCTTTTTGCCGACGAGAATGCAGATATTACGATGAAAGCAGCACGCGGCTGAGAAGGTACGACCTCAAAAAAAAAAAAGGAACGAAGGGCGAGGGGTAGGGAGAGAGGCAAGTTGATAACACTATAGAGCAGGCATAATAGCACGCAATACGTATGATGAGCGCCTCTGAGGTACGCTGTTACGAAACAACTATACGAGCAGTGTCTCGCGTGCAGGAACTTTAGGATGAATGTCACGAGATGTCGCCTTACTGTGTTATCTTCAGAAATACCGAAGCCTGGCTATGAAATAAAGATGTGCACACCTAGGGAATAAGGGCAAGGTCCCTCGATGATGCAGACTGTTGTACTTGCGCCGTTGTCGTACTATAAACAGCGTAGAACAGAGCTGGACTCCTGACGTTGATTTACGTGGGTGGCTTCTAGGCATGGATTTGTTTCAGCACACGAACAAGAAAAGTTCATACGGGGGTAGTTCTGACCACGAGTTTTTGAAAATATCTAAATAACTATTTCTGCCTATTGTGATCATATGTATAAGATGTGTACATGCGCACTTTTCAATGGCATAAGTGATGCTTAGTAAAAAGAAGAATAACATTTGGATTGGGATTAGTTCATTAAAATTAAGAGCTTTACCACGTGCAGTGATTAGAGCACTGCACGGGCCCGGCCCGTGGGCCGGGCCGGGCCGGGTAGAGCAGTTTTTTCTCGGGCTGGGGCCGGGCTCGGGCACGGCGTGTGCTTTTTGACCCGGGCCCGGGCCGCGCTCGGGCTTTCGGGTGGTGTGCATGTAACCTGCAGCGAGTTATTCTCGGGCGTCTCAACTCTGAAAAACATATATTTTTCGGTCTCGGGCCGGGTTCGAGTCGGGCTCGCGCCGGGCTCGGTCCTAAGGTAAAGGGGTGGCGGGCGGGGCCGGGCGGGTAACGTAGATTATTTCCGGGCCCGGGCCGGGCCCGGGTCTCGCCATAAAAGTTTTGATCGAGCTCGGGCGGGCAGCTCAACGTAAAAACGGGCCCGGGCCGGGCTGAAAAAATCGGCCCGTGCAGTGCTCTAGCAGTGATGTCTAAATATTACTGCTGCAGAGGTGCGCTAAGACAACAATTTAAATATGCAATAAACATTTCAATAATTTTGAGCTTAAGCGTAGTATTCATAGGCGTAAGTTTTTTTATGGTAAAAGCAGGAGACTGACACTTCAAATTTTATTGCGATCAAGGGACACAAAAAAGAAATATGCAGTTCAGCTCGGTTGCTAGTTCGCATTTTTGTAACAGGAAATGCGTCCGTCTTAATACGAGGTGAGTATTTTGAGTCAAACACTCGCGATTCCACTCGTGCTCTCCGTAAGTTCATCGATATTAACGAGATCTTCTACAAACTAGTTAGCCACCCATCATTGAAAAGGGGATATATTGAAGTCGAAGGAATGCAGAAGTTAAACCATACGAGGTTTACATTTTTTCCTCTTGAAAAGCGACCTATACACCCGCAATTACTTCCAAATTCCCGGTGTCACACTACCATATGAAGTCAACTGACGATGAAGCTAGGGAAAGCCTAGCGGGAATTACTTGCTTTTTTGTATGCAACAATAAAGGTAGACGATAAAACGGTCAGCGGTCGGTGGGAGCCCAACCTACAGCTTTCGCATTACGGTTGCGCTCCTCCACAAATTTAGGTGCGGTAACAGCTGTTATCACGTCCACATCAGTGGATAATTACATGTGTGCACTAGACAATATCCTATGACTGTGAGACTTGCACGCTTGTACACATATTACACAGATAATGTAATCTGTTAATAATGATAATGTTAAGATAATGTTATAGATAATGCGGTCATGTAGACATACATAGAAGCCGAAGAGTGTGAACGTGCGAGCAGCCGTCGCCGAGACTCAATTGGCACGGGATTAATGTGGAAGATATTGGTTCGGCTCCCACCAGCGGCCAGCTGTATTTCTTCCAATCTCACTTTCATTTTCCTTTGCTTTCTAATCCTTACATTTGTGTTAAAACAACGAGTATTTTTCCTATGCTTTGATTTGCTTCATGGTCTCTCGGCTTCGTGTTGTTGTGACTAACAAAAAATCGATACCCTCGGCTCCCCTTCTTCACCTTCACCGATATCACACTGGCATACGACAACTGCCGTTCGGGTGTAAAATTCAAGAAGGAAACTGTCTTTCAGTTTCGACATTCGTTATCAAGCCCATTTTGTCAACTAAATGAAGATGGTATTCTAAAAGCTTCGTTCACTAGAGTAAAGATATTTAGCGATCCTCTTTATTGTTCTTTCTTTTTAGTTTCGGCGCAGTCGCGTCACCTTCAATTGTTAAGTCTGTAACTTTGGGTCTCTTCTTTTTCTCCTCAGTGGCATTATCCGATTACAGACAAGTAGGCCGAAAAGTGGTCCACTTGTTGTAACTATCGAAACGAAAGAAGAAAATTGCATTAGGCAAAGACCCATTTGGGATCTCTATGATGGTTACCGCCAATCAAAAAATCAATTTCAAGACACCTTAGACCTGTCCTTAACCCTTTATCTGACTGTTCAACAGTATTGTTGACCTAACAAAAGTATCTGCAAAAACTAGACAAATCAAAATATTAGTCTGCGCATTTCAACTTATCTTTACTTATGTACCTGCTCAACAGTGGTATTCAATAAAATGTCGAGAGTGAGTAGCAGCAGATGTATTGGTCACAAAACTTGCAGGCTTCGTCGTTATCTTCTTAGCGCACGTGGGGATCATATGCTCGCCAATGTGATTTTTTCCCCTTTTTTAAGGAAGCTCTTATTTCTTAACTTCATAAAGGTACACCCGTGAGCAAAAGTATACGGACGAGGGATTGCGCGATAGAGCTAATTTTCTCCTCTGCCTGTGAATGTAACTTGAAATTAAAGACTGCAGTTCAAACTTGGCATTGCGAACTTTCCAGCACACTAGCCAATTTCAGTTTATGCATGTTAATAACGAAGAAATTCAGTTTTTTCGGTGACCCTGTGGTCCGTAAATTTTGCTCACTAGTGTACATCTCAAGAACACACATTAACCTTGCCAGAGCAAGTTCCAGAGACCAGTTTTGGGCCATACATTTGCCATTCACCACATGGTCAACAATAATTTTGATCTACTGTATCTCGCTTAGTTTTTAGAGAAACCAGTTAATATATTAATTGGTATGTATTTGAGCAAAGTAAAGACGAACTAAAGTAATAAAATCATTCTAGGCCAATTAGGTCTTTCTTATATTTCCAGTTAAAGGGTTAAAACTGCCATCCTAGTTCGTATGAGGTTTTCTCGAATAACAACAGTGTAAGATACGTTTTATCTTCCGGCGTCTGGCACAATACAAAGGCTATGCAGCTTCATTTTCTCCCGCTGCTTAACAGTGTAGGCAATCGCAGTCTGGATCAGAAATGTTCACTAGAATAGCACCATCAAAAACTGTTGGATTTTTTTTTGTGCTTTTTTGTGCTAGTAGAACAATTTATACAATAGTATTAGTTCAGCAAGGCAGGGTCATTTGCGTGTACACATTATCGGCTCTCTCTTCGCGGATCGGGTAATACATGACCACCACAAAGCACTCGTTTCGTTCTCCCTCGTGACCTAAGAGCTAAGTTCAGCTCTGTAAGGAGCATTCCACTACACTGACTACCTATTTCCGCTAGGCGCATGGCACTGCTTGCGGTTGCCGTGCAAAGATGCAGTGCGGTGACCATTAGGTTCGACACGTGCAATATTAACGACTACTGCGATTAAGGCCGCCTCTCTAGCTGCATGCCGCCTAATCAGATGGGTGCTTTCTGCACTGCACTGTACCGCCAAGAGCAATTTGTTTGACTGGACACACGGTTCGACTCAGCCGAAATGGCTAACCTTTATTAGCAATTCTTTTTGTTCCGCCTAGGAACGCTGATATTTGTAGCTACCGGATGGTTGGCAATGTTGTAAAGAACAGTGCCGCATTGACTGTCGATGCACGACCTGGTAGCATTCTCTAAACCCTTGCGATAGTTTAATTAAAGTTGTTCGTCTACTTTCAGTCAAGTTTCATCGAGACCTACACGTATATTCGTGCACACACAGAAAATTCATTGTGCGCGGCCACACAGTCTTGTCGCTGGTTCGGGAAGTTTTCAGCTAAAAACGAGTTGACTTTGACCCAAAACTGCTTCTCGCGGTAATGCGACATATCTGAAGCAAGCAAAAAAAAAAAGAGCACATTTAGGTTGGCAAGTGTCAGTTGACTTTTACCTAGATGCAATGACCATATCTGCAGAGGCAGATAAATTTCGACTGGCGGCAACAGAGAGAGCCTGTAACCTTTAAAAATAACTCTGGTGCTCAACTCCTCACGATACAAGGCTAACAAAATGGATTCTCCAGGTTTACATCCTGTAACCACCGGTTGTTTATGAGACACGCAAGTGGGGCACTCCATTATATTTTCACTAAACGATGGGCTTTAAGTGCATGCACAGTGCAGGACAGTTTTTGCATTCTGCACTAATCGAAATACGACCGCCACGGCTGGGGTGGAACACGCAACATTGTGCTCAGCCGCCTAACGACATAGCAATTGAGCAGAAATGAAAATATAAGAACTGTTGCTATAAGAGACACCGAATCTAGGGCAGAGGGCTAATTACCACCATTTCAGGTTCTTGAACGTGCACTAAAGACATGGTACAAGGGCACTTAAGCATGTCACCCCTATCCTGGATAGCGATTTAACCCACGACTTCATGCTGCACAGCAGAATGCCCTAACCAGTGAGCCTTAGGGATGGTTACTGAAGCCTTCAGTTTGAACTGAGCAGCTATTTGCTTCGTGGACGTAAACGTAGATGAATAACACCTGTGTAAATAAAACCTACGTAACGAGAAAAGTGACGTGGAAATGTCAAATAAATTTGTTTGACCTGAACACAGAGCATTACACTTTCCTATTTGGTTTTCAGTTGTATATGTCTAGACTTCTTCCTTGTCAAATTTATTTTCAGCGTCGTTCTGCCGGCGAAAGCAACAAAAAAAAAAAAGATCAGGAAGACGACGTTTGTCTTTTCTCCGCATATGTGAGCTGAGTGCAGCCACGTTGTGCAAATGGGTGGACGAGTGGGCTATCTCGACGTGCAAGTAGCTTATACCGAGAAAGGACACTCTAATATTGTGCGCTACTGAGTATGTGCCCCTGGCGTCACTGGACATTGTAGACGGCGGCGCTGCATCTACTGTGTTGTGCAGATCAGGCAACTATGGGGTGGGGGGCTCGCGAATAGAACGTTTTGGAGTCATAGTGACCGGACTTGATCATGTAGATAATCAACTATTTGTATCGTTCCTGACGCAAGACGTCCGACGAAGTTTGATCAGCTACTAGCGATAAAGACCAAGTGTCATCCAGAAAGAGCACTTGTTGCGCGCGCGCTTGAAGATGCGCACCAAGTTTAAAGACGGTCGAAGAGACCCTTGAGGTACTGTGTAAATGGCTCTCGTAGCTTTCTACGCCAGAGGCAGCACAAAAATCATGGTTTCTTAACACGGCCCAGCCTGTTTAATTTGTCCGGACTGTTTAATTGTGGTACATCCTGTTTAATTTGTCTAGAGAGGGTAGCTCTCGACGTCGTAAGGGAAAACAAGGCCTAGGAGGTGTTCTCTATAGTTTGAGAGAGAAAAAAAACAGTAATAGCACTGAAAAGCAATTATATTACACGAACACTCGCGAAGTACCGCTTGGGAGTACAGGAATTCATGGAAAAAGTGAAAAGAGAGTCTGAAGTTCACACAGATACAATAATGAGGCTCAATTCTATCTTTATTGATTACTCAGTTACCCCATTGTGATCGAAAGTCATGTCATGTCGAATCATGGTTGTGATGAACCTTGCAATGCAGATATACTGCACTCCGTCCTTCTTTTATAATATCACTGGTTCGTACCTGCATTTTGACTTCGGGAGCTTGAAAGTACTGCTTATTATATTGCGTCATGTGAAAACTGTTCTATGCAAAATGAATTGCCGTACCCATGCTTACCAACGGTATGACATCATGCTTTTAGATATACGGCTGTAAGAGAATTGCGCCAGCTATTGGTGTGCAGAGTGAAAATGGTGACGACGTTCGTAGTGCCTGCCAAAGGAGGAATCTACATTGTACATATACAGGGTGTTTCACGTCACTTGGGCCAAACATTAAAAATTGGAAAATTCTACGCAGCTGGACAGAACCAAGGTAATGTTTGCCGTCACTTAAAGATACTCAGAATATTTTTTTTGCATTCCGTCTAATTAGATATTTAGGCTTAATAAATAATGAACTTCTCAATTATTATTATTAGATGAAAAGTGTAACTGAGAAAATTCTAGTGCAACACGAAAAGCTCCCGATGCAGATTTATGTTGCGCAATACTTGCAACATAAACGCGTTCTTCCGAGCGTGAAAGAAGCACGCGAATACACGCAAAATCACCGCGCGACTGGCCGCTCGAGGCACTTCGCGTGTATTCACAGGCTTCTTCTTGACGTCAAGAGACTGACGTCAGGAGATTGAAATAAAACCAGGATGCAATAGTTTTACGGTGTATGGGCCCCAGGTCTACAACACCCGGTACAGTACGCTCGCTTGCGGCAGTACTTAAAAAAATGTTTTTTTTTTGTTATACCTTAAAAGAAGATATGCTCGTGACCGGCTACTCTTAATAAGGCCAAGTTCTAAAGCTTTCTGCACCTTTACACGTAAACACAAGCTTGATTTCAGACCCTCCTTTGGTCTCTGCCTGCTTTCTACTTCTCCTCCAGTTCACCATTGATTCGTTGCTTGCTTAGTTGAGTAAACCTTTTTTCCAGTTTTTCCTCTGGTTTCTGTTTTTATTTAGTTATTGCTGTGAGTCATCAGGCGGCAGGCCCATCCGCGAGAAATTTAACAGTGCTGGCAGCGGCATGATAAGCAACCAGCTTGCCGTGCTGACAGCATTCCCGTCTCGTACTCACATTCAAAATGCCTAAGACGTACAAGTTAATCTATTTTCACTGGTGGACTATTTCGGCATATATGAAACCTCTCTCCTCATTTTTTTTGTTAGCATCTTATACATAGTAGAGCGGCGAGCAATAGGAAAGACGATTTCACTCCGTTCATGTGGTCAATTTTTGTACAGTTCTTCATTTATCGCGGAACATATACTTTCACTCCGCGGTGCTATAGTTATATCTGTATAATTCTATTTACTAGTAAGACTCCACCACAATACTGTCCGTGTAGCTGCTGACGGAGTCGTTATTGTTTTACGATAAGCCGCTTTCACTGTCGTAATGTTCTGAGACCTGAGAACATTCGATTTTTTGAACCAATTGGGTTTGATTGTTCCTACGTCCGTGAAACCTTGAGTAGCGTATCGAAATAAACAACGCCGTAATTTTTCCTCCATCCAGTATCCCCATGAAAAGCACAGCTGTCCTGGTTTGTGAGTGCCTGCGCGTTCTCTAACTGATGTCTTTTTCTCAGCGCAGCAACTTAGCATTGACGGCTGAGCCTCAAGGGAGTGAAGTGCTAGGAGAACGGGAGCTGAATATTGAGTGAGTAGGTGCCCGTCGATTTGGGCACACTCCATGGTATTAACGGTCAATCACGTGGCTACATATCTCTAAAAGCAAGTACGATGCATACCTGAAGCTGCTTCTTCCCTCTCTCTCCTTTCTTTTCATCCCTTTAAACCCCTTCCCCCGTGTAGGGTAGCAAACTGGACGTGCGTCTGTTTAACCTCCCTGCCCTTCCTTTCTTCTTTTTCCTCCTTCTCCTCCCTTGAACCACACTAACGCAGCGACGAAATATTAAAGAAATATGGAAGTTGGGGCTCTTTGAAAAGTAAATATGACGTGAACATAATAATTGCGAAATGTGATACATAAGAAAATGCTTTCTTTTTTAGTATCGCCAAGTTTTGAGGCCTTTGCTAGAGGGAACCGGTGGCGTGCGCACATATGAGCTCTGAAGACGCACGTGCTTTAGGATCCCCGACGTCATAGGGCAAGAAACAAGCGCCAATGTTTGTCTACCACCTTCTCCTCTACATTCAGGCGCTGGTATTAGCAAGCCTTGCAACTTTTTGGGTAAGCTAATCGATCATGCTCCCTGTCTATATTACGCATCGGCGCAGTAGCGTGAGATGACACCACGATGTCGCCTACCTCATCTGCGTAGTGATTTTATTTCGCACTAGTAGCAGCACAATATTCCCGGCAACGCGAACTTAAGCAAACAGCTGTGTTTTGCAAGTCAAACACTCCCGACCCCCGTCAAAATCACTCTTCAACGCGCAAATAGCTAGAAAAAGATATGTTGATGACGTGAAAATAATGGAAATTGAGTAAGAGCAGAAAAATATATATATATGACAGAACAAGTCGCGGCGCAACAATATAGAGTTACATATTTGAACACGATATGGCGCTGTATGTGGTATATGTCGTATAGTACACGTATTCTATTGCCTTATTGCCACAGGGGAAGTTCTTGTTGGAAGCCTCGCTAAAATTAGGTACAGCCAGAGATGTGTGACACCTGTCCATTATATTAATTCGTCGTGATGGCGTAGCGGATATGACGTTGGCTCCTACGCACGAGGTCCTTGGGTCAAATCCCTGCTGTGGCAGCAGCCCTTCGAAATGCAAGAAATGCAAGAACGTCCGTGTACCGTGCATTGGATGCACTTTAAAGAACTCTAAGTGGTCAAAATTGATCCGGAGTCCTTCACCATGGCGTGACTCATAATCTGATTGCGGTTTTGGCAGGTAAGACCAAATTCGCCAATCATCGACACGCATTCGGCTATAGTGGCTCTCTTCTGCTTCTCTAATGGAGCGAAGTGCTATCTGAGGGGTTAAGAAAAGCAACCTTGAAAAGCCTCAGTCCTTGCTTAAGGTAAATTTTATATATAGTCTGCATTTCTATAATCCATTAGGGCAATCTTATTTTTGATGACGTTGTTGTGAATCACTTTAAAATTTCCTCATGTTCTTTAAGCTAACATCCGTTTTCACATCTCTGCTAAGGCACTTTATCCATAAACTGATGTATATCCGCCACTGAAAATTATTGTTCTGCGCGTCGTTTTGAAGTCATGACTAGACTTCTACCAGCAACCTTTTGTGTTTACTTAACTTAGAACCCACGTCCGAACCCATTTCAGTGGTTTTTGGGTGTTAGTCTCTTTCGCGGGGTCATTGTCATGTCCTACATGACACGCATGTCATGACATTTATGTCATGACCTATCACTTGGGACCTATCACATATGTTCGTCATACACTCCTGTCATAATATGCCAATTTTGGTACCTACCAAGGTAATGAAACGACCATGAGAGCAGCAAGACGTAGGCGGCTGTTTCATGACCTACATGACACGCATGTCATGACATTCATGTCATGACATATCATTACGTTCGTCATACACTCTTGTCATAGTATGCCAATTTTGGTGCAGACCAAGTTAACGAAACGACCATGAGAGCACAAAGACCTAGGCGGCTAGGTGATAGATAGATACTGTCAAAGTAGCAAATGTTCGCCAAGAAATGCTTCGCATTTAATACACCATACACTCGTAATCAGGATTAACAGTTCGTATTAGTAAACACAAGGCGCCATGCTGTAGCTTTGCTTCACTGGACACTTTTACGCATGTAAGGTAGACTCATTTTGAACTAAAAATGTAGTAAAATGCACGGAATTGATAAATTTGCCGTGAAGCTTATGACGAAAGAAATTTGAGAGTAGGGCTAATAATGCACACACATCATTTTTTAATTTACTCATTAGAAGTGTCCAAACGTTTGACATGGAAACGCCTTCACGCTTGTTTCCATGGGCAACCATGTAGTATACGGACGCCTAAGTGTTGAAGTGACACTGGCATGGACTTTGACAGGAGTGGCAGCGATGGCGCTGGAAATATGGCGAAGGAGCACAGACGACGACTAATGTTGAACATCTTTATTTACATCGTAGTGAACGAACGTGCTCTGAGCAAAAATATTGCAACCATTTATTCATAATTTTGTCTCCCGTGTTTTTAGGTAGCATTTTATTCCAGTTCAGTGAATGCGCTCTGAAACGGACTTGCTCCCACCTCTTCACAACGGATTCCGCAAATGCAATAAATAGAATGTGTCTGTTCGCACGGCTCTCAATACTTTATTTCACCGAGTTGCAGCTTGCAGGCTATTCGCCTCATATAGGCGTAGAAATGGTATTGCCACGCCCAAGGTGCTACTCAATGCCTTGATTGATTCATTGAGTTCGTTAAACCGATAAAATGAACGCGTACAAACGGAGTTCAGAAGAACACAATTTAACGCAAATCAATGAAGAGCGCTTAGCAACTCCTGCGCCAAGTCCCATCCCGTTTGCTGATTGGCATTGTCGACGCGGTAGTATGTTTTGCTCAAACAATTTTGGACTCAGGGGAAGCTATCGTATGAAAGAGCACAGAGTTTCTTCATCATAAGACCTAGTCCTGAGAAGTCGCTTTTCATTGTTCCGGCATCCTAGCTACGAAAACGAAAAATTTGCTTCATATAATAAATGCCACATTAGTCTCGTACGTTTGTATATTATTAAGACTCGTATAAGGACGTGTAACACGGTGGAGAGGCGCTATCTGCTCTGAGGTGGATTTGCTTAGCCGATGGCCAAGGGTGACGTGGACAAGTGGGTGGTGCAAGAGAGTTCATTGCTCCCGAGCCCCCGAACGCTTGTAGAAGCCCTCGAAGCCATTCCTGTCGATCTCGTCAAAGTTGCGCTTGTAGAAGCCATCGAAGCCACTCCTATCAATCTCGTCAAAGTTTCGTTTGTAGAAGCCCGGCCAGCCAGCGTGATCGATCTCGTCGAAGTCTCCGTGTCCATAGCCCCGCTTTTGTAAGCCCCCTTGGTCGCCTCCGAACGTCAACCCGCTTAGGGAGTCGAACCTGCACATAAGACGTAAATGGAACTAGTAAATCGCCTAAAGTATTGCTGAGTTGTCACATGTCAGAGTCTAACTGGGGAGTTGCATGTTGTTTCGGTTCCCTCAAACATTGTCACGGATTTGTCCATAAAATTTTGCAATGAAACATTTTCCCCAATTTCAAAATGTATAAAGACGGGTTGCAATAATGTGGGCTCAGTGAAACAACACAATGGCGCAAACTAAACCGAAAATTAGTTTCGTGCATCAGGACCAAGCAGCAGAGAATTGATACCACTGCCGTTATCACGCACACTGTGCGTAAACCTTATGGGCTTGCCAAACAGTTCCACTATCTTGGCGTTAGTTTAGGCGTGATTTAAGCAAATGGTCAATCGCATGTACATAAAGGAGGCACTTCCGCATCACAAAAATGTTGAGCTTCCTCTATAGTACAATGGCCGAATTCCCAAAGCCTTTTGTTCATAAGTGCATTTTGCCATTGACCGTCTTCGCTAATAATGTGTCCAGCATGAGGATCAGTTTGGATTCGCCCTTTCAAAACAATGCTACCGTAAAAGCTTTTTCGTGAATACGGGCTGACACCATCAACTCTAAAAGAAAGTGCCGGAGCAGGATAAATATATACACTGACACCTCGTTATAGCAAAGTTGAAGGGTAGCCATAATTATTTCGTTATACTCATTATTTAGTTATATCAATTACAAAGTTTATGGCAATTTGTGACAGTTTATGGTTACTCCGGCGCCGTATCTTGAAAGCGATCTGCGACGTGCGCCCGCGCGGCGTTGTACTCTGGCATCAACTGCGTACTGCACCACCGCGCGCGACGAGCGCGGGCTGTATCTTGAAAGCGATCTGCGTTGGGGGCAGAGTCTAGGCAGTGCAGGTGCTCGTAGCTTTGTGCGTGCCGTGTGTTCTCTGCGATCAGTTTGCGTTGAAGCGATAGACAGCACGAAGGTCACTTCGCTCGCTGCTGCTGCGGCGCTGCGCCGCTTGACCGCTTCTCACTGTCGTCACGTGGCCCACCCGCTCGCCCGCACGAGCCGCTCGTTTCGCGCCGCTGGTTGAGCGAGGAGGGTGGCTCGCTCGGCCGCAGGTGGCGTGGATGCGCATGGCCCTGAGGTCGACGCGGGAGTTGTAAAACAGCCGCGGCGAACGAGTTTCGAACCAAGCGGAAAACTTCACGCACCGTGGTCGTTTTTTTTTTTTGGGGGGGGGGGGGGGGGGGGAGACTAATATAGTTCGTTATACTCATTGACAAGTCAATTTCACATCGTTACAACGATGTTTTAAATGCATGGTTCTCTAAGGAGATTTCAAGGGGAACTTCCTTTACTTCACTATATCCATTATTTCGTTATATCCCGTTACGTTATAGCGAGGTTTGTGAAAATTAGTTCTTGAATTTTAGCAGCTCCACTTCACTTGCACCATCAGCCTGTAGCACTGCTGCACAAAACGGCAGTGTTGATAGGGGAGAGAGTTTTGAGGGCACAGGGAATGCGGCACCTACCAAAAATCTTCCGCCACTGAAGTACATCTAACTTAGTAACGTGGGGCTTATTGGTGTTGTGTCATTGTGTGTGTAATTCTAACGCACGTCAAAGCAGAGAAGTCAGACATTAAAAGCATCGGAAGGGCGTTCCCGTGGGGTTCTTGCCTTTTCGCCGCCGAGCCAAACGGTAAAACCGCGGCCGAACGAATGTACTCGCCGCCACCAATCTTGTCCAGTCCACGCCTGGCATCCGGGGCGGGTGGAGATGGTCCTCGCAGAGCGTACGGCAGCGCCAACGAGCGGAGCAGCGCGCCGTCATCGGCCGAACGCAGCAGCTCGCCGCCGCTGATCTTGTCCAGGCGTCGGCGGCCGTCGAGACCACGGACGTACTCGCCGCCGTTCAACCTGTCCAGCGTCCGCGTCTCCTTGGCCGACGACGAGGAGGAGGAGGCGTGGACACCGCGTTGCTCGTCACCGCGCACCTCCTGCAGGGAAGCGAGCGCTACGGGTTATATTTCGTTGCCAATAATATGTCATTTGTATAATGCACGGACACCAGCGAAATGAATTTTCCGCAGCTAACTGGCGCATTTCCAGCGCTTCGGAAAAAGCAGAAAAAAATCAGAGATTAAGAAAGAGCAGGACAGGAAGGACGCTGGTCTTCAACTGAAGTCTAGCGTCCTCCCTGTCTCGTTCTCTTTAATTCTACAATTCTTTTTTCTGTTTCTTCCGAAGCACTCGGAATGCATCACTTATCAGAAATCCAACTAGCCCAGCTATCTGCCATAAGCTTGATCTTGCCTTCAAAGTCACCGTCATTTGGTGCCCCAACCGTGTTTTAATAGATAATTCAAACATTTGGAATGCATAGTTGCTTTCTCTTAGTGTCCCCACTTTATCATATCATAGCATATCATAGAGAGAGAGAGCTATAGCTGTGTGTGTGTTTCTCAAAGAAAGAGAAGAGTCTTGTAAGGTAGGAATCTCTGCATGCTTCTCTGTACAATTCGCCTCTAAGTGTGTTTGGAAGCACTTTCTTTCCACAGTAAAATATAATATTTCATGTGCTAATTTATATTTTATATTTTTCTGTTTGTCTTTAGAACTCGGATTTCTGCATTTATTTGCAAGGTTAAAGGCGCTTCGTAAATTACAAAATGTCCCAATAGGTGTTTGTTGTTGGCTTTGTCAAAAGGGCCCAGATGATTCTCAACTTAACTGTTAATACATTTTTGTACAGACTGCTTCTGTTCGCCCAGGAAATCAAAATAAAATGAAAATAAATACCAACACATTTTTTTATGGAGGGACACGAAGTCTGGGGCACTGGCAAAAGGTGCAACCTGATGCGAGTGAATAAATATGCGTAGCACTGACGGTCGTGTCCCGTTCTCAAAGCATCCAAGATATCGCAAAAAGTCTGCAGCAAAAAAACCGACACTCCTCAACTTTTTGCGCGGCGTTATTTCCGATATTGCCATACATCGCCCTTCCTTATACCGAGCTACGCGTGCGCGCTTGTGGCGCTTTTCCCACGGGCATACAAGCATCTCGGCCGACGCCCTCGCTACTCATGCACAAGGGGTTGCCGTACGACAGGTCAAAGAATAAGTCAAAGCAAGAACTTGCACACAAAAATGAGCATCAAAATCATCCCCGTGCTCTTCCTTTCTGCAGGAATATAGCACGTCATCTCTGCTACAAGACGACAGAACACCGGCTGGACGCTCTTTAGACTCGCGCGTTCAAGTGTCAATGCACTGGGTGTGCGCTTTTTTATTACAAATATCGTTCTAAACTCGAATAAGCCTTCCAGAAATAAAAGCATACTTTGTACACCATCTGCCCCATCAGCGCCGGCTCACCGCAACCGTCGGTCGTGTCTGGAGCTTGTAATATCTTTGTCCTTAAGACACACCGTCTGCTTTTCTAAGCACGCGGTGTGTCTGTGCTTAGAAAAGCCAACAGTCACACCCGTATGCGCCTGCTGGCTGACGTATTTGTCTGTACGTGATACACTATAGCGTGACCCCTTAGGTAGCCACGCGATTTTTTCTTATTGTGTGCTGGGAAATGGAGCGACGTGTGTGGCGATGCTATCCATCTTTTCCTGAAGTTCCAGCATATAGGAAACCGAAATAATGGCTGTTGGGATGGCACAGATGAATCGATCGGGCGACACGGGTGCCTGCTGATAGGGGATTGTGGTTTCACAGATATATATATATATATATTTGCTCCCCGAAGTGCATCACCGAGTGCAAGAAATAAAAAGGCAAGCACAGTTTCTCGTTTAGTGCACTTTGAGAATACTGGATTCCGAAGAGGAGAAACACAAAGTCCCTCGAACTTTCTCAGTGCTGAATGTGCGTTCGTATGGTGTAACTTCAGAGAGTGCAGACTTCGTGCTTGGGGGCAGCGCTGTGCGCCAAGAAATGTTGGGGCTTTCAGCCGGACACCTCCATAGATGTTCATATTTTCACGCGCGAGGCTGTCGACGAGTGGCCGGGAGTGGCATCAGGAACGGTCGATTGTGCACCGAGTCGTACTCGTCGGTGGTCCACTGAGCGCCATTGTGTTGCCTGGACCCACTGTTCATCGTCAGAATAATACTCGCAACACGACAGTGGGGGGAAAAAATGGCAATGCTGCAGATGGACGTGCATTCAGTTCGAGCTCTATGCTTCAGTGTCACGTCATTCTGTAGCTGACACAAAGAAGAGAGGACGAAAGCGCGTGTAATGACACATGCGTGAGAGGGTGCCATGCAGGTTGCCCCAACTAGAGAACAGGGGTTCACCGTAACTTCAGCGCCATCATGTGGGGAAACATGCCACTATAGAGTAACAGCCACACATAGGGGTGATCGTTTTTTTTTTGTGTTTTCTTTTGTACCAGTACTCCAATTTTAGATCGGTAACAGGCTAAGTGTTCTTTAACAGCGTGTTCAGAGGGGCTGTGTCCTGTGTCGCGCTGTTTCTGTACTTTTCTAATAAGTGTTCTTGTTTTGCATAAGCATATTGATGCGTGCATACAGTGGAAAACAGCATCCTTGGGGTCTTTCACATAAATAAACCACATTTAAAGCAAATTCTCTCTCTAATAAGCAGTTTTTACTTCAAAAGCGCGGTTCAAACGTTGTGAATGTGTTAGTCAATTGTTGAACCAATATATGTAAGCATAATCGTGCACATGCATGGAGTGTGCGTCTCACGATCCTCTTAGTCTTCGTGCCCTCAATCATCACCGTCCACGTCTATGACACACTTTCATTCCCCGGTTTTATGTCGCTTCAATTGCCTAGTGGTCTATGCCTATACAGTTTTTGTCGCTCTCGCCACGTAGTTTAAAAGGTACAGTGGCTTTTGCAAAGGTGGTATATAATTCACGCTGCCGCAGTCTAACCGAGTTTCCCCTCTGCAACAGTTCCGGATGCCATACGCAAGCGACTGCAATATCGTCTCCTTGTCTTTATTTTATCTGGTTCCTTAAGGTTCTCATCGTCTATTATCAGCAGAATAGAGACTCTAGTGATAGTTAGCCAACGCTTGCAAATTCAGTTGTTTCATTTGTGTGTTTGCGACATTTGATCCTAATTTCAAAAAATTATAGGGTCTTACGTGCCAAAACCACGATCTGATTATGAGGCACGCCGTAGTGGGGGACTCCGAAAATTTGGACCACCTGGGGTTCTTTAACGTGCACCTAAATCTAAGCACTTCAACTTTATCACCGAGGAATGCCAAGGAAGACACCTATTCCCATCTACAGGACGCCATTTGCGTCAACTTGTTTGATTGCACTCAGTATTTGCTAATACTTCCGAAGAATATCCATACACCGTGTAGCTCACAGCGCTGCGTCAAGAATTTTTCAACAAATCCCTACATGTACAAAAAAAATGCATGATAAGAAAAATGTACCAACGCCGAACAAAAACACACAGTGGTTACTGGCTATTTTAGCCCTCTAATTTATGAGTGAACCAAACACTTAGATTATGTCAGCGTGCTAGCAGCCCAACTAGAACAAATTGGACAAGCGTTTTCTACGTTACGCAATTGCGTCGCAAAGTCACGAGTAATTGTGTTATCATATTATTACTGCATTACCGCGTCTCAGTGTTGCACGCACAATGATCCTGCTAATCTGGCAAGTTTGCGTGATTGGCTCGCAGTGCATTGGTGCCCACTCTCGAAGTGCATATTCTTGTGGCTTCTGCGCGCGCAGGACTTTAGCAAAGTGGGCTTGTGTGTCAATGCCGCGCATTTCTTGCCGAAATCGTTCCACATGCCCGCTAATGCAATTTCCTGCGATCCACTTTGCTCACAGGCACCACAATGCTTGCGATTTGCAGAATGGCGCCTCCGAAAAGATTATGTGAGAGACACGGCGCACCACGCAGGCAAATTACGCCATGTCTGAGCCGTACACGGAAGCGCTTCGCAGTCGCATTTATGCTACAGAGAGCGAACACACGCACACCTGAGAGACCGTGCGTGCCCAGCGCATTCTTCGTCACTGTACTTGATGTCGAAATTGTAAGAAAGAAGCTTTCGCCATTGTGCCCACCAGTGGAAGGCTGAGGAGAAGGGTTGTTCGCGTAATGTATTACGGTGGTCCCCTGGAAACTCTTAGAACGTATCATCTACTCAACTTTAGTTAACTTCCTCGAGTCTCATGCATTTTCATACGGCTATAAAGCGTGGCATTCACTAATCATTTTCATCTGAGACGCAACTAATTTATTTTACTATAGAACTCTTAGCTGCTCTTGACCACGGGTATTTCACCGATTGCACACTTCCGGATTTTGAGAAAGTATTTCATCTTGTCTCTCACCCACTACTGAGTTTAAAATTAGGAAAATATAAACGTCGATCCTTAACGTTATTGCCTGGATTGTAAATTTTCTTTCCAGCAAAGCGCAATTTATGACAGCTAACGATTTTGATTCCCCTTCCTGTCCAGTTAGTGCGGGTGTACCGCAGGGTTGTGTCCTCGGCCCTCTTCTATTTTTAATTTATATGAACGAGCAGCCTCTTGCGATCGCCTCCACGCGCACTGGGAGACTGTGTTTTTCAGCTCTTCTCTTGAAGATCAACTTTGGGCTGTCCAGCGGGCCGAGGAAGCCGCCAGGACTCAAGAACTCCTGGACGTCACCTAGGCGGGACCTTTTTCCCGTCCCACAAACTCGCAGAACCTTTCAATAAAGTTAGCTGAATATACTGATCCGTAAAACGGTTAAAAGGGCGCTCGGCCTTCCAATCAGAACTAGCACGGAGGGGCTGTTAGCATTAGGAATTCACAACACGCTGGATGAAATTATAGAGGCTCAACGTACTGCGCAGATCTCTCGCCTGTCGGTCACCCGGGCGGGTCGGGAGATTTTGGCGCGTGCCGGAATTCATACAATACTACAGGAGGAGCGGATGACCTCTCTTGACTCCGCCATTGGACAGGTGCTCGTGGTTAAACCTATTCCTAGGAATATGCACCCACAATTTAACATCGCAAGGCGTAGGGCTAGAGCCAAGAAAATCTTGGAGCAAGTACAATTAAACTCGGGATCGTCGACCTTCACGGACGCAGCGCGCACAGATAGGAATCGTTATGTGGCCGTTGCGGTCTCTGAGCGAGGTACATTAATGTCGGCATGCTCTGTCGAAGCAGCTTCCCCGGCAATAGCTGAGCAAGTATCCATCGCACTAGGACTTTTGGACTCCACCCGCTATCACATCTATTCGGATTCACGTTCGGCGGTTAGAGCCTTTGCTTCTGGGAGGGTCTCCCCGCTTGTTGCTAGGATTCTCAGAGATAGGAACATCACTCCACACGAGATTATTTGGTTCCCGGCCCATATGGGCTCCACGATCGGCGGCATCACCAACTCCAACGAATTGGCCCACGCCCGGGCGCGAGGACTTGCCTTCCGCGCGGGGCTTCACGGCCCTGGGTCGTTGGATCGCTCCGCCCCGCCCGGGGCCAAGCCTCTGGATGGGGATGCGGCTGATCGAGGGTCGCGGGACATTCTAGCGACATTCAACGAAGTCACTTCACATTATCGCTTGGGTCGTAGGGTCTTTCCTCCACCCCATTCGCATCTCACCAGGGGACAAGAAATTACGCTCAGACTGCTACAGACAGGGGTTTACCCCTGTCCAGCTAGCGTTTCGATATATATGGATATATCTCCTGACTGCCCGGACTGTGGGTGTGTGTGTACATTTGAACACATGATGTGGGACTGCCCTCACATACCCAAGGAACTCAAGGCAAAAATGAACTCAAGAGAAGGCTTTTACTCCGCCATCAAAAGCACGGATCGTCACCGTCAGCTCCGGGCAATCCAAGGGGCCCACGATGCCGCGGCCAGGTACTCCCTGCCTGTCCCAACGTGGGAGCGGCCCGCAGGGGGGTCGGGGTAAAACCCGGCTCTCCTCCCTCGGTCTTTAATAAAGTTATTTATCTATCTATTTCAATAAAGTTATTTGACCGACCGACCGACCGACCGACCGACCGATCGATCGATCGACTGACTTGATTTGTATAATTGAATCATCTATTAGGCTGTGCACTAACAACTGCGTAATTCATCATCTAATATCTTCTGATACTCGTCTTAAAGCACTTCAGTCTGACCTTGACGCTATCACTAACTTGTGCAACGCATGACAAATGCGTCGAAATGCTCAAAAGTGTAGCGAGAATCCCAAGGAAATCAGCCACCGGCAACCCTCCTCTTTGTAAAATTGATCGGTCTGTGCTAGACGAAGTATCCATTTATAGGTATCTTAAAGTTCAAATAACTGCTAAATAGTCTTTGCAAAATCATGTGAACTGCGCTTCTAACTTTCTAACTGCAGGTTAGGTTAATTATGGGGAAACGTTTTAAGGGCACAGTCGTCTCCTAAATTTACATCATATGAGATATTGTAAAGTCTAAGTTTGAATATTTATGTGCTTTTCGGATCCTTGTCAAGAATTTCTTCATATTCAACTAGAATAGGTACGAAACTGTGGTACCCATTTTATTTTGTCAAAATATTCCAGCTTTACCAGTGGATCATTGATGAAACTCACTTTCCAGCTTTCGAAGCTCTCTTTGCGCCGGAAAATGCCCCGTTTCATCGATGTTCCACAAGTTCTTTTTTTTTTCAGATTCTTCATCTGAAAAATGAATATCTTGGTGAGTCTGCTTATGTTCCGTGTCGCCATAAAGTCGGCCATAAAGTCGGCGTCCCTTCTTGTCACACTAACTTGTTTTCCGACCATTTCTTCCCGAAGCCATGGCTAAAGAACTGAATCACTTGCCTATCTGCGTCTTCACATTCTGAACGCCTCCGAATTTTTATCTGTCGTCACTGTAGTGCACAGGAGCAGGCGTGGTTCGAAACCACGCTAATCCCGCACTTCGCAGCATTGGGATGCCCGGTAAGCTTACGCGAATTTTTGAGGGTCCCCGGCGGCTGCCTGGGCCCCATCATCTACTTGCGATCGGACAGCGTTTGAAGACCACATGCAACTCGAAATACAAAAATAAGAGCGTTCCGGTGATGTAATACAAGAATGCAAACAAACAGAGGAAAAAAAATCGTTGTCGGAATGACGACCTTATGCCCGGCACCCGCGTCTTTCCCTCATGAATAAGCTTCTCGCTTTGGCTAGACCGTTACGCGGAACAATTTCCTTGGATCAGTGGTGTAGTATGCACTGCGCGTCTCCTTACCGGTCGTTTGGGAGTAGGACTGACCTTATAGCGCTTTGCTATCGCGCCCTCAATTCTCCCGATGACCTCTCACGCTCTTTCTGATTCTCCTCGCCTGCATTTCCTGCCGTTAGCTCGGTGAATTCCATCCACACAGCCCATAGACTTCACGCTTCTTCTCGTTTACATATACCAACGGTGCCGCTATAGATGGAGTGACTACCATTGTCGTCTTCTAATACGGCTGGTATTATTGGCCACTAAAGGATGCAGGCCTGGGCGAACATGGGATGCCAGCGTCGACCGTTATGACGGAATGAATTGGCCGACGTCTCTATAGCATTTCCTGTGAGCTAGTTTGAAAATAGATGAGATGGAATATTTTAATCAGCTGAGGAAGTTGCTGAATTGAAGAAGTTGCTGCGTGATTTCCCTGGTGCTATTTTGCTACATAAAAAAACTGCGCACTAACACCCATTTATACTTCTGTAGAACGGGACGTGACACGAGTACAAGATCGTTATTGGTGATTGCTATTGTCATCTCTCTTAGGATAAACTCAGAGCTGTTATCAGTTCGATGACGAGCACATGGGTGGCATACTTGCGGGAATTGTGTCCCAGTATGTAAGTGTAGCTAGGGTTTACGATATTCAGAAAAAGTTCACGGAACATCGTGAAAATATTGGCTGAAACATTATGTCATGAAAATAGATGGAAACCGCGAGAAAATTATGACAGAGTCATGTCATCAAGAGCCATGGTCAGTCGTTGCGTGCATCTAGCATGCATCTGCAGTGATAAAATACCACTAGTCCCAAAACTATGAAAGTAGCTCTGTCCAATTTTCTTACAGGTATTAAAAAATTCTAACCTTAAAACGCCATTGACCCTACCTGTGTTTGTGTTAGCCAATATGATCATGGCAGTTGGATAGCAATTGGTAACAAACTTACGCACCAGTGAGAACTGACCCTAGAAGTGGAGCTGCTGTTGCCAAGCAGACAATTATCCTAAACTGATAATTATCCTGCAATCCTTCTTTAAACAAAGCATGAGCAAACAGGGCAAGGAACGGGAAGCCGAATCGCTTCCTCTAAGCGGCTATTCAGAGCCTTACACGATATCGCCAGAAACAAAAATCTACACAACAATTTAATATAAACGACAGTGTTTGTTGTGGTCTTGTTTTCGTCACGACTTCGTTTCGATGCGCAAAGCCAGGTATGAATATCGAACTTACGCGCATCTATTCCCGAGGACCACCTAAAATATAACAGAAGACACTCGCAAACGACATAGGTGCATCGGCGAAACTTTGGAAAAGCGACCGCTTTCAGCGCAATATGAAACTTGCGTGACGAGGCGTCAGTTATGATGACTCTACAAATGGACTCTAAGTGCTTGCCAGACGTGCACTCCTGGCACGTTGTGCAGCCTCGGTGCAGACCCTGCGAGCTACTTTTTCGGCAGTCCAACTTCACCTCAACCTAACGTACCTTCTCCTGATTTCCTCTACGCACGTTTCTCCTGAGCACACAAGCACATGAGTTTGAGCGCTGCCTTTGTTACGCGGCTGCCTTGCCCATTATGACTTGGTGACTTGTTGACACCACGCGAGAGCAAACAGAAGCGGCAAGCAGGAAGCTATATCACGACTGGTCGCGTAACCGTTCCATTTGCTTCACGCTCCTAGCGAGTACACCATACGTGTTGGCATGTTTGGTGTTTCTGGCCGTGACCAACACTCCTCCACTTTGACTTTCCAAGTTCGAGCGTTTAATTTTCGCAGAAACGTGGCAATGACTGAATCCAACACGAGGTCAAACCAATATGGTCAGCAGTAACTTGGAAAACAGTTTGACTGAAGTTGGGTAATGACAACGGAAGCAGGAAAATAGACGAATTTTTCGAAGCTTCTTGAAGCCAATACTTACGCGTGACAGGAAGGAACTAAATTACATTTTGCAAGACGGTGGTACTTATTACAAGTAATAATGCTGTCAGAAACACGCGTGTGAAAAAAAAACGTTTTACATTTAACTAGTCCGAGAAATGTAGTCTGTACGAACTCTCTAAAACTAAGAGCACTTACTATAATTAACAAAGTTGCCTTTTAAAGTGCTATCAAGGCAATCGCCTGCATGATATTGATCGGCAAGTGCTTCGGTAAGGGTCATGGTTTCTGAAAAAAAAATATCAGAAATTCCACGCCTTGGTACGACAGACGCATTAATATGCATATAAAAGGGTTGTTGTTGCATTGAAGGAGTCGCGCGAGTATGTAATACCTGAAGACAGGAAAGTAATGGTTGAAGATGAAATGTACAATGGTTTGTTCATTTACGAATTTTTCACAAAACATATTCGCTGTCACTTTATCGTGGCAGCAAGCCCATACTGCTGTTTCTTTGCATAGAGCAATAAAGCTATTATAAGAGAGGAGCGTTCTTCAAAAAGATAGGTGTTGATATCCATGCAGTCAAGAGGTTTTTCTTAAACAGGACGCTCGGAAAGATGCACGCAAGAAGTGTGTCTCACATAGCACATCGCTGTGTTTCACAACATAGTGCTGGATGCTGATGATAGCATTGAACTGCATGTCATTCCCTGTAGGGTAATTAAGCGACGCTGAACATTATCTTCTATACCTTCGAGGTTTATGCAGACCCACACGTTACCACGTGTAGGGTGCTTGCACAAGCATAGTGGGAACGGCCGCATTTAAATACAGACGAATCGAAACGCCAATGGGTACATTGACGGTAAAAGCACCAGGGTAACGCACTTCATCGCCACTGTATACGCACCAAGAGACCCGTACGAGATGTACGCAACAGCGCGTGTATGTAGAATATGGAAATGCGTCTGAGGAAGTCGGTTTCACTGCGCTAGGTGAATACTGGGACATTTTTCGAGCTGTCGGCTCCTTTCGATTATTTGCAGACTGAGATTTCGAGCTACGAATCTCAGTGGCACTTACCCTAACTTTGTGATTCGTGTGTTATTTTTTTGCCTATTCGAGGGCAGATTCAGCCTAGCAGGACGAACTGCTTGTATGATTTTGCCCCTACCGCTTTGTAGGCAATGTTTTTGCCGATATAGTTTTTCTCTTCCCCTTCGTAGACTCCACTCCGACTTGTTACCTGCATGAGCCAAGAAACAAGAGATTTGGGTATTTTCTATCCACGAACACAAAAAGAAAGCCTCTCGTGGAGCAAGAAGCTTTTTATAGAAATTATTTAAATAAAAAGCATTTGTACAGTAAAAGGCCAGCCACAGGCACGCAGTTCCCCATGGGCAAGGGGGTGATGATGATTAGCGCAAGTGGCTTAGGCGTGCACGTAGGCATTCCGAGAAAAAATATTGAAGCGGCTGTAATCACAGTTCTCAGAAAAGTAAACGCCGAACGTCATGAACACGTCCGGTGGACAAGATTACCTGGTGGAAGAAAAGTTATTGGTATTCTACAAAAGCTTGCACACTGTGGAGTTTTAATATCAGCGCTTCGATAGTGCCAAAGCAAGAAGCAATTTGAGATCTGCATAACGGTAGGAGCGCAATCTGGAGCATTCGTGTCGCACCCGGAAAGTTCACTTTTTCATTTCGTGCGGGCTGTGGAAAACCTGTGTGCATAATTCGCGGTGTGTGCGCTACTATGTTACGGTTGTATTATCGCTCGAGGTTTCCTGTAATCAAGTGCGTGGGCGTGTTTTGCGTACGCGTCTTTTCCTGTTCGAAGGTCCGTGTTTTTTTTTTTTTACGTGACTGTTGGCTCGTGCGTATGATAACAAATAAACGAGCAATCTGGCGCCATTTTCAACTCTCCTACAAAGCGCGACGGTACCTCGGCGTTTAGGAACATACATATGTGGCAGCCTTACATTAAATTACAAGTGGTCTCTAGCATTCAATATATTCTCCACATAGACAGGTATGTCAGTTGCGTAAATGCAGTTTATTATGCCGTGCCTGGCACCACGGTTTCGTATTATTAAGCTGTGACAGTGACAAGCGGTGTTTATTGCAACTTCTTTATTAAAACATACGCCACGTGACGAAGCCAGTATAAATGTATGCAGAACAGAGATTCTTGCTGAAGACATTTGATTACGAATGCTCAATAGTACCACGCCGTGCACGCGAGCAGGGGTGGTATTCTGTAAGAGTCCGCCTAGCGGACTGTCCATTTCGACTGTCCGCGATTGGCTCCAGCTGCACGAGCGAGAAGGAGACTGGCTGGCTCCTTCTCGCTCGTGCAGCTGGAGCCAATCGCGACCGCCGAAGTGGACAGTCCACTAGGTGGACTCTTACAGAATACCCCTCCAGAAGTGCTAGGTGTAAAGACACCGTTTCTCCCAGGTTCCTGGCGAAACACTGTTCCCGAAACAAACTGTTCCTGGAGCAGATAGCTTCTTTAGTGGTGTGCAAATATTCAAAATGATGGAAAGGTCGGTTAGGCGGCACATCATTATACGGTTTGTATAGGCCTGGTAAGACGAAACATCGCCATAGTGTCATGAGCGTTGTCTACAAATGCTTCTTGCATGGAAGAATTATTGTATCGACGAGAACATAATTCCGAATAATTTATTCATCTTTAGGGCCGATGAAGGGACAATTGAGAAGAAGGAACGACATTCTCTTGAGGGTAATTCAAGATTTATGTGAGGGTGCTGCTACACGATGGGAACATTCAGAATTGCGAGGAGACGTTTTGTGTACAGGTGCTTGGCATCGCGCTGCCTCTTTAAATCAAATATCCTGGTACCATTGCGGTACTAAAGGCACAAGGTACTCCAACCTCAGATTCGGCCAGTTCAAGCCCCATTGCGAAGTGGCTGACTTTGCTGGATATGTAATTTGTTTTATGAGACCTAAACACATCTAAAGATGTAAACACTATCATGCCACACAGCTGACCTCTTTCTACTGTGTTTTATCACTTTATGCTACGTTACATTATTCAAATCAGTTTATTATAATATACGTTGAAGATAGCATTTAATTTTTAACAGTAGCCCTCGCTAATAGTTATTATTTGACGGCGTCTGCGCGTCCAAGTTGATCGACACTAACAACTCCTTGTGACCGGAGCAGTACGTCGGTGCGTACATTACTTCGTGCACTGTGCGTGTCATGTTCTCGTACACCAAGTCGATTCCAGTTCCTCGCAAAGCGGTGATTGCATCTGTTGAATAGGCGAGTCTTAAGTTGAGATCGGCATGAATCGTGCCGACGAACGTTCGCATTGAACGTGCATCGAGATTGAAGCCTCCTATGCCGAGCGTTAATGAGCCGCAGCGTAGAGCCGAAGTTAAATTCCTGTACATGAACGCTGCTGCGTCCCTGTAATAGGGAGCCTACATGCAAGCACTCGCTTATATGCAGGCTTCGTACCATGTAAAAGAATGTTGCGCCATGTAGTGAATTGCCCGCCAGACAGAGCCCAACCACGTCCACAGCCTCGAAGATATACATCACTGTCGCTTGTTGCTACGGTGGCGCAATGCAACGGCGGCGCAGTCGTTAGCACGCTTGGCTACGGAGCGGTATCAGTGGCGATGGGTATAGAGGATCGAATCCTCACCGTGGCCGCATTTTTATTATTGAGATGAAGACGACGTAAATTGTGTGCCGTCCTTCTGCTAATGAGCAAAGTAATGCCCTCGCATTAAATAAAAATTATTCACTCCGTATTGCACACCCTCGTGATAACAGTTATTATGAGCAAAGCAAACTTAGTTGGCATAACAAAGTTTCTCGAAATCAGCGCTCAGGTAAGTTTTGGAATCAAAGTTAGCCTCAGGTGCACACTTTGCATTTTTGACGCGGAATATGTTTCCCGGCAGTAAACTCAAGTTCCCGAGCCGCTTGCGACCAACATCGGAAAGTTATGTGATTCTCTTGGCTATCGTGATAGGCAGTTTGGCGAGCATTGCTGTTGTGGAAAGCACGTAGACACTCGAGTAAACGTTACCATTTCGAAGAAGGTTAGTAGAAAGCACAGCTGCGTCCCTTTTCTCCTGTTAGGGCAGCAAGCTGCGCGCTAGGAAGCCAATCTTCCTACCGAATAAATAGAGATAAGAAAACAGCTATCTTATGATGGGCCAAACCGCCTCAAGCATGATTTCCTGCATTTGATTTTAGTTACCTTTATCATGGAAGAAACAAAGATGTAAATATTTTTGTCCGCCTTTGTTGACGCTTGCATACTTCGCACCAATAAAACAAGAATAATATAAGTTTAATTAAGGAACCGAAGTGAAATCTGGGCTTATAGATGGCATATATTTGCAGTTTAACATTACTTCAGTGTGATATTCACTCTTCTTGTGGAAGAAGAATCACACTGTTACATTTCTTCGTTAGCAAAATTACAACCGTTTTGGCCATGTCATCTGATTTTCGTCTCTGAGCTTGAGCATATAGAACAACTCTCGTCTACGAATGTTCAGGCAAGGCGCATAAAGATACACATTAGGGGGTTTTACGTGCCAAAACCACGATCTGATTATGAGGCACGCCGTAGTGGAGGACTCCGGAAATTTGGACCACCTGGGGTTCTTTAACGTGCACCTAAATCTAAGTACACGGGTGTTTTCGCATTTCGCCCCCATCGAAATGCGGCCGCCGTGGCCGGGAATCGATCCCGTGACCTCGTGCTCAGCAGCCCAACACCATAGCCACTGAGCAACCACGGCGGGTACGCGCATAAAGATAGAGCACATGTTGGAGGTAGCGAAGACACAAAGCACTCGTCGTATTGCAGAGGATGGTCTCGAGAACGGGCCGATCTGTGCCATGGTGACATGTGTACGCAAATACTTTAAAGAGGGTTTAGATTCATGCAGAGCTGCATTTCCATGCTCACGGCTTCATCCCGCCATGACTTTTTATTCCATGGAGTTTTTTGTGGCGTCATAATTTTTTAAGTTTTTGGCTCTGGAAACATGGTTACGCCTAAGACTTCCATTGTTGATCACGTTTAGTTTAATATTTTCGCATTAATTCCTCTTGCGCTCTTTTTATTTTGATTTCACGCTCAGTTCCGCCTGGGTTCACCTGCGCCATCATTCTCTTTTCATTTCATGAAGCAATGTTCAGAACTTTATTTAGTAGCTGCCTGCTAGTAATAGGGCAATGTGTAAGTTTTTTTACGATTGCGTGGCGGCGTTGTGTGAGGTGGTTCTTTCCGTACAGGAAATCCGTTGTGCCGACTTTCACCATTAAATAGACTTACACACATCTCGTCAAGTATGAGTGGATGATACCTATAGAAGTTGACCAGTGGAGAATAGAATTTTAATTAGTAGTATTACGCTGATTCTGCGTCTACGTGTGTTAGCGGTGCTCGCCTTTTCGCGTTGTTTATTCCGCAGCACGTCAGAGTAACTTGCCTGCACAAAAGTACTCCAGTTCATATATTAGATTCAAGTACTAGGGTTTTTATATTTCCGAGCACAAGGTTTATATACTGTCATGTCGGAAGGTATCTTCGCGGAGAAAAGTTCAAAAGACAACGATCACGGATGGCGCAAGTAACATGGCATGTTTTATCATCAAAATCAGCACTTTCTTACGATCAATATTTCAACTTTTTGTTTATATGTTGAATTGCTGAAGTACTCTTGCGGCCAATGAAAAGTGAAAATAGCAACAACTGAAACCAAAGCGCGCTAACAGAGGAGGAGAACTGACTATACTTAATCCACCGTGCAGACTGAAATATTCGACTTCCTTGTCCACGCCTAGGATACATATCAGATGAAATAACATGAAAAATGAATAGCTATCGTACAGTCATTCAGCATCCATGACCACTTAACCTATTCACGAGTACTTTTCTTTCGCTTAAACGCAGTACGCCACAAGTTTGGTGCACAGCTAGGTACACCTTGGTTTGGCATTCACCCTGATATACACGCAGCTCATCGAAAGTGAGAGTCATCTGGACTACTACAGCCGCCATGTACCAGAGGACGGCATTACATATATTTTGTCTGGCCCTAAGTGCCCTGAAGAAAATCGGATTTTATCGCCTTTTCTGGCAGGCCTCTGCCCCAGACAATTGCTAAAGGACTTCATCCTAAGGCTCCTTCTCCCTACCCGAGATGTGCAGTCATAGCAGTACTTTTCATGCCACCTTTTGGAAAGGCACGCCACTCGACTCCAGGAATGGTATTTCCAATAACTTGTTACGCTAAAGTTGCTCGTAAGCGAACATTCTAGCCAATCGTGTTGCTGGGCATATCATTAGCGAATGCGGTCAACCAATGGTGAAGAGCAATTACAAAAGAAAGACTTTGGGAACATGATCCAATGTTTTCGCAGGGCAACTGTGTTGACTAAGAACATCATCGCATGAATCTTATCGTAGCCGTCATCCCCCATTTCTCGCTCGTTGTTGTACTTTCCTCCAGTGCTGATTAGTAGATCGGAGTGCACAAATTTCGGCGGACTCCCTGTAATTAAATTCGCTGTCTCTCTTGTCATGGCACTGCGCACTCTCTATGTAAAACGTGTCAGTACACTGAAGCGCGCGGCTGTCCTGCTGTTCTAGAAGGAGCTTGTGTTACTCACTTGCGTATTCAACACTATATGTTTCTCAAATCTTGTGTACATGTCTCGACAATACGAAATTGTCTAGGCCCCGCTCTACACTACGGGCAATAGATGTGACAGAACGCCGGTCCATCAATTTCAGAATCTCCTGTTTTTCTATGATTTAAAATATGCGTTGGATTATCTTATCTGTGCATGTGGTTCAAGAGGGAATGCGCAGCTGACGAGGAGGCCGTCACCTAATCAGCTGAGGGCACCACAAAAGCGCTTGTTTGTTTGTTGGACTCTTGTTTTCTAGTTGTTTTTTTTTTGAGAAATGCAGTGCGCTCTTCCCATTTCTTGTCCTTTACTTTAAGAGCTTCAGGAAGAACGAGGATGTTCTATACCCGCCGCGGTGGCTCAGTCAGCTAAGGCGTCGCGCTGCTGAGCACGAGATCGCGGGATCGAATCCCGGCCACGGCGGCCGCATTTCGATGAAGGCGAAAATCAAAGACGCCGTTGTGCTTGCGTTGTAGTGCTGTTAAAGAACCCCAGGTGGTCAAAATTAACCCGGAGCCCTCCACTACGGCGTGCCTCATAATCAGAACTGGTTTGTGGCACGTAAAACCGCAGAAAGAACGAAAAAGAGGATGTTCTACCACCACGCCCACTTAAAGTGGTTCGCGTTTCTTTTGCTATTTTGCTAGGAAGAGAACCTTTGCATTGTAGATTATAAGTAAGTGACCTCCTAACGATGAAGCATAAAAGCAGCGACAATAGTTAGGATGTACTTAAATGGACGCCACCTTCTTATATGCCTCTCTGTTTCCGTCGCAATGATCTCAACGCAACCCTCCCCCCCCGTCCCGTCCCCACTACCCACACTTACACCACCATTTGTGCTTAAAGTATTCACTATGTATCTAGCCAAGGGCAGGTAAAGGTGCGAGCAGCTGTTAAGGATAGGGAAAACGTATGATAAATTTAAATACCTATATTTCTGCCTGTACTGAGGAAGGTTGCCGACTACAGAATCGTACCATTTTCCCTCATTCACGCCTGTTTACCAGTTACGCAGAGTGAAAGCCTTCCTTGATGATTGCCGTGCAGTTATTTTCGTGCGTTGCACTCACTGGGCAGTGTTCTTTATTCTTTGCTTATTTTTTTTCATGCCTTCCCAGTCCCGCCGATAATTTATTTACTTTCTCTTTCGCATTCCTGTTTTGGACGTACGTTCGTCGTTGCCGGAAGATTGTAAGGGATTATACAGCACTCCGAGTACCATTGGCCAACCATTTCGCCTCTTCAGCAGCGCCGGCAGACAACCCCATAGCTTAAGAGTGGCAAAGATGTAGACAGACGTGTCGACGCACTGCATCGGCGGATACACAGTTGCCCATCACCGGCATCCTTGCTTGGCTAGCGCTTACGCATCCTAAGAACGTGGCGCGTGTTCATCTGTACTCTGTTTATTGCCGGGCAGAGGAGGCCTTCTGTTAGCTCACAGAGTCTTGCGAACACATCTATGCCTCAATCCGGTGGCCCAATTCCAAGAGCCAGCACAAACAAAAAGGTGGTATTTTTTTTCACACCATACACCCGAGGTGCACACTGCTCGTGATGGGTTCTAGGGCGGGAAGCTTTTAGTCTCCTTGCCGTTTTCTCTTCTCTTGCTGGGCCCACGAGCTCTTACACAGAGATATAGCGCAGATTGCCTACAGGTGCTTCCGGCAGTACATTCCTCGGGCACAAATTCTCGTACAGAGAGCGAAGTTCGTGACTGTGATTGATTCGGGGAACGCAAAAGAAATGAGTAGCACGCGTTTGGTGCTGTTGGTGGGCAGCATTCGGTGATTCGCCTCGCGACCAACGTTAACGCCCCTTTCTTTCTTCTTTGGCGTTAACCTGTTTGTCGATGTTCTTTCTTCTTTCTGTTATGTTTAAGCTGTGCAAGAGCGGGAGTATAGAACGTCTGCAGACCGATACGTTTTTCTTCTGTGTTTATTGTCCAAGGGTGTTCGCTATCGATAAGGGCCGCATGGGGCTAGAAAGCTGTGAAACACTACAATGTTCCGAAGCTTAATAATAATACTATATTATTATTATCCCCTAATAATATCGCAGCTTTCCCGCAGCGCCTTAGAACGTTTAATGACAAGGTTTTCTTGCTTTGAAAAATGCTGCTCTTGCAGACGCTGGAGTGTCTACTGCATTATGGTCCGGGACTGTTCGGGCAGTTTTCATAGGCAACTGGCACCTCTAATTACAGCATGATGACCTTTTTGGCTGGGTGCATGAAAAGCTTCAGTAATCTTGATTCCTCTGTGAAGAATGCATTCGCTTCCGCTAGAAAGCGCATTACACGAAAGGTGGTGCGGCTCGTTGGGGCTGTTATTGAATAAAAATTGAGTAGCTGTAGAAGGTTGAGAAAGCAACAGTAAGACCTACTGCCCCTTTTTTACGTTGGCCCGCTACGTATACTATTGCGTCAGTCCCCCATACTATCTCTCTATAGTCATATAAGTAGGTATCTCAGTAGCTATGGCATTGTGTTTCGGAGCACAAGGTCACTAAATAAATTTCAGGGGCGGAATACACAAAAACGTCCTTACTCTAAAAGTGTTCGTAGAAGCCGGTGTCAGGCAATCGTGGTTTTGGACATATGAATGTTAATGATTGCTGTGATTGCTTTCTTTTGCAAAAAAAATGAAGAATTTAGGTTTGCACATGTTGTTTTACAGCAGAAAAATAAGCAGTAATGCAGCATTGACTGAATAAGGCTAAATTACGTGGCTGGCCAATTGTGATGGAGCCGGAGTGATAAAATAGGTTTGTACATGTTGTTTTACCGCAGAAAAATAAGCAGTAATTAAGCATTGACTGAATAAGGCTAAATTACGTGGCTGGCCAATTGTGATGGAGCCGGAGTGATAAAAGTGTTCGTTTACCGTGCTTTGGGAAGATGTGAAAGAACCCTAGATGGTCCAAATTAACGAGGAACCTGCACTTGAGCGTGCTTGAAAAGTTATATTCCACTGAACAGTTGTGGGATGGTAAATTACACAATTTATTGTTTTCAATAGCTACCATAAATGGGGTCGAATTAACAAACCTTTTCTTTCGAATGTTCTGTTTGTCACTGGCCTGCTGCTTTCGCTAATGATATGGTAAAGATCCCGATGAAGAGACAGCCACTCGTATCGAAAATAATAGCCTCAGAAGATTGTGTGAACACGGGCCCTGTTTACTTTCACATTTACAAGTGCCATAACCGGTGAAATGAAACGTAGCACTGCTCCTGTTCTTGTATGATATTTCTCTTGCCATCCTGTCCTTCTGAAAATGGAAATTTAAGCGAATTTATGCAGGCAAACTACACAGCTTTTATAAAAAGTACTCCTTCAGTCACCTTTCCCCCTACCCCAGTGCAGGCTAGCCAGCTAGGCTCAGCCTGGTTAACCGCCCCGCCTTTATCTGATCCCTCCTTCCTTTCTTCATCTCTCTCTCTTAGCACAATACAGTCGTACTAAGTGCACGGCAGGCTAACCATGAACCGCGATGCGTAACTTGAGACGTTCTTGACCAGATGTGTGCCTAACATAGCACACATGAAAGGTTACAATACAATTATTGATCACAGCACGCAGGGTTCCTGCATGGTGTTCAAATGATGCGCACGCTGGGCGCCTTTCGAGGCTGGTAATTGACGCAGAACTCTCGTGGTAGATTAGAAATACGATGAAACGCCACATGCATTTAGCCGTATCGCTGTCAAATAAGTTGAGCTTAATGTGTACTGCGTTAGGCCTTGGCTGTGTGTATTGTCTCGCATATGCCTATGTTTGATGACAGCCAATGTTCTCATATCATAATGTTTTCATCGCCCAACGCAAGATACAAAACAGTATTACATTGAGCCTCGAAAGCAGCCTTATAAGTAATGTACTGATTCGAGCGGACGGCGGGTATCTAGTTAACAATGCAATGCGTCTGATGCCCACGTTAGCTGCTCAAGGCTGGCATTTAAATCTTAGGTGCTGAACTTCGCCACCATATTTTATTTATTACACAATAACCTTTATAACAACAAGCGGGTTTCACAGTTTCTCTTCCGTTCATTACTAATCTGACAGAACAACTCCATAAACTGTTAAATCTAAACATTAAATGTTACACTGAGTAACGGAGGAAGCACCAGCGCTAGACACTTACTCCCCCTCCATGATCGCAAAAGACCTACAAACAAAGAAAAACACACATCATGGAAACATTACAGAAAGTCTACTATTCAACGTTGAGTATTTCGCGTCGACGCCACAGACCCCATCTTTCTGGTACGCTGTTTCCACCACCTTCGTTCCCCTGAGAAACGCTCTGCGACAAATTCGCGGCGATACTACAAACCGAAAACAAAGAGAGAGGTGCCTCCGTGGCGTTACGAAACGCCTGCGTGTCACAACGACACGTATTGCGTCCTGACAAGTGTGACAACCGGACGCAACCGCGATACTCGGCCGAGTGGAGAAAGAAACGAGAAGGTCTGGGGAACGGCAGCCCTGGAGACGGCTCCCTAGATGATACTGTCGCCTCCCGTTGACATGCCCACGTCACCTACAAGAAGCATCACCTTCTTATAAAACGAACCTCTTTTCTTAGTTTACAACACGGCAAGCTTTTTGCGTTTGCAGACTGCCCGGTTTGAATTCTGCAAAGCAAACTATACTTGGCGTTATTGTAACACGTTGCAGAAAAAACTAAACTGCTCCTGTTAGCTCCTTTTATATTCCTTGACCCTTGCACCCGCGTCGTGATAGCTCAGTGGTTATGGTAGTCTGCCTCTGAACATGAGGTAGCGGGTTCCATTCCCATCTTCGGCGGCCGCATTTCGGTGGGAGTAAAACGCTCGTGTATACTTAAATTTGTGTGGCCGTTAAAGGACTCCAGGTGGTCAAAATTATCCGGAGGCCTCCAATAAGGCGCCTCGCAAAGAAGGGTGACTGATTGGGCTAATTGGTGATCCATTACTGTGAGTATGCAGAGCGAAGACTAAACGGGGACGTAGAAAAGACCGCGCTCGTCCGTACAGCGTTCGTGCTTGTCTTATTGGCGTGCATGTTTAACCTCCTCGTGCTGTACCATCACGATAAGCATCTCATAGTGCAAGAGTTGCCTTGGGACGCTAACTCGAATCAATCAATCAGCCAGTCAATAATCAATCGATCGATCAGCCTTTCTCACTGCACCTTATTTGAGGTATATAACAGAAAGGCTTTACCCTAAAAATAGCCGCAGCTTCTACGTAGCCTCTCGTTTTGCTCGACAGGACCACTGACGACCTTGATGTGTAGTGAATCGTTGAAACTTAATGCCGGCTATGAAGCATTGCTTGGGTTCCATGTTCCTGAGAGCTAAGCGGAAGGGTTAATCAGCGCCAACTCTTACTCCACTTCCGTTTCCCCCTGAATACGTCTCATACTTCCTCAATGTAAATGACATACATGCAAGGAATTGCTTGGGTGCGTATTCAACCTCTTCATTCATAAAATTGTCACCGATACATCTCCGTGTGCAGTCCAATAGTTCAATTACTCTCACGGGAAGTTTCCCGCACAGTACTTCAGAATTTAATCGGGATGTCATTCAAATTCTCCTTCGTTTCTGCAAGAATAGTGCAATAACATGAGGCAATAACTGAATACATAAAAAGAACGTGTTGGTAGCCATGAAATTATATAAAAACTTCACTCTTGTGGAAGCCTAAGCAGAATTGTACATAACGAATTACATACGTAAGCAATATCTTGTGATCAATTACTTTTCTTGCTTAATTTTGTAATTTATCGACTACATTGTTTACTCCGTAAAGTTCCCTGTAATTCAGTTACGTTTTTTGTATAGCCCATAACAAGTAACCAGTTACATTTCTGATGGAATAAGCTCTGACAGGCGACGCAGCTTTAAGCACTTAAATTTGGCGGGAACTACGAGTTCAAAGATTTGAAAGCATCTAATTGGATGACCACCTACAACAATCAGCGTTCCGGTACATCTCGATCACCGTGAACATGGAAGGCTCGCAGATTAGCACAATTCTGTAGAAATTAAGTCTCACCTCCAAGCTTTTCGTTTATATTAAGTTACTTTTCGCTTAGTGGAATGAGACTTATCTGACAGAAAGAAACTTTTTACCCGTTAAAAGCATGTTTCTATCTGTTCGGTATTGCCGGACTCATGTACATCTATTTTTGTGATTGTAACACACGAACAGTATTTCTACTGCTGAATAATACGCAGCTCGGTATTAAAATGCATTACAGATTTGTCCACCAGTTCAAGGAGCGTTAATTTTTCCTGGCGCCCGCTACAATTAGTCGTTAAAAGGGGGCCTACAACACTTTGAGAGTGCATTAAAACGTTTTCGGTCTGTTAACGACGCTCTTGCGAAAACGTGAGCCAAATATTATTGAACTGTATGCAGCGGATAATCTCATGCAACGGATAATCATCATGCAACGGATAATCTTAGCACTGCTGCTCTACAGATTCCATTGACGCGTTGCTGCGCTTGGCTTACGAGATGAAAATTCAGCGTAGATACCGCGGCCGCCATGGGATGGCGCCACGAGCTGTCCCGCCCACGAGACGTTCCACCATTTTGCTGGTTGTAAAAGCACTGAAAGTTGGGCGAGTTGGTAGCTGTTCATTACGAAACTGCAGCGCGGACACAACAAACGAGACACAAAGCAAAGCGCTGTGTGTTAGCCATGCTAACATGAGCTGGGCCACAGAGGCATTTCTCCCTTTGGCCTGGCGGTCTTTCCTGTGTCGCTTCCATTGCGCTAGTTGAAACGAAAGGAGAGAGAAAGCTACTCATTGGTTGTGGTTAATCCTTGCTTGTGGTTGCAGGATTAGAAATTTTTTGCGATGGGAGATTCGTGAGGCGACGCAATTTAATAGTGAAGTCATTCTATGATTACTTAGAAAAGTGTTTCAGGACCCCTTCAAGTTTACATCGTTAATGAGTGAAGGGCGCAGAAAGGAGGTGCACTTCAAACGGTGCTTCTATGGCTTGGTAGAGATGGTCACTTCAGACGGTAATGCGAGGAAAACGCCTATACGATTTTTTCGGTTTTTTATTGGCCCTATCAGGAGCGTCTTCCTGTAGTCCAAGCAACAATTAGGCGCTGCGCTTCATCGAGAACACAGACTGCAGCACCGCGCATTGAGTAACCACAATCTTGTGAGCAAGGTGTTCGTATACGTTACTGTACAGAGTTTTTCTCTCCAGTGCGCACATTGAGCGAGTTTCAATTATCTCTGCAGATGTCTTAACATGGAAACGAAGGAAGATTACCAAATGAAGTATTGAAAAGCAATTCTTGTGCAGATAAATACCATGTGAAGGGCTGGAGAGGACGCATTGCAGGAACCCGGCCAGCTCGTTCCATATACTGTATTTGTGCATTGTTAACAAAAGTAGGCAGCAAAGTAACGTTGAAGCAATCAATTACTTTTGTGGTGCAGTAACATGGCAATCGCTATCTAATACATTTTTGAAAGAAGAATACGTAAATGTAATCGGATACATTTTTTTGTAAGGTATGCAAGTTTGGGCCTAAAGGTGTATTCTCACCTGCTACTTATTTACTTCATTATTTCAATACCTTCAACGCCGAAGGCCTTACAGAAGGCTGTGGGTAATGAAGAAAAAGTACACGTCTTAAACGGTCAGTACATACAATAAACTTGATTTGCACATTTCGTTGAGAATGCTCGCGAGGATTCACAGAGGTCGCACAACCAACCGCGACTTGTGACCAAGGAGCGACCCATGGCAACCGATACTCAAACCGTCTGGTCGCGATCACCACGTCAAATAAGCGCCTATGCACTCCGACCAGGGGCGTAGCCAGGGGGGGGGGGGGGGTTGGGGGGTTCAACCCCCCCCCCCCGAATTTTTTTCCGCAACCCCCCCCCCCCCCCCACTTACCCACCCTTTTTTCTCGTCGCTTCGCGCTGACATAATTCATGAAACCGGTACTACTATCACAATTTCATTCCTGGGCGCTTCCGTTTGGGTTGGTAATTTACAGAGAATCATGTCTGAATATGGAAAAAACTGTCACAGTGTTTGGTAAGGCTTTGACACTCTGTGAAGTTTTGGGCGAGAATGTGGCGGCCGCATTCTGAAGCAACAAATGCGCAACAAATGAACTAACAAATGCGGCAGCCGCATTTTAGATGGCGAGAACGCTCTAGGCCCGTTTACTTAGATTTAGGTACACGTTAAAGACCCCAGGTGGTAGAAATCTCCGGTATACATTTCCGCCGCTTCCCTTCAGGTGCCGGTTAGGCGGCGCTCGCGCAGGATCTTAGGCTACGTTCACACTTGATCTCGAAGCTGTCGGAAGCGGCAAAATCTTGCAAAAATCCGCCCGCCTAGGTGGCAAAACACGCAGAAAAACAGGCTGCGAGCCAAATTGGTCTCGGGCCGATTTTTTCGCCATGGCGAAGCGGAAACGCGGCGGAAAGTCGTTCTGCTTCACTGGAAGCTACACTAGCATGTAAACAACCGGTCGTAAAATTGAACATGGCACCAAAAGTGTAGGCTGTAATGCTGATCGACGCGATCAAGAACCAGCCCTTGCTCTACGACAAGAGTGGCACTAAAACGTACTGTCAGCAATACTCGCGATAGTATTCAACGTCGCGCGACTGGAGGTGCAGCAACGAAGCCTTGGCGTGACCCAACTTGTCGCGCTTTTGCAAAGCCAGGCGAACTCACCACCGCCGTTTCCGAGGTGCCCGCGTCTTCCGTTTATTCATTGTCAATTTCTAGAAAACAAGTAGGTAGAAGTATAAAAGCCATTTCTTCTTCCACTTCCATGGCAGACAGTAGTTAGGCAGATTCCTCGTTGGCGCTCCATAATTCTCCTCGCACGTGTACGGTATGTTGCAGAAGTCGCGGGGTGCTTTTCTCGTCGCGACGATAGATTGAGAGCGTAGGTCTCACGTAGGACGCGCTGGCTTTGGCGAGCCCCAACACAAGGGCCAGCCCGGGTTTTAGCTGTGGTGTTCCCGTTGCCCCTTTGGTGTCCTAGAGGCGCCGAGAATACGAAATGATGAAATGTTATTACAACTTGTAAATAAGAGCTATTAAAGAAATATTATCACGCCTAGGCACCAACCTGTGACTTGGCGCTACAGCGCCCGTGTGAGGAGAATTATGGTACGCCAACGAGGAATTTACCGAAGGTCGCAGATGACACGCGAAGTTGCGTAAAATGATCACTTTTGATGACGGTACGTGGGTCAATGAATGAACATACCGCTCGAAATAATGCGATAATGAGCGCCACCACGCCGACAAACGTACGCAGACTAGATGGATCTGGACGAAAACGGCAGCGGCGGCCGCGGCGGTAGCAAAACAAATGTGAACAACTTGGACAGGCACAGAAAAAATTTTCCGGCCGCTTTGGCCTTTCCGGCCGCTTTGGCCTTTCCGCCCGCTTGCCGCTTCCCAAGTGTGAACGTAGGCTTAGTCTGCGCGAGAAACGTCTCTTGTTTGCGAGTGCGCCCCAACGGAAGGCTGGTAATTACTGTTGTGTTGTTGAATCCCAAACCAGCTATTACGGAAGGCTGGTAGTTGCTGTTTTGTTGTGGAATCCCAAACTAGCAATGTACACACGAAGGGGTTGATGACAGCAGTGAAATTCCACCGACTCGCAACAGAATGCACGAAACAGACAGCCGACAAGCATGAATTACTGCTGTGCGCAGTACAGCGTGAGTAAATTCTTGTTGCAGGCGCTGACAGTTCTCGTCGGAGTTCACGCGTCCTGAGAAATTGATTATGTGCACTATGCACTGAACAAGACCGGAGTTCATTCCTGCATCACTAGTACACCATTCAGTCGAGATTCTGTGAGGTACAAGGCCGCTTCCTGTTTGCACCGGCGTAAGTGAAGCAGAAATGAGTTGCACGCACTACTTAATATGCGTACACATGCCATATCTATGCTGTGCGGTGAAATATTCTGTACAATTCTGAATCTGTTGACGTAAAGGCAATGACGGCTGCACGCTCGCACAAAGCGGAAGACACAGCGGCCCATGCACTTGCCGCAGGAAATGCAACCCTCTCGTATAAGGGAGCAGGGCGACGAAAGCTTCGAAAAAAAAAAAATCCTTACGCGTTTTTGCGCGTATTTAAGTTTTCTAGCGCAAAGACGCAGCGAACAAGCTATTGCTATGGGAGTAGGTATAGCCTAGTCACACGTGCATTTTCACGCGTATAGCCGTCCTTGACTTGTGAAATGCACTTCGCCCCGACGATGACGACGCCATCTATGCTTAACGGAAATTAACAATTAATGATGTCTTCTCCGATCGCACGGGTCGTCTCAATGATGCGTTTTCGAAGACTGGTCCATTCAGTGGCGCGATGAGAGACCGTTGCTCCAAACGCCCACTGTACCTGTCGTCCTTACTGTATTTACTGAGCTTACTTTACTTTTTACTTAATTTCTGCACAAGCACACACACACGTGAAGGGGGGGGGGGGGTAGCCATGTCTTTGATATACATGTATAGCGTTTGCTTAAACTACCGATATTTATTATCGATCACGAGACGTAGAGGAAAGCAGAAGCTTGCCCCCCCCCCCCCCCCCCCCGGTCGGGCCGGTGAAACCCCCCGAAAAAAATTCCTGGCTACGCCCGTGACTCCGACGTCCGTCTCCCGTGACACCGTCTGGTTCAGCAGCTTTGAGACTCAGATCGCGAACCGGAAAAATCGTTCAGCGAGCTATAGTGAGCTGAAACGGTCGCTCCTCGACTAAAGTTATATCATATTTGACAATCGCTTAGCGACCAACTTTGTAGCGCGACCTGTGCGACTTGCCGGAGGTGCGAATGCCGCTTTATTGTCTCTAACGCCAACAGCTGGACAAGTGGATGAAACTTCAAGTTCCAAACCAACACACGGAAGATGATAGATGCCCTAACTGCATGGAAGCTTTGAGTAAATTTTGACCACCGGGAGACTTTCAATGGGCACCCAAAGTATGCTGCACGAGTGGTTTCTTGCATTGCGACTCCATTGGAATGCGGCAACCGCATTCCAACCGCATTCCAACTCCAAATCGAACACGAATCCGAAATTAGCGGACCGACGTCACGCCGGTCAGTCACCTTGGTGCGTGTGCAGCTGAAAACAATGAAGCACTAATAGAAGAAAACGGAAAACCATCTGCCCCATTTCCTAGTATGCCTGACAGATTAGCCACTTGGCGCTGTTGACCTTATCAGTTTTCTTCATGCCAGCACAAAAAATACTAAAAAGAAAAAGCTGAGCAAATAGCTTCGGGACATTAGTGTATGACGCAAAGTAATTTCCTGCAAAAATAATGCAAAACAGCGGCGACTGCAAATGTGCAACGTAAATTGCCTGTACTTATAAATCGATAGTGACCACGGCAAAAATGAACGGCGACTGCTCTTACTAAGGGCGAAACACTGGGACCGAATTCGCAAAGCTTTTCGTTCGTAACCGCTTTTCACCACTGGCGAGGCGCCTTCTTGAAAATCAGCATCAACAATGGCTGACACTTGCTTTTACGAACAGTTTAGGCGTAAGAGCTTTTTGCGAATAGGGGCTGGTATTTCTGCAAATCTATTTCAAGGGGCCAATTTGAGGGAGATTCTTTCTTGCGATGGAATTGTTTATCACTCGTCGCGACGAATGGCAAATACCGGCGATTGCAGGGACAAGAAAAAACGAGCTTCATTATTTCTAAACGAAAAAATGAACATCATGTAGGTGATTTAGCGGTAAATGCAAGAGAAAGGTGTTAGGCGTTGCACAAATTTTTGACATCCCGAATTCATGATTGACACCACGCTCACCGCATTGCAAAGTGCTCTTCAGGAGCTCATTAGTCCTGCCTCTTCGAGACGCGAAGTGCAACTGACGGTATCCCGAGACAGCGGCTTAGCCGGCATTGCACTGCTTTGGTGCCCGAGATGAGACAGAACCGAAACCGTCCGCATTATTAAGCTCCCGGTGAAATATTCGATTTACACTAGCTTGGCATTCACTGTCCGTTCCACTTTTTAAGTGATAGCCACCCTGCCCCCTACTCTGAGGCCTCAGGATTTGCACGCCTGGCGCCTTCCCACTGGTCCCCCCGAGAGACGGCGCCTCATATTCCAGTCGTTACTTCAATTTTTACAAGTAAAAAATGATGAATAATATTTGAACCTCCTCCTTTACCCCTCCCCCCGCCCTGATGGTTTCACTTCTTGGGGGCAGAAACTTTTTATGATTATTTTAATAAACGTTCTAACAACAAGAACACTTTTTAAGCATGACATGCTTATGTCATGCTCCCGTTGTCGGCGACCTTCAAGGGACCTTGAGCCAAAAGTCAGAGCCGTTATCCGGGCACTCATGACGAGAACACCGGGCATTGTTGCGAGAACAAAACGAGATCATGAAGGCAACCAGTCAAAAGTTAAGAAAACGTGGTCTCCGGCCCCCAACCCTTTGTACACGACCGCATTACATACGCTAGGTATGCGAAAACAAGTTACCAAAAATATTGCTTTCGATTGCTTCCTAATGTTCCTTACCAATGTCACTGAAGCTGTAATTTCTAGTACGCTGAAGTTTTATTTGTCATTGCCAATAACGACGTTCAGAAGGCAGATACAGGGCACCATGCACTTGATTGTCATCTGGCGCTGAGACAGGGTTGTCTGTGCTCTTTTGAACGCCAGCGATCCGTGAGTCGTGAGCGGTCCGCGACAAGAAGAAAGAGTAGCGACGGACGTTGAGCGCTGCTGCACTGTTGGAAGAAAAGCAGCGGTTGAAGGCAGCGGCACCGCAGGCAGTAAAACACGCCATATGGTAGCCATTTCATGCTTACATCTATTCACGATTACGAGAGAGCCGGCATTTTCGTTTTATCAGTGCGTAAACACAGCAGGTCCGCTGCAGGAACGCTAGTGTGCTTATAATGTGCGTGCGTACAATGCTCACGCCAGCAGTCGAACGCAGAACACCTATTTGCCTCCGAAATCGAGGCAATTGGGCGTAGAGCTTTAACGGTACGTCCTCTGCCTGTGATTGGTTAGAGGCCTATTCGGCAAGAGAACGGCCAGGGCGCAGCGCCCACGGCCATGAAACCCGATGACGTTCGCTAAGAAAAGCTTCGCTTTTAATACTTCATGAGATAACATTTGCCCTACGACTGGTTGCGATACGCAATGGTGAGTCGGCCAGGGGGCTCCCGGACATATAGGGGCCCAACCACATTTAAATAGATGAAATAAAGTTTTATCCATCCATCCATCTATCCGCAATGGTGACATGAATTGTTCAAGTAAAAGCAACTCGCGCGCTTTCGTGCTCAAGAAATATTTCTTCTAGCGCTTCTTTTATGTAAGATTGACCAAGGAAAATTTATTATTTCATAACTCATGTAAAAGAAAAAAAAAGCGCGCAAAGTAAGAGTCCCATGTTTATTTGCAGCATATCATTTAATGCTCAGCTGTCTACCCACATTCCTGATGCCAAGATGTTGGGAGCGGTAAAGCTAAAAAAAAAGGAGGAGTGTAAGTCTTAAGTGAATGCATGGCTGAGTACACTCTGAAAACAAAAATCTAGCTACTATTAAAGCCCCAATTAGAGAAACACGCTGGTTAAGTTTGCTGAATGAAAGGCATGTGTATTCATGCATAAAATATTGTCGGCATCCCTCCACGCGGTACTTAAGCTGTAATCAATGGGTAATTACATAATGACCTGTTCCTTGAAAGACTACTGTACAGCTTTAGAATAGCGTTTGCCACCTTACGTACGTTACACGCGAGTACCTTTGTTGGACGTTACGGGGCCTCTCCCTTCAATACTTATAATTAACGTACGAGAACGCAAACGTAAGAAAGACGTTTGAAGCAGGGCAACGTCTGGTGCCTCGTGGCAAACGTACCCAAGCGAAGACAATTCATCAGCAACCACCCTGTCATTGTTATGCGGACACGTCAAGTTAGGCTTACGAACGCTGCAATCGCCGAGCGATCAAAGAAACTAGATGAACTATGCGCTCACAACTAACGTTTCAGGTGGGTTTAGAGGAAGCGAAAGCTCATTTCACTATTTACTGGCGATCAACAAGAGCGAGAGCGTAGCCATCACAAGAATTGATGCTGAAGCGGCAACCATGGGTGCTACCATGTTAGACAACGCTATTTCTTAGCATGCCTAAACATCACGAACGTTCAACTCGCTAAATAACTTACGCTATCATAGCGCACGTAAGGCCACAGAAACGCCAAAAACGTTCTCAGCATGCGCAGTTGAGGACAACTGCTATTTCTTTACATAAGTAATGCATCTACGTTTGGTTGCATACGCTATTCTGAAACTCTCTAATAACGCAGAGAGAAGACCCCAGTGTGGTTCTTTCATACATAGACAAATATTTCGTAACAGCCCGTTGTTCCGAAATGCGTCATTGTATTTCACCGGTCAATTTAACAAATGTTTTCAGTCATCCGTAAGTGATCTCTGACATTTCTCGGAAACCATCACTAATGGCATCAAAATTGATTAGAAATGGGTCTTACGAAAAATTCATGCGTACGAACTCTTTATGATTACGGGCGAATATTTAAAACAAATCTTATTTGGCTCTTCCTGGAACGGGTTTGGTGGTTCTATTGTTTGTTCATCGGGCATATTCGTGGATATTTATGAAAAGTTTTTTTTTCCAATATGATTCAAATCCACCTATACAGAATTTGAGCAAAACGCAGAAATTTGTCATCGGACCAAATGCAATGCTATAGAAGCAATTGTATATGTTTCACGTGTCAGCTAAGGCAAACTTACAGAAAAAGCAATGAAACATGATGCAGTGCACATTGGACCAATATTAGGATGTGAAGTTGAGATGTGATTCTTTTGATTTGAAACACTCGATTTCGTGCGGTTTTGGACCGGAAGCTTTGTTGAAAACGAATTAAAAATCCGGATTGACGTGATTTTAGTAGAAAAGTTATTAGAACATTGGCACGTAAGGGCCCTGTTATGCTTCATGAATACTGAGAATAATATTTGGAGACTCCGTCTGCTTGAAAGCATACGGAGTGTCATTTGTAAAGTCTCACAGGATCTTTTTCTTGAGCAGCATTTAAGGCTGTAACAAAATCATGAACAAAACTCGAAGTGAAACTGCCATAGTGTCTCGATCCCATTGTGTCGTAAGCGTTTTCCTATTGGGCGAGTGGATTTGGTTCATTTTTGATGGAAAATACAACCTTCGCACATGATTCATTTGTCTTATTTGACCCGTTTCGTTGTGATACTTTTTCTAAAGAAAAGTTGCCTAGTTTTTGTGGTTTGTGGATTTGGCTCATCTTCAAAAAAAAAAAAAAAAACTCATACATACAAGTTGGGCTACTGCTAAGGTATGTGGCCATATACACACAACTTGCTGTTGGCTGCTACCTGGCTTCGTAGTCAAATTAGTATGCACCACTACTTGTGTCCCAATTCTTGGCAAGTTCACCCAAATAGATGTGCCACATTAACGCGAATGGTATGAAGCCTTAAACTTATTCAGATGTGTGCCCTAGTTCTCTGTGCCCCCATACACCTCTCGTACATATTCTCCACACGAACAGCATCAGACACCGCTTCGACCTCAGGACGCGGACAACTAACATCTAGCGGAGTCCCGCCACAGGTGCCGCGTCTGCAACTCAAACAACATTTGCGTTATTTTAGAGTCTTACATTGCGTTGGATCTGCGTGTTGTTCTTTCTGGTTTATTCTAGGCTTTCGAAAGACGGTTGTATCTTTAAATGAAGGTAACTATGTGATTGTCGTTATCCAGTAGCCGCAATGCTGAAGTGTAACTCTAGAGGGCCGCAGTCCCCCTAGTGAAGGAGCATTGGCGGAAAAAAATGGTTTATCCCTATATTTCGACAAATCTACAACTGCGTGCGCCAATTGGTACGACTAAAGGTTACATCAGGATCGTGCCCAAACTCCAACAGAAAAAAAAACGAGACTTTCATTGTTGATCGATGTGCAGGTAGGCCATTTGTTTACCTTATTAATATGCAATACGAATTTGGGGCATTTTACCGCAATGCTATTCAAGGGGTCTGTCAAACTTTTTTTTGTTAATAAATAACAACGTCGCTCCCTCTGAAGTACATGCAGCTGAATTTCTTTCATCATACAATAAGGAAAACTGTGTTTTTCATTACATAGTTGATGGCCGAAAATATATTCCAGCAGAAATGTAATATTGATAGCAAAATCGATCAGTCACATAGATGGAGGAGATGCGTGCTTTGTTCGACGGCGCGAATGATTACTTTCGCAGCAATAGAAGCAACTCATTTTTCTTATTGGGCAAATAACTGTTGGGTTCTGGGCAAATTAAAGCGTATTCTCTATTTATTCCTAATGCAGGTGATTTTGCGCGTGCACAAGAACAGTGGGATTGTAAGTTTTCATGGAGCTGTCGTCGTAATGACTTTTTGATGGACGATGAGTCATTAGGCGGTGAACCAAAAGGACGGCATATGCGCTGTCACTTCAACTTTCGCAAGCCGTATCACGCTAATTATTCCCAGCGGATTACAACTTTTTTTTCTATGGGCTTTTACGCATATGCTTCCACACAATTGGGTAGTATCGCTTTCCGCCTTTGACTTCTCAGCTTATCTTTAGGAAATCATCGCTTCCAACAAATTTCCGGGATATCAGACGAAGAAAAGTTCATTTTTTTAATTTAGGGTTGCGCTCCAAAGCACTTGTATGACTACGCGAATGCCTATGCCGGAAATTAATGCATGTCGTGAACGACCTTATTTTATGTATTTGCGTGCTTATTTCTAGTTCGCTTTTCGCTCCGTTAATTTTTTTCTACGTGTACCTACAGTGGGCACGTACGCGTTGCAAGGAGAATTAGCATGTAGCGTCGCAAACTGCTCGTTGTCGCTGAAGAGAGTAACGGCTGTGACGTTCGAAAGTGATTCGATTTAATGTTCAACCCCACGAGGCCAACAGACAAAGAAGCCAACGAAAGGATAGGTGAAATTAACTGCCGTTTAAATTGAAATGTAGAAACAATAACGAAAGTAGCGAAATGAAAGTGAACGCAAAGGGAACTTCCCGCCTATAGGAGCCGAACCCGCACCTTTCTCACAGCGCGTGCGTTGCATTGCCAAATAGGATATGGTGGTGGCAATCCTACCGTCAACATTTTTGGATATTTGTTTATGTGTACTAGATATGAACCCTGACAGTGTGTGGGGACCCTCGACTCTCACGCGTCCCGAGATGTGGTTTTCCCCGCATGGCTTATGAATCTCCTGTAATCCGGCTTGCCCGCATCGCTGTACTCCGGCTTGCCCGCGGTCGGTGCAGTTGCAGATTAGTACGAGACATGGTGCAAATGTTGCGCTGCTAACGCCACATAACGGCGGGTTTACTGGGGCGCTAGAGGAAGTACCCTGTTCCTGTATGGCTTGGGGTCGGCGAGCTGCGCGGATGTTTCGCCCGTACGCCGACACGCTTAGCGGGACCGTCCCAAGAAAGGTTTTGGAGTGGGGCACAAGGATGGACGAACTCGATCGTTTGAACACGCCGCCCTTCGCGTGACTGTACACGTGAACGATTAGGCGTTGGTGTCCAGCGTGGAAGCGAACAGATTCGCTCAATATCCTGTCGCAGTGAGTCGAACTTGCTCGATTCGTCAGCTCCCATTGGCGGCTGGCTAGATTGGTGTACAAAAGGCGCAATAAATGCCCTTGTGATCGTTCGCACTACTGTGTTGCCGTTCCTTTGTCGAAAGAGCACGTTTAAGACCCCTCAAAGGTTAGCCAGGGCCACTGCAGGCCATGACGGCGAAGGCGGCACATCCTCTTAACCGAAAGTGTCACGCCATACTTGAACATCGGAGCACGCACCTGTCCAAGTAAACCTCATATGCTACCTTAAGGCATCCAGGCGGCCATAGTCAAGACCCTCGCTTTGCAATGAACAAAGTTCGCACACCATGATAACAGTATGGTTATGAAGCACGCCGTAGTAAAGGGCGCCGGATGAATTTTGACCATCTGGGATTTTTTAACGAGCACCTCAATAAATTTACATAAACCGTTTTCCCCTTTGGACCATAGAAATGGGGACGGTCATGCCTAGGATTCAACTCGCGGCTTCAACTCAGCAGCGTAGCCCTTTAGGCACTTAGCTAACGTGGCGGCTGGCTCATTTTCTCTAGTCACAACCATGCGAAGACTAAAGATCATGAAGCCAATTTGTGTTTACGTCATGTCTAAAGTGTTCTTACCTCATCTTATGGACGCATGGAGGGATGTAAGCTTGACGGTAATTGTCAGTGTCAAATTAAATGCCTTAATTTCACTTTGGTTTCAGTTGATTTAGATGCGAATGACCCCTGCAGTTGCTCAACTACAATAAATGACGAACTCATACTGTGCTGGTGATTTCCTGCATAAGCGACAGTGTAGTCTGTTTAAGTTCTTGCGACAAAATTTGCACCGGCTTCTTGATGCCCAAAGTGTGAGACAATCATGGGGAATGTAGGTACAGTAACAACAAATCTACTACAAGTGCGTAGTTCTATGTAGTAACAGGGTACAGTTAGGCAGCAAGATACGGCTAAACTAGTTGTTTAGCGCCTTCCCTGTCACTGTACTTGGTCTAGTGCGGAAACGGAGCTCCTCAGTCGAAAACAAAATTGTTGGTCTCCAGCCAACGTAGGGCACAATAGGCTTTAGACAAAAATTTTAAAAATATATAATTATTGCGTGTTACGTCCCAAAACCACGATCTGATTATGAGGCGCGCCGTTGTGGGGGACTCCGCAGTAATCTGGACCACCTAAGGTTCTTTAACGTGCACCTAAATCTAAGTACACGGGTGTTTTCGCATTTCGCACCCATCGATATGCTGCCCCCTTGGCCGGTATTTTATCCTGTGACCTCGTGCTTAGCAGCTCAACACCATAGCCATTAAGAAAACATCGTGGGTAGGTTTTAGAAGCACTAGCAGGTTTGTCGAAATTATAGCGACTGCACGAATGCCTTTGGTTGGTGCCTCGCGTGCACTGGAAATTTCTGTCCGTATGTTCACCTCCATTCCTCAAAATTTCTACACTTTGCCCTTCCCACTCCCACTGAGCCGTGTCGCCACCTGGTCTGCTATTTTAGCTAAGCTTATTTTTACTTTCATCGCAAACTTCTTCATCTCCATGGGGCAGTGAAACTTGTGTGCCAACACACTATCGACTTTTGTTGTTCAGTTAATTCGTTGGAGCGTGTGGAGAAGCTTGTAACACACAACAGTTTCATAATGAAATATAAGATGTAAAATCTATGGCCCTTAATTGAATCTTCTAAGTTTGAAAAGCACACATTCAATGATACCTCGCGCATCGGTTGAACATATGAGATGTTTCATCAACAACTCGTTATGGAACTGATGTCCATCTGTTAATTTTTATTTGACACGATGTCTTCGTGTGCACTCTGCTCCGAAAAAAAATATAAAGACTTGAAAAGCAGAATGAATTTGTCCTCTTTCAGATAGTTTATTCAGCGGAGATATTTCTGTCACACGGAAAAATTTTCGACATGTCATTGTTTTTTCCAACAGAAACAACACTCTTCTACACGCAGTTCTGTCATTCCACGTGAATACTGTTCGTTTGAGTCATTGTAAACAATTATCCAACGTTTATCCGCAGTATGCGCCTACAAACAGTACTAAACCACAAAAGTCTCCTAGTAACATTGAAAGAGGCATTAGGCAGTAACTATAAAATATATTTAAATTGGGTAAAACTTTATTTTGGGAAAATATAGCAAGAAAATAACGCACGCAGAAGGCAAGCAATACATTGTCATCAAAGGATGTACTACGCCAAGGACTGTTAGCGTCTCTTCTTATTGATGTTTGCTGAAGAAACACATAATGAGCAGATAGGTAGCTTTCAGCCTAATGGGTTTTATGAAGCAACAGAGAGGTAACAGAGGAACAGAAAATATTTTCTGACAAAATAGAGACCGAATTCACAAAGCTTCTTGTTCGTAAGAGCTCCTTGTCATTAGGCGCGGCTGGCCAATCAACTAATCGTATCTCCAGCATCAGTATTGGCTGAAATTTTCTTTTAGGAACAGTACTAGCGTAAGATGTTTTTGTGAATATTAGTACATATATTTATATCATAGCCACAAAATATTCGTTTCAGAACCTGAGAGCATGATAACCTGCACGTGAAGTTATCTGAATGCCTGACAGTATATTCAGGCATATTCTCAAATAGGAAAGTGGCATATGTGTAAGTGGCAAAGGAAGAAAGTTAGCTGCCAGCTATGGTTTGCTGTTCTGCGATTTCATGGAAGTTGAAAAAACACCGAACCCCTTCTTATAGGAGTCACCATGCCGGCCTCATCTACTTTTACTGTTACGTTTCAACCAAGAATGTTTGCCGGATCAGTATGTAATTGCAGATGGACATGTTGCTCGTAGGATCACTTGCACATTTTATATTGGCGTCGAAAGCTACTACACTTAAAGTCTCATTTTAAACACGTTTACGCGCTGACACAAAAGGAGAAGAAGCAAACAAAACCAAAAACTTGCCTGCTGTAAGTGTCGCCCGAAAAACATATTCGTATCAAAAGCCTTTAGATATTGCCGCATTCTCGAACATACAGAGCGAGGTAACCAGGTAATGAGTCGTTTTGCATAATTCATTCCTAATTCGAACCACACAACATACATTATTCAAGACGCCTACAGCTTGTCATGGTAATAACCTGGGTGTATCTGACAAAGACTTTTCACAGATAACGTGGCGACAAATTCTGGTGGAAAAATAGTATTCACCGGACTTGCATCGCGGATATCCATAATTTTAAATTAATTAGCACGATAATAGCGGAACTTTTTCTCGTTCTGTGTGCTCAGCAGCAGCATCCTGTAGCAATAGCTATGTTTGTTCATGCTTGCGTATTGAATGAAATATCAGCATTCAACCCTCTTTGAGAGGGAACACGCACCTCATATTTAGGTCAACGTAACTTAAAGGGTCTAATATGTTCAAGGTATGCAACGTTTGTTCAATGCAGCAAAGAAATAGTGCTTCATCTTCTGCGTTGGTCAACATTTATTCATCAAGTTTGAGCTCTAATTCTTTATACAAACCTATTTGGTGTTCTCTTTTAAGAGTGTACTGTGCATACCGTTAAAGATGCCGCCAAGTTTTACGTAAATGAACTCGCTGAAAGGCTAGCCCTTTCAAATGAACTGGTTGAGCAATATATTCAGTCTCTTTTTCAGTGTGTGAGCGCGCATGCAGCAGCAGCACCTCTCAAGAATAGCGTCATAGACTTCACTGCGTAGATTCCGATCTTTAAGACGCAATTTGTGCAACCATTTCATTTTCGCTTTCGATGAAAGCCATAAAAAAGTGCTCAGGCTGTACGCGTCGCTGCTTGTGGGGCACAAAATTTGGCCATAACTTCGAGAAGCTATTGCATATGTGGTTCCAGATGCCTTGCTCTATGGGCGTTGAGTATCAGGAGGCGCCTTTGGGATTCGTTGTATAATTATATATGTCGCATCTTGGTGCATTCACTAAGGCAAGCGTGCTTTCGAAGTACTGACGCTCCGCAGTTTCTGAGTTGTAGTCGCTAAGTTTCACTGAGCCGTGTACATTTGAAACGTGAAGCCTTAAAGATGTTACGACAGCATGCACGTGGCTTCTGTCGAGCGAGGGCATATTGGGTATCGGTGCTGGTCATTGCAACACTTCGAGTGCAAGCGCTTGTGCTTGATGTGCTGTCCTATATCTATGGAGCCAAAAGACGCCGTCAATGGAGATGTCGCACAGTAGATAGGTTGATCGACATCTATGGGAACAGTCGCTCCGGCAGACATATTCTCAAATCTTGCCCGTTCAAAGAATTTGTTTATCCATGTGCTCATTTCACTCTGTCGTGATTAGTGCCCCGCCATTTCGTGTTCTTATAATTAGATTACCATGCATGCCAAGATTACCAAGCAGATGTTGCACTGTAGTCAGGCTTCGAGCACCGGAAAGTTTATTAATGCATATCTAGAATCAGGATCATTCTACATCGAAACGACGATGCCAGTCCAGTGGGTCGCACTAAGTTCTCACACACGATTCCTATATGACAGTCGCGTCACAATTTGTGTTTTATTTTTTTCACAGGCAGCTGTTACGGTTCACAGCCATCTAGATCTCTCTGCAGACTGAGCGATGAGGCCATCAATTCATCTACATGCTCGTGGATGAAAGATAAAAGGTTGTCGCGGATATCCCCATACTGACGTAACGACTAGTACACTCGCTTTGGGCTGTTGGCTGTGTGGAAACTTGTTTTATTGAATACGTTACGACATGGCTTGAAACATGATTTTTTTTGCTGTGTTGCCGTGCTACCTATGCCGTTGGCTACCCACGTATATTGGCCACCACAATACAGGCAGCCGATGATCAATTACATGGTGTCACGACGAAGGAAGTGCTCTCACTATACCCATGGTAGCAAAAAGCAGCATACCAGGCTTACTTCTGCTGCTGAGACCTCGTGTGGAGCGCCTGCCTGCACAGGTAGTTCTTTTGCCAAAGCTTTCCGTCAACCGACAAACAAAATGAGCTTTTGAATTCCACTAACTTGACACTAGACATCATGTACACTACATACATGCACACATGGCATCTCTGGATGAGTCAAAACGTATGCCGCTTCATGAATTAGAGGACCCTAGTTGTGAGAACCCAAATGGACACAGCGCCTGCTGTTGCAACGATGCAATTCAATCCGGTGTGAATTCTAGTGCTCCATAATAGAAGCAGTCATGAAATCGCTACTTTCGAAATACCCGTCGTGCCCTTGCATGATGTTACACGTGCGAAGCGGTTCACCGCTCAAATAACGCGTCAACTTGCTTAGTCAGGCAACATAACTTAGCCAATTGTAATGATGACATCAATGCCTACAGGCTTCCTCAAGAGAACACGAAATCCGTGCTTTGTAGACGGTCGTAATTTTGGTCAGAAGCCATTGTTGACTCCCACAATCAGCGCTGCTCGCTCCTCTGTATACACTATGACCAGAGCTGCAAAATAACAAGAAATGGAGGAAAGTACACAAGCGCGTATAACACTACTATCGTTCTGGCGGTTATTTCCTGCGCCTCTGTTAGGATAACACAAATATGGGCTTTTATCTGCAGCCTCGGACCATTCGTAATATTACGGTCACAATCAGGGTCAGTGCAAGGTGACCCGCTAATTGCACCCATAAATAATAGTACCCGCATAAGTAAATATCGAGAAAACGGCACAATCTACCTTTCTTGGGGGAGCAAGCTGGGCACTATTATTGTGCACAACACTTTGGGGTCATCGATGAGCAGAACGGAAAGTGTACTTGATGTGGTAAAAAAAAGACACAAATACGCGATGAATAAGTATTATTTGCGACATTGTTAATTCCCGACATGGCGGTATATATAGCAGCTTGTACAGAAACCACGATGCTACGTAAACGATGAGTCTGCATTCTCTATAATAACGTTATCTGATTGATGACACATTTGGTAGTGTGAGCGAGGATATTTTCCTGTATGTGCCTCTTCAAGAACAACTTATCTAATCCTTGCTTCCGCTATTTTTCTTCAATAGCTGTCAAACCACTGAGCGTGATAGGAGTGGCCAGATAGCGCATCCAATAATAATGACATCGAATTTCCTTGCATGCAATTCACACCGCTCGGCAACTGAAACGTGCCTCATGGCTCCAAGCAAGCGGGAGTGCACGTTTCATAATTGAAACCGTAGGTGGCATTTCATTGAAGTTTTTCCTCCTCGTCCTGCTGTCTGCTGTCGCACTTTTGAAAGCATGCGGTGGCTTTCCAACCTCTTCTTTTATCCGACATCGATTTCCAAACACACCGAGCTTTCTGCGAGACAGTCTTCTTGCGGCCTGAAATCACACGCTGACTCACCCGCGCGTGAGCGATTTAAAACCCTACTTGATCACCAGCTCCAATTTTGCTGATGTGACAGGGAGAGCTACTTTAGTGTGGCGCTGGAATCGGCCACGTATTGATCTGGTCGTATATTTAGTAACTGACTATTCGTCACACGCTCGAGTATTTCAATCCTCACACTGGGATTGCGAAGTCGACGGCTACTTTAACAGCACAAAACAGCTGGATAATATCCAGTGTGTCAGTGCTCCTTTGGATATGCCTGATAGTTCATTCACACCAAAGCACCCCATGCCCATATTCCAGATATTCTACTTTGCTGCATGTTATTGGTCTGCGGCGACTAGCATATTCTATGTGGACATCCTCAATTTCATGTCAAACAATTAAAAAAAATAAGCACTGCCCGAAACGTCTTCGACGCAAATACTCTGGACGTGCTGAAGCACAGATATAGACAACCAATATGAAAATGTCTTGCCCTTGTGTGGGCTATCACCAGTGTTTTGGATGACTTTAGTTACAAACTGACATTACGTTTCAGCACGTACTGGTACAATAATATTTCCTGCACATGCATAAATGTCATGTGCATGGATTGGCCTCCGTCGATTAAGTTTCGCCTTCGTTGTGGCCAGCGCAGAATAAGTTTGTACCAATGTTCCGGAATCTTGTTTCTCATTGGTGCATATCACCCATCTACTCAGTTTGTCTATTTTCTGACGTTCACATGGTCGTCTCAAAGCTCTGGGGGTACTAACATACGTTCCTCTTTGAAGCGCTCTCTTGTGGTATCAGGGTCACACCTATCACAGATTTGTTCCCGCGCCAACGTAGCAAATCCCGGGTAATTCGGTCAACCGCGTTTCTGTAGGCAGAGGCAAACAACCTAGAAATACTACCGTTATTGCGCAAGAGCAGTTTCCCTCGAAAGTTCAGCCTCATATTTCTTCTTTTTTTTTCGGAGGAGCTTTCGAGACCTGATTTGCGGCAAGTGAGCCATTCGCGTCTCTAGCGTGAAAACCGTAAAACGCACCGCCTCTCCGTTCCCTGCGTGGGCATTTGCCACAGCTTACGACCCTGTGGGCTGCTTTACCTCTGGAACGAATGTCTTTGTCGCAGGTCGGCGTCCTCGCCTGCGGCAGCATATTGTTCCCTCGAGAAAAGCCAGTCGTACTGTTCACACGACTTTGTTTCTTTTTATAGGACTCTATGGGAGATTCATCTCTTGTTGCCAGGGCTTTTGCAATAAAACTGTATTTCCTCTTGCTATCGTTCGTGCCATGAAAGAAACATCACAAAAAAATATCAGGCTACCAGCACTTATCCCATTCGTTTTATAATAATAGGCGGCAGTGAAGCCCCGGAATTGCAATCTTCGCACCAGTCTTTCTTAAGTTAAAGAAGGCATTTGAGCTAGACGTCGTTTAGGTTATTGTACAAAAAACAAAAATGGTTTTCGGCTACTGGGTCACAGGAACAGTGCCCTGGCAACTACCAGGCGTCTCAGAAAGCTGACCTGAGCAGGACCACCGCCAGTGGCGTCCCACCTCGATGTTGCGCGAGAAGAGATGGACGGAAGACTGTTGTCGCTAGTGAACATAATAGGTAGCGTTGGCTTGATGTTTACTCTCCGTTCTATGCAGACCAGCGCATCCATACAGCAGATCAGCAGGAATGCTAGTGAATTCGCATCATGCGTGCACACAGTGCTTATGCCCGGAGCGGAAGGCCAGCACAGTCCTGGATCCCCCACCGAATCGACTGAGCGGAGTGTTGACAGTGCGTCCACTCGTCATTTTTATTGCAATAGCAATTATATGGACACCCCAAGCTGATTTCTGCCGTCGGCGTCGCTGTCGCCGTGAGGTTTCGTATAGAGTCCAACGGCGATGAAATCGTCGCCGCGCGCCGTATGCTGTATGTGCGCGAGGGACGCGCGCTTTCACGGGGAGTGAACACACGGCGGAGAGCAAGCCTGACTTCTTCCGTCCCGCGAAAGGCCACGGGGGGACGAGAGAGAGTGGAGGCGACGTTTAGCTGCGGCACCAAATGGTTATTTATATAAAAACGTTGCAAGGCGAGAAGGTGGTAAAGACTTCTGACGCTGCTCGACGAGTATCCCGTTCTGATCTTGTAGAAAACCTCCGAGCCGCCCGCCGAGGCACCGGCAACAGTCACCAACGCCACGCGCGTTCGGTGCGAACGTGGGCAAAATGCCGACGGCGTCGACAACAGTTCTGTGCGTTACTGGTGCTACTGCATGTCCAAGTTTATACAGCTGATAAATCTATATATACTATCCTTACTCCGTATAGCTCTCTACTAATTTGCTATCGCAATTGATGCTTCGCCTTTCGGGTGAAACTGTGACATTTTTGGTGACAAGCGTAATCCACGTTTCTGGAGACTCTCTAACCCTCCGCGCGCGAACGGTGCACGCGCCGTTGATAGCGGGCAGTGCAACGGGATTGCAATAGCGGGATTGCAAGAAGGTCATAGCGCGATCTTTTTCTGTTCATTCATTTATTGCGAAAATGTGCCTACTACTGCATATGAGCCAGGCATGTTAATGCAGAAATTATAGAACGTCGCACCCTTGAAAGCTGAGTGAAAACACATAGAGCTGGCGTAGCTCAGGTTTTTTACTACATATATGGGAAGAAACGCATGAACACAGATGTACTGCAGCACTGGCAAGATTATTTCAATCTTGCCGAGCGCTTTTATACACGTGTATTCAGTTTCTTTCCCTTGCCAGGCTTTCCCTTTCTCATAGCCTGGCAAGGGAACAAGAATTCAGGATCGCCAGTCAGCCTGTAGAGTCTAAAGGAGTACGTTTATCTAGGTCACTTACTCGCAGGGGACCCTGATCATGAGAAGGAACTTTACAAATAAAAAAAAATTGGGTTGGAGTGCGTACGGCAGGCATTGCCAAATGATGGCTGGGAGCTTACCACTGTTGTTGAAAAGGAAAGTGTACGATCATTGCATTCTACCGGTGCTAACATATGCGGCAGAAACTTTCAAGTTAACAAGGAAGCTCGACAACAAGTTAAGGACCCTACAAAGAGCATTGGAACGAAAAATGTAAGACCTAACGTTAAGAAACAGGAAGATAGCGGTGTGGATCAGAGAGCAAACGGGGATAGCCGATATTTTAATTGACATTAAGAGAAAAAAATGGAGCTGGGCAGGTCATGTAATGCGTAGGATGAATAACCCGTGGACCATTAGAGTTCCAGAATACATACCAAGAGAAGGGAAGCGCAGTCGAGGACGGCAAAAAACTAGGTGGGGTGATGAAGTTAGGAAATTTGCCGGCACAAGTTTAAATCAGCTAGCGCTAGACAGGGGTAATTGGAGATCACAGGAAGGGGCCGTCGTCCTGCAGTGGACATAAATATAGGCTAATGATGATCCACATTCTTTATCACTCTAGGTAGTGTATTCGAATGCGTCCTGAATGTCGCAATGTCCCACAGATACCTTCGCTGTCTGTACAATGAAACCAACCTTACTCATCCTTTTGGGTGAGCGGAACGCAACCGAGCAACGTTTCACATGAGAGGCCAAACAGGAAAGTGTTTAGTAGAGTCTGGACCAATAAAATGTAACATTTCTATTCCAATGTTATTCCTTTTTGTTATTCATCAATGGTAAGAGTGGTACTCCACCAGCGTTATCACTGGGTTTAGGTGACCATGAACGCTGAATAATACTAATTAATTAATGTAATCGAGCCAAATAAATGCTTACTTTACACCGGAACTCTTTATGCACGAGAAATTTAAGCCATAAGAATTGCTGGCTTTTTCGATAGGCTCAAACATTTTCTGAATTAACAAATTGTTAATAGAGAGAATAGTTCTGGAGAGAGAATAGAATAGAGAGAATAGTTCTTGAGAATAGAGTCATTGACGCAGTACCATCAAGTGCAACGAAAACTAAGTTGCTTTAGGCCCGAGTCAGATCTATTACTTTCACCGCACTGGTATAAATAAAAAAAAGACAGGACGCATAACATACAAGGATGGTAGAAGCTAGTAAATACGTGAACTGCTGGTTGGCTTTGCGCGCAGTCCCTTTTTGCCGCTAATTAGCAGAAATTTCACCACAATAATTCAGATGCCTTTATTTCGCTACACTGTTTACTTTGCCTTTCTACATAATGAAACTTCCTCAATAAATAATAGCGATTTCAATTAAGTTCTCATCCAACCCTGCGGGTTGGAGATAGACAATGCCTATAATAATTAGTGCACACATCCTGTATTAACGGACATGTTACTGGACAGGTGCTAGTGCCGAGTGGAATGGAACATGTCCCAATAAAAACAGTAATGGAAGCCGTTCAACGTTGTAGTGTTTTATAGCACGTTGTGGCGGTAAAGTTAGCAAACTTACGTTGCATACTTGCACAAAATTTTTAATCAAGCAGCGCAGCGGTAAATGACGCAACCTTGAACATACCAGAGTGCACATTTGAGCTATTTGGTTCTTCATGGTATTATGTAGCACAAAACGGTAGGAAGTGGAAGAGCAGCACATATTTTCTCTGCCTCGAAGACCCTATGAAAACGTTATTGTTCCACGGGCATTTTTCGTTTACTGTCGTAAACGTCGCTGGTTCCTTTAACGCTTGGAAAAATTTATTTGAGTGCATCAGAACTGCTTTATGCGTGCGGTTAAGAGCATGGCTCTCCGAGTACTTTGCCTGCACGTCAAAGATTAAGCCAAGTGCGCGCGACATTGATTTCTATGCTTCAGGCTTTCAGCTCGTGGCCGTAGCTTTGCCAAGTAACGCGTGCCCCTGGGGCATTCAAGTGAAGTACATTTTAAAGACAACTGCAGACATTTATACATGGTGTAAAGCTTCGACGTGCAGAGGGAGGATGTTCTAGTCGGTAAGACGCTGTGGCTTCAGTATCGCATGTCAAAATTAATTCCCTTCGGTCGACGTTGTGCGACGCTACTGTAAAGCGTGCTTTGCCTGTGAGACAAGTGTGCACACACAAAAGCCGACACAAGGTATGTTGACGGGTTTCATCAGAAAAACGGGAAAAACAAAAGCAATAACTAATGCCATAATCTCTTAAAATTGTTTTATGTGATAAATATTACTACGAAGAATCTAAGACCCATACTGCTTGGAGGAATATTCTAGGATAATTGCGCAAAATGCACCGGATGTTCATAAGAAGGTACTTAAAATGCATAATAATTGACTGTGAACAAGTCATTGACAACTTCACACAACGGCTGAAAAACACAAAATCACATAATCTATTTGTTATAGCGTAGGCACAACGACCCGGACGTAATTGGCGCATGAGACAACGCACCGCGTTTTTATGTGCCTTCCATGTCCTTGTCGTCATGCTACCCAACTTGAGGAGTAAGGGAAAGGAGGAAGACAAATAGAATTAGACTACGTTGCAAATTAACAGGAAACTAGCATAAATAAACGCGTACACAACGGAAGAAATAGAAAGGGCCATTCCTCTATGGTGGCTTCCTATTCATCTTCGTGTATGAACTTGCAAATACTGATACGAAAGAATATTTATTTATATAATATGAATTTTACATTGCGTATTCTGTCAAATTATGTATTTTATAGCCAGAAAAACAATGCATTCAAACAGTCTGGTAATAAAATGAGTGAAATCAATCATGTTATATTTTTGATGATGGATAAACCGCCCAATAAAAGGTGCAATTGTCTCCTTGACCATGTCAATATTTTGCCGCAAGAGCAATGGTAAAGACAGAAACAATGGCTTTGAACGATGCTGCAAATGCACAGTAAAACACTTCCTTCTTTAGACAGCGAAGTAACGTCTCCCAGGGGAGCTTTTGTCATTGTATGAGGAAACATTCTTATAAGTTTATGCCGCAATGAATGGCAAGTTCCAGCGCATAACTTATTCGAAATGACAATGCCGGGCAGCAATAAAAAAGGCGCTAGGTGGGCTTCATTTTACAAAGCTGACATCTCCTCAAGTGATAGATATCCGCTGGCGAGAAAGACACACTTATGCGGGCGTCGCAATGCGCAGGAATCACGAAGCGTTCCTGGACGTCCTTCTTTACGGGGAGTTTATACAAGTGTACAGGATGTTTTCTAAACTTGAGGCACAGTGGTCTTCTGGTGTGACCTCTTTCTCTGCATGAAATATCCATTTCTCAAACAATAGACTGACCTCTACGAGGACGCTGGCGCGAATACACCCGATGATTTTCAGTTGCCTTGAATCGGTACAATATTTTAATATATAGGCTTTGCCCCATCGCAAAACATTGCAGATTAGGAACCAAAATCTGTTAAACCTGAAGATATGAGTCAGTGGCGTCAGCAGTTTTAGATTTAGGAAGTTCTTAGCAAGAGGTGTAGTTGTCATTAGAAAGTTCATCATAATTTCTGGTAGACTTGCTTCATTACAACGAGTATTTTCGGAAGAGACGTCTTTGCAGCCGTTCAAACAGTTCTATATGCTGCTTTATGAACGCCCACTTATGATTTCTAGAGAAATATGTCATTTAGTTGGGTACTTAGCGATGCTTGAGATATACCCTCATTTCGCAAATGCTCCCGGCGGGTGTGCACACTCCAATAGTCGTTTTGAATAGAAGAGGTTTCAAGCTTCCCGGCCCTTACATTTAATATTTGACGAGGAACCACACGCCCTGTTCCGCGGCTAATATTTTCATTCTTTTTAGCCATTTTCGAGCCATCTTCTTAGAGTGCAAATAGCGTAACTCTTTTCATTCGTTTTTGCTAGGTCGGCCTAATAGCGTTCACAGAGTGTGGAAATCATTCAAACTCATGCAAGGAAATGTAAAGGAATGCAGCAAAATGTCTAAATTTTCCTCTACTCCTTTTTCACGACGCAAAATCGTCTTCCTCATCTCTGAAAATTGAAGCGCGCAGCTGAAGAATGCAATGCAAATCTCGGAGAGATCTGAGTAACACAAGAAAAGCAAAAAAGGTAATTTCTATCCACAAAAAAGGGAGGGGGGGGCGGGTTTGATGCTCTCCTTCCCTGCCGATTGCCAACACATGGATGAAAATAACTAGGAAGGCTGGCGGAATAATGTCTGCCAGAAGTTCGTCACGCAACGAGATGTTCAGATACACTGTGTTTCGTTTTCGCAAGCTCTCAGTTAGTTTGTTTACTTCATATGTCTGACGTGTCCTAGAGGAACCTCTCCTCGGTTAAATTATCCCTCTGAAGTGCGCTGATACGGCCACCGTAATAACGTGGGCTGAGAAGGTCAAGAGCCAAGAAAGGAAAATGAAAAGTCCCCGCAAAAACATAATTTACAGGAACGCCGTCTCAGCCTTACGAAAACACGCGGAGCGAGGCCAGCTTGATGAAGTTTGCGCACGCCGAGAAAGTTTGCGAGTTCATGAACGATTCTGCGTTTACTAAGGCACTAAGACCGTGGGGTGCATTATCGACGAAGTGACTTCAACCATAAACACTTGCCGCCGGTTGTTGAGACAGCGGCCGCTTCCTAAAGTGCCTTTAGCACTGCAACTTGAAGGAAAGAGTGCAAAGCCGATGTTTGTATTAGCTTGGCTGGTCAAAAAGCTAGTATTTCAAACTTGAATCGGCAACGTAAGTTACCCTTAGAGACAGGTGACATGTCAAGTTCTTGCGATGACGACTGCCGGTATCTTTGCCGAAGCATCTGAGCGGCACTGCAGGTTAAAGTTCCAACGGTACAAAATATGTCCTACATCCACGTGCAGTGCTGCTTATGTTAGCTCTCATCTTGCTAAGTGGCGATGATAGAGTAAGAATATTGCCGCATACGTATTTCGTGCATTACAAGCATATTTCTTTATCCCGGCTGTAACAGTCAATAAATAAATCCTGGAAAGAAGGTTCTTCATAATTGCCTACCAATGAGGGATGCTGATTCGTGGCCCTTGTAATAACTGTGTACAATGTGTTCATTATGCGAGTGTTTGATTAAGACATCCGTTTACGTGTACATAGAATGCTGTGCAAGACAGGTAAAAGGTGAAGCAGAATTATCATTAAAGACGGCATTACTAGAAATGCGTACACGTAATTGCTTGAGTTGGTCACCATTTGCCACAAATATCTTGCAAAATTTTTCCCATGCAGTAGCAATTATTCGCGAACCTGCATCATTGCTGGGTCTTAATGCTCATCGTACCCAACGATATATTGCAGCGTAAAACCATTGCAAAAATTGAATACGAAAGTTGTTACCTGATGTGGAAATATTCTGGTTGATTCACTAGGACAACCAGTGTATGACGACGCATTAAAATTCTATAGCGAAGCTAATAATTCGTTTTTTATGTGGCGTAGAAAACACAGCTTGTTATTGTTTGTTAGACGAATAAAGCGTGAAAAAATAAGCTCCCAAACAACTGGCTCTTGAACAACTCGGTTACGCCGACGCCTATCGCTCGCCGTAGGAACGGGCGCCTGAGAGCTGCGCTCTAAAAGACATCGAGGTTAACTAGGCTGAACCCGGTTAGTGACCCTGCAGTGGGAAAGGGGGACTAAAAGAAGAGTAAACGTCATAGACAGGTGCATCTCCAGAGACGCAGCTGCGCTTTTGTGTCTTTGTACATCGCAGATGCACGCGACCACAATCACAGAATCGTATTTTCTATAAAAAAATGTGCTGTCCATCTTACGAAGATCAGACGCTTGGCCTTAGGACAGCTGTATAAAAATTAGAAGACAAGGGGCCAGATTCGCACAGCTTTTCTTTCGTAAGTTCACTTTGCCATTGGCTGACCACCTGCGCTAATGATACGTATGGCATCCCGATTGGCTAAAATTGTTTCTTGCGAAACATTCTGGCGTAAGAAGTTTTTGTGAATTTGGGCCAAGCTGTCAAAAAGAAATCGTTAGCAGAAGTGACCGAGAGCGTACAGCAGTCGCCTAAACGTCGGTCATTGCCTAGGCCATGTCCGAAACATTTTCTGCAAAACAAAAGGAGTTAATTATGAAGATGTCCAACTTACAATTGAAACTTTACCATCTCCCTGAATGCTACATAGCGAGTGCGCTGCACATCACAAACGCTTTGGGCTCTGTAGTTCAACGGCAGCGCTGAAATGTCGCAGCGCGCGCGCTCTGCTGCATTCGAGCGTTACCGTGGTAGTACAGGCAAGTGTCTAGAAATTTGCAAGTGCAAAGGCAGTTGTTCAGTACAGGCGACATTGCCGTTATTGTTTGATGTTTATTACTACCCCTGATAAACATCACACTGCAATATGCCGTCGCGTTTTTTGTAAATCCATAGTTGAGTAATCGCGTGTTTCAATGGCGATGTCTCCAGCAATTTCAAATATACGGCGTTAGAGAGCCAACAATAAATTTTACATTTGCGGAAAGCAGGAACCTATGGTGTATAATCGTGCGAAATAACCTAGCAAAAGGAACTAACCTTAGTAAATCTTTTTATATCAATATCTTTAGGTCAGTCACCAAGCTTCAGTTGCAGCAGTGAAGCCAGTAAGCACTCGTAACGTGTCCTCTCAATTGGGACGCGCACACTTGCACCTGCTTCAAGTTCTTTCTCTTGGAAATATTCCAAAGCACCAACTGACCACGTTGCACCAGTGCTGACAGCTCTAAGAAACTTCTTTAAAAATTCGTCGGCCCTTCCCTTCCGTGAAGATGGTTAACCTGCGAAGCTCAAACGTGCTGCCCCGGTTTTTATCACTGGGTTAACCCCGATGGTTTCTTAAATTATTTCTCAATTATGAGGTTACACACACGTTCGGCTGCGACGGAGAGAACGACGTCACTGAAGGTATGCCCGCTGTCCGCCATTATCGCTTCCGTTCGATGTCTCGAGTTTGCTCGGCGGCGTGGTTAGCAGCATTCGCCCGCCATTGCCGCTTGCGATTCTTCGAAATTGAATTGCGTCAAAATTAAATCTGTCTGTTACGTAAGACAATGAATGACTCATACTCCCTTAAGCAACGGCTCATACCACCGTAAACGCTGGCTCCCCATTACGACGACAGAAGAGAAGTGAAATTCTACGCTGGAATCATTAGCGGCAACGGAACCAGCTGTAGAAGCAGACGACGACGACGAACGCGGGAGCAGTGGCATGAGCGCGGCACCAGGCAACGAGCCAGCTGCGGAAGAACACGATGTCGCTCCAGCCAGTGCTGATGATGATAATTTTCTGTACACAGTCGACTTCGCCTAGCCGCATAGATTTCGCCTAGACATATGAACCTTCGCTTTAAAAAAAAAGTGAATTTCTCTCTGTGCCTCCTTCTGTTTCCTACGGAAATCAGTCGAATTACTTTGGCATTCTGTGCAAAAAGGACACAATATCACAGTAAGATAGAGGTTTGATGGAGTAAACAGTGGATGAACAAGGAATATCTTTGGAAAGGGGACTGCACTTCTACGCGGCAGCAACTGCTGTCCTTGGCAGCATTTATGGATGCGTGACTCACTCTTCCCTACCTTCAATAAAGGAGCTTGAGGAGAATACCGTAGTGTGCAGATTAGGGTAAGCGAAATCAGTAGTGGTTCTTCCAGAAACTAGGAGTGACAAAAGACAAAGATGTACACGTGGAAGCAGACGTTGTTAATCCGGTGGGCCTAAGTTTTCTAACGTTGAAACTTTGAAGAAGTTCCGTTGTCGCACTGTTGGCTCCACCTACATCGCTTGTTGAAACGCTATTGATGGGTAATTTGTTTGTGTCTTGCAGGAAGGTTTTAGAAAAATGTTTAAAAATTGTTTTTCTATTGCGATAGCAACTATATGGACACTCCAAAGAGGATTTCTGCCGTCGCCGTCGCCGTGAGGTTCCGTATGACGTCAACGGCGATGAAATCGTCGCCGCGCTCCGGACGCTGTATGTGCGAGTGAAAGGGCTCGAGGGACGCGCGCTTTCATGGGGAGCGAACTATAGTGAACTAGAAGACTTTCTAGTGGTGCGACCGGCGGCAGCTACGGCCAGCTCGGGTGAAGCGAGATGACACTGACGGCCGGCGAGGGCGCCACTGCGCCTTTTCCTAGCCTCCGGCACGCTCGTTGGCAGCAGTTGGCGGCACATGGCTGTGAGTGTTGTGGTTTTGCTCGTTTTGTGCGCGCGATGTTACTCGGATAACTTGACGTTATCTTCAGTATCTTGGCGTTAAGTAGTCAATGCAGTGAGAGGGATCTATATTGTACCAGGGACGAGGAATTTTGCGATGACATGGCGAAAAGAAGAACAGATTCCCACTGTTTCGCACCAGGCTGCCGCACCGGCTATCCGGGCGCGCCGAAAGCATCGCTGTTCGCCGCACCAAGAGACGACTCACTTCGAAGTAAATGGGAGAGAAACCTAAGAAGAGCAGACAAGAGCCTGACGGAATCATCAGCTGTGTGTGAGCATCATTTCGAAGCGCATTGCATATTGCGCGATTACGTTCATGTGGTCGATGGCGTGGAAGTGCGCATTCCGAGAGGCAAGCCGTCTTTAGCTCCCAATGCCATACCTACGCTGTTGCCGCAGTGCCCAGCCTACCTCTCCGTTAAAACCCCGAAACAGAGAACGGAAAGGAAGAGACCTGCATGTTCGGTTCCACTTCGAAGAAAGAAGCCGCGCCAGGACGTCAGAAGCGCTGACTGCACTAACAACGAACATGAGGTGCTTGAAGAACCTGAGTCTGCAGAATCCTCGCCTTTCAAGTTTCAGACCCTACGTTCACTAGCACCATCGCCGAGGTGGTGCCGCATTGAAGATGATAGTGTCGGCTTGATTTTCGCGACGTCTTCGTTGAAGAAGCAAGGAAGGCTTGTTATTTGTCATGAGCGAGCTGTCATTTTCAAAAAACCGACAGGAGACGAAGTTTCTGCTGCCATTTATTGTCAAGGTGTTCTGTGCTCAGAAAAAACAATCGCCTCCGTTGGCGACGCTGCAGCTGTACTGGATGACGCCATGGCAATGTGTGTTTGCAAGGGAGCAATGTCGGACAACGAATTCAGGCAAATGTTGCCCGTTTTGACGGTGAAGCAGCAAGCAGCGACATACACCAACGGACTGTACGTCTTCAGCGCCAAGTGCTCCGGGAAAGTCTTGTCCGATGGTAAGTTCGTTCAAGTACTTTGATCTACAAGCGCCGCATGTATTTATTGTCCGGGTATTTAAACAATTGTGTTTCTTTCGTGTACAGGACTTATTTGCCCAGAGTGCAAGTCGCATCGAAAGCTATTGTTGACCAGAAAGTCGTGCCAAAAAGCTCATGTGCCTAAAAAAGGAGCCCTTGCCCAGCGCCTGAAGCTTCAGAGGCAAAAAACCAAGCGTTTGAAGAATAGCGCCACTGCATTGAAAAATCAACTGAAAGCAATGTCAGCTAAAAACAAAGCCATCACCGAGGAGGAATTTACCTCTAGGATAGAAGCCCTTCCTCCAAAACAGCGTGAAGCAACACTTCACATGTTTAAATCGGCGTCACGAAAAAGCGCAAAAGGCATGAGATATTCGAATGAATGGGTTTTGGAATGTCTTATAATGAAAATGAAGAGCGCCAAGCTTTACGAGCACCTGAGGAAAGAAAATATTCTGTCACTGCCAAGTAAAACAACATTGCGCAAATATTTGAAGTCGTACAGAACAGGGTTTGGCTTCTCCCCAAAGATTTTCAATGTGGTGAGTGAAAAGACAGCCACAATGGAGGAATACGCATGCCATGGTGGAATTATTGTAGATGAAATGCACCTTTCTGAGCATCTTTCTGTAACAACTGCCGGCCACATAGATGGTTTTGTGGATCTAGGTAACTTTACATCTCCTAAAGATAAACACACACCGTGTGACCATGGAATGGTTTTGATTTTTGTACCGTTCATTGGGAAATGGACTCAAATTCTGGCAGCGTTTGCAACAAGAGGAAATGTCAATGGAGGTACCTTGACCAAGATCATGCTTGAAGCCATAATTTTAGCAGAAAAAGCAGGCCTGAAGGTGGACTTCATCACATCAGACGGTTCAAGTTGGAACAGACGCATGTGGACGCTAATGGGTGTCAAGGCCTCCTTGAATGAGATCAAGTGCAGTGCACCACATCCAGTAGACGAGCACCGTCAGCTCTACTTCATATCAGATTTTCCTCATCTCCTCAAGTGCCTTCGAAACCGGCTGGTATGCTTGGATTTTCAAACACCGAACGGTCAAGTAAGTACCTTAATCAATGAAAATAACGTGCTATTTAACCTACCACAATTGTTCTTCCAGTCACTCTAACTTTCAGTGGATTATCATTGCTTTGGTTATGTGCAGGTGACTATGCGAGCTATTCGCAAGGCTTTGGAACTGGATGGCAGCAAAGTTACCCTGCAGGCTATGCATGGCATCACATCCAGCCATACAAACCCTAACAACTTCGAGAAAATGCGAGTTGGCTTGGCAGTCCAGCTCTTCAGTGAAAAAGTAACACATGGGCTTCAGCTGCACAAAGCCAGGCTGGAAGATCTGTGTGGTAGCATAGCAGCAACAATTCACTTTTTTGAGTAAGCATTGCATAATTTTATATTTACCTAATTTTGTGCTACTGTAACTCTTTGCAGCTTTCTTAGCTGCACATACAGCTCACTGAAACATTTTTTGCAGGACCATACATGGCGTCATAGAAGTCATGACGTCGCGCTTTCCAGCTCAAGCACTCCGTCCCAACTCTCGATCAGCTGAGAAGCTCAACTCCTTTCTAACCTTTTTGTCAGAGTGGGAACGCCACACAAATGGGCAAAGGGGCTTTCTCAGTCAGTCCACGGCAACAGGACTGCGAGTAACACTATCCAGTACCTTGTCGCTGTTGAAGTATTTGACTGAAAATGTAGGTTTCAAGTATTTGATGACAAGCAGGTTGAGCCAGGACCCTGTCGAACATCTGTTTGGAATCGTTAGAAAGTCGTCAGGTTGCAATACCCACCCGACACCTCAGCAGTTCATTGCTACCGTGAACTGTCTCAGCTTCAGCAATCTTGCGCATTCTGTTTCAAGGGGAAACTGTGAGCCTGCTGCTCTCAGTTCACTCTTGAACGCAGATGCTGGTGAGCAGAGCACTTGCACTGGGAGGCAGAAGTTGATTGACAGGTTTCTCGATGATGGAAACCTAGATGCCGCAGATGCCTTACTCAGTAAGGTTGCGCCAGATCATTCTCCTGTTGTTGTGGCATCAAGCGATCGCAGACTTATCTTTTACATTGCCGGTTATGTCGCAAGGAAGTGCATTCTCAAAACTGGTTGTGAACAGTGCATTAACCTTCTTTTGCTCACCAAGGAGGCAGCTGATGATTTGAAGATTGCTGAGCTTGTCCGTTTGAAGGACAATGGCGGTCTACTTTATCCTGCAGGAAAGCTGTGCAAATTTGTGGCCGACCTCGAGGAGTCATTTACAACGTGCTTTAGCCTTTTAGAACTGCACTCTGAAAGCGTGCTTGATGTGTTAGACCTTGTGAAGAAAAAGCAACAAACTACGCTCGGATGCCCAGAACATGGTGAAGCCATAGCTGCTGACGTAACTGCATTTTATTTAACCACACGACTGCATTTCTTCACGAAAAGTATCAATCGAGCTAACGACAAAAGGCGGCAGGCATCAAAGCATTTAAAGTTGAGTAGGTGCTAAATGAGTGTCTACATGAAAGCTGTTGATCATGACTGTGAAGAATTTTCCTGTCATTATTTTTGTAGTGAAGTAAGTTGTCAATAAATTATTGAAGTGTGTTTTCATGTGAACATGGCTGTGGTGTCATTTTTCATAAGTACGCCTAAATCAAACCGCCATAATCACCAAAAACCTTCGTGGCCATAACCCTGTTGTTAAAACAATGATGGAAAAGGTCCTACTGAGTAAAAGTATGCGGCAAACTTTGCGCCCATTAGGTCATCAGGGGGGACTCGTGCGCACGACTATGATCATGCGAACAGTTAGCTTTGCACGTCTTCAAAACGGTACGTCGTTGTTTGGTGGCATTTATAACCAAAAAACTACTTTCGAAGTCAAAGTTTCGCTGACAACACGAAAATCGGAATAGTGACGTGGCCTTCGTACACGCCTTTTAAATGTTTAACAACGCTAGCCATCAAAACCTGTGGGCTTTCACCAGTGAGAAGGATGTAACCTTCGAATAGAATTGATAAATCAGCTGAAAAACGCGAAATAACAAGCAAAATTCTAAAGAATGCCGCGAGGTCTCGTCCTATGAAAAGTTGCAGTGGCGCCATCTCGTGGCGTCAGTATGAAAACGGCTCGCTCACGCCTCGCTGCTCGCGCCACTAGAAGTCTTCTAGTTCACTATAGAGCGAACGCACGTCGGAGAGCAAACGCGCGTTCTGCGCCGTGCTCCCTGAAGGGCTGCAGAATTAAGCGTCCCTTTCCTCCTTTCCATATATATAGAGAGCAAACGCGGCTTTTTCCGTCGCGCGAAAGGCTGTGGGGGGACGGGTGGGACGGAGCAAAGGCGACGTTTAGCTTCGGCACCGAATGCGTATTTATATAAAAACGCCGCGCGCGCGTTCGGTGCAAACGCGGGCAAAACGCCGACGGCGTCGGCAACAGTTCTCCGCGTTGCTGGTGCTGCTGCATGTCCAAGTTTATACAGCTGATAAAACTACTATCCTTACTCCGTATAGCTCTCCGTACAGCTCTATTAATTTGCTATCGCAATTGATGCTTCACCTTTCGGATGAAACTGCGACAACTTTTTGTTCTGTTTAAGGCTCGCCTTTCGTTCGACAAGTAATAGCAGGATGGCCACAAAAGAAAACAAAAACAGTAACCGGAGAACACAATCGACAAATTTATTTGTGGTTTTCCTTCCTGCCTGCCGTCTCTCTCTTCTGGTTTTGTGTGTAAAATCTGTCACGGCATGAATCATCTACAGGCTAATAAGTTAAACAACAAGCGGTATCACAAATACGACAGCAAAGAATATGTTTCATTTAGTCATAAATCCAGGAATGGCGAGAACTCTGTAATATGTCTAGAACAATGGGCAGCCCTGCGGTCTCCTTAGAGAATATTCTTGGATTGTGTCCTCCTCGAAAAATGTAAAGGGTATTTCGTGCTGTGCATAATTTCGTTTTCGTGCAACTTTGGTGTTTGAAAATGCTTTCATTGTAGATGCGTTTAAACTTTATTTTTATTCCTATTTTATTTTCTTCTACTTTCTAGTTACTGTGCACTACTTTGGACTTATTGTTATTATTTTGTTACCGCCTAACCGAACGTTACGATCACGTCTCCAACAATATTTTTCCACGGATGTCAGTATTTGTCGAATAATTTTGATCAGAAATAGCTACTTCACTCATATATAGATGAAATGGAAAAGCCGAAAGCACATGATTCCGACCTCTCCATCTGAACGTCAGCTTAAATCTATCTTACGTCGAATACAACAAAATTGACAGTCACTCTAGCATATGCCATAAGGGGTGAAGACAAAGGCCTGCGCGCTCAAGAGACATTCATCAAATCACTTGACATTCTCATCCGAATGCGTTGTCACTACTTAGTTTTTTTGCGACCGAAGGTTGCACGCTCGAGTGCCTTAATTGACGCTACCTTAATTAACATCGCCCTAATTAACATCAAAGGTCGTGGGTTTGACTCACACATCAGCTCGAGGGTTCGACTCCCACCGAAGTTCGTGAGCTCGAATGCCTTAAATAACTCCAGCTTAATTAACACGATGACGATAGTGACCATGCGCACCATCAGAATTCTTGCGTGAGCTTTTGTATATTGCTAAGACGTGATTCCGGGTCGGTGTAGCAAGTGAATTATTACATCGAGTCGTCATCGTGTACGATTTCACTTCGATGATATGGTCTTCGTTCAAGGACGTTGAAGGTCGACTGAACTATGAGACATTATAAGGCTTTCGTCTTAATAAGCGCCAACTTTAGACAGGACGGTGCGGCAGACAAGGAACAGGTGCTCTCTATATTTAAATTCATAAATCTCGTCAGCAAGGAATTTATCAGGGTAGTACAGACATACGAAGGCACGTGTATCCATGATGAGTGGAAGTAGCGAAGAACAACCTTTATTTTTTGCTTAACTTTTGGTCCCAGGTACAATGCAAGCAGGATGCATAGAATGGATGCGGCGTTCTGGAAGCAACAGCGCACAACTTGGTCTATGGCAGTGCCTTTGCGAGCCATTTGTGCTAAGGATAGTAATTGTGCAGCAGCATTTCTGGCAACTGTGATTGCGGCGTTTCGGATGTTTAGTATACGGTTCGCCTTGACATGATCGTAGTAATAATAGCAACTTGAAATTACTACGCGCACGGCAGGCAATTCATTACGAGAGGTTGGAAACGCGTTCCTCCTGAAATGCTTCTGGAGACACATGCACCAGGTGCCGCTGACCGAACCCGGCGTTAGTAGCTCGAGTCACAGTTGAACACTCATGACTAATGCTTGCACGTGACGTGCGTAAATGAATAGTTAGGTTGTGCCGACACAGTTTACATTCCATATATTTTGCACGTTCGTGTGATGTAGGTGCACGGTGAAACTCGCAGTGGGCTTTCCTATGACGCTCTAACGTTTTCCCGTTCCGGTACTTTAGACTTTCAACACCCATTGTAATATTGCTTTGCTTTTAAATGCGTAGCGTCATGCTTCAATTTCACGTGTGAGAGGGGCTGAGATCGGAAAACAGCCTCGTGAGACACTTTCATGCTTCGTAACAGCTTTCAGAACCGATGGTAGAGTTGGCGCTCATTTGTAGCGCTGGACATTGTTTAGGGGTATGAAAGCGAGCAAGCGATGCAGAAAATTGACTAGAACGGAAGACAGATGGCAAATACCCTGTGTTGAACGGGGCTTCTCTTGGCTGGGAATGCTTCTAGTCTAGCTTGGTACAAAACATATTACTGCAACGGATAGTGCTCACAGAAGTGCGGAATGGAAACCGGAGAGAATCAGTCGGGCATACAAATGACAAAGAAAATGGGCGATGAGAGATGCCATGACTGAGGACCACATTATTTTATAAAAGCCACACTCTGAACTTAGAAATTAGCATAAGTGGTATAAAACACAGCGACAAGCCCTGAAGTTATGCTTCCAGGTGGTCTAGTTCCGCACATTGCAAAACAACAAAGGGCCGCCTGGCTCACACGTCGCCTCAATGAGACTTCACGTGCCATCTTGTTTAACTATATTCACAGCCCACTGACGCCATTTGCTTAGTCTATGCAGTCGTGTCTAATTGCACAAACTACAGCGCCAGGAGGCTTGTTGCATCACCGTTGTTTTTTCTTCTATATAGAATTTTGAAGCACGTGCACTTCCGGTAAGTGCCACAATGCTCTATACGAGCTAAGTGCCATTGCCACAATGCTCTATATGAGCTCAAGTCGTTACCCTGTAATCGCTGAACAACTCATTCTTTGTGTGCAAGCTGGCGGCCCCTTCCGTTGTCAAAATTTTCATTTTGTTTCAAATAAATCAAAACACAACTTGTCTGTTCTGTGGAGCATTTGGTTGTGCTGTCAAGGAAGTAAATAGCACGAGCACCTTTCTGTGACACTCGCAATGGCCCCCTTCGTATTCTCCGAAGCCTGCCATTTCTCATTCAGTAGCACCGGTCAATTGTAGTATGCCACCCGCATGCAAGGACATATTTGCCGATGCGTGCACTCCTATTTCAGGCATTGGGAGCTTTCAAGTGATGCGTCTGCATATCGAAGCAACGCACTTAGCCAAAATGAGCTTGTTGTATTGCAAATGTACCAGCTCTGTGGTCGGTGATCAAAGTCTCATTCGACGTCTGGCTGCTACATCAGGAAAGCTAGTCGTTGCAACAACAGTATTCCAGAAAGATAAAGATAAAACAATGGTACGATGCACCATACAGGGATCGATATGAGGAAATTTATTCTCATTCGTGTGCGTGGTGCCAGGCGCTAACTTATATTGCTAATGCCATACAACAAACAAACAAGAAATAAATGTTATCAGGGCACGTGACTGACCTGATAACCTACATACGTCGTGTTCATCGCTTGGATTATTCGAACGACGACACGGATGCACAATATCTTGTATACAATACGCTACAGCTATGCATGCTCGGAAAATTCCTTATAATACAAATACGTGAGGTATTCGAGGTGCATTCCTTTAGCGAGTGGCGCAAGCTTTGTAAACGCGTGAAAATAATAATTATCGTTCACTCATATAACGACAACTTGCTATACTGTACTTTACAACCGGAGCCTGCGCACAGCTTCCCTTAATTTGGACACCTTCAATTGCGTTGACGTTCCCAGTTCTGAGTTCTGTGACCGAATCTCCTGGCAACGTTTGCATTTCGGTGGAGGCGAAATGCAAAAACGCCCGTGGGCATGAGTTGTAGGGAGCGTTAAAGAACCCCAGGTGGTCAAAATTATACCGGAGCCCTCCACTACAGCGTGCCTCATAATCAGAACTGGTTTTGGCACGTTAAACCCCTGAAAGAAGAAGAACATTTATCTATTCTACTTCTTCAAGAGAAGGTTGCTTCAGTTCTACACATATAGGAAGCGCACATTTAGAGTGTTTCTACACATACCTGCACCTCATGCACTACTTGTACTACCAGCACATTAAAATATTATATTTGTTATCGAATACAATAGTCCTCACAATGTCCTGTACCGTGGTCAAGTTGGTCGCAGTTTGACAAGCTTGATCATGTTGTCACATGTGGCTTGTGCATTTGACCAGCGCTGAATATTTGACCATCTAATCAAATAGTAATTTAATTGATATTTTTGCGAAAGCTCGTTGAGCGTTTACTCCACAAAACGAGCTCATTAGCGCTGCCTGACTACCCTACAGCTGCATCTGGCCAGGCTGACCTTTTCAAAGCGAAATTTTTTGGGGGCATGTAGCGCCCACAGAAATAGCCAATTGGTTACGAATGAAATTAGCTAAAATAGTGAGAATGCTTCTATTAAAAACTTATTTTACATAAAGATTTCTTCCTAGTTAGGCAATTATTATTATTGCTTGATTTGTAAACATATACAAAGGAAAGAGAAAGTGAGGAGCAAGGCTGGCAACTGCCACCAGAAGGCACACAATGCCTGCCTACTCTTCAGAAAGGAGGAGACAAACATAGAAATGAAAGACAGGAAGGACGGGAGGAAAGAGGAAAGAAAGAGCGAGATCACAAATCTCAAAGAAAAAAAAAGTACAACATACAGTAGGGCCCGTCCCTTCAGGCCACGCTACTTAAGAATGTAAAATAAAAGAAAAAGTTAGGAGAGGCCGACCAGGAAAATGCATATTAATTAAAAATTAAATTATGGGGTTTTACGTGCCGAAACCACGATCTGATTATGAGGCACGCCATAGTGGGGGACTCCGGAAATTTGGACCACCTGGGGTTCCTTAACGTGCACCTAAATCTAAGTACACGGGTGTTTTCGCATTTCGCCCCCATTGAAATGCGGCCGCCGTGGCCGGGACTCGATCCCGCAACCTTGTGCTCAGCAGCCCAACACCATAGCCACTGAGCAACCACGGCGGGTGGAAATGCATATTAGTCCACAACCATACTCAAATCCTGTCCCATCTGGTCGCATGGTTTGTCAACCGCAAGACAATTAATCGTCGTCAAAGGGTGGTGCCGGCTGGGAACCACCTTTTATTTTGCATTAATGGGCATGTCTATATTGACGTCAAAACTATTAAATTGTGCAGGGTAAGAGTATGGCACGCAATTTCAAAGAAACTTTTTCCTGTTCTGCTCATCTTCTCGAACATGTGTGCTGAAAGGTACGAGCAATGACTCGGAGGTTACGACATGAGATGACGGTAGGTTCTGGGACAGTAGCCACATGCGTCGTTAGATGTGAAGGCCTCAGGGCATTGTGGGTGCTCCTCAAGCCGCCTGCCCTCACCGGCTTCCTTTTCCCTTGATGCGCAGCTCCGAATGGCGACGCCGTTAGTGATCTTGGCTTCCTTGGTTTGCCCTTTCATCTTTTAACTTCCTCCCGCCTTGACCGGGTAGCAGGCCAAGCGTACATTTTTTTTATCTCGCTGAGTTTTCTTCTTTTCCCGCCCTGTCTTTCTGCTGAGAAGTACATTGAGCGTCTTTGGCGTCACAATGAGAGCGGCCGTGGGGCACCTGAGGAAAACAGTAAGTGCATTTATAAGCACTTCCACACCGATACGCTCATATGTCTGGCATTCTTAAACAAGCGCAACGCGGTCTTCATTATGTGTGTGTTGGTGGACGTAGGAATCAGCCAGGCGAAATTCAATAGGTTCGCCTGCAATTTAGAGTGGACGTAGAGCGTATGAGGGTAAGATATATACGGACTGTAATGTGTTCGAAACGGTGGCACAAAAACTGTATGAAAATAGCGAAAGGCACAGCATTTCCAGTTGGATACTGCAGAACGGCGGCTTTGCGAATGACATTTCAATGGGAGAGATTGTGAGGTGGCGCGCAGTGACGTTCTTTCCGACTGTCACAATCTTGCTGCGGGCGCAGTTGCGCGCAGTGTCTAAGCAGATGGGCGGAGCTTGGCGAAGTAGGAGCAGGTGAGGCTTTTTCAGACGACGAGCACGGTTTTACTGATAGCTTAACCAGCTTCGATGTTAAAATATTCCCAACGTTGTTCTGCATGAGCTTCTAAGGAATTCCCGTGTGTCTTTGTTTTTTTTTTACTGAATAAAAGCTAAAACAGAGAATTCTGTTTTCTAGAGTTTTCCCTTAAGTTTATTTATCCACACAGGCCCGCTTTAGTACACAGTTATTTGCTCTCTTTCTTAATTAACGATTCACATATTTTCAATTTCACTAGAAAAAAGCCCTTGCTACCCACATTCGCTAGCAGATAGACATTTCAGCAGATACGTAGCTTTGACTGCGCAGCACGTGTCAGGTTGCATACATGCCGACAAAAAAAAAGAAAAGAAGCAAAGGAAAGACTTTCGGCACGGCATTGCAATATGCAACGAGTGCTCCTGCTAAGAATTAAGCATTGTTCCTCCAAGCTAAACATTTTACCTAAGACGTCCCGAGAAAAGGCACATTCGTTAATGTTTTATACTGGTCAAACAAAGAGAGTGGCCAGTTGCATGTTCTCGGAATCAAGGAAAATAGGAGAAAATGTTTGAAAATAGATTGTTTTCAGGTGTAAATGTCTATGACTTCTTTGAAGCACGTGCTCTAGGGGAACAATTGAAGTTGAGTTCAAAGTTCGTTTCGTTTAGCCGTGAGCTCTTTGAATAAACGTGAAGTTGCATTTTAGCCTTGAATATATTCAACCCTAACGCACCGAGATATGTCAATGAGAGTAGTACAGAAGCATGACGAGGAGGGTCGTTGAATTACAGCATATTTGGTTAAGAACTACGAGTACACCACTAGTATTAAAGAAACGGCCCACATGACAATAAAACAACTACAATTTCCTGGCGTCAATTGCGTGCGTTTATTCTGTGCTTTCCATTAGGCCCAAGGCATTTAATTACAGAATAGCGACAACCCCTTAGAAAAGTGTAGAGACAACGAGTAGGTGCAAAATGGAAGTGTTATTGACAGCGATTCGCAACTGCTTTGGCTAAGAAGTGAAAGGATTGAAGAGCTAATTGCATTAAAAGAAACTCGGCAAACAAGAATCCAATTCAACAAAGAGAACTTGCACCTCTATTTCTAATTCCAATCTTAACTATGACAATTGTAGATTGTTGTAATGCTGCGCTCCTGAAGTGGCATCATATCACCTGGCGCCATCGCCTCAGCAAATTAAGGTCTCCCGATACAGTTGACGATAGAGTGGCACTGCTCGAGCTCGCTTTGATATGTCAGGTTGGCAACATTTACAACTACTGCACAGATAGTAAGCTCTCAATCAATTGACCGCGAGGTTCTATTGCTCGCTCATCCTGCCCCAACTGTCTGTTGTGTTGCGGAACTCTACTTTGGGCACTTTTCCATTAGTGCCCGTGCAGTCGCCGATAGCACTGCGAACATTAGTGCACCTTTCTTGTCTCCTTTTCGAGTAAGAGCCTGCCGACTCATAAGGGACCATCAGTAAAAGAAAAGGCGTGCAAACATGAGAAGCGCATGGTTTTTATCTCTGATATTTTTGGCGTCTCGCATCGATTGAATCGGGAATCGAGCACCGATGCACTTTCTTCTCCATTGTTTCTGAGAGTAATTGTTTGATAGCACTAGCACTGCTTGACACCAAGTGCTGATATTTCGAAATGCAGTCAGAGGCCTAGCAACTAATGTATCCAATCTCCGCTCGTTATTCAAAGCGCCTCAGAAGATCAATACATCTCAGCAGGGGGGGAGGGTATGGACTGCTTTTAGAATCTCTCACTTTAAAAAAAATATTCTTTCTCCTGCATAAATCACCCGGATCTTAAAGCAGAACTTGCATTCAACAGGTGCTATAACGAGCGAGGATGCAACAACAGTAGGTTCTGGGCCTGGCGTGTTTTATTTGATATATTTTTCAGGAGCTTTTTTTCTTTGACAGATATTTGCAGAATATATTCTGGCTCAAAAACCAGCTGTTTCGCAATGCTGCGGTGTGCGTTTTATTATAATGGCTTGCTTAAGGTCTTTGAATTTTCGCCCTAATTTTCTTAGCTTTTACGTGGTTTTTGTCGTTAGCAAGATATTTCCTGTTTTCTTCACATTTCTCTAGCTTTTTTTTGTCTTAGTTTCATGACAGCGTGATGTCACTGATGTTTGAGTTTCCCGAAACAAGCACAACGGAACAAACTTCATTCAGTTTTTAATGCATTAGCACTCTTGGGGTACTTCACACTCTTTCTGGTGGCTATCTGTCTAAGTATTCATCTTTGTTTGTATGGAATCGTTTTCCCACTTACCTGGGTCATGGGTAGTTCAAGATCGAATAGGTATGGCGCCATGCTTCTGTGTGAGGCAACATGGTTCGAAACCAACCATTTTTGGTCACTGCGTATTTGGCAATCTTTACTTACATTCTGCTCTTCAATTAACTTATTTTACGCGCCTACGTGGCTTACTGAAAGATGCGAGACTGAGTAAGTACCGCTGTTCGAAGGAACTCTTTGACGTCGACCTGGAGCACTGGGTATGTGCCCCTCGGTCTGTGCTGGTCTTCAATGAACCTCTCTGATGCAAACTTGGATCACGAAAAGATCACGTAATGTCCACGATCATGAACGGAATCGAACCGACGTCACAAGGGTCCTTCGAGGACAGCAATTCGAACGCATTAGCAGGCTGCGCCACGAATGCAGCGCGTACGTGCGACTTTTCGAAGAAGGCCTTTTACCCCGACGCTTTAGCGATCTGTGTCAAGGATGCTCTGCGTATGTGCCGCTCTTCAATGAGGTTCTCGCCAACTTGAGTCCCTGAGTATGTGCTTTTCAGCGTTCGCGCGCGCCGGCTCGCCATTAATTTGGGACGCCACGCACAGGCTTCGCAGCGGCGGAACTAGATGGCACCGAGTGTTCTTATGGAAGCGCGGAAGAGGAGTACCCACTGCAGTGCACCCCCAAAAATAACTCGCTTCGACGGTGGCAATACGTTGTGGCGCTGTATTGATTCAATTCTCACACATTACCGTCGACAATCGTCGTGAGCTGGGTTCTGACGGTATTTTAGAGCGGAGCTCTTAGGTGACTGTTCCTGCGTTGACCGTCGGCCTCGGCGTAGGCCTCGGCGCAACTGGCAGAACGAACGAGCGGAGCACAGCGGAGGGTGAAAGACGGCGCTAGCGAAGAGAGCGCGGGGAGGAACGCGGAGAAGGAGGGTGCAGCAGTATCATGAGGAGAAAAGCTGGATTTTCCTAGGAAAGCATGGCGAAAGGGTGAGGAGGAAAACGGAGTTCCGCACGAGACGCGCACCACGGCGGTGACCCGCTACGAGTTGGCGCCATAGCAGCGTGCGCAGTCACCCGGTCGCCGATAACGCCATTGCTAAGGCATGCAGCGAGCACGTTCACTGATACCATATATAGAAAGAAAACGCTAGTGATAGCTTCAGACCCACTGCGCATGCGCAAGTTCGCCTGCGCCGCCACCGCTAGAGAATGCGCTCCGCACGAGCCACGCGTTTACGTGTTCACGCTCTCATTCTGAACAATGAGGGACGCAACCGGTGGAATTTAATATACCTAAAGAGCTGCGCTGAAATTTCGGACTAGGGAGTATCGTAATTGGCGGCGAATTTTTTTTTTTTTGTCTTCGAATTCCCTCTACGGTAAAATTTCCGTGAGTCTGTAAATGAGTGTGTTAGTGCGCGCGTGCCTGCGTGCGTGCGGGTGTGTGTGCGAGCGTTTATGTGTGCGAGCGCTCCTGAGTGAGTGAGTGTGCGTTTGTGTTCGTTCCGCAGCCACACCGGTGTTGTTTCACAAGCCAAAGATAGCCTGTGACGATGTAATGGCACAAAACGTAAGCATTATGTGCCAGTACATCGACGACTTCTTAATGACGCGCGGGCTCAAGCAGTACTCAATGTGGCATCCGTTAAGCAGTCGTGAATGAGAGAGGATAGAGTTACCTGAATTGTGCTATATATGCATATTTATGGATCTCCCGGCCATCATTTGGTGCCGATCAGCCGTGGTTGGGCTATGGCGTTGCGCTATTAATCCCGAGGTAGCGGGTTTGATTCCTGGTGGCCAAATCCATAGTTCGATTCAATAGTGGCTAAATTAGAAAATGTCCGTGTCCTTAGATTTGGGTGCATGCATGTTAAAGAATCCTAGGCTGACAATATTAATCCCTCTTACGACGCCCTTCATGATATCCTGTAGTGACGTTGTAGTGAAGGTGAAGAACAGTATAGGCAAAACTGTGAATCGATTTATTGGGCGAACCTGTGCCCACAAACGCAAGTGACACTCGACGCACAACTATAGCGGTGAGCACCGTCGGCGGTGGTCGAAATCTTACTCTGCGGGTCAAGGGCATGACTTTTATACCTGACGCGTCTAAGGTTCCAGCGTAATCGCTGGTGCCCGCGTGCCTTCCAGCAACTGCTACACAATTCGAGTCGCCCTTACAATCTGATTACAGAAGGTTCGGCGAGGACATACGCAGCAGATAGAATCAACTATAACCTTCGAGTAAGTTGCAAATCATGCAAGTACTTCTTGCGCTGAGTCATGACTTTAAATAGGCCCTGCACCACTCCTCGGGCTTGGTGAAACAACATTGTTCGCGGGTAGCATACGCTGCTGTGAATATCACAGCCAAGTTTTGCTGCCGTACGTGGTGCATGGAGCTCGCAAGCGGAGCGCGAAATGACCTTTCTTTCAAACGTACGCTCCCGTTTCAACAGAACCCTTGATCCTCACACTTTTCTGTTTGCTTTATTTCGTAATAAAGAACGTTCCTATACGCGGCTTCTATTGGTTGCTGCGGTCGGCTACAGCGCGGCGGCGGCGAGGTGCTGCCACGAGTCCACTGGCTAAGCGCGCTGTGGCTCGCTGAGGACCACCGCGTTTGGATTACGTTTAGCGCGTCGTAGGCACCAAAATCGGAAGTCGTGGCAGTCTACGTTAACATGCAAAATGAAATTTGAACTGCGCGCCACGGTGACATCTCGAAGGTGGAGCGTTGTAGCCCCGCCCGACTCCACCGTAGCCTTCGCAGTGCAAGGAATTGAAGAAGGAATGGGAGCACAGCGGAGGTCATGTTTGATTGCCAATCACACCTCTTCTGCGGAACGCATTGAAGTACTTTTTGCGGCAAAGTATTTCTGAAATGGCTTATTTTGACTTCAAACGCCGTTGTCCACTTCAATAAAAAGTGGTTCAGGGCCTCTTTAAGTTGTTAGCTGGTGCAATGCAGTAACAGAGAAAAGGATAAGTACACTTGTCACTATGGTGCTTTTGGCTCGTGAAACCGCGGATCCTTTATCAGCGAAAATGTTAGCTTATAGTTGGTCGGGATTTTTCATATCCGCGTGCGCTGACTCTCACAACAAATGTGGGCCGATCCCGGAGACTGCGCACAGTGTGCTGCTTCTCCAAGAGGCCTCACATGACGTCATCAGGTGGCATCATCTCTACATGAAGACGTTGTCGCGTGATGTCCCGTTTGTCAAGATGACATCATCAGATTATGTCAGTTGAAATCATCACGTGACGATTCCCTTATTGTTGTACATTCGAATTACAGTCCGAAGCAATCACGTCTGCAGCTTGTGTACTTTGTCGTACTTTGTGTAAGTCGTAAGGTACTTTGAAAAGTTGAATTAGTTCAATAATGCACTTACGCTTGGCAGAAGGTCTACAGGAATGAGAACGTATGCTGCTCTTCGGTACACGCGCGCGCCCTTGAGCTGCGTCGCTTGTGGTGTTGGCGCTTCTCCAACGTCGGCAACAGCTTTGCTGTACATCCACTTTCACAGGGTGGAATGGAGGCGCTTCTTACAGAATTTCTTATTAGTATGCAGAAGGCGTGTGCATTTTGGCCCGTTGGATCATGAAATGAGCCGAAACCGAGCAAAGAACAGGATGTAAGGGCCGTACTTTGGGCTGTCTGACCGTCCCTTGCACTGTACACTCTCAAAAAAGTTTGCACCCTCCGGGGCTTATCTCGTCCCAGAATGATAATCGTCATCTATTTTGCGCGCCTTTCTTTTCTTTAACGCTGTGCCCCGGTACTTCCAGCTCACGAACGAAATGCCCGTTATCAGCGCGACATAGCATTCTTGAGAGGAAAGTTGCGAGATCAGCGTTTTCAATAATAGAAATGCCAGCAAGGTAGCTGGCGATTATCGTTGTGGGACAAGGTAAGCCCCACAGGGTGCAAGCTTTTTTAAGAGTGTAAACCAATTTGCACGCTTAAAGGTTCTTAAGGGTCTACATTCGTCAGTAAGTAACACCCTTACACCCCTAAAGAGTGTACTAGGGTGAATTATAAACAGAAAGTACCCGTAAAGCTTCAAATTGATTTACAGTGTACGTCCTGTTCTTCGTGTTGTTTCTGCGCAATTTTTGATATCTCGGGAGTCGTTGGCGTGCTACGTGTGTATAACATGGTTTACCTTTTCATTAAACAACCCGTGAAGGAGTATTTGTGGCATATTACAACACGCCGGTTGGTTAGTTGGTGTATGATTTTGAAAATTATTGTGACGCAGCAATAAAGACCCGGACGATAGTAACGACACGCACAGTCGCACACACACAAAAAAATTGATTTGTTAATAAGGCGTCCTGCACTTGAACTCAAAACCCCGGCTTCGATTTCCGACACCGGAAGCAACATTTCTACCGGGTCATAGAGCGCTGATGAGGCGAGTATTGCGTGCTCATTGTAAAGGATGTATTTTATTCGACCTATCCAGATTTCTTTATAAAAATCCCATTAGCGTAGCAAGGGTGTGGCGTTTTTTCCAGATGAGTTCCTAGCCGCGGTGAACATAATTTCGAGCTCATAACGTAAGTTTCAAAAGGCTCATTAACAAATATTTGTTGCCGGATGTCTTTTATTAGAGCCTTCGGGGTAGTGTTTATATGGCAAATTTCGAAGCAGTCACATTTTAGTGCAACGCAAAAAGAAACTTCAAAATCGTACCTAATTTAAGATATTCATTAGCAAATTTCACCGTTCAATTCAGGGCAATATCGAAAACGAGCCTACCCCGCTGCTATGTCAGACGGAAACAGCCCGTGATGAAGTGCATGACGAAGTTCGAATGATGGCATGTCGGGGAAAATACTGACACACAAGTCGGGGCAGCTGTTTGCCAGGCAAGACGTGTCGCATCAGTATCTGCCACACCTCGCCACAGCGTTCAGTTTCAAACTTCGTCACCATTTTCCTCACAATTGAGGCGTTTCCGTCTTACGTAATTGCTGGGCTGAATTTCTTGCGCACCCGACGAGCTAGGTTTCGATGTTGCCTGGAGTGAGCGTTGAAACCCGGTCATGAATATCTCAAGCTAGGTGCCATTTTAATAATTTTAAAATATTTGGTTGCAATAAACTGTGACTGCCTCCATATCGGCCATATGAAAACTGCCCTCAAGGCTCTAACGAAACGTTTATTAGCAATTTTTTGGGCACAGGCCTTCTCAAACTCACATTGTTAGCATCGATGTTCGTCAGCCTCTCCTTGAAACTGATCTGATGAAGTGCCAGGTTGGCTACGCTTAGGTATGAGCCCTCTAGTGCGTGCTGCCGAAAATGGAGCTCCTATGGAGGCTCTCCTCCTGCTTACGCTGTGACTGTGCTATGTGTGCCCCGCAGGCCTGTGACTTCTTTATAAATTGTCTGCATATTTCTTTAAAAATTCGTCGGCACTTCTGCTCCGTGAAGATGGTTAACCAGCGAAGCTTAAATGTGCGGCCCCGGTGTTTATCACTGGTTCAATCCCGACGGTTCATTAAAGAATGTGTCAATTATGAGGTTACCCACAAGTTCGACTGCGACGGAGAGAACTAGGTCACTCGATGAATAAATTTCTCGAGTTTGCTCGGCGGCGTGGTTAGGAGCATTCGCCCGCCCATTGCCGCTTGCGATTCTTCGAAATTAAATTCCTTCAAAATTAAATCTGTCCGTTACGTAAGACAATGAATGGCTCATACCCCCGTAAACGAGGCCTGCCCATTACGACGACCAAAAAGAAGTGAAATTCTACGCTGGAATGATGAGTGACAACGCAGCCAGCCGTGGAAGAAGACGACGACGACGAACGCGGGAGCAGTGGCACGAGCCCGTGACGAGCACGAGCACGAGGGCAACCCGAGGGGCACCAACAAGCCAGCTGCGGAGGAAGACGACCACGTTCGAGCCAATGCTGCTGATGATAGTTTTCTGTACACAGCCGATTTCGCCTAGCCATATACGATTTCGCCTAGACATATAAACCATCGTTTTAAAAACGCACCGTGTATAACCTGACGCTATAATAATTATTCTAGAACATATCGCTTTAATGTATCTCTTATTGGCGTTATATTTTTTCCTGTCTTAACGCCAAGGAAATAATGAATTACTGGTTTTATTAAACAACAGCTATGCCCTGGTGACTTACGTTTGTAGTATTGTATACAGCAATTGGCTACTTAGATATATAAATTGAAAACCTTACTGTGTGTTCAGCTGTACTCGTTCAGTGCGACATAAGTCTCGAAGTATCTTTTCACTGCAGTTCATTTTACATTCCTATTCCAAATAGGAAGGGTCAGCAGTGTGGCGTGCAAATTTCTACTGGTACGACTAGACAATAAAACACTTTCGGGCTACTTCCCATCCTTTGATGCACAGCGATCTGCTCTGCAAACCAGGCTCAGCCTCTTAAATGGCAGACCACTCACGCAAGAACGGATTCTGGAACCTTGGCCTAATATTGGCCATCCATCCTTGGCCTTGGCCATCCGCAAGGCAACAAAAGTCCTACTGCACCTCTTGAAGGTGACTGGACTGCATAGAACCACTTGTAAATGTTTGCGAACATTACTCTACGTGCGTGTTGACAATGACTGCCCCTTTATTTTTTTCTCATCTTTCCTTCTTACCTGTTCCACCCTTTTTCACTCGCCTCAATTGTTGGGTAGCAGACCGCGCAAGTCCTTGGATAACCCCCGTGCTTCTTTGTTTCTCTCTCTCGCATGAGAAGTTTTCTATGTGCCCGTCGTCAATGAAACAACTGCGTAGTTAATTCAGCAAAGGTTGAAGTTTATATGCTACTAATACAACGCTGAAAACTCACGTTCCGGAAACAGGTAATTTAATGGGGCGCATTGCAATAAACTTAAAAACTGTAGCACGCAGACTGAAGACGTTGACTAAATGTCAAGCAATTTCTCCAGACTGTTCCTCCCAAATTCATGAGATCGCGCAAGACTTGAACATTAGCCCTCGCTTTCTAAGGTGAAAAGAAATATCACCAATAACTCGAAGCGAATTCAAGACATCTACGGAGAGATGCCGTGTTGAGATAGTGCATCTTCAAGATACGAAACTGTTACTTCTGGCTTGTGTTGTGCTAAAGCGAAGTCTCTTGATACGGAGGCACGGACACCGTGTCATAGGCATAGTGCATTGCGACCCCCACGTTTATGACATCCTGTAAATGCTTCCTGTTTAGACACCATTACTTTAATTAGAGACTTTAAGACGCCATTAATACATTAGACCTTAAAACACCATTAATACATTTAAAGGTAATGCAGCTTCTTTATTTTTGTTAATACCAGGATTTGAAATTTCGTTCACTGTGCAACTTAACTCATTAGTAGTATCTCGAATCGAGGGTGTCCTACCAGCTGCAGATTATTCTTATCCGACATCACGGCTGCGATGAAGTTATTCCAATGCCGGTATCCCCTTGAAAAGTGCACGCAGCATTCAGTAAATGCAGGTAAAGAATTACGGAGTATTAGTTTTGCTATCGCTTCCCAGCGCCTACACTCACATTATCCTTCCCTTCCGCTTTGTTTTCATTTTATTAACCATTCCGCTTATTTAACCCTTTGCGAAGGAGAGCAGAATACCTCTATGGATTGAATGTTGAGCATACCAGCGTCATGTGTCTCTATAAAGAAAACGTTTTAAAAATTTGGTTGTTACTATTTTTGTTCTTATTGTACAGAATTGCTCGACAGCGTCTTGCTAGTTTTCTGCAGTTCTTTGCTTTCTTCATATTATTTGTTTGTTCGAGGCAAGGTGATCATAAAGTAGGCCTTTTCAGGCATGAAACGCTTCAAAATTGACACTTATATATAAAAAAAGAAATATGTTGCCCTCGGAGTAAAGCTGGAAAACAATACCGTATGGATTTATACTAGTCATGGCGTTTGCAACCGACTCGCGCATTGAACACATGATGAATGGGCACATGTGAATAATTTCACCATGGCTTAACAGTTTAACTTCCGATAGCAATTTACATTTAGTGTTAGCACTGGTGAATACGGGCCTCTTAAGCATCTTGTGTATCAAATGGGCCACAGAGACATGCACTCAGTTGGCGTTGTATTTGCGATAACAAGTTATATTGCGTGCTTGCACTTGTTTGCGTCAAGATGTCGGAAACCTCTTGTGTGTCATATATACCTATTCATGCAAAAACTAAATAAAAAAAGAGTAAAAACGACCCAGAGGCGTGCATGGAAACCTTGCAAGCAGCAGCTCTCATTAGCCGAGTGAATTCTGGATGGCGCCCTAATACCGCGCTGCAATAGATACAGATGCTTCATGACAATTGCGTATTATATGTTCCTTGATAGGGCAAGTTCGTCAGCGTACAGGTCAAGTGGCAATATCTCAGCGCGAGCCCTACGTCAGCAACACCATGCGCAAGAGAAATAACACTTGCTGTCTCAAGTCAAATCAGTCACAGTTTTCTGCAAAGTAATTTAGTTTTTTCCACCTCTTCAAACAATCTAGCCATACAACGCTCTGATGTAGAGCTAACGTTTTATATTAAGGATATGGACAGCGCCCAAAAGCAAGTCCAAGCAATACACAAAGCAATGTTCTGAATTAAAAAAAATTTGATAGAACGTTCTACCAATCTTTATATGGCGCCCTAATTACTTACATGCAGCTTACTTTTAAGTAGTACAGGTACTACTACGAACAGGCTGCTGTCTGCGACGTTTAATTTTGTGATAGCATTATTATCGGTACAGATTTCATGCGCGCGATCACATAACGTTTATGTAATGACAGCGCTATTATCCACAATACAAGTGTAAGTAAAGTTGGCATTATTCGCAGAGCTCTTGACGGTGTTTATCGTGCGGAGAGACTAACAGTGTCCTGTTCTTGAAATATTGCGAAAATGACACTTCAGAATATTAATGAAGATTTTTGACGCCAGTTTGCGAAGAAACAAAGAAAATACAACAATTTAAACACAGTAACCGGCTCCTTCATGTCTAGACTTGTTAAAATCGATGGCATTTGATTGAATTTTGTAGAATTAGGTGGCAAGGCTGTGCCAAAGATAGTTTCAAAAGTGCGTCACCCACTGGACAACCATGAGGAGCAATTTTAAAATGCAATATATTTGTTCTTGTAGATATATAGTTGGAGCATGCACCAGAATTTTGTCTTCAGCGTAGCAAGTGCGAATGAAGAGGAGTAACGCTAATTATATAAGCACATCAGCTATATGTATACGATCACGTAAGATCTTTATGCGGCACCGCAATTAGTTTTCATGCACAGACTCGTGCAACGCCACTGGCATCATTACCTTAACTCGCACTAGTTCACTTGAATGTGCCGTATAAATTATCTTCAAGAAGGTACATATGTTGCACTAATTTATTGCTAAGTGCTATTTACTCCTTTGACTTGTCAACAAAATAGGCTGAAACATGAGGAACGTAAAAACCACTGCAAATGTCACACAGCACAGTGCTCGGGCACATTCGGCAAAATTTCATAATTCGAAGTTTTCAAAGAATTAGGAATAGTGGAGGTTGTGCGTTGTCGTATTTCTTTAACCTGCGTTACGTCTTCCATTGCACGAACGCATCAGTGACTTCATGCAGTCAAGCATTCAGAGCAGAAGACCACTTACGTTGAGGGCGGGGCACAGTGAAACGGTGGCCAGTAGGAGCACAGTGAAGACAGACGTCATGGTTGAAGACGCAATCGGAGTGCGGGCGGACACGCAGAGACACCTGTTTCTTAACTTCTAGCCTTCTTTGTTGGGACGTGAGTTTAATCTACGAGCTTTCTTTCGATACGAGGCGCCAACCAGGTTCCAGCGAGTTTCAAATAAGGGAACAGATTTTAGTTTTTGTCTTCAACAACTATTTTCTGCACTCTGAAGAAGCTCTTTGCCCTTCCTAATTCACGCTTCCCGGTTCACAGACTGCCCAACAATCAAACGCCGCGATAGGGTCTATCACCGTCCGCGGACTGATCGCACGTTTTTTTGTGACAACGCGACCCTTGCAGACGAAGTGAACAGCGAACGATTGGTAGCTTGCAGCGCAAACGCTGTGAGATTGGGGCTCGCGCGAGTGCGCGCTTATATGGAAGCGCGTTCCGGCAGCCACGTGACCGGGTGTTGGGGTGGCCAATCGACAGACGGAGAGGCGCCACGAGAGGTGAGTTGAAAGCGCCGGGAGTGCGGGGGAGTTCGGGGAGGAGGAACGCTTGAGAGAGGATAGCAACGGGAAATAGGGGGAGGGGATGGCGCCCCAAACGAAACTCCAATTGAACTCCTGCAAACGGAAGACAGCGAAATAGGGGAGGGATGGCGCTCATACTTCGGCCGCGTTGTCGAAAAGCTCCCTTTCCCGGCACAATTTCTTCGCCCTGCATTTGGAATATAGCGAAAGAGAAGAGAAAAATAGCCTGACAAGCCGGTGAAAGGCCCAATGGTGAACAATGGATACGGTAATAGAAAAATAGCATAAGTTTGGCAATCCCAGTTTCCAAGCGGTTTAACGCGGTCTCAGCAACGAACCCTGGATTAGCGACCCCTCTCAAATTTGTCCTGAGAATCAAGCATGTAGAATCAAACATATCACATCTGTAGGTTGTGGGTAAGTCGTACTCCACGATTTTTCTGGCGGATTTTACTTTGAGAAATTCAATTTTGTTCATTAACGCCTTGCGTCACGCGGTGGGCCTGCGCGACTGGGGTGTTTCGGGATGATTATTTCCGCCAACAACGCCGACGCGCCCGTGCCCACACCGACACCGACACTGACGCCGGATTTTCTGCGACACGGGGCCCTTAACGCTGTCGCGTTAAAAGAAGTAATGCAGTTATACAAGCTGGTGTGCTGCCTGGGAGTAATGCAAGTAATGTTGCTGGTGTTCTGCGTGGGAGTAATGCAAGAAGTAATGCAAGCTTGCGGCACACGTTACGACGAGGTGTGGAGTTCACTCAGTTCTACCCACACCTTATTGGCAGTGCAAGAAACTCCGGACTGCGAGGAGTGGGGTATACCCGAGACCAAAGAATACGTCTTGCGCATCTTACTTCTTATCGGCCGACTCCACACTTCATCAGCTTCATTAGCTGCCTCAGACTTCATTGGCTGCCAATGGGGCACAAATTGCACACGCACTGAGCTGCAAACCAACTGCACACGCACTGAGCCCTTGAGTACAGCTGGTTAGGAAGCATGCACTTATTACATTCAGCACTTCTCTTGCTACGCAAGCTTTTGAAATGACCGATTTGCTCTAATTCCTAATGCAGTGTCGCTAGTGTGGCTAAGAATGTTTGCAACGCCTGAAAACAACGGAAGTCTACGAACAATTTGTTGGAATTGATGCAAAGACGAAATACACCAAGGAAATAAAATAAGCAGGGATATGATCGGCCCGTCCATGACGCAGTGTCTGGCTGTTCGCTTCGGCAAATATGGCAGCATCTCTTAACGAGATGTTTGGATAAGGAAACAAAGAATGCGGAGACGAGATGCATTCTATAGTTGAGAAGGGTAACCGCCACTGAGCATACACAAGCCTGGTTTAGCATTCGAGCAGCCAACTGAGTCGGGAACGTGACGTGCCTAAACGAAAGCGTGGTTGCACTGATCAATGTTTCCGTCTCAGATATTATGTACGCAACTCAGACTACTTTACCATGGACATTGAGATAATTATGCAACCTAATGCTTTACATGTACCGGAGGCCTGATTCCATAAGCTGAGCTCTCAGTAAATAGGCTTCGTGAGTAGGTGCCCAACTCTTAGGCTTCTTGAGTAGGTGCCCAACTTTGGCTACGAACTGCCTTCAGAAGCGGCATTTACACTGCAGCGAAGAGCGCATTTTTTGAATCGAAGATTCTTATTTCATTCGATTTGAAGGAAGAAATTTTTATTTTCATGACTTATGCAAGTACTTCCCAATAGAAAAAGATCTTCACATAAGACGTTCACCCAGCAACGAAGAGCGCATTTCATTGATTCTAAGCTGATTGTGTCACTCGATTTACAGGAAGAAGAAATAAACTTTATTTAGAGAGCCGGCACTTTGCTTTTAGTGGCCTCAGGTGTCGGCTCGAAGTCCTTGGACTCGGGCGGCATCTTTGGCTTGCCGGACGGCCCAGAGCTTTTTTTTTAATTTTTTAAATTTTTTAAATTTGGCCCAAGAAACACAAATTTCGCGTGGATTCAATAAAAGAGGTCAAGCATACCATTGCTCCAGGCATGGTAGACATTCTTTCCACGCATCTGAAGAACTCTGTGATTAGGCGAAATAAACAATTTGAGAAACATAATTACATCGGCTAACATGTAAAGTTGACAAACGACACCCACCTATACCTTATGGAATTCTTTCAAGAACCAGTGGGCATATTATATAGTCCAAAGAGCCAATTAAGGTTTAAAGGAATCAGCTATTGTAAAGCGAGTCACTGCTATCCGATATGTAAGGCGTATACTGGCTAACTGAGGTGTTGATGCGTTGTCTTTTGCAAGGAAACAATAGTTTTTGCCTTTGTGATTGAAAATAGCCTTATGAAAAGCATTAGGTGAATGTTCTTTTTATTGAAAAGCGCTGCCAAAAGAACACAAGCGTATGAAAACGAGGAACAGTTCCAGCGACACAGTACTGGCAGAAGCTTCACCACCGTGCAACGTTGGTAAATGGGTTCTTTTTTTTTTTTGTCCAAAACTTTAAACTGGATATTTATGGTGACTTTATTTGGTAAACATGACAATTCTTTAACAAACAGATCTTTCCTGATGCTTGCCGAAACACCGACAAACGCTGCTGACACTCAAAACAGACAAATTATCTAACTCCTCCTAAGCAAAAAAAATAAATAATAAATAATAATAAATAAAGGTGTCACTTTCGAAGATGTAAGTCAACAATTTCATAAGGGCTCTTTATCGTGCCTTCTACTAAAGCCGCAATACACTACAGAGAAACATTCCGTTCACCGTCGGAGTAACGAAACGCCAAAGAGAGATACGCAGAAGAGTGATCGTCATCTCCGAAGGCTTCTCCCATGCATTATTCAATAACGTCTGCAGCACAGCAACCCTACGCGCCTGAAACCTGAAAGCAAATTAGACTCTGTTTCCTTTTTGCTTCTTTTTTCGCAATGGTAAAAAAAATAGAAGTGAGGTTTCCCGCTCAAAAAAAGTTCAGTTCTCGTACAAAACTACCGGTTAAAGACATGGCATCGCATAAGCTCATATGCATACTACTGGCTGCCGAAGTGCAGATTTACTCCACAACTTTGTAGGTCTCGGTAACGTGGCCCTTCATTTCTCATGCATATTGTCTTGCCGAGAGGGCTTTGAGAAAGTGAAGGATCGCTGTTGTATCCGAAGGCAGCTGCGACAGAGAAGGGAGCAGTGATCGAGAAAATTGGATGCGGACAAATTTGGGAGGTGGAGGTATTCCTACAGCTGACACTCGGACACGCTTGCTAGCCTACACGTTGGTGACAGGTGAACGCGGGCATCCTTTTAAATCGAATGGCTTTCTTTTGGCTACCGTGCGTGTCAGCTTTCTCAGTATGACCGAATGACGTCGCCGATCGCACAGAAGCGGCGATTCCCCGTTCGCCTCTCGCGCGCGTAACGTGGTGTGGCCCGAAGACATTCAATTCGCTTTTCTCCACTTGCAAGGCTCTCTCTCCCGCTGGTAAGCATACAAGATAAAAGCGGTGCAAACTGGGAATATGTGTTTTTGGGTAGAGGGGTTCTGCGCTGATCGCACGTCGTTTCGTAAGCCTTCGTTACTTAGCAGCGGCTCCGTGTTTATGTACATATACGCTTCACTAAAAGCACCGTGTGATGCACCTTTAAAAAAAATAAACGAATAAACGAGCTTTCTCTTGTCCTGTCCCCCATTATCCTGTTCGGCGATTGGTGGTATTGTCGGTTGGTAGCCTATGGCGGTCAGACTTTCACCACCAATGCGAAGGTGACGATACGAAAGGTTCGGGCTCTTAGGAAACCGATGGAGTGGCCGGGCGCGTTCGTCACCGAGCGACAACTATTATAGAAAGTTATTTCAGACGCACCTGCTGTCGCGCGAGAGCTTCGGTGTGTGTCAATGTTTTAAGGCTGTGGTGAAGTGCCCGGGAAGTACAGCCCTCATCTTCTCCTGCGTATGACGAACCTGCCTATATGTATATAACCACTACAGATGTTGCGGTTAACAGTTTTGTTCTCTGTGGAATTACACAATGAAACAACGAACGCTATTCTTAAATATCATCACTGCATCAAACGCACGCCTCCAAGCGCATCACTTCTTCAATATAAAGTAAATAACTTTCTAGAAGCGTGCGGTTATTCGTTTGCATCGACAATTGTCGTGAGTGATTACGGCGATTTTTTTTTCGATTTGGTTAGTACCAATAGAAACAACGAAGAAAGCTTTTGCTGCGACGCTGTTAAGGGAGTTGCGCAATCGTTTTCACGCGGTGAACGCCGGCGTGCGGAGGCGTGCTAGGCTTAAAAACGGCCTGCAACGGCTGCTTTTGTCATACTCTCTCGAATTGAGACGTAAATATCAGAACTTATAGAACAAACTTTACTTTGCGTATGGCTCACTTCTAAAAAAATCTTTTTGACGTGTTCATCTCATCCAGTAATTATCTACCGAGAATATCCCTGCTGGTTATTTAGGAGGCCTCAGCCCATCATGGCCGGCATTTCCGTGGGGGACATGAGAAGATGGCTTCGAGACGTCTGTCCCTAAGCAGACCTGTTTTACATTGGAAGGGTGTAAGAACTTCCGTATGCAACTTCGCTGTCCTTGATCTATGAATAGTTCGGATTGGCCACGGCCGGTGTGAGCGCATGTCTGGCGACTGGTGAGGAGCTGTCCAGAGCAGCGCTGAATTGGCGTGTTTCTGTGAAGGTTCATTTTCTTTCCGTACAGCAGAGCTGTTGTGGCGAGTATCGCAGGCGTTCTCGGCTGGTGAAAGCTAGGACCGCTGGGGTGTATTGGTAGTACTGCTTCTCGATTCACCATAACGAGTACTGGCGTACAGGGGCGTGCTCCGTTTCATCCAACCACGCAGCCTGCGTCGTAGTCTGGAATTTTGCTTTAAAGCGTATTTATCAATTATTATAAAATAAAAGTTCCCTTGCTTGCGGTAGTCGATGAATTATCAGTAAGCACAGCCAGCAAATAGACTCCCTATAGTACCTCCGAATCATATGAGAGTTCGGTTTTACTACATCGATCATTTTCGTGTATCACTTGCTCAGATATGCATATATCTACGAATATTTTCTTTTCTTTTCACTCATACAGCGCTTTCCAGAACACCGAGGCAAGACGTGTACTGCGATCAACATCGAAAGCGGAAGCCGCAATACAAAATAAGATAAGAGCAGATGGGAAAATCTACATTGCAGCATTAAAAAATCTTACGTTCGCTCCCTCGGTAACTGACTGGGCACTGAGGGCACAAACCACGCGAAGGAAGGTAAAGTTCGCTTTCCACGCTACGTTCGCTCCCTCGGTAGCTGACTGGGCACTGAGGGCCCAAACCACGCGAAGGAAGGTAAAGTTCGCTTTCCACGCTAGCCATGAATTTACCGCATTCATGTATTTCTCATCTAATGAAAATCAAATTAGGTTAGAAGGCTTGCGGTACTGACAAAATTCTTCGCATTTCTCCTTATTTCTTACCCATGTCACAAATGCTGAAGAAATATCCCAAGGAAAGCATGCAGTTGCCCTTGAGATACTATAAGAGGTGCCCCATTAGAAGGTGAACAATAGTGCTAAATAAGGCGGTTCTGTAGAAATTGCTTATTTTGCCATATTCTTTGTTTCTTTTTGCTTTCACTTTTTCAAAAACAAGTTATGTGTTCCAACAAGTGGACAGTTACTGAAGTATCCTAATGTGATTTGAAGGGGAAAGCAATGGGGACTTGTATAAGTTATAACCTTAAATTAAAACTCCACCCTAGTCCACCTAAATCCACATTAAACCACCCTAATCTACTTCAATCTACCTTAATTGAACTGAGTTTAGTCTACAAAAACAAGGTTGCGAGGATCCACCTTAATCCAGCCCAGTACAGCTTAGTCCACTTTAATCCCTCTCAATCCACTTTTTTCCATCCAAATCCACCTTAATCCACTTTTTTCCACCTTAATCCACCTTTTTCCCCTGAATCGCCTTTAATCCTCATTATTCCGATTTAATTCACCTGAATACAATTTTGGGAGTGGACCAGGTTAGTTTTTTGGGTGTGGGCCACGGCGTCCGGCCGACACCGTGGCTGTTCACCGGGGGATTTCGCAGTGCGAACCACAGCAGGTGCAGCGCCGGGAACGGGATGTCATCACTTGGTCCCGTGAGTTTTCGTGCCATTCAATGTTTCCAACGCCAGACACTGGATTTTTAAGGCTCAAGACTACTAGCTGTATGCTTCAAGGTCGCGTTGTGAGGTACATAAAAACGGAGTGCACCGGAAAGAGAAACAGCAGCGTCGGAGGAGGATTCTCAGAAAGGGCGACGGAGCGCAGTCGGAGAGTAGAGGAAAAGGGCAACGTCGACGCAGTAGGAAATTTGGGGGAAAGGGCAACAGCGGCGCTAGGGAGGAGGAGGGAAATGTCAGTGGCGACGCCGGACGGTGTATGTCAGCGGCTGTAGAACGTAACGGAAACGGCGGCAGCACGCTCGCAGGGCGCTCGCGCGCCTTGTATTCGTCGTCGCGTGTTCTCAGAGCTTCATCCCACCTCGCTATGGGTGACGACGCACAAGGCCCTAGTCGCGGGCGGGTAAGACCGAGAAAGTACGCCGCGGAGGAAGAGGCTAGAGCAGCTCGAAATGCCGCTCGTCGTAACTGCATCGGGAGGAAGTGGCTATGGATGAACCTGCTGCACCGGTCTGACATGAGCAACATGCGGCCTAGCTGCGTCTTAAAGTCTCTAAGTCAGTCTTAGCCCTGACTCACATCAAAGTCTGGCCACCCTAGACTCGGCCTAACTGCGCAGCAATGCAGAAGCGCGGGTTCTTACTGACCGTCGGTTTGAAGTTCCTCTCGTCAAGTCCACTTTGTATTCGTTCGGAGTGTCGCTGGTGCCGTAAGTGCCGACGACTCGCGGTTCCGTCGACCTGACCGAATACGTAGCTGGTGCCCCGGCAGCCGCCGCTGACGTGTCAATTGCCCGGTTAGGCTTAATGCAGCGTTCTTCGCCCTCCTTCGATCTGCGTGGCAACCCGGTGTCCTGGTGATTATCGGTTGATCGGGCTCGGCCGACGAAGTGGGATTCTTGCGAAGAGGACCGGAACCACCGTGAGCAGCAGCAGCCGGTCCCAGGAGCTTCGCCCGGATGTCTCCGAGGTCTACAGCCACGCCTGGGCCTTGCCAGCGTCACGAGCTTCGTGGCCGGGCTCTCCGCACTCCCGTCGTCAGAGCATTGCTGACGAAGCGACCTTCCAGTCCAAGAGCCACGTCGTTAATGCTGATTGGTTGCTTCTCCCTCGCGGATTACACGTCGGTTCGCGTGCCTTGAGCGCTCGCGTGGTTTCGAACGCTCCGCGATCTTCTTCTACTTCGTTCTTGTGTGTCGCCGGCATCGAGTCATGACAACGGTACACGAAGCAACCAACTCCAAAATAAAGTTCTTGAGGAAATTGCAAGAGAAAGTGGATGAGGTTCGAGTTACACGACGTTAGCCAGCGCTGAGAGAAATGTAAGACAAGGTTAGCCGAAGTATATTGTCCGCACTGCTCATTCGATTGCATACACAAAGCAGGTCAGCAGCAATGCTAGTGTGGCTATAGTTTACTGTGCTTATATGAACGCCCGCACAACGGTCGTGCCAGTAGCGTAAGGCAGAACGCTGGCTTCGCTCCACCAGCGAGCTGATTGAGCGTACACTTCACTTCGGTCGCTTTTGCAGCCAATCACAGCCAATCGCAATATCCATCTGACACTCCTCCCATACGCCGACGATAGCAGGACAGCAGTCTTGTGGTGGCGGGGGCGACGACAGCGTCAATGCGCATCGAGCGCCCGTGTTAGTGTTATTGCAATAAAAAACATTCAGGGGCGGTTAAGCGGCAGATGCGCAAGAAATGGGTTTGCATTACGTCGCACCTTTTAACATCGGAGCTGTTTAAGCCGTCCGTCAGTCCGTAGAGTGTGTATAAAAAAACCTCGCTGAACGATGACGTCACCGCGCGTTGCCTAGCAACCACCTCGTAGAGCGGAGTGTGCTTCGCCTCCTCTCCCTGCCGTGCAAATGTTGCCTTTAAATGGGACGTTAAAGAGAGGGAGGGAGAGCATGCGTGCGGTGCGCGCTATGCTCGGGAGAGAGAAAGAGAAAACGAGAGCGAAAGAGTGAGAGATAAAAAGAAATGGTAGCAGCACGAACAAGGCAACGCGCAGAGCTGCTGCCGACGCCGTTCGCGTTTCCGCAGGGCTGCAATCCCAAATAGTCGCTTGGATGGGTGACTACAACATAAAACGTAAATAAATTACTATATAATAGAAGACACCTCGCGTAGTCCTCACTCGAATATATAGAACTGTTTGTTGGCGGTGTTTCAGCCCGCAAATCGTAATTTTTATTTTTCACGTCACATTTTACCGGATACACATTGGAGGTCATCTAGGAGTTGTACTGCCATGGACGCGCAGTAGCGCGAGTACAGGGAACGTATTCTCGTTCAATAACTTTTAGCGATCTCACTTTCAGTGCGCGCTCATTAGTTGGTTGAGCAAGAATGGATGAGCTGATTGGCTGGTTGACCACGACGACACGCGAACGCGATGGTATCGCCCCAAAAGTGATCGTCCCAGAATACGCCCCCAGTGCTTGTGTTTAGGGCGACTAGCGCGAAATATTAAAAGCCTAGCTCCACTCAATCTCTAAATACGGTTACTGTAGTTTATAATAGGACTCTGTGACTGCGAATACCCACCATGATAGTTTAGCGGCAGCGACGTTGCGCTCGTGAGCTCGAGGTCGCGGCTTTGAACCCGGCCACGGCAGCCGCATTTATATGAGGGAGAGATGCGAAATACGCTAGCGTACTTTGATTTAGGTGCACGTTAAAGAACCATTAAATAGTATTTCACAGTGGCCCACTATGGCGTTCCTCATAATCAAATCGTTGTTTTGGCACGTAAAACACCAGAATTTATTTTATGTGAATGCGAACGAGCTGCTTATTTCTTGGCGCAGTGCACGTATTTTCACTCCCGAACCTTTGGAGTTGGAAATGCGTAGAAAAAAATTGGAAGACCTTCTTTTCAGTGCTCCGTGAAAATATCTGGCACGACATTGTCTATCAGCAACAACGAACATTCAACGGCCGCTGTTTCACGCAAATAACTTTTGGCTGACTATACGGTCTTCGTGTCTATGTTCCACAACACAAATTTCTATTCTACTTCATTGAAAATGACAAACTATGTATGTACACATAGAACACGCATTAGTCCAGACTTTTGTGTCGCAGGACAAGCTTAAATCCCAATTAAAAAAAGAAAAGAACCTAGTTCATCTCACAAATGTGATGCGGAACCAGAGCACTATCCTATGTTTGCTGTCATGACTTTAGTACAAAAGGTGTTAACGCGAATTTATTAGCACGAGGCGCGTGCAGGTCACAGTTGGAAGACTTGTGTACGCTCAAACCACTGCAAAAGTATAAATACACGCAGCTCAAGCAGCCTGATAACTCGTGACCTAGTTTTCAAGCGCTTGCCCGCCCCAGCTGCGCCTGTCTGACATGTAATGTATGACTGGGCCTCTTCGGAATCCCTCGTGGCGTAAGAAAGACGCCTGTTTTTCGCAGTAACGTTCTCGTGAATACACGTGGCTTTCAGGACAACCGCAGTGACGCCACTTCTCGCCAAAAAATGCTCTCCATCACTCGCACGTGCACGTCCTTCCCTGGCGCGCTCAGCTACGCCAGGTATAGACGAGGCACCAGTGCCAATGTTTGACCAAGCGCGCGCACTGACACTCTCGGTCCATTAACGCAAGCATTTTTTCCGTCCGCGCAGCTGGCACCGCTGTGCTTCTCAACGCATGGCAGAAATGCCGTGGATCTGACAGGTCACGCGCGTGACGAAAATAAAGCACGAATTGCGGGTATTCTTTGCATGCATATTTGTGCCGGAGCCTACGTGGTGTCAGTACAGATGCAGGATGGTCATATTTAAGTTTTGTGGAACTTTCGAAAATCGCCTGTGGCACATGGCATAGTTATTGCCTTCGAGCTGGATTATTCGAAGAGGCAGACATTACTGGCACTAGAAGTCTAGAGACATATTTTGGTAATCGCGATAAATTCACTAAATAAGTTCCTAATTAGGTACTTTACGGCGCATATTGCAATTTACTAATTGTAGCCGGTGACCTTGCAAGAAGTCTCCACTCGAAATGAATTGCCAGGAGGACACCAGTTTCGAGATATTTCCCAAAGTGTGGGACGAAATAGATGGGAGTTCCAGTTACTTTCGCGCTTGAATGCGTAAAAGAACGTTTTGTTAAAACAAACGAGTGGAACAACAGTTCATTTTTACGGCGAGTTTGAGGGTGCATAATATTTCTCCAAACTGGTGCCATTCTGGAAATGCATTGCAAGTAGATTCGACTTGCAAGCTCACCGGCTACAATTCGTAAATTGCACTGGGCCGTAATGTAATTACGAACAAGTTAATTATTCATTTTTATGTATTAGTTGAATATTTGTTTCAATTTCGCTTGCAAGTAATATACCCCTCTCTCTATACTCCAGCTCAAGCACTAGAATTGTGTTACCTGCAACAGGCAATTTTGAAAAATATCCTCAAGACGTAAAAGCGATCCCCCGGTATATTCTGGTACTAAACGGTATGCAACTATAGCCCCATATATATATAATATATATTGTGACACTCGTACGTACATTCCAGGTGTACGCCCACAAGAATGTGATGCATCCAAGACGGGTGAATCGGAAGACGACGCGCGGCTGGCTAGCTGAATCTCGACAGGCACTCAGCTGATCAAGGCCGTCGCGACTAACTCTGCCTGGCTGGCTGTTCAATTAAAGCCTTTCGTGGGCGTAACAATATACAGGGTGTTTCAGCGAACACTTTCAAAAATTCTTAAAGGTTGCCTGTGGCAGATATCACAATTCTAGTTCATGAGCTGGTCTACTCGAAGAGGCGGACATTACTTGCACAAGAAATCGAAATGCACATTCGAATAATTAACAGAAATTTATTAAGTTTTTAAATTACCTGATGGCCGATATTGCAATTTACAAATTGTAGCCGTGGAGTTCGCAAGGCGGATCCACTCGGAACGAATTCTCGGGATGACACCAGTTTCGAGATATTAATTCCCGAACTTTGCGGAGAAATGCATTGGCGTTCCAGTTAGGTTCTTAACAAAAAGTCGCTTTTTGCATTGAAGCACAAAATTAACTGGAACGCTCATGCATTTCTCCGCAAAGTTCGGGAATTAATATCTCAACACTGGTGATAGCCTGCGAATTTTTTCTAAGTGGATCCGCCTTGGGAAGTCCACGGCTACAATTTGTAAATTGCAATATCGGCCATCAGGTAATTAGTTAAAAACTTAATTAAAAATTTTTTGTTAATTAGTCGATTATGCATTTCAATTTTTTGTGCAAGTAAGGTCCGCCTCTTTGAGTAGACCAGCTCAATAACTAGAATTGGGCTATCTGCCACAGGCAACCTTAAATAAAATTTGAAAGTGTTTGCTGAAACACCCTGTATATGCTATAGTTGTATGTGCATTTCTTGCGCACGTTTTTTGTTTGTTTCGGCAAGGTAGAGGGGGGTGCCGCCACACGTCGAATCGCACCGGCATTTTGTTTCTCGTGAGAGCGTATAAAATAATTCATAGATAAGAAAGATGTACGCAGCATTAACGCATGTACGCGAATGTAGACACGGGCCGTCGACATAGCGGAAACGTTTTATTCCAATTATTATTCACCTTACGCTCTTTTTCAGCAAACGTAGCAGCGCTCCCCCCACGTCAACAGAATCGACCAGTCTTGGACTCTGGACGGTAAGAAAGTAAGAAAACATAGCTAATAAAAAAATGTACACTACGTCTGCCATTAATAGAATTACGCGCTCATCAATGAACTAACGATTTGCCTTGACTGACGAATCGGTCCCGGTGCTTTTATAATTTCGAAACATCAACCTTGGCGCTTGCTAAAACGAATGTAAACGACTGTGTATAGTAGTTCTCCGAGTGCCTGAAATGCAGTTCTATTCTAGTCTTTTGCGGAATCAGCCGAATGGTATCGTCAAAATGCTGACAAAAGTAACTTTCATATCGCCGGCATGAAACCATTTGCTCAGCGTAAAATGCTCAAAGTTTATCCATGCTTTATACTGCGTTCATTCTTAGTCCGCCGGCTCATAGTGCGCTCATGAACGAATATATATGAATCTGCAAACGCAAGCACATATAGATGGTGGGTTCAAACCTTGTCGGAAGTGAGTAGAGCGTGTACAAGTGAAGCTCTTCTTTTTATTTGACCCTGCAAAGTCTTGTAAATTATGACAGTGCCAATAAAAAAAATACGGCAAGCCAGATTGACCAAGACAGGATCGAGTGAAATATCGTACAAAAAAAGTCGGAAAAATACGGGTAGCAGTCATACAGAATAAGTGAACAATAAATTACAAATATGAGTATAGGCACTAAAAATGAGCAGGATAATATCTCTGCACCTGTAAAAATATAAATTCAAGAATACCTGTGGCAAAATTTTGACGGCCGCTATTAAATATAAAAGCAAAGAAACTTTCGCGTAAAACTGCGACTGAAATCATTTTTGCCAGACAGTCTAACATTATGTTGGACACGCGCTGTAGAAGATACACGTGTTCTTGTTCATTAATCACCGCTTGTAGATTATGTTGACGAACTAATGTTAGCAAGGGGTCTATACTACACGTACTGACGAACGCACAGTGTTAAGTGAGGCGTTACTGTGGGACATCTATCATGCAGTCGACAAATGAAGGCTATTGTCTCTGAAACTTCAGTACGCATCCTAGCGTCTTCCCGGTCATTTTTTTGCATATTTAGACATATGACTCAAAAGTGGCTTCCGACAAGATGACACGAACCAGTGCAAAAGCTAAGCATAACATTCTATCGCAACTAAAATTTCCCAAATTAAAAGATCTAGGAGGCACATATGACACACATGTGGTTTGAGACAAGTGGTTTCACGAAATGGTGCAAATAATCAGTATACCATGCTATCAGAATGAAAAATCGTCGATGAGCTTTTGAAGTGTACCTGCTTTCGGGTAAATACGACCTCTTGCAGGAACCCACGAAGCACCACACAGGAAGTGTGGTCGATTGACAAACATGACAATTTATAAGAATAACAAAGTTATGATGATAGTGGTTGTGCGAGGAAGAAGTTTCAACATGACCTGCCTGGTAGCGCCCCATTTCACGTATCACCTGAGCAAACACGTCTAGAGTTCGTGAACATGTCTACAAAGAACTTTCCCAGATAGCCCAGTAGGAAATATACGCGAGTTGAATGCTTGAAATGGGTTAAAATACATAGTGTAAATAATAGTGAAACCCTTAAAATAGAGAGATACGCACTATTCTTTTTGTCTGATGTACCGAAAACAAGACGGGAAATTCAAGCTTTAATGTTAGCTGCTTCATAAGCCGAGGGCGATGAAGTTATAAGGGTCTTGCAAGACATGTCCCACGTAAACTCGACAGGAAGAGATGAAATAAGCGTCTATTTAATCAAAAATGGAGGACACATCATGCTTCAGAAGCTTGCGACCCTTTATACGCAACGCCTCACGAGTTCGAGTGGACCAGAGAGCTGAAAGAATGCCAACACATACTAAATTATAAGAAGGGAGCCGTTAAAAAATTGACGAATTATAGCCACAGTAGCTTGCTTTCACTGTTCTATAAAATATTCACCGAGATAAGTTCCAATAGAATTAGGGCAGCGCTTGGCTTCAATCAATCAAGAAAACAGGCTGGCTTCAGGAACGGATAATCAACATTGAATCAGTTCTATGTCTTTAATCAGCTGATTGAGAAATCTGTGGAGTGCGATCAACCTCTCTTTATGGCTTTCATAGATTATGAAAATGCATTTGAATCAGTAGCGATACCAGCAGTCATAGAGGCATTGCGTAATCAAGGAGTACAGGAGGCATACGTGAATATCTTATCAAACATCTACAATTATTCCACAGCTACCTTGGTTCTCCACAAGAAAAATAGGAAGTTACCTATCAAGAAAGGGGTCAGGCAAGGAGACACAATCTCTTCAATGCTATTCACTGCATGCTTAGAAGAAGTATTCAAGTTCTTAGAATGGGAAGGCTTAGGAGTGAGGATCAACGGCGAATATCTCAGCAACGTTCGGTTTGCAGATGACGTTGTCCTATTCAGCAACAATGGAGACGAATTACAGCAAATGATTGAGGACCTTAATTGAGAAAGTGTAAGAATTGGGTTGAAGATGAATATGCAGAAGACAAAGATAATGCTCAATAGCCTGGCAAAGGAACAAGAATTCAGGATCGCCAGTCAGCCTGTAGAGTCTGTAAAGGAGTGCGTTTATCTAGGTCAATTACTCACAGGGGACGCTGATCATGATAAGGAAATTTACAGAAGAATAAAATTGGGGTGGAGTGCGTACGGCAGGCATTGCCGAATCCTGACTGGGCACTTACCACTGTCATTGAAAAGAGAAGTGTACAATCATTGCATTCTACCGGCGCTAGTATATTTGGGCAGAAATTTGGAGGTTAACAAAGAAGCTCGAAAACAAGTTAAGGACAGAACAAAAGGAAAAATGTCAGGCCTAACGTTAAGAGACAGCAAGAGAGCGGTGTGGATCAGAGAACAAACGGGGATAACCGGTATTCTAGTTGACATTAAGCGGAGGAAATAGGAGCTGGGCAGGCCATGTAGTGGGTAGAATGGATGACCGGTGGACCATTAGAGTTATACAATGTTTGTCAAGGGAAGGGAAGCGCAGTCTAGGGCGGCATAAAATTAGGTTGGGTGATAAAATTAGGAAACTTGGAGGTGCAAGTTGAAATCAGTTAGCGCAAGACAGGGGTAGTTGGAGGTCGCTGGGAGAGGCCCTTGTCCTCCAATGTACGTAAAAAAAAGATTGCTGCTGATGATGATAATGATGAAGCCGAAGACGACTATTGAACGCGTAGTGTGTGAAGAAAACAGGTTAATAATGATACTGCTAAAGTTCGAGCAGGTAAAGATCTATGTCGCCTTGAGTGCTTTTAAATCTGGTCAAGCGCGCGTTGTACAAGCGCGCATTGGATACAGCAGACAAAAATCCAACTTACATCAACACCTAATTAATAAGGAACATCCTGATGTCATAATGCTACAGGGGCCACACTGTAAGGCCAAATTATATGGTTACAGATGATTCTGTAGTGCCGACGGGAAGACGAGAGCTGTCACCACTCTAGTCAAACGTAGGTACACGGTTGTTCAGTATGATACAGGCATTGCGGATGTGGACAATATAATAATGGAGTTAATACCTGCTAGAAAAAACAATCAAAGCCTATTTGTCCTTAATATTTATAGAAACCCAAGAAACAGACTTCCCAATTTCCCATCACTTCGCCGCAAGAACCTCACTATCGCAAAAAACAGAGCCTTAGTGATTGGAGGGGATTTCAACGCACAACATACGGCATGGGGATACAGACTTGAAAACCCCAAAGGTAGACACCTATGGTTAGACGCACAACAAGAGGGCCTTACCCTCATCACAGACCCGTCGACTCCTACGAAGAGAGCTCTCCTCGTAGGAGACAATTCGCATTCCTAATGTTCTTCGTAAAGGTGAGATCTGGCGTAGTATCCACACTAACACTAGACAATAGGGTCTAGTGTTAGTGTGGATACTACGCCAGATCTCAACTTTACGAATAGCATTAGGAATGCGAATTGGCTTAACACCCAACAGGATCACGGCAGCGATCACAATATCCTCGAAATCACTGTTAAAGCAGGGCCAAGCAAATACAAGGGCAACAACTGAAAATTGTAGACTGGAACAAGCTCAGACAAATTCGCGAGAAAAAGGATAATATTATCACCGACATCGCGGACTGGAGCACGCAGCTGAAGCAGGATGTTAACTCAGCCACACAAATAATCCCCCAGGACGCGCAAATCGAGCAGGTAGACAGTAAACTCCTACATATGTGGGAAGCTAAAGAAGGTCTCCTGAGGAGATGGAAAACTCAGAGACACAACAGGACGCTCCGACGCAGGCTAGCCCGACTTAACAGAGATATAGAAGCATACGCACAACAGCTCTGTAACCAACAATGGGAAGCAACATGCACTAATATGGATAATCAGTTAGGATTATCCAGAACGTGGAACTTCCTCAGGCACCTTTTAAATCCTAAGGAAAGTAAAGCCACGTACACAAAAAACATTAACAAAATCTTGCATGCATATGACAAAACTGAAGAAGCTTTTATCGATGAGATAGCCACAAGGTACTTATCTCGGGCTCAGCCAACAACTCACCCAGATTACATAGGCACCAAAAACAGACAATTAGACAAAGATTAGCGAAGCGGAATTGAGAGCAGCTCTACAAAAGCTAAATACTACATCCGCGCCAGGACTAGACGGAATAACAAACAAGACGATCCGAAATCTCGATGATGCCTTTCTAGAACCACTTACCAATTATATAAACCTATGTTGGATATCCGGTACAATACCACAGCAATGGAAAACGGCCCAGATTATTCTAATACCTAAACCAGGCAAGCGGCTGCAGTTGGAGAACCTGAGACCCATTTCACTCACGTCCTGCGTGGGCAAACTCATGGAGCACGTTGTCCTATAGCGAGACTGACCAACTATCTTGAGGACAACGACGTTCTCCTGCCTACAATGTTGGGCTTCCGGAGAAATTTGTCTACACAGGATGCAATGCTCCAACTTAAGCATCAAATTAGAGATAACGCCAGTCGGAACACCAAAGCTATCTTAGGATTAGACCTAAAGAAGGCTTTTGACAGTGTTACCCACGAAACAATATTAAACAGAATAAATGAGCTAGGCCTAGGCGAGCGAGTATACAATTATATACGAGACTTCCTACTAACAGAAAAGCACACATTAAGATAGGAGACTTTAACTCCGAAGAACTACAGATTAGAAGCGCAGGTACGCCCCAAGGTTCAGTAATATCACCGATGCTGTTTAATCTGGCTGTGATTGGATTACCAACAAATCTACAGGAAATCGATGGCCTCAATCATACCATTTACGCTGATGACATCACACTCTGGGTGAGCGATGGCAACGATGGACAGGTTGAAAACACATTACAACGTGCAATAGAAGCAGTTGAACAATACCTAGCAGAAACCGGACTGGCGTGTTCGGCTGAGAAATCTGAGCTCCTCATTTATGTACCATCGCGACGTGGCCGAAAACCACGCAACTACGAGAAACGAAACAATCCGGAAATTCGCCTAACTACCGCGGATTGTACGCCCATATCCAAGGTTGACAAGATCAGAGTATTGGGGCTCATCATTGAAAGTAACGGCTAAAATGGAGAGACCATACGTAAATTAGGCAATATAATATCTCAAATCATGCGACTACTGAAGCGAATAGCCAACAAACACATTGTAATGAAAGAAGGCAATCTGCTTAGGCTAGTCCAAGCGTTTGTAATAAGCAGAATAGTATACGTCGCATCGTACCTACGATGGTACTCGTCAGAAAGTTACAAATTAGGCAGCTTAATTAGAAAAATCTACAAGCAAGCAATCGGCCTCTCCATCACCACCAGCAACGATAAACTACTGCAGTTAGGTCTACACAATACACTGGATGAGCTAATCGAAGCACAACGCATAGCACAATATGAACGCCTGTCCAAAACTAAAACAGGTAGGCAAATATTGGACAGCCTGGGTATAGGCTATCATACCCAACATGGTGTCAAAGTAGATATGTCCAGACACATCAGAGGCATGATAACCGTCCCTCCAATACCCAAGAATGTGCATCCCACCCACCGTCAGGGTAGGCGGGAAAGCAGAGCACGCGATATACAAAAGAAATTCGGTAACAGCAAGGACACCATATTTGTAGACGCTGCTAGATACAGACACAAGCGCGCCTACACAGCAGTGGTGATAAATTACGAGGGAAAATGCACGACGAGCGCTACAGTCAACACGCCACACGTAGAAACCGCAGAACAAATAGCTATGGCGTTAACCATAGCACAAACACAAGCAGATATAATCATCGGTGATTCCCAGACAACAATACGAAACTTCGCCAATGGTCCAATCTCCCCAGGGGCACTACGACTCCTAAAATTAGGTAACAACCACGACAGAAGTGTCCATCTCATCTGGACACCCGCTCACACACTACCGGACGGTAGCAATGAGGTGGCGCACCGCATAGCTCGAGAGCTTACGGACCGAGCCTCGGTTAGTCCCGCTTCAGCGACTACCGACGAGTGGGAGTGGGAAGATCGAATGACCAAATTTCATGAAAAACACAACGCCATAGATTGCAGAGGCGCACATTCCCGCCACCTCATCCAAAATTAAACAAAAAACAGTCTGTCGAATGGCGGCAGTTACAAACCAGATCCTATCCGAGTCCAGCTATCATGCACATAATACATCCAGATTTATACACGACTGACAAGTGCAGACATTGCGACTCTAGAGCCACCCTAGAGAATATCCTGTGGGAATGTGCGGGTATAACACACGATAACAGTGATGCAGCCTCAAACAGCGACAGCCTCCGCGCGCGCTGCGAGTCTGCGTTGCTCAGCTCGGACCTCCAGCACCAACTCTGGGCCGTCCGGCGAGCCGAGGAAGCCGCCAAGGGCCAACAACCCTTGGCCGAAGCCTAGGCGGGGTATAGGCCCACCCCACCAAATCGCAGGGCACTCAATAAAGTTATTTGAATGAATGAATGAAGCGCGCGCTATGGAGACGCAGCAGTGCTGAGCGGGCGTTCTACGGTCCTCGCCACACAAGCGATCTCTGTTACTCACAATACAGTGGAAAGGTTGGCACAGTTATATAAGTGGGAGTCGAAAGAAATACAGAACATTCAAAGTTATAAGACTCGATGAGCTCGTAAGTTATTTGAGCGTGAACGTCGGAACGACAGGAATTAGAAAGAGGAGTACAAAAAGCGCGTCTTAAACTGAGCGTTATGTCAACATTCTTGGCTTTATGCATTACTGCATATGCGTGACACGTTAGCCCGTATGACGCAGGTGGAAGCTGAAGCACAACATTCGCCGTCATCCCACGATCGCGCCGTCCAATAACCTTGATAATGACTCGGAACACTGGTGAAATGAGTAATTTAATGCGAAGACATACTGTGCTTAGTACCTATGTCCCAAATACAGCAGAACACACACATTCCAGGCGTATGTATCTCTTACCGGTACGGATAGACACGCAGAACCTATATTTAAATCAATATAAAGAAAGGCTAAAAAATCCTGTTTTCTCAACAACAAAATCTAATCAAGTTCGAATTATTCAACGTATTTCTACGCCTTGGAGCCCAATTTCCTTGATCGACGAATCTGCAACCTTGATACGGTGTACATACGTCGAGTAGTTCTTATTTCTGCTCTGTCCTTGTTTAATGTGGCACTGCTCATGCTTTTTTTTTTTTTACAACAGGCAACGTAGGTTGGCGGGGTAGCGTCGATAATTGATTACTTTCCTGTTTTGTTTTCTGTCCTTTTCTGCATTTGTTCTTTTAGCGTTTACGAAGCAGTTGCATGTTTCTATTTACCTCCAGTGGACCATTTTTAAATAGTTTTTTTCTATCGAAAGCGCTAAATTATCAACGAAAATATGCCTCTCTGTCATACCAGAGTGGCATCAAATTGGCAGACGTCGCCACCTGACATAACTGGCACAACAAATACGTTTACAAGTATAGGGATATTTTCGTGTAGTGTAAACATGTCTGTCTTGTGGCCGTAAGGCAGGCTTCTGAAGGGGTGAAAAAGCTAAACTGCACACTGACTAACAGAAACACATGACAGATAGAAAAAGGCAAGGAGGAATGTTTACTAGGCTGTACATAATTTTCCACCCTACACCTGGGGAAGTGACGAAATAGAAGGAAAGCAATAACGGCTAATACACCTGCACAAACAACAGCGTTCACTATGCATCAGAAGGCGATTGCAGGAGTCAGCCATCTTTAAAAAGTGCCACCGAGTTCTAGAGGTATTACCTGCGGTTCAGTATACGGCCAACGGTCCTAATACCTTCTGGGAGCGCATTATCGTCCAGTGGGTTTAGGGTAACGCGCACAGAATATGTTTCTTTATCAAACGATAGGCAGTAGGAGAGGAAGTTTTCTATGGTCTCGCCGCAGGCCATACAAGTGACACGACACACTGTCAGCCACGATTCTAAAAAAAAAAAGGAGTCCGTGTTGTAAAGCTTAACGCTAGCCACAGGCGACACAGTAATAAAGTTGCGTCACTGCGAGGTGGACCAGGCGACAGTAAACGAAGGGCAAGAAAAGGGCGGACGCGTGTGGCCAAATTACAGTAAATTACATTGCTCCAACATTGTGAAAGAGGACTGTTGGCGACGCGGTGCTACGCACATCTCCGTTGACGACTTAAGAAGTGGTACACCTTTATCGCCGACCTAACCTGAAAGCAGCTGCAGCAAGAGAAAAAAAAAGAAGAGGTTAATTTCATTGCATCTCTAACCAATCAAAGGAGATTTTCACTGCATTCGGCACGAATCTATACATACAAATAAGGTCGCCGTGATTTTGAGCGTTTACATTTCGGCCGGAAAAAAAACCCCCGAAAAATCACCGTGCCAGACGAGATAGCCAACGAATGCAGTGGTTAGTCCCCTGAATGCATATAATGCCTCTCCTTGTGCATCTTTCTTTGCAATGTATGGGTTAGACGTCCTTTGTCGGGGTCCCGTAGACGTATTTTATGCTTTAGGCTCCTAAAGCACAGGGCATAGTGAGGCCAACCCGGCAGCGACGCCTTCTGATCGATTCCAGAGCGCTAGTAAAATGGGCTCTCTGATAAAGCGAAGACCACCTGTCGGTCACAGGGTATGGTGCATGCTCTTACCCGGTTGTAGTCTTTAAAGTTGTACGTAGATATCGAAAAAAGAAGGAAGAAGCGCACGTGTACGACTCACACCAATGTCCGTCAGTGAGGAGAGGTACCGCGGGGCTAATGTGACTAAACAAGTATTAGTTAAACATATGAACAAGACAAAACAGTTTCAATGGAGCTGTGTTCATCGCCTCACGCAAATGGATTTGTTTTTTGCGAAGGCTGCGCCGATAACGAGAAAACATTGTTCAAAATCTTGCCCGCTTCGCTGCTCAAACGCGGGACTCCCCTAGCGTACGTGCTCGACTTGCTTGCTTTCATTCGCAAGAAGATGTACTATATCTCGCTATTGACTTCTCAGAAGCTACACACTGCAGAAATCATCACTATTATAATCATCAGCCTATATTTAGGTCCACAGCAGGACGAAGGCCTCTCCCTCCAATCTCCAATTACCCTTGTCTTGCCCTAGTTGATTCCTGCAGAAGTATGCTATAATTGGTCGAGTCGCTGTTATGCACGTTGAACCATAGCTATACAGGGTGTTTCACTTAAATTGGGCTAAACTTTTAAAAGATGTGAATGCTACGTAGTTGCACAGAACCAAGGTGCTTTGTTTGCCGTCTTTCGAGATAGTCAAGTTATTTTTGCATTCCACCTAATTTACTAATTGGTTCTAATTATTTATCAACTTCTCTCTTAATATAATTCCATGAAAAGTGTCAATGAGGAAACTGTAGAGCAACATAATAAACTCCTGATAAAGCTTTCTGTTGCTCAATACGTGCTACACAAAAGTGTTTTTCCGAGCGTAAAAGGTGTCCGCGAATACACTCAAAGTGCCCCGAGCGGTCAGTCGCGCGGCAATTTTCCGTGCATTCGTGGGCTTCTTTCACACTCAGAAAAACACATTTCTGTAGCACGCATTGAGCAACAGAAATCTTTATCAGCAGTTTATCGTGTTGCTTTACAGTTTCCTCATTGACGCTTTCATGGACATATATTGAGAGAGAAGTTGATAAATAATTAAGACTAATTAGCAAATTAGGTGGAATGCAAAAAACAATCTGAGTATCTCCCAGCGGCAGCAACCAACATTACCTTAGTTTTGTCCAGCTACGTAGCATTGAATTATTTTTTTTAAGTTTGACCCAAATTAAGTGAAACACCCTGTATAGTAGGCGACCTATATTTCTAACCGTGGCTAACGTTTTAGACTTTCTTTCGGGTACTATTTGCCCGTGTAGTCACAGAAGACTTCAACGAAACAAAGACGTATATGAATGTATGCATGCATGCAGATCTCATCCCAAATAAGAACTAAACTTTAATGACAAACATATTGAGCAGCCGGAAGTACACGCAATATAGGGCCGGAGCATTGTGTAGCCTGCCATTGATGCAGTGCTATTCCGGCAGAATTGCTTGTTCGGCCATCGGGTATAGGAAACGTACCCAAATAAATTAAATTCTGGGCTTTTACATGCCGAAACCACTATCAGATTATGAGACACACCGTAGTTGGAGATTCCTGACTAATTTTGACCCTCTTGGTTTCCTTATGTGGCCCCAATGCACGGTACACGGGCCTTTTTGCGTTTAGGCGCCATCGAAATGCGGCCGCCACAGCCATGATTTGATCCCGTGACCTGTTGCTTAGCAGCGAAATGCCAAAGCTACAAAGTAACCACGGCGGGTTTGCAAACACACACCTGTGCGTCATGAATGTTTCGCTATTTCTGTAAATCTTCCTCTCTAGTTGAGTATTCGTAATGACAAATATATGATGTTCCCTTACGGACGTTCAATCCTTGGTGTTTTTCTGTTGTGAAATAGGCGACTGGCCATACTTCGTTGGTCAGTGTAAATAACCTCGATGGTGTTCATGTTTATTTAAGGGTACGCTAGTATTCAAAATTCCCAATAGGAATCGAAAAGTCTCTGCTATTTGATCTGCATTCGATTTGAGAATTCACTATTTGAATTTGTGGCAATATGTGTTTTTTTTTTTTTGCACACCTAAAGCGCAACAGCACTTTCTGAAGGTTCGAGTAACCGAGAACGATAAAAGTGAGGACTGTGCCAAATAATTCTGTTGCCAAAGAGCTGCAGTTGTTGAACACAACGCTGTCCATGCATCTGGTGATGTGCTGTTCCCTTGTTTCACAACGTTAATTGTGATGATGCCACAGGCAACTGAAAACATTTGCTCTCATTTAACATCCTCTTCGGATCATCGGAAACCTAGTAGCGAACGGTATTACATTTATGGGTCAAATAACTCATATATCCTTACTTTTCTTCCTAAATGGACTGTGCGCAAATTCATATGTCATGTTATTTAAAATTTATAAAATATTTATTATTTGGTTCGACATTCGGTGCATTTTTCCTCCAATATATATTTTTTCACCACGTGAACAAACCTACGTTTATTGAAAATAGCATTCTGGTGTGGAAGAGGAGGAATAAAGTTTATTTAATAGTTGATTGGTGTGACATTTTGGCATGCTTCCTGCGCCGCACCGCATATCAGGTTTCGGCATTGCAGATCACCGAGCTACTTTCATGCGCTCAAGAAAAACACCACCGCATATTGTTCCAATGGACCCCGGGACACTGTGGGCTCAATGGTAATGAGACTGGCCGATGCTGTAGCAAGGCGCACCCTCAGCAATGGCCTGCGAACTGTAGTGCCGTTCTCTTGACCGGACATCACATGCCTCCTGTCGAAATTAATGAGGAGTGCGACGAGAACATACTGGGCCCAGCCAGACGCTCGTCACGTCCGCCTTAAAAGACTGGATCCCGATATGCAATTTCCGGTTCTGCATGAATTCCACGCCCTCATACATGCCTGATACACAGACTGCGATTAGGCGTCGCTTTCACGCGCAAATACTTGCACATCATTGGACGGACAGACTCCCCGGACTGTTCGGTGTGTGGTGTTGTAGAGACAATAGACCATGCGACTGACAATAGACTGACACTGGCAGCTACCTTGAGGCATTTATAGAATATACCACTGCCGGAGGACCTCTTGCTAGGTGCAGGGCCACAGAGTTGGCAGACGATAGAGGCAATGCGTGCTTTTTCACGTTTCTTAGGCGACACTGGCCTTGACTCATGGTTGTGATTACATTTATGCAATGTGTCCTTTCACCTCGTTCCTCCGATTATCATCCCCCATTGTGACCCTCTTTCTTCCCCTCTTCCCCTTCCCTTACGTAGAGTAGCAGGCCAGATGCTCCATTTTCCGGCCGACCTCTCTACATTTTCAAATCATTAAGCTACTTCTTCTTAATTGGTGTGACAGCAGGTCCTAGTGGGGCCCTCAGTCCAGGACTGCACTGGCTCTTGTGGCTCACTGAGCTTGGTCCAGGAGGGGCAGTTGGCTGTGCCGGTCTTCGTTTGCGAGTCGTGCCTCACACTGCCGTGCAAAGTGCGTTAGCCGCATAAGAGATCACGGACGTTACTAGGTGTTGACACGTGTACTAGTTTATCTTTCACCGGTGACCGCTTTTCACCGGCTAACAAGTGTTAAACGTTATCGCTCGGCGCAGGACGCGCCTGCATGTATCGGAAGTTTCTCGAACATTATCGATGCTTCTATCCATTGTCTGTTGTCACCGACGCTTATGTAATCTGATTGTATGAGCGACGCGAATTGTCTAGTACTTTCTGGAAGACACGCGGGCACCAGGGATTACTCTGTAACCTTCGATGACTCATGCATAAAAGTCGACGCGCTTCGCCGCTGATCAGATTTCGACGATCACCGACTGTGTTTGCCGCTATCGTTGTGCTTCGAGTGCAACTTGATTTTGTGGGCACAGGTTCGCCCAATACAAAGTCCGCTTCATGATTACCTGTTTTGCGACTTTTTCTTCACCATCACTAGTACGTGACAGTACAGTCGTATCACGTTACGTGGGCCAGCACAGGCTTTGTGTCGCACACGGGAAAGTGTCTGTGTACTGTGCCGGGTATATTTTATGATGAGAAATTTAAGTGTAGGCATGAATTGAGTTGTACGCGATGCCCGTCTCTGGCTTGTCTTCTGTTTCGTTTGGTGTGCGGAGCGCCGTAGGTCCGTCTCTCCCTCATCTCTAGGATTCCTAGTGTGTCTCTGGTATTTCGTGCTCCGTGAACGGAGGTTCCTCTAGGGTCTGTAGGGTTATGTCCACCGCTCTGTCGTTGCTCCCTCGAGCTATGCGACCGGTCTGCCCTTGTATTCCGGTGCAGTTTCATTTTGCGCCGGGTATCACGTAATCCCGTGGTCCCGTTCAAGGTGTGAGCCGAGTGTTCTGTTGTCGCTGCGTACCACGCCTCGCACGAAGAGTCGATACGCCACCTGACAGTCTGTAAGCACGTGAGCTGGCTGGCCCTTGAATTTTGTGTATCCCGTGACCTGGGGTTAGCGGAGGGCCAACGCAATTGCCGCGGCTTCCGCTGTGCAGATCGATAACCGTTGTGGTTATCGTGGTCATTTCTTTGATGGCGGCGATCGCGTAGGACTCTTAGCGAGTAGTCGCACTCGCGTGCGTGTAGTAGGCTGCCGGGTCCCCCGCCAAATCGCTCCTGCAGGGCCCTCGTTCTGGCCTGTCCGTGGCGTGCGTGGTACTATATTTCTGGGAATGGGGAGACGTGGATGTGGTCCCTCAATTCCCGCATCAACGAGTATGTTCCGTCTCGGCAGAACAGGGGCCGAGTGCCGTATTTTAGACGTTGGAGAAAAGATCAGTCCTGAGCTGTAGACTTCAGCCTTTCCTCTTGTGTTACTAGAGCCGCAGTGGCATGTTCTCCGTAGCTGTTGTCGCTCCTCAACCGCTCCAGGCGCTTCGCGCTGGCTGTGTTCGGGAGTGCCAGAAAAGATTTATACGCCGTTCTAATAAGTGCGTCCACCTGCTTCATTTCAGTTTTAGGAAGTTTTTTGGCAGGAATGCCGTAAGTGATGCGGCTACTCACGAAGGCGTGCGCCAGCGTAAGGGTTTCTTCCTCCGCGAGGCTGCTGCAGCGGCATCCGACTCTGCATATCATACGCACCACGTTCTCGACGATTGGTTTTCAGTTATGAATTGTGCCATTGACGTTGCCGTTCTCTTAGATTACTAAACCAAGCGCTCTTATATGGGTAACCTCGCCAATGGGTCTGTCATTGAGACGTAAGTCTATGCTTGCGGTGGCTGCTTTTTTATGACGCTTGCTGCGTACTTTGATAAACTCTGGGATCTGCTGAAGTTCTTAAGAGCTTGTGAATTGTGCCACCAACTTTGAAAGTTGTAGCGCGTAGGGTCGCGTTATTGTGCGAATTTTCCCTACTTCGAATTTTTGTTTTTCTTCTATCACCTTTTATTCCTTTTACCCATTTGTCCAGCGCAGGGTAGCCAGCCGGTACTTACACTGGCTAATCTCCTTGTCTTTCTTTCGCTTTCTTTCTCTCTCTCTTCTTGATGAACTCTGATTTGTCGGGTGCACACATCCTACCGGCTTGATTGGTGAAAGTTACCGTCTTCTGTATGTCCTCCTGTAATGGGTCTTGTTTCTCTCCGTAAAAACCCCTGGAAACCTCGAGGTTATTGCCACTTAAACAATGACATTGGTGCTTTATTATTGCGATAGAAATTATATGGACACTCCTAGCGGATTTCTGCGTTCGGCGTCGTCATCCCCGTCGTCACCGCCGTCGTCGTCACCGTTAGGTTCCGTATAGAGTCCAATAGTGATTAAATCGTCGCCGCGCGTCGTATGCTGTATGCGCGAGTGAAAGCGCTCGATAGACGAGCGCTTTCACGGGGAGCGATCGTACGGCGGAGAGCAAACGCGACTTCCGTGGCGCGAAAGGTCGTGGGGGGACGCGAGGGAGGGGAGGCGACGTTTAGCTGCGGCACCAAATGCGTATTTATATAAAAACGTTGCGAGGCGAGAAGGTGGTAAAGCCTTCCGACGCTGCTCGACGAGTGTCCCGTTCCCATCTCTTCGAAAACCTCCGAGCCGCCCCCAGAGGCACCGGCAACAGTCACCAACGCCGACAGCATCGACAACAGTTTGGGCGTTGCTGGTGCAGCTGCAGGTCCAAGTTTATACAACTGATGAAACCACTATCCTTGCTACGTATAACTCTCTAATTATTTACCATCGCGATTGATGCTTCGCCTTTCGGGTGAAACTGCGACATTTTTTGTGTTTATTGTTTTCCTGCGTCAGGGTTGCGCATTGGGGAATGTTCACAAATGAAATATTTGTAGTTATGACATTTAAATATGAATTAAAGTCTAACACTCAATAGACAGAAACGCAGAAAAACGGATGTGGCCAAGTGATGTAATATGTGATGGCCGACATTTCTAACATATTACGCAATTGTGAACCAACGCTGAATACTGTAGTTGCTAGGCATACCGTCACTATTTAACTTCAACGCCGTAAAAAAATGTCCGCTGGAGAAATAGGAATGCTATAAAAGCACAGCGAAGGCAGCACTGAAAAAATGGCAGCACTAGCCCTGCTCATGTTTGCTCAACCTGAAGGTTCCATGGACTGTCAGCATTACGCAGTGCTTAAGGGCCCTACTAGTTGAATTGTTATTATCCGCTACACAACGCAACAAGAGGAAGCCCTTTCTATGTGGCAGTTCTGACGCTGTATGGAGTCATCAAACCGTCTTAATTATATCAGGATCAGTGCAGCTTGAAACATGAGCAAACGTTTTCTTATTTGCTCGGTTACACAGGCCATGTACTTCCCACTATATGCACATCGGGCAATGCGTGCATCATTTATAGGTGGTCTCCAAATCATGGCGCGTATTACGTGTTAACGTGTATTAAGCAACTGCTTTCAGCGCACGCTGTCCGCAAAAGCAAGGCCTTCTAAATTAACTTTAGTGACCCAGACAGAGCGATCGCTGGTACGGGGATTTCGACACCACCTGTGGTCATATACGACTATTAGCTAGCATCGAAGCAAGCATATCGCTCAGCTTGCAAGAAACCTAATGACTCCGGCCTTGAAGTGCCGGAGCAGCATCATGAAGGCCACCAACATATTCGTGTTCAGCTGCCTTATCGCCATGGCTCTCACGTCTCTTGCCGAGCGGTCTCCTGCTCACTTGGTTATCTACTTTCGCTGCTCTAGCTCGAACCCATCGAAACCCTCTCCACTTCTGCGCTCTCCTCGCCTCTTGTCAAGGGCGCTGAGCCGTGCTCCCTCAAGGGCTGCAGAAGATAGCGTCAACCTTTCCCTTTCCTCAAGAACCACTTATCATCATCATCATCATCATCATCATCATCAGCCAATCAGATTTAAAAAAAAAACAGTCAAGGTAGGCAATGCTATTTGGTTCCCTAGCAAACAAAAGCGACTGCCTATAGACTAGGAAATTGTTTCATTGGGCTGTTCAGGCAACGCTGTGGGTCATAGCCCGATACTTACGTTGGTGGTCACGTATGACGGCCGGATATTTTAATAAAATCAACACGATAAAGTTTTATGTTATACGTACCTTGGTAACCATTTTGAAGAGCTAATCCCACAGCAAAGCTTTTAGCACGTTACACTTGTTCCTGCCAAGCTTTGTGACGTCACCGATAATGCCTATCACATCACCCTCGTCAAACTGACATCACTGTCTGCGCGCCCACGAAGTGACATCGTTCACGTCGGTAGAATCAAGTTGCACGCCTGCTCCGCAGCGATCTCGCCCGGGGATTAGTAGCACCACGTGACTGGGGGAAACGAGATCATTTTGTTGTCGTATAATGATACCGACGCGACGAAGACATTAAAGTCCTATCGCATGACCTTGCATACTTTTATGACTGCATGTCTCATTCTCCCTTCTAAATATTCGCACATAGACACTCTTGTGCAACAACAGTCATGAATGAAATTTCAGGAGCACTCGTAAGGTTACCTTGGCAGTAAATCACTGCATTCCTTTTTCAGAAAAGATACGGCTTTTAGTAAAAAGAAGGGTGAGAAAGTTGGCCGGAGGAGCGAAATGTTTGGCCTACTACGTAGGCAAGATTAGAAGGACAGGGGTACTAGGAACTGAAATCACCTCACGTTAGTGATCAACGTGTTGGCTCTGCAAGGCAAAAGACAGTGAAATCTTTGGCTATTCTTTGATGAATATATAACTCAGCACTTGAATTTCATCTCGCCTACTTGCTTTCTTCGAAAGAAATGCAAACAATTAGTTTGGTTCTGTTACAGGAGGCAGCAATTTCAACTTTTACACCTAACATTGAGCCATTTTCCTTACTGCAAGTGCTATCAAAAACCTAGCAGAAATCGTGCCAGCCTGGCTATATCACTTTTCAAATAGAGATTCTGCACTGTAAGTACCCTTAACGTACTGCATCGTTTCCTTGTTATACTTTCAATAAAATTGCGAGTGCGTGGTACACCGATAGCGCTGACCGGAATATGACCACATGTGCGCAGACACTTTCTCCTCGTCCACCTCGCACCCATCTTTGTTTCTTTTGTCGACATAATTTGGAAGTTTTCTTCGTTTTCCCCCAGTTCACTGTAGCCAAGGCCCAATGTATTTGTAGTTACTCTGCGTGCCTTTAGTAATATATTGGCCATCTTTTCCTAAAAACGTTTTTTTTTCATAAACCGTCGAAGGTGATGGCTAAGAGAGATAGCGAGATGAACGCTAAAGTACAGCGAATAGGTTGGGCGGACCGTATAAATGAAGTGGACAGACTGACAATATTTTGGAAGTACACTTAGTCTCTGAATAACGGTGCTTGATGATGGCGGCACACACTATCATCGACATGTTTTGATAGATTGCATGAAAACATGACGATGACAGAAGTGGCGGCTCCGCGACGACGGTGTAACGCCGATGGATTGCCAATGAAGGAAAGGATGACAACGTGATGATGACGACAACGACGGAACATGACCAAGACGGCATGAATATAACACAATTACTACAGCATGATGACGATGTTGCGACGACCACAGGGTGACAATAATGACACGAAAAAGGCTGCATACCTGGGCTTTCTCTTCGCTCGTTTGCTCCGTAAAGGCCAGCTACTCATCCGACCATTTGAATTAAAATCATGCCGATCCTACGCACTGCGGATGTTGGCCTAAGCTAAGCTGTGCTGAGCCGGCAATAAAAAAAGCATCGCTTATGAAGAATACACGCTCGGCGGACTTCGGTGAAGAAGCTATGGTGGCGGAAACACTCGACGCAACGCCAACATCGACTGCAGCATCTAAACGTCAACATGTAACAAAGTTCTCGCGCGACAGCACGAGAGGTTTGTTGAACTATAGTGCAAATAGCTATAGTTGGCGTTCGGCGATGAAGACACCCCGTAACTCGGATGAGCAGGAGCACATGCCCTGTGCATCGGTGTGCTTGCACTTAGAAAGTCGGGTCACCGAATATGAAAAGGGCTGAAGGAACCACAGAAAGTCATTACTTCACTTTAAAATTCGCATTCGTCGACACGTGTGCTGGCGTCATCACTTGTAAAATGTTCGCAAAGAAGCAAGCGTGGGGGCGTAACAGGACTGTGGCTGTGTTTATACCCTTCGCAAAGATTAAATTTCACATTCTGCCTAAATGCAATGTTTATCGTAGTTTCCGTGTACTATACCAGTAGCTGAACTTTACCCACTTCATGTAATTTTGTCATAAACAGAATCTATAGCTTACAACAGAGGTTCGTTTCCTACTCGACACTTTCCAGTATTAACCGCGCTACATCTGCTGTCACCCAAGAACTGTTAAATAAATATCAACAAGTGGACACAGCTTGAGCTCTGCTATCCTCTCGTAAGTTCTGTGCTTTTGACGTGATTGACGGCATTCACAATCAATTTACAGACGTGCGCACTGGATAAAAATCCCTACAGGCCTTCGTGGTTTCGTTATGTATTTGCACTCTTCCAATGTATTTGTTATCATTGACATCGGGGCCCGCATCACAAAAAGGTTTTACGCTACGATTGTTCTAGTGTCGGATATATTATTAGCGCAGACAGGTGGCCAATGGTAAAGAGTACTTACGATACTAATGAAAAGCTTCGTGAACATTATGCGTAGAAGAGTCTGTTGCTGGGCCTGTTGGTACATACTTGTAGAAACGATGGAACCCAGCCTTCAGGACAAAAACACCAGGAGAGAAGTAGACGGACACACGCTGGGACTAGCAACAAGTTTAATGAAAACAACAACACAGAAGTTCGCACGGAACCCAGAGCGCGCATGCGTCATACATACCACGTGACAATCAAAGAAAAAACACTAAATGACACCTAATAGCCACATTTTTCCAAATGAGCTATCTGTTTCTTTCACAGCGATAACGAGGGCGCACTAACACATTGATTGTGATGTTTTCGGATATGGTGCGCTTCAATCAGTTCACGTTCGTAACGTGTGGTTCCCTTGCCTATAATTCGTGTGTCTTCCAAAAGAGGCGAGCAGCCGCACACTCGGCAATCAGAAGGCAGGTTTGCTCCTCATCTTGACGTGACAGACGTTTCATGTTATTTTAAGCGGGTAATAATACAACGCCACGTCTGGCCTATATACACGCGACCACACTTCAACGGTATGCGATAAACGACATTTTTTATGCAAGTTGTGAAGTTATGGCTAGTACTGCAGGCACTCCTAGGTTTACGATTTTCAATCCTAGCACATAGACTTGACATCTTGCATGGCGCCGAAAACGCAACACGAACGCTGTGCCTTGTGGCAACTTTTTTTCACATTGTGGGAAACCTTGTGGATATACGGCATGACTTCCATTCGCTTACGGTCCTCATAGGCAGTGTTGTGTGCTCTGCCTTGTGTATCTTTTTTCAACTTTTTCAGTTCAGTCTCAGCTACTGAACTGAGAACAGTGCCAGGAAAGCCGGCCACCTGTAGACGCTTAATCTGCTGATGAAATCTTTGCTCCATTGAATGATGGCAGCTTCTACTGAGGGCATTGTTGATGCAGAGGATAGCTATGCCACGCTTCACTAGTTTAGAGTGCGACGACTCAAATGGTAGAAGCTGTTTCTGTGTACGAGGCGCATACATCCAGCAAACGTGACCATTGTCAGAGACGGTTAGATTTAAGTCTAAAAACCTAATAGCATTGTCTGATGCCAGTTCCTTCGTAAAATTCGGAGCCTTCGTGCATGCTCTCAATGTGCTAAAAATATCACTTGAAACCGACTCTAGTTCCAAAGGGTCCTTCAGGTTTAACAATATCAAAAAATCTACAACATACCTCAAGACCTTGACTACCCTATCGTCATTTAAAGAGCTGCTCAAAGCATTGTCAAATTTTGAAAAAAAATGTGACATAAGACGGGTGCCACACAGGATCCTATGCATATACCATTCTTTTGGACAAACAATTCATGCTGAAATTCAACAATAGTTGACGATAGGTACATGGTTGGAAGTTCCAGGAAGGAATCAATGGGAACACCCCAGGCGTTCTGGAATGGAACTGCCCCGTTTTCTTCGATGAGCTCCCGCAGAGCTACAAACAAATCAGCATGTGGCACTGAATAGAACAGGTCCTCTACGTCTAAGGAGAACGCCGTGTTGGCAAAGGGCTGTTTTTCACGCAGAAAGTTCACCACACAGTAACGTTTGAAGTGTGGTCGCCTGTATATAGGCCAGACGGGGCGTTGTATTAATATCCGCTTTAAAGAACATGAACGGTCTGTCATGTCAGGAGTAGGAGCAAACCTGCCTTCGCATTGCCGAGTGTGCGGCTGCTCGCCTCTTTTGGAATACACACAAATTATAGCCAAGGGAACCACACGTTACGAACGTGCACTGATTGAAGCGTACCATATCCGAAAACATCACAATCAATGCGTTAGTGCGCCCTCGTTATCGCTGTCAAAGAAAGAGATAGCTTATTTAGAAAAATGTGGCTACTAGGTGTCATTTAGTGGTTTTTTCTTTGATTGTCACGTGGTATGTACGACGCATGCGCGCTGTGGGTTCCGTGCGAACTTCTGTGTTGTTTTCATTAAACTTGTTGCTAGTCCCAGCATGTGTCCGTCTACTTCTCTCCTGGTGTTTTTGTCCTGAAGGCTGGGTTCCATCGTTCCTACAACATTATGCGGTCTCTGTGACTTTTCGTCCCTCTTCCCTCCACCCAGTGAATCTTACAGCCGATTATAGCAACTCGTGCAAGAGTGACACTTAGGCCTTTTCTATCGATAAGTGTATGGAATGCATCTTATGTCGTATTCTAGATACTGCTTGTTGGTAGCTACGAAAAGAAAATTACTTGCTGCATTCGCAGTGAAAAAAGCTGACTTCTGCGTTCAAAACTGTTTATACTTGCGAAATCATCTACGTACACATAAAATGCGGCGTTTACTGCACCCCCTTTTCGACGCGCTCACGAGCCGTCGCAAAACGCACGACGCAATCCTACCGAAAGCAGGATCGATATTCGAGTCTTTCGTTCCAGGGCAGCCTGCCTCTCGCATGCTTGAATCACTATAGGCAACAATGAAAGGAATCGACAGAAGATCCTATAGCGAGAGTTCATATTTGCGCTCGCTCTCTGCCACCACGAGTGACACTTCTCCTTTCCCACCAGTCCTTAAATCGAGTCTTCGCGCGCGCTCGAATCGTTTGTCGTAGCAGTTAGGAGGAGAAAGGCGGCGGTTGACGAAGCCTTGATTCGTTCCTCAAGCACAAGTTTTCCTAAAGCACCAACTTTGTCATCCTATATTTTCTTTTCCGGTCAGGTAAATAAATGGTATGAGGAGCAGGACGCGCGGGGAGTAAGCTTTTAGGCGATGCCATAGTGAAAAGAAGCAAATCCGTAATGAACCTAGCGAGTGACTGGGCCAGCTAGATCGTCCTGACAGGCGGCCACCCTGGTTATAGATTCCTAACCTGGTCTAACATGGCGACGAGACCCTGGACCATTTTTTCCCAATAACTGAAGGACGAAAGTGAGGACCAGTAAATTAACAACGCAGCTTTGCTTATGGGGCTTCAAAAAAGTGAAAACAAAAAACCAAACAAAGGAAACCAATGCCCTCCGGGTGAAGACACCGCCGAATACGCAATCGCCGATAAGAGGCACTATATAGTTTACCAGAGCTAGGCAGGGTTTAGGAAATCGAAGTTAAGGTCCCCGCACAAGTTTGTTGGTGCGCACTGCGGCGACACTTTCTACACTGTGATCCAATTGGCTTCATTATCCGGCTGTTATATGACTGCAAACACAAACACCACATTTCACTCTGCTCCTTCTTTCTCGCGAAGGCAGAGACAAACTTCGAGAATCAGGTGCACTGAGAGGATGTTGTAAGGTGTCATAACAGCGAGATATCACGGCAAGGTTATTGGTCCAAATAAAAGTTTTCTTTTGTTGAACTGTCACTTTATGCGTGATAAGGGTTCACATTGTAATGGTTTAATGTGGAATGAAATAGAAGTGCAGGAAAACAGAGCTGCATTGACAGTCGCTTGAGTGTGCAGAAAACGCGGCGACTGCTGCCAGCCGCAATGGCCAGCTTAAGCACATTCCGCTGCGCTTCTTAAATATCTTTTACACCTTTTACACCAATAGCTTTCAAGGGTAGTTTGTTTAGCCTCGCTGTGATCAAAACATGTTTATGGTCATTGTTATTGTACATTGCTTTAAAACTGCTTGCTTAAAGATGAAGCTTTAGCTTTAGCCCAACTCTGATGTCACTTATTCAAACACATGTAAAACGTAGACATTGTTTCCCGAGCTATAACCTCTGGGCCGATTTCAATGAAATTTGTTGCATTTGAGAGAGAAAATTAAATTTCAGTCACTGATAGAAGCTTTTAGGACTTGACTTTTATGAAAAAATATTGCCCAAAATTGGGAAGCTAGAAAAAAAGCATAAGCACAAATTTAAAATTAGTAACTTTGCACCTGAGAAGAAACATCAAAGTTCTGTAAACAGTTTCTATTATATCAACTAAAGCGGACAAAATTGATGTATGAATTTATATCCTACGGGAATGTTTTACATTGTTTATACGGAGTTGTCGAAAGTCCTACTCACATACTAGTGATTTATTTAGGAGTCTCGTATAGTGCACCGATTTTGTACATTTAGATGCACTATTAAGTGCCATTTAGTGCATTGTGATATCACATTTATTTCGAAGTTACAGAGCTGTAAACTTCATAGCTATATTTCGTGAAAATTTGTGAGTTTCAGCAACAATTATTAACAAATAGACGACTGAAACCCAAAATTCTAGTCCAACAGGCCCTACATTTTAACATTTTCTTTTAAATGCAAGAAATTTTATAAAATTTGGGGCCGTGTTTGCCCAGATAAAGATGTTTGTCCTTTTCCATGTATGTATGATGGGAGACCGCGAGCTAAAGGTTGCACTTAAACACCTGGGGTTTGCGATATACTATAACCTATACCGCAGAATACGTTATAGACTATTATAAAACTTACACCTTATTATTATACGTTACGGAATATAGCCGAAGAGGTGGTCAAGGTACTAAATAAATAAGAAGGAAGAAGCAGATAAACCATGTGCTTCCACTGTCGAACGTATTGCTTTCGACACTCCTGTGCCCACCGGCTCAATTTCCAGCCGCTGCGGCCGTATTTTGATGAGGGCTAAATGCAAAATCGCTCATGTACTTCCATTTAGGTGCACTTTAAAGAATCCCAGGTGGTCAGAAAAATTAATTCGCAGTACCCCACTACTGCATGACTTGTATATCTTGGTTTTGTCGTCTAAAATCGCACAATTTAATGTTTATTTACACTATTTTAGCATGTCCTTATTAATTCCACGCATCACAGCGCGGCATCTCAGGCCAACAAAAATTGAAGGTGTGCCTTTACTCTCGATGAACAAAGAAAAAAATTTCAGCGTTCTTCGAGTGTTCTCGTAAAGATCTCTCTCCGGCCGCAAGAAGTATGAAGTAATTTCCACGTGTTTGCTGCTAAAGCAGGCAGGGAAGCGGAAAGTGCATACTGTCGCGTGCTCAGTCACGCGAATACGAGCTCCTGTCACTTGAAGCTTTGGCGCGTATTCACTGCGATAGCATAGACGGTCGCTTCAACTTTATCATCCACGCTTCCGCTTGGCTCAGGAAATATGTGGTTTCGCACTCTATTTTCTCTCATGTAGTATATACATATTCTTGCCTATCTGGCACGCTGATTATTCTGTATGGCACGGTCACCCTTCACGCATTCACATTCACCTGTGGGACCTACTTTTATAATCTGCCGCAAGGTAACGTTCTACAAAGCCTCTAGAAGGTACATCACCGCATTTTGCTAAGGTCACGTTATATGAAAGAAAAAGGTCTTTCCAAGTTGGTGCAACTTCCATATTTTATAGTAGTCAAGGAATCCATCAGAAATCTTTCCAGCGAGAGAGCCGCTAAATAGAATGACGGAGCCCCCAAAAATATTTGCAATTTTGTACTAAACTTACATTATAGTGCTTTTTCTTTTTGCCAAGTCTCGTTTCTCAGGCCACATCGCTTTTCTTGGTCAATGGTCATATTCTACTGAAACGTGTAGCTTCATCGCCTAGTTGTCTACTCTGACGAAGACGAAGTGCCTTTCAGGCAGAACGCCGAGTCTTCGAGCTCTACTTCTTTTGTGAATTTTCTTGGACTTTGCCGGTGAACTGCTGTTTCCTGCTTAGTTGCGGTGGAGATGGACTCTCACGCGCGTCCGCCGGACTCGGTAGTGCCCGCGGCGGCTGCCTCCAGGAAGCGCAACGGCACCGAGAGCGACACTGACAGCGACGACACCATGCAGTACTATGTCAGCAGTGAAGAATCTGGTGACGACACCTTCGAGCTGGTGCGGAGCCGTAAAGCAAAGAGAAGGTTTGTCAGCACATCATCGAATTCGAGTGCGTCCACCATGAGGTCATCACGGATTACCGAGGTACTCACCATCCTTTTCACGCCAGTTCTCGCCACGGATAACCTGAGATGCCTCAACAGGCAAGCCGTGTCTACACATCTAGAGGCACTGGTCCCGAATGAAATCAAGGACATCAGAGTAAACACCCGTAAGAACGTCGTAGCGATCGACGTAGAACATGCGGCTGCGTTAGATTCTTTGCGCAAGGTCACGGAACTTGACGGGATTAAAGTCCACCCTCATATTCCGCTGGGAAAAGAAAGCAGTACTGGCGTAATTTATGATGTCGACGAAACCATTGCCGACACCGATTTGTCGATCTTAATCAAGCCGGCTACAGAAAACACCGTCATCGCAAACGTTTTTCGTCTCGGCACGTCACGGTGTGTGAAGATCATATTTAAGGGCGAATCCCTACCAACACACGTAAAAGTGGGCCACTTCCGACACGCAGTTCGCCCTTTTGTACCAAAACCACTACAGTGCTGGAAGTGCATGAAGTTAGGCCATGTGAGTAGTGTGTGCAAAAACACTTCCGTGTGTTCTCGATGCACGGGGCCGCACACCACTGACACGTGCGAGGCCAGTGTGCTGAAGTGCACAAACTGCAGCGGCCCTCATGATGCATCCTCAAAGGAGTGCCCCTTAATTCGAAAGGAAATGGCAATTTTAAAGAAAATGGTTAGAGACAACTCGTCTCACCGAGAAGCGGCAGAATCTATTAAGCGACGAAGATCACGTCGCCGACGCCGTTCAAGAACCTCCAAAGCCTCTGTACCGCGCGAGCCACGTACATCACCACCCCCTCTCCCGCCCAGGCCAAACGCCGTCAGCTCTAAGGACAAAGGAGCTTCGAACAACACGGCAGCTGACGCTTGGCCTGAACTCCCGAGGCTACATGCACCTACGGAGCGGGAACAGACATCTACAGCAAGGGACACCTCGTCTGTTCCTGATAAATTGACAGACCAGGATCAACAAATTGTTGTTATGCTCAGCTCTCTGGTGAATGCTCTTCGTGTTCTTCTGGACAAGCTGCAGACGCCAACAGCTAGAAGTGCATTGCAAGTGCTGGATGCCATCAATCCGGTTCTCGCAAGCCTTCAGAAGTCCAGTGCTTGAAAACTTATATAGCGGAACCATGGCTCGTCGACAGCAGCAGCGATCGTTCCGGGATGATGTCAGAAGCGCCTCTATATTTCAGTGGAATGCGAGAGGCCTGAGGTCACGTATTTCGGATTTCCGGCAGTTCGTGTTTGAAAACCGCTTTCCTGTGCTGGTCATCTGTGAACCGAATTTATCAACTACCTTGAGAATATCAGGATATGAACCTTTCGTTTCAACCACTTGTGCCCGAAGTAGTAAGGTTCTGGTTTACATTCGCAAGGACCTTACGTATTTCGCCCAGCCCGTACCTCCACACGACGATAACCAATATGTCTGTGTTACTGTGAAAAAGAAGAGGCTGTCTTTTACACTTATTGGCGTTTACCTTTCCCCAACAAGTCAATTCGATAGCAAAAGACTAAACGATCTTATGGCTGCGACTCACGGTCCTTGGATAATAACAGGAGACTTCAACGCTCACCACCAGATATGGGGAAGCTCCAGGATAAATTCAAGAGGCAGGTCACTCATATCCTTTGCATCAGACCACAATCTGCGTCTTCTAAATGACGGAAGCCCGACATTTCTGCGAGGAACAACGTACAGCAGCTGCCTAGACTTAACACTGGTGTCACGTTGCCTAACTTCGAGAGTGCAGTGGTTCACTGATATCGAAACCCATGGAAGTGATCATATTCCGACCTATGTGAGAATCGATGGACTAGAAGCTACATTACCCAATATATCTTGCCAAATTGACTGGTCAGTGTTTGAAGATCTTGTGGAAGACGCATGCAAGAAACCAATCGCACGCAGGCTCGAAGACATCATTGCAGACGCAATGCACGATTGTACGCGTAGCTTCACACATTCATCAAAGCGTACAGAGTATGACATTGAATTGGAAAGACTTCGTGCACTACGTCGTCGAGCTGAAAGGAGGTACAGGCGCACGAAGTCAATTCTTGACCTCAGAGTAGCTCGGCGAATGCAAAAGAAGATACAGCGCCGGATGGATAAACTAGAAGATCAAAGATGGAAATGCTTTTGTGAGTCACTGGACCCCCGAAAGCCACTGTCCCGTGTGTGGCGTACCCTAAGGGGTCTTCGCTCATGTCCCCAGCAACGACACCCATTTAACGCCCTTGCTCTCCATCAAAACCGCCGTGAGATAGACGTTGCAGAAGAGTTTTGTGCGAAAGTCGCCGGCGGAACAGTTCTACTCCCTGACATGGTTTTAGGCGACATTCCTGGTCCACGAGATACAAGTATGGATGCTCCTTTTTCTATGGAAGAGTTAGAGGCTGCTATGGCGCTATGTCGGTGTTCGTCTTCGCCAGGGCCCGACGGAATCACATATAATGCTATGCGCCACCTACGTCGAGAAGCGCGACGAGAACTGCTCAACCTTTTTAATAGGTCATGGCATGATGGCGTCGTTCCACAGGAATGGAAACGCAGCCGCTTGGTACCGTTGCTAAAAGCAGGAAAGTCACCGCTAGAACTGTCATCATATCGGCCTATAGCACTCGCCAGCTGCGTCGGAAAACTCATGGAGCGCATGATCCTCATGCGTCTCGAATGGTATCTTGAACACCACAATATTTACCCCGACTCTATGGCGGGATTTCGACGAGGCCGTTCATCGATTGACAATGTCATCGATCTAGTGTCATCTGTTGAGCAGCAAAAGTCTTGGAAACGCTTATCAGTAGCACTCTTTCTTGACGTGAAAGGCGCCTACGACAACGTTTCCCATCAAGCCATCCTAGACGCACTTTTGACATTGGAACTAGGAGGGCGAGTATTTCGATGGATCCAAAGCTACTTGACACAAAGGTCCTTGTATGTACGCACAGAAGATGGTCCGACTACTGACCACTACACATGCCGTGGCGTTCCTCAAGGCGGTGTTCTAAGCCCTATTCTTTTTAACCTCACACTTCTTGGGCTGGCCGATTCCCTACCGGAAACAGTGAGTGTTTCGATCTACGCCGACGACATCTGCATCTGGGCATCAGCGGTGACTCGCCCGCAGGTTCGGGCAAGGTTACAGAAGGCAGCAACGCAGGCAACTGGCTATCTTTGCACACAAGGCCTAACCATCTCGACAGAAAAATGTGCGTTAGTCGCTTTTACGCGAAAAGCGATGTCTGGTTATCCAGTGTGCATCAATGGCCAGCGTATCTCCTACAAGAGAAATCATCGGTTTTTGGGTGTCTTTGTTGACCGAGACCTCTCCTGGAGCCCTCAGGTTGCCCACTTGAAGAAGAAGCTCACATCTATGGTTCACGTTTTCAAATTCATCGCCGGTAAAGCGTGGGGATCATCAGTGAGCTCTATGCTACAGTTGTACCGAGCGCTTTTTATCGGCTTCCTACGCTATAGCTCTCCCGTGCTTGCTAAAACATGCAGATCAAATCTTCGAGCCCTTCAGAGCGTGCAAGCACAGGCATTACGTGTTTGCCTCGGCCTTCCGCGGAGCGCCTCAACAGCAGGAACAGTTATCACGGCTCAAGACCATCCGATCACGACTTACATGACCATCGACACGCTTAGGGCCCATATTCGCCACGTTTCACGGGTGCAATCAAGCTCTCTTGCCTCCCTGCCAGAACGACGACCACAGGCGTCATTTTCCAACGTGGTCAACATTCATAGTGCCTCCCTACCATCGGGGTTCACACCCTCGACACATTCACCATCAGCGTTGTGGTGTTTAAAACAACCTGAAGTGCGCCTTTACGTTCCAGGAATAAGAAAAAAGACGGACATGCCCACTTTGGCCTTGAAGCAAGCAGCTCTCGATTGCTTGCACTCTTTCTACTCTGACCGAATCCACATATATACGGATGGCTCTTCCACTCAGACCAGCTCCACCGGCGCAGTGGTTATACCATCACGATCAATGAGCATCACATACAAGACTTCTCACGTGACATCATCGACCGCTTCGGAGCTTGTTGCCCTCCGAGGTGCCATTGATTATATTAACAACCAACCGGCTAATCGGTGGGTAATATTATGCGATTCAAAGGCGGCCCTACAATGTCTTTTGTCAGCTCTCCGTCGCGGGTCCTGCGAACAACTCGTCTCGGAGATACGAGAAATGCACCACCATACGATCGCAAAAGGACACGACGTCGTGTTTCAGTGGCTGCCGAGTCATTGCGGTATCACTGGCAACGACATCGCCGACGAAGCTGCTAGGAAAGCACACGAAGGAGCAAATATTGTTTCTGTACCTTTGTCGAGGACTGACGCAGCCCAACATCTAAGCAAGCTAGCGCAAACTATGACATTGGAGAAGTGGCATACAACTGAATTCGCCCAACATTGGTTGCATTCTCTCGACCCATCTATGCAGCTGCGGCTGTTGCCTGGATTTCCGCGAAATGAGGAGACAATGCTGTGCCGCTTACGCTTGGGTGTTGCATTCACCAATGCTTACACGTGTTTGATTGGAATGGCTGATAGCGCCGAGTGTAATGCCTGTGGTGTCGATGAGACTATAGAACACCTACTATGCTACTGTCCATCTTTTCAAAGCGAAAGACATAACCTCTGCAACGTTCTCAATAGGCTAGATAGAAGACCGTTCACTTTGAGCAAGATCTTGGGACCATGGCCTCGAATATCACAGCTGCAAAAGGCCACAAAAGCGCTGCTGCGATTTTTAAAAACGACAGGACTGAGTGACCGTCTATGACCCGGACTGATTGATAATCAGTGATAGAACAGAGATCTGTTGCTACGTCGGCGATATCAAGAGTGAACTTTCTATTCTTCTCTTAATCTCTCTCTCCCCTTTTTCCTTCCCCCAGTGTAGGGTAGCCAACCGGGCTCAGTCCTGGTTAACCTCCCTGCCTTTCATTAAATCATTTTCTCTCTCTCTCTGAACAGCGATAAGGGTCAGCGGAAGAAAGCACTAGAAAAAAATATGCACATTGCGACTCTCACCAACCCTGAAGAAGAATGGCTCCATTGGAAAAAGATGCTAGAGAGTTCATCTTTTCAAGATCAGCTACGGGCTGTCCAGAGGGCCCACGATGTCGCTGAAGGGCTGGGCCTAACGGTGCTATCGTGGGAGCGGCCCGCCTCGACTTGAAACAGTCAAGCCCCAGGACTTTTGTAAATAAAAAGTTTTTACACACACACACACATTGTACTACTTAACAACCAATATAATTTGTGAAAGTTAAACAATGACAGACTACAGTAGCGCGATCTCTAATACTACTCGTGTTATTCTCGAAGTATAATTATTAAACATTCATCACCCTAGTACCTTCGGCTAGGGGACGAGCTCACGGCACGTCCTTCGCCGTTCTTCTGTTTTGAAGGACAACGTTAATGATTCCTGTCTAGTTAACAAAATGTCCCTGATTGAAGGACTTACCTCTTGCTTCAGCATAGAGCGAAAAAAAATAGGATGAAATATACCAATTTTTATAACAGCTAAGTTCCTTATGCAGTGATCGGCTAGTGGAAGCAATGGAACGGTATTCTTAGAAATCACTCCCAAGAAAATTGTTCCCCATTTATGCAAGCCGACAAAGACAACACTGGTTTATTTCAGTCAACCAGTTTTTCTCATGTCAACCATACATACCACCATGCTCGTTTTTTGCCCTTTTCGCGGCACCTGTAGGTTTAATACGTTTATAAATTAGGTTACGCTATTCAAAATAGAAAATGCGCCTAATTTCCTACCACCGATTCTTATTGTGGCTAAAGCGTCAAAAAGACAGAAAGAAAGAATAAGTGGAATTTTATTGAGAGAGGATGGTGTCAATGCTTAACGGGGGAAAGGGTAGAAATAAAGTTAGGGAGGAGTTCGTGACTCTGCGGTGGATGCCGGCCTCCTGGGCGGAGTACACCAAGCGGTGAGACGCTCACGTGGAAGGGCGACAGGCTACCAGATCCAGTCTTCGTATAAATCGCGAAATATAAGGCCAAAATAGCGTTGTTCATATGACCCTTCTTTCCATACCGGTACACAATAACACGAAGCGCGCCAATTGCAGCACGCTGCTCCGCGCTTTAGTGCGTGAGCCCAGCCAGATAGCGAAACGACGACCGCAATCAGGATTGTTGCAATGGAGCATCGAAATTGCGCCCATAAATAACGCCCTCCCCCCCGACCCCCCTTCCTCCACTGGCTTGCCGTCAAGAGGCCCACCAAGTAGTGGCCTTGTTAGCAGCAGGGAGTGCTAGTCGGGCATCGGCAACGTTTACGCATTCTCGATGACAGCGAAGAATGGCGTGGAAAAAATATGGATTGAAGGGGGCGTATACGAATGACAGTTAATACCGTTTCGTTTTCCCTGCGATATTGTGTATCGGATCATTTAGAAAGAATTACGCCATATACGAAGGTGAGGCCGTGTAGTAACTGTATCGTCTGATCGATAGAAAATTTCATGCTGCCAACGCAGATAGCAGACACACCTTTGAGCATTAGCTGCCTCCATAATGTCTTCCTTCCTTGACCTTTGTTGCTTGCGAAAAAATTACGGATGTCTCAAGAGATGAAGATTAGCTATTTCGAAAGACCAGTGCGCACGCATCACTGACTCCTCCGACCGCGCTTTGGTTTCAATGAAGGCTTAATTTCGATGCATGAAAGAAAACGTTAGCAATAGTATGGTAGAACGCTTCGTTTCGTACGCTAAGCCGGTCGGGTGTTTTGGTTTATTCTGCAGTCATCGATACTCCTTCTTCCCACGGGGCTAGTTTGGCTCGCACACTAAGCTAGAATGAATTGGGCTATTCAGTTTGTGAGACATCCTGGCGTAACGAGACAAACTATAGTCGCGCGTTAAACGGAACTCAATCTTACGATGGTTCCATCGGTATATTGGAGAGGGAAACTTATTCAGAGAAAGGTGGTGAGGCGGGTCTCAGCGGTGTATAAGCCTCCAAGATTGTGGTTCTTTTCTACACCGGCTGTGAACATGAAGGAACGACAGAGGGAGGGTGGGGAGAAGAAAGGGGTGTTAAAGCGAAGACGGCAAAAATTAGGCTAAACAGGAGACCTTTCTGCGCAGAGCGTAAGCGTACGCTTCAGGACTCCTCCACAGTGACGGAAAACCGTCGATGTTTCTGAAGTGTAGTCAGGAGATACTGTACATCGTGCGTGATGTCTAAGAGATGAAGAAACTCCTGCAGGTGTGAAATATTTGCTGCGCCACTCTCGTTCCCCCTGAATATCCGAAACGATTTCCTCCTGTGCAGTGTAGCGAGTTGTAGTTTTTGCTGGTTCACTTCATATACCTTATGAAGTGAACCAGCAAAAATTATTATTATTAATTATTATTATTAATAAAATTATTATTAAAAATTATTATGGCTCTTTATTGAGAAGCGGAGTGATTAGCTAGTGCATTTCACGTACATGCTACTCTGCAGTGAATGATAGAGAAGAAAGGGCCTAGAAGGTAAAGGTGGGCAGTACAGCACAAAGAAAAAATAAAAGGCAAAGAGGAGGCGCTGGTCTTGTACATCAGCAGCAGGTAAGCGCCCGAGGCAGTGAAAGTGGGTAATCTTGTTAAACTTGCGGGTTAATGCAAAATAGGAAAGAAAATGAAACAGTCCTGATGAGATGACGCAGTTGGGTCATAGTTTAAGAGGGCAAAGATATTGTTTCAATGTATAAAAACAAGAATTCAAGCGCTTTACGTTTATCTTAATATTCCTTTTATTCAAGATGCTTTGGCCTACTTGAATATACTGTGCTCTCCAACCTATGTGTAAAGTGGACGACTAGCCCTAAAGCTTTTGTTTAACTTTGTGTTTAGTTTTCCCTTATGACTTGTCTCTCTCTTCTCTCTTGTGTTTAGTTCCTTTTCTACCACCATTCAAAAATAAGACAATTATGTTTCTTTGCTATTAAGGTGGTTAGCAATTCTAGGGGTACATCTCGGCACTTTCCGAGGCTGCCTACCTGGTCTCTAACCATTTTCCCTCCAACATTGGTCACAGGTTGCCCATGGTCGAATTGGTAACGCATCGGGCGTCTGTGCCGAGGGAACAGGCTTTCAAACCAACCGTCGGAACGAGTTATGGGCAGGTGGTACTGGGCACATGCCGCTGTTCAATGAACCTATTTGACACCAGCTGGGCAACTTGCATCAAGTTGCAACTCGGTAGGGGCCAAACTTGAACAAACCTATTAGACGTGAACTTGTCTCACTCGGAATGTGCAACAGGGTACTATGTGCTGCTCTTCAATGAACTTCTTTGACACCAACTTGGGTGAATGGGCATGATGTATCGTTCTTCAACAAAACAAAGAAAAAAAACCTTTAATGCTTCTGCAGTGTTGGGCAGAACCAAACAGGCGACATACGAATTCAGACAATCTTCTATATATTGCCACACGCACCACACGCGGACTTTTTGGGGGTGCCGCTAGATCGCAGAGTGCTACCAAAAAAAATGTAGAAGCCTGAGAGAAGAGCCAGGCTGCATACATGTCTCATGCGAGTACATGACACGCTTCGGTGGTGGTACTGAGGTGTGTCGCTGCAATTCTTCGATGCTAATCGCTTCAACGTCGACATCAATTCTGTGATGGGCTCTGCCGGAATTGTTATCGTCTGCAGGTCATTTCAGCCCAGTCGTTATTAGGCGAGATAAGTTGCGTAACGATGCTTATTAGATATAGGGCAATTCTCTAAATTTCTCTCGTGGTATAGAGTAGACTGAGGCAGTCCCCAAGCAAACGCTGAGTGCGAATTTCAAAGCTGCTTCCGAGAACGTTAAACTACACAGGCATTTTGTTTGACATCTCTACAGTTGTGCACTCTACGAAAATATGCACAAAACTAAATATCCACAATGCCTGAATACTTCGAGCTGCAGTTCTACATACTATTCTCTTGGTAGATAAAAAATACTTATCTTTATACAAACAAAAAGCACATCCTGGTCGCCTCCTGCTTCGTTCCCCATTTGCGCCGACGGCTGTGTGCAGAAGGAGAAAAAATTTATTCAAGATTCGTAGAATATTTTTTTTCCTACGAGGGTTGAGTTCCCGGCCTAATGTACTTTTGCCCATTACCAATGCTATACTGCATGCAGGGATGCTACAAATTGTCCGTTCTATAGCCAGTAGTCACGAAAAGCTGTGGGCACTCGGTATTTATTTTGGCTGCAAACCTTTAGAAACTCGGTTGATTGTTCCTTCCCCAGAACTAAACAGACAACAATAAGAATTTATACTCGTGCAAATATTTTACAAAGCCAGAAGAAGCATTAACGGCACTACAATTTGCAAGGAATTTTTGTTATTTTTCTGCATCAGGCTTAGTGCACTCAACAAGACTTTAGTATTCTGAAGTTCGAGCACGTGCATTATCAGTTCTACAGAGAATGGCATGGTGGGAAGCAGAAGGGCAATGAGAAGTGCACTGCAACAAAGCGGTATGCTTCAATGGTGTTGCAAAAAGTAAAAGAACCATATTCACACTTTTTTATGTGTGATAGAGAGAGAGAGGTCCTTTATTGTCCATGCGTAGTGATAGTTCATTAGACAAATGCAAGTACAGAGACCGGTGCCTAATGGAGGCCATTGGGGTGGCACCACTCACATTACGTGTTTAAAAAAAGAACTTGCAGTATCACTCAGAAGGCGAACCATTGATTGCGAGAGCAAATTATTAGACAGCTGTACGAAGAAAGCTTATTAGTCTCAGCGCAAACTTTTAGCGCAGTAAACATGCGCTTATTAACTAAATTACATACCATGTTGGGATGCGCGCACAGGCAAGCATGAGAAAATCAACTCCGGTGGCGGCTGCGTATGGCGCGGCTGAGCGCGGCCGCGCGGGTCATATATCTTGAAAGCGACCTACGATGCGCACAGAGTCCAGGGGCGCCGAAGGCTGATAACTTCGTGTGCGCTGTGTTTTCGCCGCATAGTTCACATTGAATCGAGAGACAGCAAGAAGCTCGTCAACGCGCTCACTGCTGCCGCCGCTCTTCTCATGCCAGCGTTTTGACAGCGAGTGTCTGCGGTAATCGAGTGAGATGTGTTAATGTTTGCCTTTGACCCACCGTGGTTGTTTAGTGACTATGGTGGTAGGCTGCTCAAGCACGTGGTCACGGGATCAAATCCCGGGCACGGTGACCGCATTTCGATAGGGGGCGAAATGCGAAAAACACCCGTGTACTTAGATTTAGGCGCTCGTTAAAGAACCCCAGTTGGTTCAAATTATTCCGGAGTTCCCAGCTACGGCGCGCCTCATAATCAGATCGTGGTTTTGGCACGTAAAACCCCATAATTTTATGTTTCCCTGTGCACGCGTGTCACCATCCTTGTTAACTCAGTTAGAAAGTGAATTTTTGCAAGTTTATACGGTCAATAAAACTACTATGCTTGCTTCGTATAGTTGTCTAATAATTTCCTATCGCAAACAATGCTTCGCCTTTCGTGCGACACTGCGACTTTTGCTCTCGCGCTTACACGATACGGCATGCGGCCAGTTTTATCGCACTTGCACATTAAAGGGAACCTCACGCAACGTCGAGGGCAGAAACTCGCCTGGAGATTCCATATAATTGCTAGCGCAATACAACTTATGTGTCGGTAGATGGATACTTAAGAATGCCAATTAAGGATCAGTATAATCACAACGAAAACTGCAACACAAATGTCACACTTTCTTTAGACAATAAAAGAAATGCATTTGTAGACTAAGCAATGTTTGTTCGCACACTACAACTTTAACAATTCTGCGACGGAATGTTTACTGCCAAACACTTGCCACCCAAATCCAAAATGTTACTCAGTGTACAATGACGCAAAACAGAACGCCCGGTGCGGTTTTCGGCATGAAATTGATAATTTCCTAACGTGAGGCCATAAAAAAGATATCCCCAATACGATATGATGACTAATAAGTGCGGCCAGGCCGAGCACGTGAAGACGTTTTTGGCATACGCAAGTGTGAAATGAGTTCATTTCTCCGCGCCGCGTAAGCGTTTACATTCAGCGCCGGAATGCGGGAAGGAACCAAACACTCTTAAAGCCCACCTTCTGGCGCCAAATGTAGACGCTTTAACGGCCCGAAAGAAGCAGTAGACTAAAAGCGGAGAGTAGCATTTACGTATTCTGAAAACGTGTTTGTCTAACGTTGCTGGTCAAATTTATTGGTCATACTTTTTTTTTGTCTACAACAGAAAAGGATCAGCTTCTGCTTTTTTCTGTCTCACGTCCTGAAAAACAAACACGTTTCTGGCACTTTGGCGAGAGATTTAGTTGTGTGCAGTTCAGAAAGGTGCCAAATAAGTAGTATTGCCTTTTTTTCCTTTAGATGAGCCGTTTCATTTTACTCTATTTCACCACCTTTTGTGTACGTTCAGCACTCTTTTCAGCATAAAACGTGACGGGGCACGAAGCCAAATTGCTGGAACGTGGACATACCTCCGGCGCGGAACATTATCAATTTGAATATTCCGGGCCATAACAGCTTACGAAAATTATAGATAACATCGTTTCAGTTCTTTTTTTTTTTTCACATGAAGAATTGTAGCTTAAAGGACGTGCATTTGGAGAAGGAAAGCAAAGGAGAAGTCCAAAAATGAAAGTTTTGTCTCGGTAATAAAAAACCAGTAAAGGAAGCGCACCCTATTAAACAAAGTTGAAAAAAAAAAGTGGAAAAGGAAATTCGACCGTTTTAGCGCGAAACAGCAGATCAATTTGTTTCAATATACCATCAAGAGCACGCGCCACTGTTCCCCGAAGGAACCCTTAAGCCGAGACAACGAAGCAGCCAAAGCACCGACGCAACAATGTGCAGGCATGCCACCTCCAACGCGTGACCACAGAATCCCCATAAATTTACGGAACGCACTAATTATTGAAATCGCTCATTACATGCAGTGTGACGTCGCGGCTTGCTGTAATGAAAACCCGGAGAAAAATTATCTTTTTATGCGTGCCCATTTTTAATCTTGCCCAGGCTTTTTGTGCCGTCGATGTCAGGGCCAGACTTAGCGTGAATTTCAACTGGAACGCTGCTTTGGAGGCCTTCATTTTATTTCGCGCGAAACGTGTAGCAACAATAAAAATTCATTACCTGTGGGGATTTTTCCACGCTTTGTTATTCAAAAACATCAGACATGATGTAGACTGCACATAGAAGAATGATTTCATATGTAGCGCGAAACACGGAATGGCAACGCCTTAGAAGCGGAGCTTATATTGTCAAAAGAAATAAATGCACAGTTTTTTGGGGGGGACATGCGGTAGCTTACCAAATCGGCACCCATGAAACTACCCACGTTCGCTGCTGTTTATCTTAGCTGAACCCACGTGGCCTAAACGTGTGTCCTCAACGGTACTTGGGCGTAGTAACGCACGAGCGAAGAATCTGTTGAAAAACTGGGAAATCCTCGTGGCAAGAAAACAAAACGCACTGTCTTTAGAGCTTACGCAACTGACGACAAACAATAGAAATGGACGTTCTGCCGTATATCAATATAAAATGTATGGCTTGCAAAGAAGAAATGACGGCATAATGCCCTAATACGTTTTTTTTTTTTTTTTTTAGAATACAACCGTACAGGAAGGTCCTAATCTGTGGGAAGAGTAAAGCTAAAGGCTGCACGTTTAAAATTGTGGACTGAAATAACATTTGGGCCAAACTTTAAAAATACCACGCTTTCATATAAGAAAGGGAGACCCGTCTAGCAACTCATTGAGTTCATTATAAGACAGCCATGGGTAGACCACGGATATTAACGACACCAGAAGAACAGCGTGACTACAATTCTCGACCATGTGTGGTGTTCGACACAGCTCCTCTGGACATTCAAGCTCGCAGGGCTGGATGGCGGCCATTTTCTTTTTCGTTCCATCGTTCATTGCACGGTTCTGCTTCCTCTCATTCTTCTTTGTTAACCTCCAAGTTCTTGCCCCATATGTTAGCGCCGGTAGAATTTAATGATCGTACACTTTTTTTTCTTCAGAGGATTGCCGTAAGCTGCCAGTGTCAATTTGGTATTGCTCGCCGCACGCGCTCCAACCAGTTTTTATTTAGGAAGAAAGAAAAAATGCAGACAAGAACGAGAGTCCAAGGGTTTGGTACCATCGGATGTTAACGGACGTAACGCCCGATTTTTCGCTTCATGGCACATGTAAGACTTTCGCCTTAAAATCCAAGGACACCTAAGCACTTTATATGAGTTGTGAATGCGAAAGCATTAATGTCCAATTGAACGCCGCTGAGCGGTCCTTCGAGTTATAAGCTCATCGCGGGCAGGCAAGCGCGTTGAGACGCTCGGTGTGTCGTAATTTCGCCTTACCGAGGCGCAGTTAGAACGCAGGCGAGAACTTGCGCGGACAGGGAGCATTCGGATAATAGAGGCTTCCGAAAGAGAGAGACAGATAAATGAGATGGGAAAGGCAGGCGACAACCTCTCCCCTCACGCAACACCTGGCGCGATATCACAGCAGCAGGCGTGTCCCTTCGCCCGCTGGGGTAAGCCGTGCTCCCTCAAGGGCTGCAGAAGATAGCGTCAACCTTTCCCTTTCCTCAAGAACCACTTATCATCCCTTCGCCCGCTCTACTACGTCGAGGCGCGCTGATGCCGTGACGTCGCAGCCAATAGGAATTCACATGGCGTTTCGCTGCTACAGGTGACAGACACCGGCTTTTTAATTAGCTCAATGGGCTATTTGATGCTTTCGCATCAAAATGGTTTTATTTATGTGGACGTGCCACATTTACGCTCATCCGCAGTGCACGTATATCTGCAACTGCCTCAGGCTTTAACTCTGCCTAATTGATAGCTCCAGGTTCACATGCTTTACTTATCCGCAGAAAAAGTGGAAAAATACTTATCCGGAATGTGGTCAGGCAAGGAGACAATCTCTCCAATTATATTCATTACACGCTTAGAACAAATATTCAAGCTTTTAGGTAGGAAAGGATAAGGAGCGATAATCAACGGCGAATATCTCAACAACCTCCAGCTTTCCGATGACATTGTCCTGTTCAGCAACGCTGGGAACACGTTGAAACGATTGAGGACCTTAACCGAGAAAGTATAAGAATAGGTTGAAGATTAATACGCAGAAGACAAAAAGAAATGTTGAAAATAACCTGTCTAGCGAACAATAATTCATAATCGGCAGTCAGCCTCTAGAGTGTGTGCAGGAGACAGTGCCGGCTGCCGAAAAATCTGATATTGAGCCTATGCGTGGCATTACAGCCGCACGTGCAACCGTGTGCAGCGCGATCACATGCCATACCGTTTAACATACGGGTGCTGGTCGTCTTGCCGTGAGGCTATATGAAGCATACATTATGCAGGTTTCTTTTAATGCGAAATCATTATATGCTTCATTACGCGGAAATCCGTCGGCGTAGGCGGCGTGATCTAAAAATTAGGGGCAGCTTCCCACTAGTGGTGCGAACACTGGGAAAACAGTGAAGCTGGCGACCCCACCTAACTTTATCTCGGTTCGGCCAAGTTTTTTCGAGGTTATGCTTTGAGAATCGGCCACGTTTTGCGCAAGATCACCCCAGAATGAAGGAGCAGCGAACATTCGGTCATTAATGTATCTGGACGCTTCTGGACGCTCAAACGCTTTTGCTCGGTTTCGTGGGCTCGTAACTCCGGATCTTCTGCGAATCGCTGCCGTTTCGCCGTTGCTTCGGCGGCGCGCTACTCGAGATCAGACCGTAGTCGGCACACTCGCTGTCGAGTAGCGGCGCGGCGGCTTTCACGCCGCGCTTCCTCTTTTTCGATAGTGACGCTCTTATTCGGCCGCCTCATCTTCGCGGCGATGTTCTCGGCGCGGAGACGACGCGCAGCTATATACAAGGTCCATCTAAATAGGTTGCGAAGCTTGGAACGAAAAGCGTGCCAAAACCTATCGCAATCAATATTAGTGGCGCAAGATTGAAGCGCGACAAGGTGAGGGAGGGGGAGGGGGGCAAACTCTGAAACTAGGAAACCTACGTGAATGCACTCAGCCGCGCAACGCTTGTAATAGCGAAGCTGGGCTCGCGAACTTGATAATTTGATAAATGCGCGCGAACTAAATAATGATGATGATAATTTCTTTTCGCGCGTCTTGGACTTACGGCCGTCACTGCGCATTGCATAGCGCAGCTTGCAAGACCAACACCGCATTCGATCCAATGCCGACACCGCGTTCCAGGAGAACCGCTCCGTGAATACGTCTCTCTCTCTGGCTCTCATAGCGCGCAAAACCTCTTTACCTCGCACAGCAGGCCTCCATACGCAATACACTTTCTCTCTACTATGTCACTATCTCTCCTTCACCCCCTCCCTGTACAGCGCTGTTGAGGTGCCCTCCCCCGAGAGGCAGTTACGGCGCTGTACTTTTCTCTTCTCCTATTTCTAAGAATCACTCACACACCTCGCACAGCACGAGCGTACGAACGCGCCAGCTGTGGACGAAGACGACAACGCTCGAACGCAATGATATGGTTCGCATAAATGCATGTTCTGCAAGCGTGGCTGTATAACCTAGTGGTAACGATGCTTGCTTTGGGACCGGGGTTACGCGGGTTCGAATCCCACCTCGGCAAGAAAGTTTCTTTTATTTCTTGGTAGTTTCTTGATACGAACCACAAATTACGGCTGGCTTAAACAGCTAATATAGTACCAAAAATCACCGACGACGCAAAGAGTAAGAGCACGTCACAAACCCTCGGTTCCACATCATATTTCTCAGGGAGGTTCCTGCAAAGAAACTAGATTAATTGCCTTAAAAAGAAAGTTTGGTAAATTTCAGTCTGGGTGGGAATCGCACCAGGGCATCTGGGGTCCGAGACGCGCATGCTTCCCCGACGCCACAGCGGCTCTATCATTCTGGCTCACTGAAGGTGTGCCTAGTGCGTGCGTCATTGCACACGTGACGGCGTAGCCAATGGCGAGGAGGTGGCGCCATGTCATGAGTGTCCAAAATGAGTCTGTAAAATACAAAGGAGTATTGTCCAATGGAATGGCGCTGAGTGGTCCTTCGAGTTATGAACTCCTCGCGGGCAAGCGAGCGCGTTGTGACGCTTGGCGCGTTTTCATTTGGCCTTACTGAGGCGCGGACACGGAACGCGCGGGAAAAAAAAAAAAAAAAAAAAACCTTTCACCAAAGGCACTATAATGCTTTCGCGTATTCCCACACGAATTTTTTAATGCGACGCATTTTTTTTTGCGAATATTTGCCACTTTGACTATATCTATCTATCTATCTATCCGCCTACGTCTTGGTGCTCTCGTGGTCGTTTCGTTAACTTTGTGTTTACCAAAATTGGCGTAGTAGGACAACAGTGCATGACGAACATAAATAATGGGTCATTACGTAAATTTCATGACATGCCTGTCATGTAGGTCATGCAACAGTCGCCGAAATTGACAATAACCCAGCGAAAAAAAAAACATTTCACACTAAAAACCACTGAAATGGGTTCGGACGAGGGTACTAGGGAAGGAAATACTAGAGAGTTTTGGATTGGATACGCAAGCGTTGGGGTCCCCTAGCGCTTAGGGGCCCCTTCGCTTGCGTCCCCCTAATCTAAAACTCTCTACGAAATGATTATGGTAGAAGCCAGTCACGCCCATGCGTCAGCAAAATGACAATGACTCAGCAAAAAAAGATTGACATTCAAAAACCACTGAAATGAGTTCTGGCGTGGGTAGTAAGTGAGGGAAATACTAAAGGATGATGGTAGTATTCATATAGTCATGAACATGACTCAGCAAAAATGACAATGACTCAGCGAAAAAAAGATTAGCACTCAAAAACCAATGGAATGGGCTCGGATGTGGTACTTAGTGAAGGAAACACTAAAGGTTGATGGTCAAAATCATAGTCCCGAGCATGACTTAGGCTTTCGCCTTAAGGTCTCTTAGGCGAAGATAAAGGGACTCCTGAGGACTCATGACATGAATGTCATGACATGCGTGTCATGTAGGTCGTGAAACAGCCGCTTACGTCTTGGTGCTCTCATGGTCGTTTCGTTAACTTTGTAGGTTCCCCGCCCACTGCTTCGCATAACATCGATTCTCACAGGGCGTGGGATCTGCCGGCTTTCTTTTTTTTTTCCTTTTCGTAAGTAGTATCGAAATAAAGACATGTAGTCGCTTTGTAATTCGGTGGTAGTAGAAGCCAGTTGCAACAAGCGGGGTTTGCCTGGAAGACCTGGCCATCAATTTCCCCACCTGAGCGTATTTTTCCGCGCCAAATATGCCACCATGTGTCCATCAACCCGGTGTCTCGTAGAAATTAGAGAAGAATGCGTGACACTTCCGCTGCCATTCTTTTTACGGCGATGCGGTGAACGGGCGAGCGGGGTTGCGCTTGTCGGCGCTGTAACAGATGCCCGGATAAGGAAGCTGTCGATTACGAGTGTGTAGTGATATGCCGTAAGAGTGTAGCCTCAACTACAGATGCATCATGTACCATGATGCTATCAGTTGACAGCGATTCTTTCATTTCTTGTCATTAATTCCGTGCTTTGCTTCCTCCTCGCTCTCACGAGAGTGAGCAGGAAGCAAAGCTCGTTAGTTTAATGAGTTGGCACTTCGGTTGCTTCCCTATCTTAGAGTAAGAACTTTTTCGTTAAGAAATTGCGTACGAAAGCGCAGCTTATTGAATTCCGCCCCTGTTTTTCTTTTTTTACTTTTACCGACTGCCTTTGCTGAGGAGTGAAAAAAGTTCGGGTGAACTTATTTTTCATTTAGAAGAGAAGAACGATGTTCACTTGCCCTAGTCATCGGGGTCGTAATCAAGCTTCTTTGAACCGAGATCTCCCACCTGTAAATACAGGCGAGCCTCCGTCACAATACGTCTTAACGCGCTGTAAATGATAGAGGCAAGCGTTCTAAAAATACAGCAACATCATTATAAAAATTCAAGAAAGGTAGTGGGATCTCTGTTGTTTATTAGCTCTCTATTGTGCGCGGAACCACGAAAACATCACTATAGATACATGAAAATAGTTGCCGCGGTAAACAAGGCTGCCAGAAAAGGCCGTCAAACAGTGCCAGCGCATAGGAAATTGAAACGCTGACAACGGCTATAAAGCAAGTAAGTGTTAAGCAATTAAAAGACAAACAAACTTGCGCACGCGGCAATAAAAAAAATAAAAATAAGCATCGGTTGATGGGTGCAAGGCGCGCAAGAAAAGAAAGCTGCCGCTAAAATTGAGAGCTAATGATCGTTCGGTAATTGCTCTATGTGCATCAATGATCTTGACCTTCTCGTCCCTAAAGAAATCAATCATTTCTGTATAGAAACCAAAGAATAAGCTCACTATAGCTGCGTCCTTTTCGGGAGATACGACACACATCATTCCAACAGACGAGCTCCTAGTAAGCGGTGGATAAGCGTGAAAGAAATGCGGCAGCTGTCACTGCAAGATTGAGTTTTTCCGCTAACACGCTTATCCTCGTGTTTCTTCGTCATCGTTCGGAAGCTCTTGCTTATCATCCGCCAAAGTGCCGTCACCCATTTCCCGCCGGCCGACCCTTCGCCGGAGCGAAAACGAAGTGAGTCACCACACTTCCGCGATGCGCCAAGCTTACTTGAGCCTAGCCAATACAACGCAAGTAGTTAGAAGAGTGTCTGCGATACCCCTCAAAACAACGAGGTGTAGGCACAAGCGAAAACCTTTCTCTTGTACGCGGCCGAATTGTTAACGGCCCTGATCACCAGCGCGCTGCTGTTTCCCGACACACAGTTTTGGCTCAACGGCTTGAGAAAGGCGCGCGAAAGCGTGAGAACAACGAGACACTTCCGACAGCAGCGGAGGAAAAAGCATTTGCGAAGAGTGACACGCGGATATCTAACTGCGAGGGGGTGCAGTTCTCGTACGCTGAGATTGTCCTCTTCCGAAGGTCTTAAGAGCGTTCCGTTCTTCTTCTCTTGAGAGCCAAGGCACACACCCGTTAGCAGGCTCGAGATTACAGCTCCTATACATGTACTGTAGAAGTGTACGTGGATCTAGATGCTGTACCCGGCGAGGTTCAACAAATGAAGAGTGGCAGTCATGGTGACTGTGGATTGAGAATGTTCTCATTTCTCTATATAAATATACAAACGTGATATGTTCGACGGACGTTCCCATTCAGCGAGATTGAATGCTACGACGACAGGAGCTTGAGCACCGTGCCGCCACCGTCATTCGAGTGAATAACGGTTCGCATTGAGTAATGATGATTGTACGATGAATCATATCTTGGTACGTATTAGGCCACCGTTACGCATGTTACTGAATTTTTTCCGCTCCAATACCCTGTCCTTCAGACGTGCTCCATGGAACATTATTATATAGGGATGTCTGCGCAGCAGTTGGGATATTTGTGTTAGATTCAAGTCATTCGTTGCTAAATTCTTAGAGCATTGCAATATTTTGCTTATCGTTTCATCTTCTCAAAATAATTTATTACTGTAGCAATATTTTTAGAGTTGGATAATCGTCTTTTAGATGTCTTGCAATTGTTGTCCAATCCAGTACAATGGGTTTGAGACAAAGTTTGAGCAAAATCAACCGACCAACCTATAGAAGCATTAGAACTTTCAGGCTATCCACGATGCAGCTTGCTAGTTCAATCTGTGACGGCAGTGACGAAAATGTAATAAAATTGTGGCGTTTAACGCCCCAAAACGCCACAGTGTTGGAGTTAATTGGGACGTCCTAGCTGAAGGGTCTGCGACATTTCTGACAAGCTGTGGATCTTAAAAGTTCCCTTAATCACCGGTACACGCGCGTTTTTCGCATTTCGCCCCCATCTAAATGCTGCCGCCTCGGCCAGGATCAAACCCGCGACCTCGTGCACAGCCGCACACTGCCATAGTCATTGAGGTGCCGCGGCCGTATCGACAAACGTACCCCTCACTTCAGAGCACTAGGCTACATTCATCTTGTCGCTCAGCGCTGCACGTCAAGTTAATGGGTCACAACACTTATTCGTTCCACCTTGCTGACGATGGAGTTCCTCAGAATGATAAACGTCTGCAAAACCTATTACGCCGCTTTCAATACGAATGTAAATGGGTCGAACATGAACCTAATCTTTCCGACAACGCTGCGTAAAGCAGACACTGAAAGCACGTGCATGCGTTTCATCTTCTCAAAATAATTTATTACTGTAGCAATATTTTAGAGTTGGATAATCGTCTTTTAGATGTCTTGCAATTGTTGTCCAATCCAGTACAATGGGTTTGAGACAAAGTTTGAGCAAAATCAACCGACCAACCTATAGAAGCATTAGGAACTTTCAGGCTATCCACGATGCAGCTTGCTAGTTCACGTACGTTGGCTAAGAGAATGCCATACTCAAACAAGGACAATTTGCCAGTGGAGTACAGTTTAGTTTGTCTGGGGTTTGTCTCCATCTCTGATGTTCGTTAATCCTCGTGCAACAAGGTTTGAGCTTTGAGCGTTGTAGAGGACCACTGCCCGCGAAAGCACCATCTATATGTGTAGTATGACACGTGCCCACGTGCGCATGCAAATTTAGCCGTAGCCACCTGCTGCAGCAAAGAATAAACAGTCAAGGTGCTCCGCCTAGGCTATTTCTGAGCCCAGCTGTTCCGAACTTAGAATAAGCCTCGAACTGTGAGAACAGCAGAGAGAAAGGTGTCTACGCCAGCGATCTAGCTCGTTTGTAGGTCAACGAGCGCCCAGCACGACTGCCCACGTGCGACGGACATACACCGCATGCTGGGAAGGAAAGCTAAAGGATGCACGGCCTAAAAGGAAAGCGCCCCATGTGAGCCACGAAGCAAGCAGCACTCAGGAAAATGCGAAGGAGGGTCGTTCGGGGCTAAAGAGGTATTCACTTTAGGTTGATCGGGGTAGTTTCAGATGGGGTGCACGCCCGCCGTCGTGCGTGTGGCCTGGCAGTATTGTGTTTGGGCCCTCGACTCCGCGTTGTTTGTTGGCGCCCAATATTATGCAATGCTCGTAACAAGCCACAGGGGACGCATTTGTTGCGGTTGATTACAGGAGGCTGCATGAAAAAAAAAGGCATTAAAGGCGCCTGAGCAAGGTCGAGAAAAATTCCCTGTCTTTTTGCCGCCTCTTTTGCCTTCCAGTGTGTCACGAATGCCGTGAATTAAGTATAGTCGCGGGCTTTATTAGGTGGCGCGGCTTACGGTACCAAAACGAAGGCGAAAGAATGTGCGGTGAGAAGAAATCTGCTAATCACGTGCCCTGCACTGCATCGCAATATCTATCGACAATGCCAGGTGCGCATTCGATAAACCTCGAACCTTCCAAAAGAATATAGACCTTAGAAATAGGATTTTAGTCTGTTTACTGAGTCGCCGGCAGGCTTATTGCCGTTTCTTTTTCGTTTCTTTTCTTCTTGCGTTTCTCGCTGCCATAGCCTTTCGATAGGCTGTTATGCCGAAATATCTGTTGTATACTCTGCTAAATTTCTTAGATGGTCTGCGCCCGTGTATGAGTGACATATACAGGGTGTTCCAGCTATCACGCAGCACGATTTAAAAAAAGAGGAACGGCGTTACGCGAAGCCAACCTAGTGCGTATTGTTTCCAGTACAGTGGAGTAGCCACCAGTAATTTTTTCGTTACTGAGATTTATTTAATTATTTGTAATTAATTATCTAACTCGAGAAGTACTGTCCTAATTGTCAAAGTGTCAATGAGAAAGTTGTAGAGCAACATGAAAAACTCCCGATACAGCTTTCTGTTGCACAATACATGCTACATAAATGTGTTTTTCCGAGCATGAAAGAAGCCCGCGAACACACGCAGAATTGCCGCACTACTGGCCGCTCGAGGCACGACTGGCCGCTCGAGGCGCTCGAGGGTCCCCAATGAGTAATTGACCTGGATAAAGGTACTCCTTTACCCTCTATAGAGCCTGACTGGCGATCCTGAATTCTTGATCCTTTGCCAGGAAATGGTACGTTATCTTTGTCTTCTACATATAAATCTTGAACCCCATTCTTACACTTTCTCGGTTAAAGTCCTCAATCATTTGTTGTCATTCGTCCACATTGTTGCTGAATAGGGCAATGTCATCTGCAAACCGAAGGTTGCTGAGATATTCGCCGTTGATCCTCACTACTAAGCCTTCCCAGGCTTAGTAGTGAGGATCAACGGTGAATCGCATTTTAAACAAGACCCAGTATGCTTGTATATTCATCAGCCAGTTTACTCCAGCTGAAAGAAACTTCTTGAAACCATAGCCCAGAAAATTTGCGCAAAACTCGAAAAAAAATACACCGGTAAGGTCCTAGCTCCTCACTGTATTTTTGATATTATGCAATATTCGGTGCATGTTAAGCAGCACTTAGATCTTTTTGGCTCTTTTAAGCTGTCCAGGTGGTTCCTGTTATGGACCATTTTTCTCCCTAAGGAGCCACCACGGCACGATAACCAACTCGCAATTCTCTGACGACCTGTTCAATAAAGATATTCTCTATTGCGTGTGGCCGTTCGGAGAGCAGGCAAAAGCGAATGCTTTGCCAAACCTTGCTTAACTGTGTTGGTTTCGAAATGCATATGCTCTATTTTAAAGTACTCTGCTCTAAAACCAACAGAAGTACAGGCAAGCTAGCCACAAATTAAGAAAGGTCTGGAGATTCAAGTGATGGAACTCCTGTGAAAAACAAATCAGATAACATCGTCCGTTGTGAAGTGGGACTTTATTCGACTGTACGTGCCCGTATTTGATGCGGTGCTCGCAAAGCGGCGCCAGCTGCTGCAGACGCTACTTGCAAAAACAAGGCCTAGCAGACTAACCTAGAACGTGCGTACGGAACCATACAAGCTGGCTAACTACTAAAGTTTGTCCAGATAGTAGTCAAAAGAGCCAAGTGAGCACTAGAAAAAAGCAAAAAAAAAAAAACTATGCTACTGTTTCGAAGTGTGGAGCAGTTGAAATAATTGAACATCGAGAAATACAATCCTGCGCCCGTCTTTGTCATCTTCTCATCCATGTTTGTATCGCGCACCACCTATCTTGACGATGTACTACCGACTCGCCCAACAACATGCACTCTTGAAGTACAATGATGTGATCGAAAGGAAACAACCCAATTTTTTGAGAGATGTGGGCCTTCTATTACTCTTTCTTTTACACTAAGGATAAATGCAAGTTCTTTATTATATTTATGTGCGGCTTGTTTTCACCAGACACACATGAAGATATACACACACACACATACGCTCGCAGGACCACGCACACACGCGCACGCACACTCCCACAGGAACAACACACAAACATACATACATACATACATACATACATACATACATACATACATACATACATACATACATACATACATACATACATACATACATACATACATACATACATACATACATACATACATACATACATACATACATACATACATTGTGCTTCACGTTTTCTTCGGGCTCCCACATAAATCCACCACAATTAGCCCGCTTGTCAGTCCTTTCTTGACTCCTATAGCAATACGGCTTCCTGAAGAACTAAGGCGACCAATAATTATAAACAAGTGAAAGACAACGAAGTGGTTGTGAGAAGCAAAATGGAACTACGAATAAACAGAGTAAAATTCGCAAGCCTCTGGTGTCATTGGTATTGCGAGCAGTAGCTCGGCCTGTTTAGCAGATTGGCCAAATCTGCATTTTAAACCATGTGTTGTCGGTTTAAAAAGATGCTGCTTGGGTGCTATTCAGAGATGGTTGCTTGATGCTGCTCGTGCTCTTACATTCCAACTTTGTTTGGTAATCCTACTTTCATTGCCTTTCAACATCGAAATCACGAATCACTGCAATATATGTGCCGGTTCGAAGTAGTGCAACTAATAAATGCAAGCACGTGTTGTCTATGTATGAAGAAAAAAAAAGTTAAAGGTATAACGTATTTCCCCATCGGTGTCGGTCTTCGACGACATTACAATTGAGCACGACGGAAATTAGCATTCAAGAGAAGCGCTTATTCAAATTCAGTCATTTCTTATCCCCGTCGACTGCTTCCCCCTGCACGAAGTAGCGTGGGTAATCTTGTACCTAACTGAAAGGACGGTCAACCACCACGAGTTTCAGATTCTATTAAGCGAGATGAAACATTTGAAATTTTAACTATATATATATATACACTCTTATTAGCTGTCTGGGCTACTGTGGTGTGTTTCTACAAACATCTCGGGTTTCAGATTGTACTATTAAACGAGGTGAAAATTTTAAAATTTTATCTATAAATACTCTTATTAGCTCTCGTGGCTACTGTGATGCGTTTCAACATTCCCCTAGTTTATTGGGACAAGCAGCTAACATACGCGATAAATATAGCAGCGACGCGCTCTGCCAACGGTCCCATATGGAACACAATATCACATACGCTCAGTGATGCAATTTTATATGGGCTTGTCCTCGCCCTCGTGTTGCGTGGTTCCGACGAAAACGGAATGTCCTCGCGAGGACAGTAATTTATATACAGAACGCATACTTCGTCCATTCCCCAAAGTGAATAGACGAAAGCTAAGCGGGTTGCGTCAAAACCGATAATACATACTGCTCGCCTACTGCAGCTGAAGAAATTATCATTGAAGTGCGCAGTCTTGAGGTCGAAATGGAGAAATATGCGCAGCCTTTAGTATAGTCTTGACTAAAAGCAAAAAAAGAGTCATTTCACGGTTCACCTTAGTTCACTGCTAGTACGGGAGAACCCTAAGGGAATCCATTAGGTTAAGACGGACGACAACTGCATCGTCCGATTCCTTAGGAGCCGCGTGGTGCAGATATATTCTTAAGTGCCCAATAAAGCCCGCTAGATTAGATGCGACAACGGCAGTCATTCTGACTCGGAGCGTGGTCCGTTATCCGAAGAGGGAGAGGGACGAGAGGTAGACTAGGTCGAGTCCGTGAATATATGTGAGCCCGAAAGACGCAATCCTGGAAATGGGGAGACTGAGAGAGAGAGAAAGTGCCTAGTGGGAAGGGATAATAGTCGAGAGTCAGGCTCGATTAGAAAAGCGGCTTACGGGAGGCCGGCCACGTGCTCCCGAAATTATGCCAGGGGTCCAGAGCATGCGTGCCACGCATCGATGTGAACAGGGTATAGGCCAGCTTCCGCATACTCATGCAAGTGCAGTTCGTAAACCCCGCGTGGACTGGTCATTTAGGAAACGATTTAGTTGTCTAGCATCCCTGTTTGTCGTATTGCATTATCCCTTTCCGTGCTGTTTGAAATGTTAACGTGCTCAGTGAAATGGTTTATTACATCGAGACGCACTGAGCAAACCCGCCGGTGTATACAAAACAACTGGCATTGAAAGAGTCGGAGAAGCGGATTCGATCAACGAGGATAGAATCGAGGACTTGTCGCTCGCTTCATTGCCGCAATCATGCGTTCGCTTATCGCTACCACACGGATTTATTCATCGACATGCGGCTTGTAGGATCTCAGTTTTCGACCAGGAGGAAATAAAACACGTCATTCAGATTCCTGAGCTTGAGGGCGGATTTAGCAACGTGATAATCCTCCAGTATATATACCTCACGTGACGTCCGACTTGTGCGGGTGGCGGAGTAAAAGGATGGAAGGAAGCGGTGTTATCACATTTACCACTCAATCCGCTGAATGTTCGCTTCTGAATGTATAGGCACTCGACAAAAGCGTAGTGTGCTGAGTACTTTCATCCCTCTCATTTCTTCAGCCACAACGCAATTCATATGTCCCTGCAATCGTCCGCGCATTCGGCATTATGTGTAGCGCCGTTGAATGAGGAAGCCTGTGTGGAACTCAGATCGCCAGCCATGGAGTTGTCTTGGTGTAAATTGCTGAATTTCGATGAAAGGCGCTGTTACTGCGATGGTAAAATTCCACCCAGGTATATGCGCCTAAAACGTTTTGTTCGGCTAGTTGGTGCGTCTTTGTAAAATGAACCAGTTGAGCAAGTCAGCACTTCCCACATGCGCATCCCGGGACTACACTCGTTTTGTATATGTACCCGTGTGTATTTGCGATTTAAATAGCGGATTCCTTTCCCTAATGGCATGTTCACTTTGACTAGAAGCTGTGCAAAAGTGCACCCTAGCTTTGTCCTTTTTGTATTAAGTCATTTTTTTTACTAGCAGGCCAGCATCACGCATTGTCAAATGAGAATCAATGATAATCAGTCGCTGTTCTCTATTTTGGCAGGATAGAAAATTACCCCAGTCGATACGGATTTGCGGAAGTAATGAAACCTAAAAATGCTAAATAGATCTTGTAGTCAAATTTACGGGGGAGGAGGTAGAAAACTGCGATGAGTGAGCGATATAGAAACAGAGCAGAAGGCAGGGAAGTAAGCCATGCAGAAGAAAGTCGAGTTTGTTGCCCTGTATGAGGCGAAAAGGAACATAGTATGTTACCTGTTGAGGTTGTTCACAATCAAGGTAATAAAAGGACAACTTAAATAATTATAGAGGTATAAAAGAAAAACAGCTTATGGTAACGTTTCCTAAATCACGTAATAGTCAACTGCCGTATCAGTCCCGCTCACAGCATCCAATCAGTTGAAGTTATATAGAAATTTAGGTGGATACGAACTTTCTGCTAAGCCTGCAGTTCAAGCAACAGTCACTTTTATAGGAAGAGCCATAATTTTTTTTTTCGTTGCTGACTCATGCCTATAATTAGCAACGCTAGCAAATCGCAACCAGCGTGTTTTGTATCATTCTACTTCCGTGCAAACTAAAAAATTCATTTTTACTTTGCTTCTTTACCTTGCAGGATCACAACGCAATTTCCAGAAAAGCTATTTCTTTGGAGCAATTTCAATAAGACTTTCGAAATCCTGTATACTTCATCCGCATAGCTTAAAACCTCGGCCACATATAACGATTTCCAGTAGTTGTTATTGATTCTTTTTTACAGGGGCCGCAATTCATACGCACAGATTTTAGTTTGCGAGAAATATTTCCATTACGTTCCACCTGTTTTCGCTAAAATTTATCTCGGTTCCGTTTATAGCTCTTCAAGAACATCGGTCTAAATTCTGCGATGTTACAACACACACTTATAACGCTCTGGATCGCTTACATACGTAATTTATTCCCGAAGCTCTAAGTATATAGTCCACAAACTTTGAACGTAGCCTAGACATTACGTATGACCTGGGGCCGTATTCTGTAATGCTTCGGATTTCGAAGAATTCGCTTTGCGAGCAGTGATTGGTCGCCGCCTGGGTGACACCCTCGCCTCGGGGCGTGCACGCATATTATGATGACGTCAGGCGCATGTCAATCATGCGGAAACCGAATGCGTGGTCTCCAGCGGCGCGAGGTGCTTCGGTGTGATTCGAAGGCGAAAACGAACTGCAGGCGTCGTATAATGCATGATTATTAAAAGTAAAAGAGTATGCCTTAATTAATTTCAAAGCACCTAATTATCCTACACACTCTTCGCTAAGCGTCAACCATAGATTCGCCCCGATGTCCTTTAACTGTGAAGTTGCTGCCATTGTTGGCCCCGGCTGAAAATAAATCTTTGCTGGCGTTTTGTATAACACCTCTAAACAGGCCGTATACCAGGGTGTAGGAATTTTTATTTAACATCTAATAAACCCACACGCTTCAAAGTGCAGCCTTATATTACCCCTCTCATTTTCCACATTTCCTTAAAACGTGCATTTTTAAGAAAACCGTGGGAACGGGGACATAACGCTTTTGTGCACCCCCAGCGTCCACCAGCATAGCAGGCCTTTTTCTGGTTAACATTTTCGACTTTTCCCTTTTTGTTTGTCCTCTTGAACACGTAATAACAGCTCTTCGGTAGAAGCAACAATGCATACATTGAGCCCCTTTTGATAACAGTATTTGGAGCACAAAAAACTTAAAATGGCGCTGAGAATTTTTTTGCGACACATTTTCCCTCAGCAGACGGACTAGCCATGCAGGATATATTAAGCAGCATTTACACCCAGAGTGCACTGGACGCATGCCTTACACACCAACTCACGCGCACGCAAAAGTGATCGAACGAGCGTGACCAGTCTTGAGACTATAAAGAGAGTCCATATTCTGGGCAGCCCGTCTAGCACATGAAGGACACACACACGTGCGGAAGAAAAGAAAATACATCTGTGGTACTGCACCGGCCATCAAGCTTTGATTTAATTTGCATGGACTATTCGCCATATTTGCGTCATGCCATTCGTTGAAAACAGAAATATCATGGCTATTCTGAGCAGCGCTCATGGTACAATGGTCCTGCGTGCTCTTTCGTCAATGTTGGGCCCGCCTCGCATCATTGGTGGCCCGAGCCATCAATGAGACTACACGAATACATTCTTCATTTACTGCGCCACAATAGCGTGATGCAGACGCATGCGAATTCGAGCAGAAACTGCTCCCCCCCCCCCCCCCCCCACCCTTTGTACTTTTATGTCTGCGAGCATAGTTCTCCAAGCCAACAACGGACCGAAGAATGAAATGAAGTCAGCGGACCGTGCCCAAGCATCGCTTAGCGATCAAATGACCTTGATACATGACTGGGAGGTCATGTCTCATGCCACGTGTGTATACTTCTCTGCTGAAGAGGAAACTTTAGCCCCGGCCCAACTCCGGTGCCGCCTATACAAATACATCTAAAAAGCGGAAACGCTTTTCTGAGATAACCACTCAGCCGAATTTAATGACATTTATTGCATTTGAGAGAGAAAGTTAAGTTCTAGTGACTGTTCAAGTAAAATATTGATTTAAGGTCTTATTATTTTAAAAGGAATTGTCAAATATTGGTTTGTTTGAATGAAATAGACGCACTAAGTTCACAAATTGATAGCTCTATACACCACGAACAGATATCGAAATTCTGTAAACTGCATCTGTTCGAACATCCAAGGCCGACAAATTTGATATATTATTTTATATCTTGCGTGAATGTTTTACATTGTTTACGCGGGATTTGCAGAAGTATTACTCACATATTATTGCATCCATTTGAGAGCTAGTTATGTATAATACATCAATATTGTCCGCTTTAGATGTACCATTAGATGCGATTTACGGTATTGTTAACATGATAATTTGATTTCCTGAAATTTTGATATTTTAAGCAATCTTTATAAAAGCTTGATGGCCTAAATCAAAAGTTCTCTGAAACTTTTTCTCTGAAATGCGACAAGCCTAATCAAATTTGGTGCAGCGGTTGTCGACAAGAACGACTTCTCCTTTTCCATGCATTTAGATAAGAGCCCTCGAACTAAAGCTTCCTCTTAAGAAGGAGACGCCGTTCGAAGACGGTCTGGTCGTTGACTAAACTGAGAGACACTTAAATCACTATTTCGCCTCCATAGTCACCAGAGAGCTTTCATACACTCATGTTCCTTCTCCTTACCAATTTCAGCAAATAGGCCTCGCGCGATCATTTCAATATATTATTCCATCTCTGGGTACTACAGTGTATATTTATTGTATTATAAACAGAGTACCCCATAGGTCATATATATATATATATATATATATATATATATAACCTATGGGGTACTCTGTTTCGTTAAGCCCTCGTTAACTCGAACTGATATCTCGACTTATTGGATAAGTCGTATTTTTGCCCTGCCACGGTATTCCATGGGTTTTTCACCCCTTATCTCCAATTGCCTCTGCGCCGAACTCCGGATATCTCGAAACCTTGACTGCGATGATTATAAAAAAAAGACCGTACCGAAACGATTTTTTTGTACTTCATTGCGGAGCTGTGGTATCACCAAAAAGTGAAACTAGGGCCGGTATTTCGTAGCGATGCGTTTTCCGATTCTAATGCGTTTCGTGCTTTTCGAGCGACGGCCCGCTCACGTTATCAACGGGATCAGCCGGCCGGGAGCGGTGAATGATAAGACTAGCGTATAACAAAGCATAACGCATCGCTACAAAATACCGGCCCAGGCCTGCAAGTTTTTCCCAATGCCTTTTGCTTGATCCTACTTCACCATCACGTACAGTTATCAGCCGGCTGATCCCAATTAATTACACGGGTGGAGCGTCGCTACGACCGCTGACCAAGCGCGACAAGAGTGCGAGAAAGAGTAGCGTCGGTCATACGCGAGCGCTTGTAAACATGCCATCCACGCACGGCCGTGGCTCGATGCCCGGTGCTCGGAGGCAAGTGTTGTGCGTGGCTGCGCTGGCGGTGGTCTGACTAAGCAGGGCGGTGGCGAGCGCCCTCTCGCGGCGTTTGCTCGCCACGCGCGGCATGGCGCTTTCGAGAGATACATATCTTGAGGCCATTGTTCAGCTGACTGCAAAAGGCGAAAACGATTTTGGAAGCCGGAAATACGTCGTAGACGTCAAAGCTTTGGACACCACCTAGTGTCCAAACACGGTGTCAACAGGCATCTGCGTTTGCGCTTATACGTGCGACGTCCGCCGTTGCCTATATACGACCGATGTGTCAGTTGCTGGATGGTACATAATGTCGTAAAAATTGTCTACCAAAAATACCGCTCCTAGGACACCGAGCTTTTAGTAGGAAATGTGCAGTTACCGGCGCCATATTGGAAAGGCGTCAGTTCGCTTTACGCGGTAGTTCCAGTTTTTACTACGTCGAGTTAACGGGGTATTACAGTATATATATATATATATATATATATAGCTTTTGTTGGTTAGGCATTAGCAGTCTCAATTTTCGCGTTCATGTGGCAAATATTGATAATCATGCAGGGAGAAGTTTTCTTTCTTTTTTTCCTTCTTTCAGCTGGTTTCATGTACAAAAATAAAAGTACAAAGATATACTTTGTAACTGACACATGGGGCGCATTACGGCACAATCATGAATGTTTGATCTTGTACCAAGCTTTTGAATTGTTTCTTATATTTGAAATGTTTCAATTGAATGCCTTTCGTCAAACGGTACATCGAATTTTTGAGATTTTTGTTTGCTGTGATAATTGCTGTGAACATGTTTGCGTTACCAAAGTCGAACTGTATAGGGGCCAGGGACCTTTATCAAGCAATCGTATACCTTTAGCCCCTTTCTCCCAATGCACACAAATACGCACACAACCAACACCGTCCGCACTATCATCCACAAAGAACAAATGGATGATGACGCTCTCCTCCAAACACTGCAACAGAGATATATAGCTACAGGTCACCGACCGGAGTACAAAGACTATCCACACGAGGAAGAAACCGATTTGGACACCGATATCAAAGAGACAGAAGTGAGGGCAGCCCTACACAGCATAAGACGTAACACGGCGCCTGGAGCCGACGGCATTCATTATGCCCTACTACGCAACCTCGACGAGCAGGCCATCCAGCAACTCACTGAATACTACAACGACAATTGGAAAAACAGCACGCTTCCACAAGAATGACGACACGCCAATATTACCTTAATTCCGAAACCTGGGAAACCCTTGTCTCTCCAAAATCTCAGACCCAGTTCACTGACTTCATGTATCGGCAAACTCTTCGAACACGTAGTTCTTATGCGCCTCCAGTCTTACCTCGAGGCGAACCGATTCTTCCCCATCACCATATCCGGCTATCGATCACGTCTCTCTGCGCAGGACATACTGCTTCAACTTAAAGATGGTGTTGTGAATGCTCCCAGTACAGCTGAAACCAGGGCAATCCAAGCGTTGGACTTGAAGGGGACCTTCGACAACGTCTCGCACAACCTCATTCTAAACAATCTTGCATCCTCCCGATGCGGAAAACGCATCTACGATTACGTCCGAGCCTTTTTATCTGACCACACGGCCACCATCGGCCTAGGTGAAATTCGGTCAGAGATCATAAAACTTTCTGGAAGAGGCACTCCACAGGGTTCGGTTCTCTCTACCACCCTGTTGAACGTGGCCATGTCAAAGCTACCACCGCTCCTCGAGAAACTTCCAAACCTGCAGCACGCCCGGTACGCCGATGATGTGACAATCTGGGTGACCACAGGGTCGGACGGCCGTGTTCAAGATGCACTACAGGAAGCAGTAAATATAGTACAAGAGTATGCAACAGCCGCAGGACTCACCTGAGCAGCTGAGAAGTCGGAGCTCCTGCTTGTATTAAAAAAACGCATTAAGGCCTACATACCACCAATCATAACATTGCATCTCAATGGCAACCTTATTCGAAGGGTTGTGCTAGGCCTTCACATACAATACAACGGGAAAGCCACACATACCCTACATATACTGCGGAAACGAATCACCCGAGTAACGCACATGATAAAGCGCATTACGAACCGCCGACAAGGGCTCCTAGAAAAAGATGTACTCCGAATCGGGAAAGCTCTCATAATTAGCAGATTAACCTACCACCTCCCCTACCCTAACCTGACTCAGACTGAGACGAACCAGATGGACACCCTCCTCTGTACGGCAATAAAGGAAGTCCTGGGTCTACCCCAACATGCGTCCACGCAGCTCCTACTACGACTCAGGGTACACAACACCATCCGAGAACTAGTGGAAGGCCAGCTTAACAGCCAGTTACAACGCCTCCAACGAACAAGGCAGGGGTGTCTTATTTTATCCTGTCTAGGATACCAAACATCAAGAAAGGCCGAACAGGAAGACCACACACTTCTCGCGCTTAGCATTCGAAACAAAGTTCACGTAGCCCCATTTCCCCGAAATATGCACCCTAACCGTTATAAAGGCCGGAGACGGGCAAGAGCTCATGCCCGGGCTTGAATCTTTGGCGATGGCACATTGGACACGCCGGTCCTTTACACCGACATGGCCCGGTACCCACAAAGACGTGCTGCGTGTTAAGTCGTACTAGATAGCATAGACACTCTGAGAGCTTCGGCCACGCTCAACACTGTGGACAGCGGCACGGTGGAAGAGGCTGCTATCGCCCTAGCCAACGTACACGCTTCAACCATATACCGGCACCAGATGAACCCATCACAGTGGTCACTGATTCCCAAACCGCGTGCAGGACTTTGGCACAAGGAATTGTGACAACCAATACACACCGCATCATTGCATCATTACACCCCATAACGTTACACAGGGTGCGTATCGTCTGTACACCAAGACATGTCTCTCTCCATGGTAATGAACGCGCTAATGCGGTAGCCCGAGAGCTCACTAACCGAGCGCCATTGGAAGAGCTGTCCAACCCAAATGACGTACCGACAGAACCACTGAACTACACTGAAACTCTACAACATTACAGAGATAGCAGGATACACTTCCCGCCACCACACAAGTCTCTTAACCGAGAAGATGCCGTCGCGTGGCAACAGCTAGAGACCACTTCATTCCCCTGTCTCTTTTAGCTTCACCTCTTCCACCCCACACAATATCCCTCATACTGTTCCTACTGTGGAGCGAAGCCCACAGTATATCATTGCAGCTGGGAGTGCTCACACCCTCCTGGCAACGCCCCTATTCCTTCAACTTCACCTTCCTCCTGGTAGACGGCGCTAACCAGCTCAGACCCACAAGAGCAGCGACGCCTGATCCAGCGGGCACGTGGGGTGGCGCGAGCCAATGGGGCCCTGAAGTAAGGGCTCCACCCTACGAGGAAGTCACCCCACCTCATGAACAATAAATGTTTTCTCTCTCTCCACACGATTGCACTAGGAATTAATAAAAAAAAAACATTAGATCGAATCAAATGAAGAGCAACACAAAACTTCTCTGCCACATTGTGCTTAACTTCTCCGGCACATTGTACTTAAGCTTGCGTGTTTTTTTCCTTGATTTTGACTTTAGCTTACGTAACAGGGTCGGACGTGGTGTATGCTTTCTTCATAAATAAACGCGAAGGCGCCGCAACACTAGTGGTCCAGGGCCCGTATTGACACGTATTGACATGTACGCATGAATTCTTAGTTACGAACAAGTGAAGTGAAGTGAGGTTTATTCAAAGTGTAGCAGTTTTACAGTACACTTTAGAAGAAGGGCAAAAGGCAAGATGCCTGAGAGTCATAGCATTTGACAAACAGCAGACAGTCGCCTAAAATTACAATGTGGGTACCCAGCGAAAAAATATTAACCCTCAAATACCACTTAAATGGGTTCGGACGTGGGTAATAAGTGAAGGAAACACTAAAGGATGATGGTAGAAATCATAGTCATGAGCATGACTCAGCAAAATGACAATGACTCAGCGAAAAATTTATAGCACTCAAAAACCACTGAAATGGGTTCGAACGTGGGTACTAAGTGAAGGAAACACTAAAGGATGCTGGTAAAAGTCATAGTCATGACCATGACTCAGCAAAAATGATGAACTCAGCAAAAAAATATAAACTAAAAAACCACTGAAATGGGTTCGGACTTGGACACTAAGTGAAGGAAACATTAAAGGATGGTGATAAAAGCCATAGCCATGAGCATGACTCAGCAAAAATGACAACGACTCAGCAAAAGAAAATAAACTCGAGAACCACTGAAATGGGTTTGGACGTGGGAACTAAGCGAATGAAACACTAAATGATGATGGTAGAGGGTCATAGTCATGAGCATGACCCATCAAAAACGACAATGACACAGCAAAAAAGATTAACACTCAAAAACCACTGAAATGGGTTCGGACGTGGGAACTAAGTGAATGAAACACTAAAGGATGATAGAGGAAGTCATAGTCATGAGCTTGACTCAGCAAAAATGACAATGACTCACCGAAAAAAAAGATTAACATTCAAAAACCAATGTAATGGGTTCGGATGTGGTACTAAGTGAAGGAATAGGCTAAAGATTTATGGTCGAAATCATAGTCATGAGCTTGAATAAGGCTTTCGCCTTAAAGTCTCTTAGGCCTAGTTAAAAGGGATCCTCAGGACTCCTGACATGAATGTCATGACATGCGTGTCATGCCATGAAACAGCCGTCTAAGTCTTGGTGCTCTCATGGTGGTTTCGTTAACTTCTTTGGTAGGCTTCCCGCACACTGCTTCGCATAACATCGATTCCCACAGGGCGTGTCATCTGCCGGGTTTTCTTCCTTTTTGGTTTTTCTTCAATATACTTGATATTACTGAATTTTACCTCTTTGTCACACATCGTCTTGCTTTTTTAGTTTAGTCTATGCCCACCTGCTATGCTCTGAATTCAAAGCAGCACTATGAAAAACAAGTAAATAAATAAATAAATACACAAAGAAATACACACATCCACTCTTTAAGGATGCCCCTATTGCATCAGCCCGAAGCGCGGAAGCCATTCCAGCATCGGCAGGCCAAGTTTAGCCACCGCTCAGTATAGGTGTACGGCACCACGTCAGGGCGATCGTATCAACTGAGCCGGAACGCCGTCACAAACGGTTTCATCACAGCTGTACGAGGTTTACCCGGTGACTACGAAGTCACCCGTTTGTTTGTTGCTCGTTTTTCTAACGCCACCAACTATTTATTATTATCTTTAAACCATGAATTATCACATGTGCAAATCAGTTATTTTTATGCTCAGCATCCCCACAGCAGGTTTATCTGCAGAGACGCCCGTATTGCGAGAAAGTAAGCTTTCAAGGCGGCCTGACGAGAACGGTCAGTTTCTCGAACGTGCCCGGCGGCCGCTAGTGCAGGTGGCGGAGAAACAGTGGCATAGCGCCACCGCAAATCACAGCATCTAAACCTTCAGACGTCAGAAAGGTCACGCGTGACAGCACACGCGTCATCGGCGATGAAGGCACCAGGTAACTTAGTTGCGTGGCAGCTCGTGCCCTTTGCATAGGTGCCCTATGAGCACAGGGAAAAGTCCGGCCACCGACCACGAAAAATAGTAAAAGGGACAAATAAAGTTATCCGCTTTATAAGCGCCATGACGCGTTTCCGTGAGATCACCGCCCATGTTGGTCGTCATGGCCGAAGATGGTCGTGAGGCATTTTCATCACCGAGCGAAAGAAAAAAAAACGTATTTTATTAGGCGATACACTTTTAAGTTCACTAATACTCTTCTGCACCGCCTTTGACTTTGCGCCGCACGACTCCGCCGAAGTGTGAGTGCTTTGTTGTTCATTTTGGCCCCCGAAGACGACCGAAGTGGTTCCTCGACTAAAGAAGCCCGCAAGTTATTGTACATTGGTTGGGCGGCTGCAATGAGCTAGCCAATTTGTGTTTGTAGAGTGATGGGCTGTAGGCGAGAGAGGGTGGAACACTGGGGGGCAAGCGCTGATATGTTTTGTGTATTAGAAGATCCGCATTTTCTTGGCAATCTATTGCATGTACGCTTGCAAAATGTCACTTCATTTTTTTCACATGGCCACATTATGTCTAATACAGTTCTACAGGATAATAAATAATACTCGTTCTGCAAACGTTTCCTTCCACCCTGCAATATATAGAGAAAACACCTTCAGTGACATGTATCGACAGATGAACGGTAAAGATACCTTAGCGGTGGCGAGTGCATTTATTTAAGTGTCGAGTGAGGTAAGGGCAGAGTTTTGTCTGCACCGCAAGCTTTCTTTGAAAAGCTTTAATTTTATTTGTCTTTCTTCCTGTGATCAACATAGTGGTCTCGGCTAACTTGAAACATATTCTCGTGTAAACTAGCACAAAAACCAAAGAAAAAAAACAATCTGGCGAATTTTCAGCCAGCTAACATGTAGATACTGTATACATTTATATATGTGCATGATAGGTTCATGTTTTTTAGGCCAGTAGGGCTACTTCTTGACTACAAAAGTTAAAGTGGGAAGCATCCAAATCCAATCATTTCTCTCTGGCTGCATAATAGTTTGTATTGCGTCACTTTTTAAAAATCTTTTTAATCATTACTGCTTAGAGCATACAGGCAAGAAGGTATTGAAATATACGGACCACGTCTTCTCTAAATTTTCGCTCTGGTTTGAGTGGCGTTGTTGTTGTAGCGAGCTTTGTGGAGCAATGCACCATGATCCGGCTAATTTCTAAGGAGTAGTTTTCATCTCACTGAAATATTCAAACAGTGAGCCACATAGTTCTGTTTACTAAAAAATCCAAATCATTCATTTGTCGGCGACGAATGCATGGCAATAATTACCGAGCTCTTTTCAGCTGGACTTTACACCGACGACAAAGAGTGCAAGCGAAATACGTCCAATCACGGCAAGGATTAGTGAACGATGTACCTTGGCTGATTAATGTTTAGGAAGAAAAGAAAACGATCTGCCGGCCCTAGCATAGTCGCATCTCTTTCGAGGTATTCCATTAGGGCGGGGAGCATCATTTCGGAGCATTGCTCACGCATCATTCGGTAGCATCAATTACAGAAGCTGGAAATGAACTGTAATCTCTAAACCAGCTTCGCTCACATTAGCGGAAGGGGCAGCAAATAAAAAGCGGTGAATAAACTGCGCCAACTCGGTTCTATGTAGAAGTTCTGGAGTTACAGAACGACTTTCTTTTTCTAAGAAGGATGAAAAACACGATAGTTTCAATTTATATTGTTCGCGATGAACAGTAGGCTGCGTCAAAGGTGTTAATGTGTAACAGGAAGTATAGTAATTTGAACAACTCAGCAGCAAAAAAAAAAAAAAAAAAAAACAGGCTCATCGCAAATTAGGATTCATCTGATGCCTAATTCAAGAAGTTTTTCTTTCGTCAACCCAATACCATAAGTAGAAAAGACAGAATGAAGCCGCAAATACAATGGCGCAAGATAAGTGCCACATTTAATTAAAATGCAGCAAAAATGAAAAAAAAGAAATGAAAGTGAGCGAAATGTCAACGTGCCGCATTTGGGAGCCAAATCCCCGTTTTGCGCATTGCACGTATTGTGAATTCAGCTGCCGCAACGGCCATCCCACCGTCCACGTTGTTTGATATTTGTAAATGATTAGCAAGCAAAGCTTAGCGAATACGGGGAGGTATTTTTAGCATAAATGTATCAAGAACACTACATTATCTCAGTTTAGTAGCGCACGGTATTAGGCTACATCTTCTGCATAACACGTTCAACTTTCCTTTGAAGAAGTCGGTAAGGTACAAAAATTGCTTGCGGCCTCAACCGGCATGTTATGCACGGTTCAAAACCTGCAAGAAACCTCGCTGTCGCTGCAGTCATATTTTACAGCAAAGCTTCCGCACAGGTTTTCTTGAGGCGGCGGGGGCACCAAAGTGGGTCGTCGTAGTCGGTATTGAATGCCGGAAACAGAACCGCCAACAACGCAGCCTGCGTCGGAACCTCGAAGCAACCCTATAAGAACAAGCCATTGAAACGCGCAGCCGGACATCAGCGTCGATAGAGCTAGCGCAGCTTACAGGAAAATTCCCCAGATGTAGCGGATACTTAGAAGCCCTACGTTCGGATATAGTCAAGTATTGGAGAAGACGCAATTACTGCAAAGGAATTGCGCCAGATGTCGTCAAGTGCTCGAAAAATCGTGGGAAGATTCCGGGTACTGGCACAACAGACCCATGATACTTTCGAAGGGTTTTGATAGCTCCTTGAAGTAGCTTCGCTGTCCTTGATGTGCGAGTTGCTCGGATTTGCATACTTTGCGAAGGCGCGTCTCTTTTATTGCGATAGCAATTTTATGAAGGCTCGAGGTAAGTTCATGCCATCCCCGATTGAGTGCAACGTCGGCGTCGGTGTACTGCCCCACTATTAGACGGTTTTAGTATTGCGGAAATGGCGCCACGCTAAACGCAAAAAAAAAAAAAAAATACCGTGGTCAGACTGCGCATGCTCAGAACGCTATTGCAGTTTTGCGCGTAGCGTGTGTCCGCTATTTTTCAATATAGCGGAGACGCTAAACGATCGCCAAGTATGTAGCGTTGCAAACATGGCGGCACCCTCGGCCCTTTGGCTTGACCATGCAGGCTCTTTTCAAGGCTTGGCGTGGATCCACACGGCTAGTTTGGTTGTCGAGTTGCTCAGTTTGATGCTTTGACTACTCGCAGCTAGATGACGCGGCGAAGTTTTGCGCTTAGCGGCGCATCGTTGTCTTACGGTATACTAAAACTCAATCGAACAGCGTTCCGCAAAGATTTAGCGTGCGTAACACGCTAACGCTAACGCCAGCATTTTCCGCAATACTAAAGGTCTCTATTGACAGCGGCGCGTGAAGTTTAGCAGAGAGAGAAAGGCAAACATTTATTTTGCTCCAGGTCCGGATTCTGTGCGTTATACGGTCTTCCGACACGTGGAGTGCGTTTGCCTGCAAAAACGATGAACCGAAGTAGACACGCCGTCAACGCTCCACGCAATCAGCTCGATGGTGGAGCCAGGCAAACGCTCTGCCTTCCGCGGCTGGCATGACCGTTGTACGCAAGCGGGCTATAACCATGCACACTAGCGTTCCTGTTGAGCTGCTGTGTATGCACAGGTGTGAGCACAACGGACCAGCGTTGCCATAATCTTTTGAAGCATGTCGCTAAAATGAGACCAAGCAGTGGCTACGTTCCCGCTAAATTTAGCTGCAATGTCGCTAAAATTGTCGCTTACGCTTTTGATTAAATTTTAGTCAACCTATAGACGTTTTTCAACACTATAATATACACTAGCAAGGCGTAACCCATTTACCGAAATGTGTCACGTTTCTCTAGGGCGCGCGAAGTGAGGAATAAGTAGTGAATTTACCAGCACCCTGTTTTGTGAACTTTTACAATGATATTATACTTACATAACGACGGACAATGGCTGCCGAAATGTGTGTTCTGTGAGGTTGCAAAAGCACCACGGTTGCAAAGAAGGAATACCATTTGAATTTCTTATAAAACACAAAGGTGCGTTGTCTCGACATTAACCCTGAAAATGCTCTAGTTCTTGGTGCGCCTTAAAGGTTGTAGCGAAATTCTGCAACTCGCACAAGGTCGCATGTTAATACGACGATGACGATTACGTCTCCTTTATGCAGGCCAAACACTACTCTTCCACTCCTTGGCCTACCTGAAGGCTTTTCGCAGTATGGATTTGTCCAAAGCCCATGCGACAAAGAAGAAGCGTGTTCAGGTTCGCGTGAACGAGCTCAGCCGCTCCTATATAGACTGTAGAAAAGCGCACACGCTTTTCTACAGTCTGCCTATTTGAAAAGAACTAGTGGGCTGTTCGCTATTCAATAAATGATGGCGTAGCCTGAATTTTCAAGAAGCCGTGGGCCTACTCCTGAAAGGTTGAAATAGAACAGTTGAGGGAATGACGAGAGTTAAGGAAAGGATAACAGCGACCCCATGGGAATGCGATGTAGTACAAGGGGGAACAAATTTAGAAAGAAAATAGAAAAAATATATATTACAGAAACCATAGAAAATTAGTTTTAAAGTAATCTAATCACATAGGCGGACCACATAAATCAACTGGGGACACTAGCAATACTTCCGAAGTGCGCTTCTGTGATTGATAATGGTGTTTGATAAGGGCGGCACGAATTATGGTTGACATGTTTCGGTACACGGCATGACAGCGTTAACACGACGATTACGGCAGCATGATTTAAGACGGCATAACGACAATGCAACCACAACAGCGGAACGACGACGGCGACGATGGCGGCATGATGTTACAACGATATAACGAAAGCGTGACGACCATGGCATGACAAAGGCTGCCCACGTGCGCTTTCTTCTCCGGTGGTTGGCTCTATGACGGCCTGGTACTCCACCGTGGCTTTATATTCGCGATCATTCGCACCTTGGGAGTCCGTCTCGGCGAAGCTGTGGTGAGCCGGCAAGACGAAACGGGGAATCTCCAAAAGAGACCCGCAGACAACTTAGGCGACAAACGCGCCTCGAGATAGAGGGATCATATCAAATTTCAGACAGCATGAAGCTCTTACGTAACAGACTTTCTGGAGGACACCTTGCTGCCCACAAGACTCTAGCGGTCTGCTACAGCCCACTGCTAGCCCCGCCTATGGGACGCTACCTACCCCCTCTAACTGTTCTCTTATTCCTCTATCCTCTTTGTTCCCGCTTCCCCCTCCCAACAGAGGCTTAGCCGTGCTCCCATTTGGGCTGCAGAAGTATGTGCCTCTTACTCACCTCAACCTTAAACTTAACCCCCCGGGTCTTTAACTGAAGGTGTTTATTGGAGCGATGTTTTCTCCTGCTCTGGAGAGGGAGTCTTCACGATTTAAAAGAAGAGGGAAAGGGGGATGGGTGCCTAGGCTCCAGCGTGGTAGCAATGCGAGAAAGGGGGTCACTTCGTAGGCCACTTAGTATGGCACAGCCGCGCCGGCTCTAGCTTGAAAGCGATATGAAACGGGGACCGGACAGAGTGGGCCGACATGCTGGTAACTTCGTGTGCGCTGTGTTCTCGCCGCTTAGTTCGCGTTTAAGGGAGAGGTAGCACGATGACCATTTCGCTCGCTACTGCTGCCGCTCTTCCTCACTCCAGCTGTTTTGACAGCGAGTATGCGAGCTCATCGAGTGATATGTGTTCATGTTTGCATACGATAGCGTGGGAACAAGCTTGCTAATTTAGTTAGTAAGCGAATGTTTGCATGTTTATGGAGCCGATAAAACTATTATCCTTACTTTGTATAGCTGTCTACTAATTTGCTATAGCAATCGATTCTTCGCTTTTCGGGCGAAACTGCGAGCACTTCTTCGACACAATTACTCTTGCTAAAATAGACTGTAGCAAACCGGATATTTGTCGTGGTTAACGCCCCTACCTTTACCCCCACATCTGTCAATAGTTTGCCGGTAGCCACTGTTGGCTACATTTGGGCCAGCGATCAATGTTTGATATTTAGTCAGACTTCCTACAGTACTTCGCCACATCCGCGTCTCATTTCCCCTTCCGCATATACTGTCATCTAGCCACAGCGTTAATTGCCGCAACGTCTGGTCTGCTCAAAATATAGTACTGTCTGCAACAGCGGGCGCGGCACGAATGACCAGTCCCGTGAATGTGACAATAATGTGCAGTGTAGCTAGAATCGTATTCGAGTACGGGCCTGATTATTGATCCCTGTGACGTGGTAGACTTGAAGGTCGACATAGCTAGAAGCAAAATATTTGAATCAGCGGATTTCACGTGCCGTCGCAGCACAAAAATGTGCCCTCGATAATCCTTTCTCATGCAGTAATTTATTCGGTAACTAGTGCGTGTGCTTTTGGTGAGAAATAGACGAACGCTTTCGCTCTGCTGTTGCTTGGCTGCGATTCTCCTTCTGCGTTTTGTTTGGAGCTTTACTTTCTTAGTATTTACATAAAGGTTTTCCGCATGTAGTGAATTCAGCTGGAAACAGCTGGTTATTCTGTAATGTTTTTTTTTTGTTTATTGTTTGCTGTATTTTTTTTTCTTTTCTTCATTAAGAATACCAGGAGCTTCTGCAAGTATTATGAAAGTAATTGTTTTAATAAAAATTGCAGAACTGAGCACGAGCAGATTAGTCTGGGGCACGTCGACGATCCTACATTAATAGTCAAGAAAAGATATTGTCTTTTGCGCTTGAGATCATGGCTTAGCGCTCAGTATGCAGTGCACTGTTTACCACCGCCCATAAAAAATAATGCTCTATTCTATGCTCAACACTTTTCATTATGCTATGGACATTTCATGTTATATGGGCCCGATTTCTTGGTTATCTTGTACTCCGCTAAAGCTTTTGCCTAGTGATCGGTGTGACGATTAACTGTTTACTAGACGGCCTCTTGTGATCTATAAGACAGCCTCCACTATTAAATACAGCTTTAAAAAATAAGATTCAATTTGACTGAATCACCGGTAGGAAACACTGTGAATTCAGTTAACAGACATCAAGACCTGGTAAATGTTTACCTCCTGTATAGCGGGTAATGAACACAAGTAAAAAAAGAGCTGATCTAGCAAGCTGAACTCTGCCGCATAGGTTTCTCACTTAACTAAAAGCTGGACTTTCTAAACCGAACCTTGCAGTTTCACAGTAGCATGGACATTGGCTTAGGATATGAGGAATTATTACATCATCAACGCTGTGTTGACGACCACCGGTATCTGCCATCCCTATAAGCTTAACGCGTAGGCATGCGTGAACACCATACCCAAGCATACACACGAACGGGTCGCTTTTGTGGTGGCAAATAAATGCTTAAGATACTGACATTTCAATAATGTCAGCCAGGTCTAAAATAATGCTAGTTCTCACTCATATATCCTGCGTTGGAACGCAAATATGCTAAGCTTTCTTACAATGTCCGCTCATGAAAGACATTAAAATGTTGGTCTTCTCGATGGGCTTATGGAGGGGTTTTGTCGGTAAGTTAATTCTCGATAATGCCCCAGGAATGTGGTAGCCACTAGAAAATGAAACGGTGTCCCTTCTTCAGGTGTGTGGGGTGCCTTAAATGCGAAACAGATATTATTTATACGGACCTTTCCTCAATGCTTGAGAGTAAGCTCTGCGGTGCCGCTTTCGAGAAAGATCGACCGTTTGTGTATGTAGTTGTTGGTAGTTAATTAAAGGCGAAGCGAATGGCTGCATGTTTTCTTTCTTTCTCGGGAATGCTGGCAATATGGCATGGTATTTCATAACTGTCTTATGCGTGCTGTAAGGCCTGTGCTCTGTATTATTTTTGTGAGCGTTTCGGGATAGCATTTTTTATGAGCGTTTTGGGAAAATTATAGCTAATACATGGCGCTGTATGGAGGAGTTCAGGCAGGCAGAAGGATGCGGGAGCATTCCAACTGTAAGTGTGAACAAGTCGATATCGTGTGGCGGGCGTCTCCTTCCAACAATGAAAGGGGACAGTTTTGACAGGTTGAATTCAGTGGGAAGAGCAGCGAGCTCCTAGTAAATGGCACGGGGGCGAAGGGGGGAGGGGGGGGGGACGGAGAAAGTAGGCAGCACAAAGACCTCTTGCAACTGCTGTTAAGCGGATCAGCTGGAGGTTGGATAATGCTATGTCGTGTACTCTTGCTTTCTAACACATGTTGTCCTTTTGCTGTGCAAGATGCAGATCGTAGTAACATATTCAGCATTTTTTCCTTGAGTGTCGCAGCACTTTTCGAAAGGTCCGTCATTAAAGTTAAATGGTAAGAGGCTTTCCCGCTTTACACTTAGCGGCGACACTCAAGATATGTATGATGTCAAGCAGATGCCATTTTAAGACTGTTTTCGCAAGTATTCGTACCTTCGTGCAATGAAAGCATTTGTGGCTCGCGCATTAATCATTTACTAAAGACGCCTTCATAGTAAACATTTGATAATTTGTTTACTTCGTTCTTGGCCATGTTATGTAACATTATACTAACTTACAAAGGTTTTTCCACTTTTTTTTTTCAGATGCTAACTTACAAGTGAAACAAACTCCCACGTATCTTATTCCAGTACAGTTATTTCTTGTTCTGCGCTTTCTCTTTCCATTCCTGCTAGCTTATGTCGAGTATGTCGCTCGCGTATCATCAGGCTCCTTCGTCTCTTAGCTGCACTCTGTTTGTAAAAGTGCGACTCCCTCACCTCTCAGAAATAACATAAGTGCTCTGCTGGGCTGGTACAACAGCAAACCTCCTTTCATTCCTTCAAGCTGCCAGACCCAGTCCTATGACCTCTTAAATGGTGTTTTTGCTCCTAAGTCATGATCCCTATCGTTCCTGGGCAATGTGGATGGCCGCAGAGCAAGTTTTCAAGAATACTGAGACAAATAATTGCTTCTGCATCTCTTTGCGCTCTGCCTTCAAACGCCGCTTTCTTTACGCCAACGATAGCGAACACGGTGTCTTCTATGTTTAAATATACCCATGAAACAGGACAGAGTGTGTCTGGACATGCTAGTCGATATAACACACCGTTAAGCGCCTCTTTTGCGCGAACTATTCTGTGAAGGAGTCAGTGGTTTAGTCAGAATGGCCGTTCATACATGATTCTCTTATCTGTCCAAATGTTAGAAGAACGGGCCCCGCTACCCCGTATTCCGTTATCGGAATAGAATAAGAAAGTCAGCTAACAAGGGCATCGTAGGCTCAGCTTAGGCTCTCCTGTATCAGGCTAGCACTCTCTAAGAGGAGCTCGACCAAACGGCCAGCGTACAGGGATGCTTCATATACGACAGCGATCAAAAGTGGGAGGTCGGCCTACAGTTATACCGGACGTTCAGTTAATTTCACCGTTTTCCGAAGCTTTGTCGCTGACAAGGTCGCTGTAACTGATACAATGAAGGAAAAATTATCAACTAGACTGCACTTCCGGAGTGAATGGGTCGCTCGCCCTGAAAGCTTATTCGATGAAACTGTTGGAGCATCCTGGTACAGCACAAAAAAGAATTGCCCTTTATATGTACACTATATACTAATATGTAGACTCCGGACCTGAAAAAATAAATATTCATCTCTCTTTCTCAAACAAGGCGGTCAGACATACTAAATCCACTTAGTCCTAGTCAAGCTTATAAGGCATTACAAGCCTTGCGCAGTTTAATTAAACATAGCCCTTGCCCATCCGGTTTTTCACTTGCATAACGACTACGTGTAGCTGCCGCCCTTTTCATATCCGGAGCTCGAATATCTGGAGCATGGTAACGCTGTTCATCGAATATCTTTTTTTTCGTTTGCCTTTAACACTGATCAATATTTCTGATCAGTAGCACGCAATCTAGGCTGATGTTATTACATGAAATCGATAAACTCGTCTTGTGCTCAAACCAGTGCACTGAAATGTGTACTCGGCTAGCACCAGTATATTTTTCTCCAGACTCCCACTATGAGCACTACTTTGCATTCAGCCTGTGGATATAATAGTGTCAAACAATATGCTGATTGCTCATTTTTGTTATTTTTAAGCGACACACTAATTCTATGTGTTTCTTACAATGTTCTGTAATTAACTCAAACACCCCGTCTAACTTTTTGCTTTGTAGTACACTATTTTTTTTGTGTTCGTAGCAAATGTTCGCTTATATTGGATAAAATAAAGAAGCTGTGAATAAATGATGACAACTTTCCTGCGAAGATACCTCAGGGGTGCAACACGCAATGTATTTCTCGGATACTTTACGTGTCTAAACTGCTTGAACATATGCGAAAATATGCATAATTGCTGTTATCGCTGTATTTATTTACTAATACTTTTTGAGCAGAATACCATTGAACGAAGCTTGGCGGTGCGGTTGACGGTTAATCGTTTCCTATCGAAAGAGAAAGCTGCAACATAAAGAAAAAGGAACTTACTACCCTTTCCTCCTCAAAAAAACAAGGTCACTCTTGCCTTCAAGGCTTTAACCCTCACATATCGACCAATCGCGTTCCTTCAAAACTGACTCTTCTTTGTTCTTTCACACACTTTTATGGGTCTTCTGGCCTTCAAATCGATCATTTGATGACATCGTTTATCTCAATGATTAAACTTATATTAAAAGAAAAAAAAACAGAAGGGTTGTGCCGAGATTAGAATGCTTGTATGGTTACCACAGGAAAGAACCGAATAATATTATCGATAGAAAGATGGCTAATAAGGTTATTACAATTCCGTTTTCGCGCGGAATCCTCGTTCACAAATAACCACATTTTCTTAGTCGGCGTCCAGTTATTTCCCTTCTCGTGTTTCGGTTTCGTATGTACATTTCCGCCCTTTTCCCGCGCTACCTAATCCGGTGTGACGAGAGAACGGGAAGAGGGCCATATTCGTACGGCCAGCTGGCGAGCGATACCCAACAATGGCAAGAGTGTTTTTTCGTCCCTGCTCCGCCACTGTTTTTGTCGAAGAGAAATTTGTTGCGACACTTCGTCGTGGCGCCACCCTTTCGATTGCCCTCCCGTGAGGAGCTTCCTCCATTCAGAAGCCGACCTTTCCTTCCCCGCTCCCGCCGGGACCGAGCTCGTTCAGCCCGCCTTCCGCCGCGACTGGCTCTCTAATGATTGGCCGCCCAAGTCGTGGTCACGTGGCAGACTACGCGCGCTTCCATAAAAGGGCGCCGTTTGCTCGGGCGCCAAACTCGGAGCGCCTTGCACGGCACGCCGTCAATATTTCACTGCGTGCTTCAGTTTCCACCACCAAGCACGTCACGAAGGACAAACTGTGCCGAGATCGCTGCGTAGTCACCAGGCGTTATCGCACGTGTGACATCATAGGGCTTTTAGGGTGAAGAATAGGGAAGAACTCGCATAGCTTAGCGCCTCTTGAGCGCAAATAGAGAGAGTGAGTACATAGAGAAGTCGGAAGTACCTCGGTTTGTACAGTTTACTTCAGTCCCGGTAGCTGGTCTCAGTAAAAAATCTCGCTTTGAGAGTAATTTCGACAAGGAAACACGATACAGTGGTAGATCTTGAAACCGGTTCGTCTCTATCTGGCCATCGCTGCAACATCTCCTTCAACTATGGCGTCTTCCTTCGCCATGCTACTGTTCGTCATCGTCTCATTGTGTTCGCACCTCAGCGTAAGTGGGCTCGTCCGTTTATTAACGCAACGCCTCGGCACTTTTGCAGTTGCCAAAAGATATAAGCGCATGCTGAACAAGAAATATGTCCTGCACGAGTCATCGGGCATTCCTAAGGCATTGAGTCGTTAATGTGTGGCAGAATTGTACCACCCTTGTTCCACGTTTTCAAAGATCACAGAAAAAAAAAGTGATTCGCCCTAATACTTACGTCAGCAGAACACTTTAGTTCTGTATATAAAGTGCAAACACATAGTGGCAAGCATGAAAGCGAAATTAATTTTAGAATTAAAGGGAAGTGATGCTCACTTTCAAGAAGACAGAAGTGGCGCGGCCTTCGAGGTTAAACTTCGTCATTAGATACTCCTTTAATATAGGTATAATAGGTAGGTTTGCTTGTATACTCTGCCGACATTCGTCGTTAATGCATTGCACATATATATCGTGCTCTCTTACTATGCATATAATTTTCTGGCAGGCGATGATTCAGTTCCAGAATTCCGTTAATACTGTTTAATATCTGCTTTTGTTGCTTGCTCTTGCTTATTTGTTGGTTTTCCTTCGCTCTTCATTGTCACTGGATAGATTGTTACGGGGAAAGAGAGGTTTAAATTATATTTACAGAACATTTACAACAGGCAGACAAGGCGTACAAGATGCAATAAACCAGTCCGCGCGACATCAGAGAGCGTCGTCGTCTTCTGTGTTGTCCTCAGCGTTGTCTCTAACATTACTTGGTAACAATATCCTTGACGTTTTCAGAGCAGGCTGGCAGGCCTATTCCTGAAAGCTGGTGTCACCTATTTCAGAACAACTGTTGCACCAAAAGTTCGTTGACCTTCGCGGGGCACTAAATGCAGATGTTGCTGGCTAATGCTAGAGGTTTTGCCGCGCCATGCACTAGAAATTGCAAGAAAAAGATGATCACGCCCAAATGGACTTGATATTGCACAAATATTGATTATTGCTTCCAGAAAATTGGAGAACCTTCTCTAGAGAGGTTTCACAAGCAGTAGAGCAGCAAGTAATAGTGAGCACCAGTGCCTGGCACAATTTAGGCACGCAAACTAACTTGATGCTCTTCTTTGCTCATTGAGCGTGTCTGTATACGTCTGTGCTTGCGGGCTTCTATGTCTGCGGTGGTGCGCATTTGCCCCCAACGCGATATTATAATACTCCGCATTGTGTGCGCTTAGAAGCGCGTCTCACCGCTTCGCTGAAATTCCGTCGATCTGCATAACATGTTCCTGCTTTTAGGTTCCTTTCGCCCAGCTTTCAGGGGTGATGCTTTGTTGTATAATTATTAATATTATTATGATATTTTTTACATTGCGTGTTTCCTACCGTGAAATAAATAAATATGTTTTAGCTTTTGTTGAGGATACGAAAGGAGCGTGAGCAAGTCGTAAGGACCGCGCAACGAGCGATCGAATGAAATATTTGAGCGTAACGTTAAGAGATAGGACGATGGCCGTGTGGGTAAGAATGTGGACTGGCACTGCCGACATTTTTGTGAAAATTAGGAGGAACAAATGGAGTTGTGCAGGTCATGCGTAGTACGTAGGGCAGATAACCCGTGGTCTATTAAGAGTGACAGAACGGGCACCAAGGAAAGGGAGCAGTCGAGCATGGTAGAGAACTAAATAAAGGTGGTGCGATGAAATTAAGAAGTTCGCAGGCTTAAGATGAAATCAGCTGGTGCAAGGTAGCGATAATATGAGATCACTGGCAGAGGCCTTCGTCGCGCAGTGGCTAAACCAGCTTGAAAGGCAGGGACTATGAATTCACGGAGGAGAGATTTGGCGTTGGGATAGCAAGAACAGACCACCCTAGTTGCAACAGGACAGTCGTGAGTTCGAACCCCACCAAAGATAAGGATGTTTTTTTTTTCTGTTCTTTCTTTACTACAGCGTGACTGACAGGCCCAACGGATGCCTGCTTCTAATCTGTAGAATATCTGTGCGCTTTAAAAACGTGCTGCATTCGTAAGTCGGTGGCGTTAAACACAAGCTCACCGGACTACACCATCGCTATTAAATAACACAGAGCCATCGGAATATGCGTATATATATATATATATATATATATATATATATATATATATATATATTACTTGCAATCATATTGTCATGTCTTATTAGTAGAGGAGGAACATATATTGAAAGTAATTTAAGTATCAAATTATATAGTTCCGTGACAACGATTTTGAGAAGGCGACGAGAAAGCGGACACCATTTCTAACTTAGGTAAAATGCAACAAAATGAATAACATAGAAATAAGTACAATGTAGTACCAGAAATATTACGGAATCTTACTTACTGAAAGGACAGAAATCATAAGGATCATCTAGATTGCATAGCACTAACCTTAAACTAATGGTGAACTAGATAGCACGGTGATATTTTTCATTTATGTTTGGTGATTAATATATATTCTAGCTTGCAACCTATAGAGTTTATTTCTAGTTTTCTTTAAAAAATTATAACGCGAAGATAATACACTTCCACAAATTTCAAATTTTAATTCATGTCAGATGCTCATTAGCACAAGAATTTTCTTTTTTTTTTACTATCAGGCCTCCTATGAACACGTATGCTGTGGTCAGGAATCAGTCATCAAACAAAGCTAGCTGATGAAGGAAATATCCATAGAGCCAGAGCGGGCTACGTTTTAAAGAGAAATGACGGCGAACTTCGTTTTCTCCCTGTAGCTGTATTCGAAGCGCTCAAACTTGGTTCGATAAATAGCCTAGGGCCAACAATTCTTCAGTCCTTCATTCTATGAATGCGAAACCTCTTAAGAAAACTGATGAAATCGTGTGCCTATAGCACGAGTCACATTCTTCTCATCGTTTCCGCAGTGCCGGCCTTGCAGGTGTCTCCGTGACGATCACCAGTTAAAGTCCAAAATTGCCGAAATTTGACTATATTATGAGGTTTAAAAATTTTACTTATATTTTCTAGCTCCTTTGACTTGTACATTCATTTTGTCCTCACGTTTTGACTTCTTGTGCCTTTATTTTCTTGGAGAAGTAATTCAAAGCAGTGAGCTAATTTATGAAGTACCTGCTTCCCTAACACAGATAGACCTGACGCTGTAGCTCCATTCGCTCTCTTTTCCTTTCATCACCTGAATCATGCAATGAAGGACCGCGAAGACTTTCACCCACCGTGTACCAACGCCTAATGAGCGAAAAAAATAAATCATGATAAATTGAAGCACTGAGTGGGCTCTCTGTAATCCCGCAAGGCAGCGGACTTATGTACGGAATAAACCTCCTTAATCCAACGAAACTTGTGGATTAAATGTGCAGGAAGCTGTTTCCGCATTCTGTGCTGGTTAAGAATGCACCATATTTTTACGTGGGCGGCAAATCCTGGCCAGTATTTCTAAGGCCTCGGTCACGTAAAATACATTTTTTTTTACTGAGTTCGGGCTAGCTCCCCGCTAATCACGGGATTGCTCTGTGAATGGCCAATCGCGGCCGCCAGTTAAAGAATATACAAGTTTCGGGAATACGGGCCCATCTTGGTTGAAGGGCACCTGAAGAACGACACTAAATCACTTTGGACTAGGAAATTATTCTTCCAGCGCTCTTCTTCTATTCTCTTCGCAGAAAAAAAAGTTAAACTAGCTGTCACTGGTGACAAAGAAGACTGGAAATCATTTCCTTATTAAATTTGACGCCAAAATCTCGGCAAGTTGCGCACGGCAGTGTGTCGGCAATGATTTATAACTATGTTATCGTGTCTTAAATATTTAGTCTCTGGCAAAGGTAACTTACTAGGTTACACCTGTCGCTATTTTCGAGTGCAGCGAAATACTTGTTTACCAATAAATAGTTTACCATACCGGAGTAGACCGACGTCAAAATTCATGACGTCACAAAAAATCTGGGGCAGAATTCACAAAGCTTCTCGCCTGTAAGTGACCTTTGCCATTGTCTGGGCGCCTTTGCTAGTAGCATGTCGGACACCACCATTGGTTTACCTCAGCACTTACGAACAGTTCTAGCGTAAGAACATTTTTGGGAATGTGGGTCATGATGCGAGAACTTTCGGGCTGAGTCATTACTCGTCCTTCGCTCCCAGCTTTTCTTTTTTTCTAACTTGACAGGACCTCGTCTTTAAGATCAATGCAAGGAGGCTCGGGGTCAACTCCAATTTTCTATTCAAGTGCGTGAGAAACAAAGCAGGAATGCTGTCTTTATAGACAACCGCTGAACCGAGTTGAATGAAATTTTTTGCATTGTATAGAGAAGGATAGATTGCGATTCCTGTAAGTAGAACATTGAAAATTGGCCTCAACTGATTACAGAATTTACAAAAAATATGCTGAAAAATTTGAAGCACGAAGTTTACACATTTGTACTGCACCGACGCCAGATATAGCAGTCTTGTAATGTGCGCCTGTTAAAAATGTCGCAGCCTCGCTCGAAAGGCAAAACATCGATTGCGATAGCAAATTAGTATAGAGCTATACGAAGCAAGGATAGTAGTGGAATGGCCGTATAAAGTTGTAAACATTCGCTTCCTAACTAAATAGACAAGCAAGGTGTCACGCGCGCACAGGTTAACATGAACTCATCTCGCTCGATGACCGCGGCAACTCGCTTAGAAAATGCTGGAGTGAGATAGCGCGCCAGCAGCAGCAGGCAAATTGCCCTTCGCGCTGTCTCTCGTCTCGCTTCAACGCGAGCTAAACGTCGAAAGCAGAGTGCATACGAAGCTACTGGCACTCGGCGCATGCACTTTGTCCCCATAGCAGATTGCTTTGAAGATGAAGCCCGTGCTGGTGCGCACTTTGTCCGCATCGCAGATCGCTTTCAAGATACGGCGCCCGAGCGACTGCGCTGTGAGCAGCAGCCGACGGAGGAGAACGCCCCCCCCCCCCCCCCCCCCCCCTCACTCCTTCTCCGTCGCCTTGCCCCCGTGCCTCGCGCGCGCGAAAGACGACCGCGCGCTTCCGGCCTGCGCGCGCCTTCCTCCCTCGCGTTCGTTACATTGAGCCGCGATTGCCGGATCATCCTCGTACGCTTTCACTCGCACACACAACGTACGGCGAGCGGCAACGATTTTACCGCCGCTGGGCTTTATACGAAACCTCACGACTACGGCGACGACGACGGCAATGCCGACGGCAGAAACTGCTCTTGGAGTGTCCATATAATTGCTATCGCAATAAACACTTTAGCGGACAAGCGTGATATAACACTGTGCATCTCGCGTAGAAATCGCTGCAATGTAAACGAGGGTTTTGCAAAAAGTCCTACTCGCAAATTGTTCCGGAGTAACGTATATTACATTAGTTTTGGCCTCTTTAGATAACTTCGTAGAAGCAGTTTACATAATTATGTTGTCTTTAATTCATGTGTTATAAATTGCACACTTGATGCTTCTGCTCTCTTGTGCAATTTTCAATATGCTTCGTCAAAAAAACTGATGGCCTTAATATACCTGATTAAGGTCACTAGGTCTCAGTTTTTCATTTAAATGCAACAAGCCTGATCGAATTCGGTGCACTGGATGCTCAGACACTTTCTCGTTTCTCATGTATTTAGACAGGAACTCCTGAGGTGAATACTTTTATATACTTTATATACTATACTTTTATAGACAACATTGACACGTTCCACGTTACCAACACCGCTAACGAAATACTGATCTTTAGAGCCACTTTAAAGCACTAGAAAAAATGTTAACGTGCAGAAATGCCCTATTTCCGTTGCGGTCGCAATTCTATACCAAGCATAACGTTTATGGCGTGATCCGCGTTTGCGGAAGCAGTTTTTACAAATGATCTTGGTCCGCCTACTTTTACTCACTATGGCACTGCGGCATGTTTTCTTTTTTTCGCTTTTTGTTGCCGCACGGTATAACTTCGGTGCGAAGTTAACTATAAGCAGCAGGCCTGTTTCACGCAGATACTGCAACAATGACTTATATATTGTGTTATCCGTAAACCCCGGCCCTGGGTTATAGCTTTGTAGGCCGCTTCTCATTGCTCGCATATGCGAGAGTGCAAGCCTTGGCTATTTTCTTTTTTGTTCTTGTGCTGGCGAGGGCCATGGTTCTGCATATTTCTGTGTTCAAATACGATACTAGGTGCGGACGCACGCGAGTAAGCCGTGTTCTTCGTTATCAGAGTGTGCGAGAAAGTGTCTTTCGCGGCGATTGAAAGCATCGATGGTTGCGTTTTTTTCTTTGTTTTCTTCGAAAGATCGCACAAGAGCGACGCATGGAAGCTTGCTGCGTTCTGCTTCGCTTTTGCACTTGAGTGGTTTCGAAAACTATACTGCAAGCAGAAACGCGTACAAATGACTCTATAAGAGGCCATAAATGCAAACAAAACGGATCAGCGTTTCTCATTGTCGAAGCCACCTTGCGTGTTTTCCAAGCGCAAAATAAGACCCCTTCGTTTCTTCTGTTAATGCGGCTCCAAGCTGCAATCGGCTCATGAATAATGGTGTAGTGGCCAAGGCACACCGGTGTGGGAATTGTCGGTGCTGCAGAAGAACCAATCAGGCACCAGCAACGCACTTCTAGTAAAGGGTAGTGGTTCATACCCTGATGCATTACTTTTTTAATGCATGAATGCGCTTACACATGGCTCCGGCGCTCATTTGTCGGTGTTTCCACTGTAACTACAGGGAGTCTACACATTTTTGGCAAAGAAATTTACTGATTATGAAAGAGTGCGCGCCCATGCAAATCAGACTCATGTCACCCTTGTTTATATCGTAAAATGCTGCCGCGTAAAATAGTCGCACTACAGTGCGTGTATGCTCGTACATACGCGCTCGGGAAATGGCATTAAGGTCATTTACAGCTGCTCCACGTTGCAGAACTCAACAGATTCCACGAACACGCCGCCGCCGTTGCAACACTCCAAAGAGTGTTTACGAGTCGTCGCAATTTTCCGACATTAACCGTGTCGTTCATATATACTCCACTCGTTTTAAGCACATGAAAGGTTACCTGTGAAAACCTTGGTCCCGCTTCTTTCCAATAATCTTCAGCTTTTAATGTTTTATGTCTTCTCAACGGCAGCGCGGTAGTGACCTGAAAAATGCGGTCTCCTGAAAAAGTCATATCCATGTTGGCTTGATAAGTTATGACTTTAACACCGCGCGAACACTTCGGCTGATGATGCTTACAGGGAGGCGATGCTTTTCAGCGCTTCGTAGCCATGAATATCTACTTGTCTAAATGTTGCCGGTCATTCACTGTGGTTCGGGAAAACGTTTCGAAAAGATCTTAACGCTGTGAATGACGCCAGTTCTCTTTAGGAGCTTCGTGTATTGCTTGTATGCGCAATCACAGCTCCATTATGGTGAATGAATACATTTCATAAGTTGAACGCTTATAACGTATAGGTACACAGCATCGATTAATGCAATAAACGTGTGCTATATAGCATTTTTAGTTTTTTTCCTCGAGGGCACTGGCCATAAGCAGGTACATTTTTACTGCGTTTGCTTGTAATCTGGGTGTGTTGTGTGCGTGTTCCCTGGGTATACGACTGGGTAATTTGGTGTACACCTCTCGTGTCGGAATGCAGTATGGTAGGCTCACGACCAGACAAACGTAACCCTTTCCAGAATGATTTCTCCTTCTCCTTCGACATTGCAGTGACACCACCACGAGAAGGTTGCCTATTCTTTGTTTGTCTCTGTAATACGTGTTCCTTTAAAGGGTCTAGTGCCCCTAAAAAGGGACACTAAGGAGTAACGCTAGGTCAGCCTTGGTTGCCAAAATAATCAATTATGTATGGTTTTGTAACACCAGAAACGACAGCCTTAACAAGCCGAGCCTTGGTAAACAAGAATTTTAGTAAACCCAAAATGCGGGTTTGAAGTTTCCGCCCCAGCTCCTCGTGACGTCAGTAGAAGTTACAGGGGCTGGTCGGGATTACACAGGAGCTTATCGATAAGCAAGTTGCTTGAAAGAAGCACTTTTGTGCTTTAAAGATTTTGTAATTATGTGACTGGAGCAATATGTCAGTTCCATATTATTGCATATTTTATGCAAGACTGAGTCAGCTCTATAGTATTGCTATCAATTTGCACGCAAGCAAACTACTGCAGGTGGCGGCGCCAAGTTGCGCTGATAACGTATCGATCACTATCAGCCGTTATCGCTCTTTAGCGCCTTATCCATCCGCATCGAAGGATTACGAACGGTGATCAACCGCAATGCCGTGGCGGCTGCGTCTGGCCAACGCCTCATTGATAGCAGGCCTATGCACTCTGCGTTTTGACGTCAGGCTACTTCGGCCGAAATTTCCATTGCCAAGTCCGGCGTGACGAAAGCGGTGACGTGAAAATCGCCGCGGCTTAGTTGGCAGTCGGGCAAGGTAGCATGACGTCATGTATCGAAGTGCACAGGCCTTGTGCTATCTAGGGGGCGTTGGTCTGGAGCGGCCGCGAGGGCCATATCTTGAAAGTGATCTGTGGTGGCGACAGGGAGCGGCGACTGCTGAATGCCTCGTGCGCTCTGGGTTGTCGCCGCTGAGTTCGCGTTGAAGAGCGACGCGCGGGCATCAATCTTGAAAGCGACCTGTGATGGGGACGGAGTGCGCCGCGTCAAGTTGATAGCTTCATGTGTTCTGTGTTCTATCCACTTATTGTTTGCGTTGAAGCGAGAGGCAGCGCGAAACGTGAATTCGCTCGCTTCTGCGGGCGCTATCTTGAAAGCGATCGTCTTGCGGGACGGACGGGTGGCTTTATCGTTGGGTAAGCATAGAAATCTTTACGCATATAAAGGAGACGATGAGTGCTTGCCGCCATCTTTGAGGGGACTTAATGATTCGATAACTGGCTACGGTCACCTTCGGATTAGATTTCTTCTCTATATAGCGTTACCTTCTAAGGTTTCAATGCACCATTTCGCCTGGCGAGGTGGTGTGATACGAGCGGCGGCGAACCATTTGAAGCTTCCTTTTTTTTTATGCGTGTGTCCCGTGAAGGCTTGTTCCCTGCCTTAAACAGTGCGCCGGGCTGTCATGCGCGCATGCTATCCACTCGTGTACCGTGCAAACTGTAGATGATCATTCCCGTACAGTGTGACGTCATTTCGGTGCATCTTTCTGTGGTGGTATCCCTTTTCATATCTCTGGCGTATATGCGGGGATATATATTTCTGCAGTTAGCGAAGGCGTTTCAGCTAGCCATAGTGTTTGCTGCGTCTATCACTCGTATGTTTGGATGGCAGTTTGAATCCGATGTCTTCAAAACTAGGCCGTTGATGTTAAAATAATGCACTGGTGGAGTAATGGCCACACGAACATTAGCTTATTGCTCTCATGATCAACGAATACTAATTTTTTGTGTGAAACTTTTTCGCTGGTAACAGGCGGCGTACTTTTTCATGCGCCAGCCGCAGCCCCAGCTCCTGCAGCACAGGGGCAGAAGGGAAGCACCATGAGCCGTAAGAAAGTTTTGTGAAATCAAAGCCCCAGCCACTCAGCACGAAATTTTAGGCGTATAAGACGAGACATACTCTATATCCTGCGTTTTCGTGTCATGCCAAGTGATGAAAAAGTGCCAACTCATCAATGTCGCCGGTGGGCGACGGGATCGCTCCGAGAAGGCGTCCACGAGCGATCGCTTGCGCGCGATTTCGCCTCTTGGCCTCGGACGCGTCGGAGGCCGTTTGCTGCGCTGTGCAAAGTGAGGCGCAAAACGAATTGGGGGAGAGGAATTCTTCAAGTAGGCTGGCCGTGGTCTTAAATATACTTTATTATATGGTTTCTATATTTTAAAATATGGTTAATTGCAAAGAAACTTCAGTTGAACAAAGCTAAAAGAAAGTACCAGCTTTTTTAAATATAAAGGAGTAACAAACATTCCATACCGACCAATTTACTTCTGGAGAGGCGAGATTCAGCAGCCGACAACAATATAATTTTGAAAAGTTAATTTTCACGAATACCTCTCTTGTTCCCCCCACATGGGTACGATAAAAAACATATTTCGTCAAAAAAATCTGCATTTTATTAGATCATGGTAATATGTTCCATCGAATGTGAAGCTTCAAATTTACTAAGCTCTAGCGCATTAGTGCCTAACGTAGTGTTCCTTGGTGTGGTAATAATGAGTGACACACTCTAATAATTCCCTCCCAATTTTACAAAAGCACGCAGCGCGTGCAATTTATGACACTTAATTTGCTCTACGAAAGCACACGACCATGTATACTTGAAAAGCTACTAATTATTGCCTATGGAGCAGGTATACAGGCACAATTCAACTATCTTTGGAGATATTACGTCAATATCGGACAAAAAAGGTCACTTTTATACTGAATACATAGTATGTGAAACAAATCCCATACGAACTACGCACGAGCTTCCGGGCAAACCTCGATCATAATCGATCTCAATCGATTACTTCTCTCATGCGGATACCGACTATATGTATGTACGATTAATTTGCTTTTGTATTTTGGTTTCTTTAAAACTTGTACGGTATTAGTATGCGCTCATATGTGTTTTTCTTTCTTTCTGCTACTATACTATATCCTGTAGCGGCTTTGCTGCCAGGGTGGCATGGCCTGTCCAGGCATTTTCGCGGCCTTTAGCTGTGTCTGCCAAGGCAATTTTGGACCAAGTTTGCTTTGAATAAAACAAGAAAGAAAAAAAAAGAATGGATAATATTTAGTGGGTCATCAAAAATTTCACACCTGTATGCATTAGTAAAAACATTGGGGAAATAATACTAATAGCTTCTGTGATCGCTACAATTCTTCTAAGGCCATCATTGATTATTGGATGAATTAATCGGTCAGTTGACTTGAAAGGCAGGACGGAGGCTTCTGTGAAAAAAAAAATATATATATATATATATATATATATATATATATATATATACCACAGGACTTAGTCTCACATTTCCGTCACGAATATGACAACAATAAATTTGTGATGCAGGATTTGTTTTTGAAATGTTATTAGGCCATATACAAGAATACTTGTCGGGAACGCATCTTAGGCAAGCGTCATGGCAATCATTGCTTGCGGACTGTCCTATCCACAGGGAAGAATTGTCACGCAACTTGTTTGACAAATAAAGGGAATTACGACTTCAGCGTGATTTTACGCTGACTTTTCAATGCATTACCATCGAAACTCAGGAACTAGTGATACGGTATGGCCAAAAGCGTAATGAATGCCTTCAAACAGTTGCTAAAAATTTAGGGGCAGGTTCCCACTAGTGGTGCGAAGACTGGGTAAACAGCGAAGCTGGCCACTCCACCCAGCTTTATCTCGGTTCGGCCAAGTTTTTGGGAGGCTATGCTTCGAGACTCGGTGACGTTTTGCGCAACATCACCCCGGAATCATCGACAGCCCGAGGAGCAACGAGCACTCGGTGATTAAAGTATCTGGACGCTCAAACGCTTTTGCTCGGTTTTGCGGGCACTTAACCCCGGATCTTCTGCGAATCACCGACGTTTTGCCGCCGCTTTGGCGGCGCTATACTCTGGGTCGGACCGAAATCGCTTCAGTCGCCCTCAAGTAGCGGCGCGCCGCCTTTCGCGCCGCGCTTCCTCTTCTTCGGGAGTGACGCTCTTCTTCGTCTGCCCCATCTTCGCGGCGGGGCTTTGGTGTTGCCGGGGCGGCGACGCGGAGCTATATACCCCGTGGGTCGGCGCAGTGACTTCATGGCTTAGCTCCGCCGCTGCGCAGCCGCGGCAACCACTCCACACGGCACGATGACGTCATGGCTCGGCAAAGCTAAGGCGAAGCGGTGCGGCGCGCGCGATGACGTCACAGCTCACGCAGCTGTGGCGAGGCTCGGCGCGAGGGGCGCAGCTGGGGCGAAGCGTTGCAAGGCGACGCATGATGAGGTCATTGCCGAGCGGATATTTTGCGGCGCACACTCGACAGATCATCCTCGAGCTTAAACAGCTTCGCTAGTTCATAGGGGTATGTGCCATTGCGCTCGGACGCTTTCTGCACAACCTCCAGGATCGGCCCACAGCTTTTGTTCGCACCACGCGGCCTAGCCAAGAGCCTTTGAACAGCTCCACTGTTAAAATAATCCTAGCGAGAATATAAGTAAATACACGTTTAGCCCACAGCGTAAAATATCACCCCTCGCAGGAGCGAAAACCTGGGTCCCCTTGAAGGGCGCAGTGGACGCTTCGTGATGGCTCGATTGTATTTCTTTCCCTTCACGTTGTTTTTCTAAAGTCGCTAGAGCGACTCTATACTGACTCGCTAACTGGTGGCGAGCACATATAGAAGAAGGCACACATACACTGGCAGTTCACGTCACTGAAGAGCTAACGAAAACTCGCTTGACGCGCGCAAACTTCATTGTGCCATCCCCACCGTATGTTTTCACAAGGCCACTAGGGTGCATTCGAGGATGCTGAACTTCTGTCTCGTATTTTTTGAGCGCGCTTTGAGAAATCTGCTTCTTACAAACGGGCTCATTTAGGTGGCTGCTATATCAGTGCGCTTGCAGCCACGTAAATTAAAACTCTCAAATGAAGAGAACTCCCGCCGTCTGGAGCGCACGTTGCTCAAGAGCGGCGAAGGTGGTGAAAGCTATTTGAAGTAGCGGAGAAGAGAAAGAACTAAAAAAGAAAAGAAAATGTAACGAGTAACGTAAGATATATACGAACCTTGCCCTCTCCATCCCTTCTAAGATCAGACCTAAAGTAACAGTGCATTCGAGTCACATTCTTAAAGTTCGTATCTCGTTTACTCAGCTGTCAAGGACGAAGATTATACCAAGCCACAAGATAAAGATAAATGAAAAAATTGTCTTTTCATTTTCTTTTTGTTGTTGTCGTTGTTTGAATACTTGAGTATGTTTCCCTCTCTGCCTCTTTAAAACCGCCGTTAAGGTTCTGATTACAAGGCTTGAAGGACTATTTCCTGGACGCTGAAGTAGCGATAGAATCAAGACCGAGACGCTGCTACGCGACCATCAAAAGTAACGTACATGAGGTTAACTTTTTATTACTTTTCCCTGAGGTCAAAATGGTGAAGTGTAAGACAGGCGACAATGAAATGAAGGACAGGAATCCTCGCTCTGTTATCAGATCACCTGAAGAGATGCTCGTAGCTGGTACTGGACGTATCTGCGTTGCCATCGTTAGCAGCACACTACGAAGATCCGCTTCCGTAGGGGCTCTTCCATATTTTCGCGTGATATATAGTAGAGATCCCAACGCCACGACCTCCCTCGGGGTTGCCTAAAGCCAACCACGCTGTGCACTTTCTTACGTCTTTGCTGCCGGTCTCTTTCAATTTATACACTAATGTTCTGTAACAACAAGCTTGAAGGTGCAGCAGGCGCGGTCTTTCCTTTCTGTGCAACGTTTTTCACGATTACAACTGCATCAAATGGCATATTAGACATGCATCCAACGGCAAGATTATTTCGCCTATGCGCTACCATGTATAGAGCGAGAAATTGGTTGATATGGTGGTAGGTACGGCAAGGTTTCGCGGAGCTGCGGCCATGCTTGCCCTGCCTGCTCAACCGGGACCGGTTCCGTACAGGGCGATTTTGACGGCCAGTCCTCCTTATGGCTTTGCCTTCTCCTCAGCGTGCTAGAGGGAATTTCCTGAGGACAATGACCGACTTCGGAGGGACAATGGATGAGTCCACACTCGCGACACCGACGCCATTGCTGCTTTCCAAGCAGATGTGCGCTCTCACCGTGACTAACTCGTCTCTGCTCGCCAGCCTAAAGCTTCCCTACTTGTGAATTCACAGCGTAAAGCATCTTTGAAGGCTTAGTGTGCGACGGTAGCAACTAGTACGTCTAAGCCTGCATCAGGTGAACACTAGGCTCATCCTCAGCCATTACCGACGTACAACGAACCGGTAAGTAAGCCAGTGCAGGCGATGAGCATCGGTTCATCTCACACCACGTCTCTTGTCGCCGCTAAATGTTACGCTAGACCGAAAACAGTTTTCATGTCGAAACTGTCGCCATCCACAACAAGTTCGCAACTCGCTGGCCATCCGTTTGCTCTGGACTCGACAACATTGTCCGTTAAGCAGGTGAATACGTATACACGATACGTATGCGTGTTTCCACGTCGAGGTCTCCGATGATGCCTTCTAGCGTCTCAGTGATCCTTCTCTGTGGTTAAGGTCTTGCTCGTTCAAGCCGTTTCTTAGTAGGCTCCATGACAGCATGATCTTGTGCGATAGCACCAAGAAGAGGTGGCTGTGAAAGACGAGACAAAAGGAAAATGACGTATCAGTGACACAGCAGCCATACGTGTCTTCTATCAAAATGTTCTAGGCCTACGCACTAAAGTGAATCAGTTTTAAAAGCGACGTTTTTCTTTGCGAACCTCGCCGGGTTTCGTGACCATAGCTGTGGACTGGCCGTTCGCTTGCGCAATGTACCAACCAATCACAGCGGAGTAGAAGCGCCGCGCGCGCCGCGCGCGCCGCTGGGTTCTTTGCGCCACCATTAGATGGCGCTCGCCTCCGCGCATCCACGGCGGCGGTCGTGCGGAGGAAAGATAAGACCAGAAATCTCACCTTCGCGCATCCGCGGCTGCATTTGAATTGCGCTAAGTGCGTATGCGCATGCTGCCTCTGACACCATGAAGCCTTCAAGGCCTCCGTCGTGCTCGCTAGTAGTCAGCAACATTACTTAGCAAAAGGCCCGGTGAGATTTGTGGGCGCCCACGCTTGTGTGTGCGTGCGTGTGCGTGCGCGCGTGCGTGCACTAGTGTTTCCACGCTTTGTGCACTTCGCTGTATATAGATTCCCGCTCGTTGGACTTGCTGCATTCTTTTTTTCCCAAATTACGTTCCTTCTGCTCACTCTCAATTAGTTTTGAAATGAAACCTGACTTTTACCTGAAATATCTACTTTATATCTTCCTTAGTATCTTCCGTTGTAAGCAGCCTTGGGCCACATTTCGCCCGTGTGTCCCCGTACAAATTGTTGGAAATAAAGCCTTAAATTCACCAATTGATTTATTGAATTATCCATTTATTTATTTCAACAATATTACAATCACTGTCTCTTCTATCATCTTTCATTCCACTTGCCCATTTTACCTAGCGGAGCCTAGTAAGCTGGTCTTTGCACTGACTAATTTCCCTCTGTTTTCCTCTTTTAATTGCGATAGCAATCATATGGACACTCGAAACGCATTTCTGCCGTGGTCGTGGGCCTGGTGGTGGACGTGGTCGTCACTGTCAGGTTCCGTATAAAGTCCAAGCACAGTAACATCGTCGCCGCGCGCTGTACGCTGTATGGGCGAGTAAAAGTTTGTGAGGGTCAGCCGACGATTGCGGCTCAATCTCGCGCGTGCGAGGGAGAAAGGCGGGGTGGAAGTGCGCTTCTTCTGTCGTGCGTGAGGCACGGGGGGCTGTTACTCCAGTGGCGGCCATGCGGTTGCGATATCTTGAAAGCAATCTGCTCCGTAGAAAAAGTGCGCGCCCGAACAGGCCTCATCTTCCAAGCAATATCTACAATATAAACAAAGTGCCACTAATGCCGGTAGCTTCGTATGCGCTGGGCTTTCAATGTTTCGTTCGCGTTGAAGCGAGAGACGGCACGAAGGTCAATTCGCTCGCTGCTGCTGCCGCGCCTCCTCACTCCAACGTTTTGACAGCGAGTTTCCGTGGCAATCGCGCGAGATGTGTTCATGTTCACCTGTGCACGCGTTACACCGTGCTTGTTAATTTAGTTAGTAAGCGAATGTTTACAAGTTTATACCGCCGATAAAACTAAAATCCTTACTTTCAATAGTTGTCTAATAATTTGCTATTGCAATCGATGCTTCGCCATTCGGGCGAATCTGCCAAGAGTGGCGGTATTGTCATGTAAGTGGGAACGTTTCTCTTTGTATAAGACGTACTGGCTGGCTAGTTGGTTAGCCATGATTGTTCATTCTGTGTTGCGCTGTTGTTTCCAAGTGCACTGCCATATTCCTTCATTTTCATGTTTAATTCATCTGTTCCTCTTCTCCAAATCGATCGTTTCAAGTCAAGCTGCCACTACTACGCGAGAAAGTGGAAGCCGGTTTTGCCACATTCCTTTTTTTAACGCGATAGCGTTAAGGGCCCAGCGTCACAGAAAATCCGGCGTCGGCAACTGGCATCGGCGTGCGATGCGGGTGGCGGAGAAAATCATCCCCAACAACCCCGACCGCGCAGGCCCTCCATGTTGTGCAAGGCTTTGGTGAACAAAAACTGAAATTCTCACAGTGAAATCTGTCAGGAAAATGTTAAAGTACAACTTTACCATTCGGCGACAGATTGTAATTTGAATGTACGAGAAAACCTAATTCTGCTACGAGAAAACTCAAACCCCTTTTCCAGCATTTCTACCCCGCCTACAGCCGCGCGTTGCCATGCGAACGGGTCCCCATAATGCTATCGTGTTCTACTCTTAAAGACGAAGCTTAAGCGTCCTCCAATTTGTTTTAAGTGTCTATCTAATGTTTTAATGAAATCACGATTTGATGAAGTGACCACCATTGAATGCAACAAGTTATGTTGCGCACAAGTGTCGGCTGAAAGACAACACGTAATTGTTATTCTACATCCAGATCCAGTAGTCCCTCTCGGTTTTGATTCCACTGAGACCTGAGCTAGCCAGCCCACGAATACTACTGAAACTTGTCACGAATTTAAAAAATAAATTCTGGCTTTATGTGCCAAACCACCGATTTGATTACGCAGCACGCCGTACAGCGTATAATTCCGCTACAATTTTGATCATCTGCGGTTCTTTAACGTGCGCATAAATCTATGCACATGAGCGATATTTGATTTTACCCCCGTTGAAATGAGGCTGTTGCAGCTGGAATAAAACCCGCGACCTCCAGCTCAGCAGCGCAACACCATCACCACGAAATTAGCACGGCAGGTTTCGTGGTCTAGAATGTGCTGGCATTTGGATTTCCTTTGAAGGAAGATGAAGGAGTGGGGGAGGGGGGGATGTTTGCCCTCCAATAGCAGAGTATGGTTTATATATTAGACTAGGTCAAACAATTTACTTTCATACTCTCTATTTCTATATCAAGGGCGCGTGAAATACAGAAGCACTGGTTAGCTGGGCTTCGCACCATATAATCTCGTATGTAGCTGAGCACCCGGAAAGCACTTCCTCTTTCTTATGTAATCTTCCGCGTGAGATCCACAGTAGGTTCTCATCTGAGGCCAGTCAGCTGATGCGTGGGCAGATTGCAAGAGCTGTCGCAGGAACTGACACGGAAGCAGGATTTCGGAACATTGCACTCGTTCATACGTCACGTGATGTGCGAAGTCGGAAACAATCGAGTGAACAATTGGGCTTTGCGCCGAGATTGGTTTCTGCAGGTATGTCGGATGGTATTCGCTCCAATTAGCTTCGTGACATATTGGCGTGTAGTAAATACCTCCTGTGACTAAACATGTCACTGCGCAGAAAACAGAAACCAAGTTTGTATTTCTTGTCTCTAGAACAGTGCTCGGCATCGGGGCTTTGGCACATAGTGATATAAGAAATGGGAAACTGCGTCCTTATACCATTAGACAAATATACGGCATGGGAAGGTGTTTTGTGTGCAACGGTCACACCGGTATTGATTTGTGAAGTGACATGCAGCACGACTTCATCTTTTTTTTTTTGTCCTGTAATGAAACCTTTATCAAGAAGTAAGGTTTGGGTTATGTGACATGCAGATTCTCACAGAAAACGACAGAGCCAGCACGGCACTCTTGATGATTACGCTTTACTTTATTTAGTGTGTTTGTGTAAAACTTTATTGAACACGAGAAAAATTAACGGAAAAGAAAAGGATGCCTTAAGGTGGGGCCCTTGGTGCAAAGCTCCGCTGGTGCGGGCTCTTCGCTGAGTCTGATCTATATACAACAGCTGTTTGCCCCTCCAGATCGCAGTCCGCGCGTTGAGTCTTCCACGACAGCGAGAGGTTTCAGGTTAGTGTGAGCGGGAGTGGCGAGTCCACTGTGTGAGAACACCTCCTGCACTCCCACGTGATATGTGTCAGTGTGTGTCAATCCCCGCACCTGGTACAAGTGTGCTCTGGCACCACCAATGCGATTTTGATTCGTCGAAGGAAGTTTGGATAAGCGTTGGTTTGAATTCCGCGCCAGTCGCTTCCCCGACTGCGAGTGAGTTTGGGGGCACGTGTTATTAATTTGTGGCTGTGGAGAGATCATACATCACGACTACTCTTTCTATATCGCGTTGCTCTAGAAAAGTAAAAAAATAATGGTTGGAAGAAGAGGAGGAGTACACAACTTTCTTTAGTTGATTTGGCTTAGTGAGTGGCGGCTACCAGGCGATGCCTTGCAGCCACCTCCTCAGCTATTTTGATGCCCCGAAGTTGAACCTCCAGGCTCGGGTTCATGAATATCGCTTCCCACGCTTCAGGCGAGGGAGCGGTCAGGAAATCAGGGGGGGGGGGGGGGGGGATCTTCCCTGCAGCCCCAGAGAATATATGATTTAAAGAGGCTATGGACCCAAATAATGTGCTGTGTGGGTCTGTCACGTCAGGGTAAAAGTGTGTGTATATTTGCGGGTTGGGACAGGAGTGCGTTTGAAGTCTGCGCCAGGTGACTTCTTGTCCCTTGGTGAACTTGGGATGATGTGGGGGTTTATTCCATCTTGCGAGGCGGTAGTGTTAGGCAATATCGTGGTATGTGGTCAGTGGCTGGCTGACCAGATACCCCGAGTCAGAGCCGGGACCCATCGCTCGGCTGAGAACCCATGTACTGTGGGAATCGATGTTACGCGAAGCATTGTGCTGGTCGCCGGCTACCCAGAAGCGTTCGCGATTACGGAAAGAGTTGCCAGATGGACCAACGTGTTTGTGTAGTACCAACAGCTATGTGACGCGCGCGTACGTTTGACGGCAGCAGCAAGACGACGGTTGCGAACGATTGTGTGATGCCGACGGCATGATTTCTACTCGCGCCTTTTAAGGCGAGCTTTCTGCGCGTCGAATGTTGGGTTCTACATAGGTTCTGAATGAGCGTAAGTGCCAGAAACACGGATTGGGACGAACTCAGCGACTGCGTGTCTTACAATAGTGTCATACGTGTCATACAATAGATATGGCTACTTCATGTGGTGTATGTTAAAACGACGATGGCATTTGGACTCAGTCGATGAAACTTCAAGACCTGTTCGACCTGGGCCAATCTTAAAGGTGGTGAAACGTCGCACAGTTTTAATGCGATAGCGTTAAGAGCCCCACGTAGCATAAAATCCGGTGTCGGTGTCGGCGTTAGCGCGGGCGCGCCGGCGTCGTTGGCGGAGATAATCATCCTGAACCAGCCCGACCGCGCAGGTCCTCCCCGTGGCGCAAGGTGTTAGTGAGCAAAACTGAATTTATCAAAGTAATATCCGTCGGAAAAGTTATAAAATACGATTTAATCACAACCCTTAGACGGGATAGCGTCGGATTGTAATTTGAATATACGAGACAACATAATTCAGTTGCCGGGAAGCCTGATCAGCAGCCAGGGATATTTGAATGCTATCACGTTCCACTCCTAAAGGCGAAGCTTAAGCACCGTCCAAATTTTTAGCTGCTACTAGGAAAGTACAGAGGACAGTGAGGAATGCCGGCCGATGCCGCAGAAGGGTGCGCTCTAACACAGCGTCTCAAAGCGCGAGCTGTCAGAGGAAAGAACACGAGTCGTGACGCACGAGTTAAAAGTCTCAAAGAGCCAGTCGGCTTCGGCATGATAGGAGTGCAACCATGGCCTAGTGGTTAAGTAATTGGCCAGCTATGATCGAAGGCACTGATGTTCGATACCAATGTTGGTCATGCCTTTCTTTCTTTTGCAGAAGGGCGAAGTGTGGGGAGACAGGAAAGACATGTACCGGCATCCCGCGAAGTGTCTGGAATGCGGTAGAGAATGTTTCGCAGTAAAGAAACATGCACACATCATCGTGCACACAAACTTGAAAATGTAGGCAACAGTGAGCACCATGAAAATAAAAAAAGGGAAAGTTGAGCTTTATGACACCGCCCATAAATTAATTTTTATCTGTCTGTGTGCAGCAGCGCTCGATGTTATAATAACAGCAGCACATAGTTTAGAAAAGTAGGTAATGAATTTTTACAGAAAACCACAATACCATATCTTCTTGTTCAGCTACTGTACATTAGAAACGATGGCCTCTAGATTCATTCGGGCGCGAACCCCTGCTCAAGTATGCATGACTGCGCCCAAGAAGGCTCACAGTCTTTTCAAAAAAGCTCAAACGCCTGTACTCTACTCTATGAAGCATGTCAGGCCGGCTCCGGCTGCGGAGAGAGTAAGTTCTGCTTAGGATCAGGGCTGACGACCACTGCTTGAACATTTAAAATAAATAGGGGGGTTACGCGCCAGCTGGGAACATACCGTCTTTGATGTCTTTTTGACAGGCTGTAAATTTCTTTCTTCAATCCAAAATTTGTAAACAACAAACGTTCAAAATCCAAGAATATATACAGCGCCAAAAACAAACCAGGAACCGAGAAAGCAAAGCTCTCGGTGCATTACCTTTCAATACATATTTTCGACGACCTTATGGCGAGGTGTGAAGAGTGTCGCACATGGGGAGGGGTGTGAGAATGACAAATCTAGGAGTGCAAACAAGTAAAAAGGAAAGAAACATCAACGAGGCCTCCCGGCCCCCTCTTGGCGCGTGTTCTCGTTTGCTGAGCGATAGCAAAGTCAGCCGCGAGTCCCTGAAGTGAAGTATTCTCGGTTAGTCTTGTCGCACTTAAGCGTTCTTCATGTGTCGACACGCCCGCCTTTCCCGTGTCACACTCGGAAAAGTTCGCGATTGACCGTTCCTGCTTTTCGCACTCTCTGGCATGGCTTCAGCTCCTTTCTCCCAGCGTTCTTTATCCGGGATACTCAGTTTTGACAACTGCGGTTTTGTCTCCCTGTGCCGCTCTACTTTGCGTGTGTTTTAGTACTCTTCCTTTTCTCAGCTAATTGAAAGCTACAGCTGTTGTTCGGCGTGTCCAGTGGGAGAGAGACCTAAGAACAGGGGGTAGCGCTGTTGGCGCTTTTTCTTACTTATCGCATTTCGCGTCTTTCGAGGATTCGCGTCCGCATGGCAAGTCAGTATTAGGAAGAAGTCATGGGACCACGCAGGTTCGCGCCTGATTGTGTTATTTTCTGAAGGACAAGCTGGCGTTGCTCTAGTAGTTAAACTTGATATATCTTTCAGTGCGTATCCAAACCGATAATACCCTCATGTATTATTGATTCACACTTTCTTGAAATATGGTCATATGTCGGCCTTTACTAGCACTGTACATTGCGTATTGAAAGCACGGCAGTAAACAATGTCCCAGTCCGCGTCTATACGGCATACCATTTAGAAATAGCTTCTTAGGATAAAGCAAGATAAAAGGGGATTAAGGAGGGTCAATTTAGCTCTTGTTTTGTGCACCACTTTCATTATATCTACTTCAAGTAATTTTTAATAACTCTTAAACAACTGTTCCTTTTCATTTCTCTTTTTTTTTTCCTTCGTGCGTAACACTTCATTTATTATTTATTTGGCTTCCTGTGCATACTCTACTGTCTCACAGTTAAACACGCTTTACAGTTCCCTGCATGCTTAGCAGCATTTGAAGTTAGTATCATATAGCCTGTACTTGGGCAAAGCTGGTGATCGTCAACCCACTGTTGACGAGTTCTGCAGCCCCACAGAGGCGAGCACACTGCAGCATTTAGCCCAGCTGGATCACCATCCGCGTTTATGAAAGCTCGCCAGCACAGAGACCGCGCAGAAGGGCGCAGATTTTACGTTCTAAATAAGCGCCCATCGTAGAGCCAGCAGCGTCGATTCGTTAGAGTTCTAAAACAAGACGTATAGATCAAAAAAAAAATTATAAGCGTCATTTCACTTTGTGTTAATCGGCTGAACTTTCATTCCATCTGCGTGAATGCTTGCACACCTTGAAACAATTTCGAATGGGTTATAGCCGTCGTTCGTGAGCGTAATGGCATGCGGAAAAAAAAAAGATAGCGCTGGGCATCTCATAATAAACCCTAAGTGCCACCAAAGACAGAGATTGCTGGAACGATGGTAACGAGGGTGTGGGATGTGAAGGACGAATTCGGCGGTAATGGCATGGCGGACGCGATGACCGACCACAGTAACGACGACGGTGCGAAGGTCATGGCAACGATCATCACAATGGAGGAAGGAAAGAGCTCGGAGGAACATTTCGTAACGCACCTGAAGCCGAGGACGTCGGTCCAGCATGTTATCGTGCCGCAGTAAGCTTTAGTGTCTTCAATCTCCACGCCCAACACATCGTGTTCAGAAAAAAACAAAAGAACAAGGAGTGTGACTTGAACGGGCGGCTGCCGTAGTCGCACGTGCAAACGAAGATGATAAATTGTATACGTTGCAATGAACGATGAAGTTGCACGAGTATATCGCGAGAAAACGTGCGCACATCGATTGGTAAAAATACACCCGAACAAATGCGCGTCTAATAAAACCTACCGGGAACCAAACACGATGCGCTGAGCCCGTCGAGTGCAGGGTGACGTGTTCGGTCGATTTTTAAGACATAATAGGCGAAGCGGATAACTCTATGAAGAGCTGACTTGCGAATACTTGGTGCCTGGCGTAATGCGTCATCGTTTTGTTTTATTGAAACTATATACACGGAGACGTTGGTGCACAAATACGGTGCCGGCTACTCCTTGGCTCTTCAATAGGTGCCCATCATACATACAACATGCAGTTGCAAGCTACAACGTATAACAATATACAGGGTGTTCATTTTTAAGTTTTACGGAATTTTTGAAAATCGCCTGTGGCAGGTAGCATAATTCTTATCGTTCAGCTGGGTTATTCGAGGAGGCGGACATTAGTAGCCCAAGAAATCGAAACACATATTCAACTAATTAACAAAAAATTACTAATGAACTTAGTTAATGAACTTAGTTAATTACTTTACGACACATATTGCAATTAACGAATTGCAGCGGGTGAGTTTTCAAGATGCGTCCACTCGAAATGAATTTCCAGGATGACACCATTTTCGAGATATTAATTCCCAAAGTGTGGGACGAAATACGTGGGTGTTCTAGTTACTTTTGTGCTTCAATGTATAAAAGAGCATTTTGGTAAAAAAATAACTGGAACAGTGTATTCTACGGCGCGTTTGATGGCGCATATCTCCAAACTGGTGTCATTCTGGAAACTCATTCCAAGTGGAGACGCCTGGCAAGCTCACCGGCTACAATTCGTAAATTGCAATATGTGTCGTAAAGCAATTAACTAAGAAGTTAATTGGTGATTTTTTGGTATTTAGTTGAATATGTCTTTCGATTTCTCGTGCTACTAATGTCCGCTTCATCGAATAAGCCAGCTCAATAATAACAATTATGCTACTTGCCACAGGTGATTTCAAAAATTCCGTAAAACATAAAAATGAACAATCTCTATAAGATAACAGTTACGACCAAATCGCATTATCACATACGAGTCAAAATACCACCACGACATTACAAAGACACTCGCAATGCAACATGCAATCATATCACACAGGAAAAAAAAGAACTCGAGCGACGATGTGAACCACAATAATATCATGTGTCATGTTCTCTGCTGGCTTATTTACTCTTTCCATGATTATCCCATTGGCGGCGATGCGGCGAACGTCACGGAATGACGCAAAACTCAAGAGACGCCATTGCGGTTCTCACATCGCAGTCGCCACGTCGAATAATGAGTGAAAGTTTCTTGCCACTTTCTTATAACAGGAGAAACACGACAGTTATATTTCTCAAAATTATGATACCTAAAAGCCGACCATATGAGGCAAAACAGCCACCATTAAGAATATTAACATTTTAACCGCGATGCCTGTTTGCATAAGTGTGTAAATGCTAACTTCTCTAGGAACACATGCTATAGTGAATTGCGCTTTACTGCTGTCAGTTTTCACCCCCTGCGCGGAGCAAAAATGACGATAAATATTTCCTCCGGGAAAATTACGATACATTACCATATTTACCATGCATCAAAATTTAACGCGCAAAACCCTTATACAAGGACGATCCCCTTGTTCTGTAGCTCCTTTTATTCCTGTAGTTGACTCTTAGAAGTTAGACGCGCGCTTTGCATGACGGCCCAAACAAACATTCACCCCTTTATCTGTCGCCATGTAAAAATCAATTAAAAACGACAATATTCCCCCATTTGATTTCTACCCGTGATAATATTGCAGACAGTGTAGAAACAAAATATGCAGATCTAGCCCAATTGTACGATTCTGGGAAGCGAAGCTTCGTGAAGCTGTATATGTATGGCATGCAATTGATCATATTCTGCTCTATGTATTGCACCGTAGAAATTGCCTGCCCAAGCCACGTGAGCATGGGTTATACTAACACGGGTACATTGCTTATCACTCTTTTATCTTCTTTCCGGGAACCGCTTTTCACCCGTTAAAAACTTGAGTTAATCACCCAGTGGAAGACACACCTGCATGCATCGGAACTTTCCCGATTGTTATCGCTGATTGTGTCTGTTGCCCATGTGTACATCGAACCTTGGGCAATCAGACTGCACAGTCAATCATATTATTAGAGTCAATGTAGCCGCATTAGTAGAAGAGGAGGAGTGTTAGCGGAGAAGACGAAGAAGAGAACTCTTCTGGCTCGTCGGAGGCTCGCCCTGAGGCCTGTTCAATAAACACCGTTTGTCGCGCGTCGTAACAGTTTTTGGTGGAGGTGCTGGGTACTTGAAGTAACGACGGACCCGGAGCCATTTATTCTTCGCCGGAGTCGTCGCCTCGCCGGACTACCCCCTGCGCCTGTTAACATGACCAACGAAGGAGACGCTCGGGGACCGATACCTGTCGCTCCGGGATCAATGCCTGCTGGTACGTGGCGCTACTACCGAGAACCTCGGGTTTTCGCCGGGAGAGCAGGTGAAGATGTCGAAGAATGGCTCAGACATTACCAACGGGTAAGCAAGTCGAACGGCTGGAACACCACCGACCAACTAACCAACGTTATCTTCGCTCTCACTGACACTGCCCTGATGTGGTTTGAGAACCACGAAGAATTATTAACAACGTGGGAACGTTTCGTTCATGACCTAAAGGAATGCTTTGGCGACTCGGACGCAAAAAAAAAAAAACGCGCAGAGCATACCTTGGCACAGAGAGCACAGCTACCAGGGGAGACTTGCACTGCCTACATTGAAGAGATCTTGAAATTGTGCAAGCAAGCTAACGCAAGAATGTCCGAGGAAGACAAGGTCGGGCACCTGCTCAAGGGCATAGCAGAGGATGTCTACAATTTTCTGATCGGCAAGGACAGTCTCGCTTCAGTGTCTGATGTCATGAAGCACTGCCGTACGTTCGAGGCGCTGAAAATGCGCCGAATAACGCCAAAGTTTGGTTGATTGGCCAATGTTACCACTGTGGCCAGCATCGATATGAGCTCTTCATTTGACTTGGCGTCGACCATACGACAGATCGTCCGCGAAGAGCTAGACAGACACACCGAGACGACACGTCGCCTGCCTGATGTCTCAGATTCCTCCTTTTCGCAAGCCCCGGCGACTTCACCACCTTTGAATGGATGGCAACCGTCGGTCAGCGTCGCGAATGTGTCAGAGTACCGACACGCACCGGCATCGAGAGGCCACTACTCTTCGGATACCCGATTTGAACCTCACCCTCGTTACGCACGTTCCTCTGGACGCCCCACCACTGGCAATGCTCCGCGTCGTAACAATATTATTCATTCTGGAAGGCGTGCGCAAGCACCACCAGTCGTTACACTGAAATCTTCAACGAGTCATGTAGAAAGAGATGACGCACTTGACCCACTCATCATTATTTCGACGATCGATGCACCATCGTTCTGCCCAAGTGTAACTTGTTTTGGGGGCTTGAGGTTCACCCAATAAAGAAGTTATTTCCTTGTTGCCATGGTGTGATTGTTCCCCGCCCCGACAACGTGACAATGCTTTCGCCAGTATTCGCCCCCCTTTGCCATGACCCTGTAGCCAGGGTCAGCACGCTGACAGGAGTGGGCCAATCCTGGAGTACTATAAAAGAAACTTGCGCGACTTCGTGGGAATTCATGTTTAGGAAAAAAGTTGTCGCAGTTTCACCTGAAAGGCGAAGCATCAATTGCGATAGCAAACTTGTAGAGAGCTATACGGAGTAATGATATTAGCTTTATCAGCTGTATAAACTTGGACATGCAGCAGCATCGGCAACACGCAGAACTGTTGTCGACGCCATCGGCGTTTTGCCCCCGTTCGCTCAAAATGCGTGCGGCGTTGGTGACTGTTGTCGGAGCCTCTGATATAAATAGGCACTGCGTGCGGCAGCTAAACGTCGCCTCCCTTCCCTCCCCCTCCCCCACGGCCTCTCGCTCGTCGGAAGAAGGCGCGTTTGCTCTACATACATGGTGATTGTGAAGGAGAACAGAGACGCCTACTTCTGCAGCCCTTAAGCGAGCAACGCGCGTTTGTTCGCCGTGCGTTCACTCCCCGTGAAAGACGCGCCCCTCGCGCCCTTTCACTCGCACATACAGCGTTCGGCGCGCGGCAACGATTTCTTCTCCAAATGACGTCATACGGAACCTCACGGCGACGGCGACGGCGACGCCGACGGCAGAAATCTGCTTTTGAGTGTCCATATAATTGCTATCGCAATAAAATAACAGCGCTGGGTAGACAGTGCCAGTGTCGTGTTCTTCTATGTGTCCGTGTCTACCCACCGCTGTTATTTTCCTAAACACCAATCCTGGAGATTTCGCATAAGTAAATTAACTGCAGTTTAATCGGCGAGATACCGACCCAGCAGATGTGCCGCACCTCAAACGCTTGGAAAGTAGACATAGAAAGGTTTGCCTTGATAAAGAAATTGCGCTCTTGATGACGCATATGTGTTATAACGAGAATATTTAGATATGATCCGTCTTATCACTAAGTAAATTCGTAGAAAGCTTGGCCAGCAGGCAGGACACCTGTAAAGGTAACAAATTTAATAGTACTGTCCTGCGTATGAGCTATTGAGCTAGGCAGCAGTATCCAGCCAGAATTAGTGAAGTTTGCAAAAAAAGAAAAGCGTCGCTTTCAAAAATGGCATTTGCAAATGTACGGCTGAGGCTATTGCTACCCCAGGAACGGAATAGGTGGCGCCCGTTTACGTAAAGACACGAATAAACGTGGCTCAGCAGCGATTAATTCAAGCTGAAGTGGCGACGCCAGCATCAGCGTTCGTCACTGTTGCCTGTGACGGGAGAACAACAGCAAAAAAAAAAAAAAAAAAAAAACGATTACGCATTGTTGCGGCGAGACTGGCTGCAGCGCCCTTCTGAGCGCGAAGTCATTGAGACCCGGGCCGCGATGTCAGTATACTCAGTCTCGTGAGCGCAGTTGTGGCTGTAACGAAACGAACGCGGCGCTTATATTCTTGTAGGACAAATATATGCTGTCAGCGCGAACAAAGCAATCCGTTCTGTGCTTGTGTCACACCACTTCCTTGCGTACTCACCCACCACTTGGCAGTTCACTTTTCTTTAGAGATGTAGATACAATTTTTTTCCTCTTCCGTAAGCATCTTGTTTTGCTTTCTGCCCTTAAGGGTGTTCTATTTCTTTTTTGAGGTGGGGGAGATGAACGGGAACAAACGACCGGTTGAAGGCCTTGATTCCTTTTATTGTGGCCAGGTAATACTACTAGGCTTGGGTTACACACTTTATTTGTTAGGCTTATTTTATGAGACGTCACAGTTCTATTTGCATATTGACAGCAAGGATGAAGACCTTGTATTTTACAATAAGGTTCATTAAGTGCTATTCTCAGAATGATTGCACGGTTCCAAGTAACTGGTACTATAAACTTTAGTCTAACCAATTTACTTTGGCCAAGCTGTATTAGAACTTATTGCTGGACTATTTTTTTTACTGCTGGGTGCTCTGTCGCTAGAGGATATCTGTTTACATATTGTTACATAATTGTGTTTTATATACGCCCACAAATAATGCAGTTGAAGTTAGCGTCTGTCGCAGTCTGTTTCGTCTTCTTACACGTTTATTGTCGCCCAAGTAATTTATTGCGCTCATGTCTATCACGCGCTGCATTAAGTGGGCAGTATTACCATAAGTTTGCTCAAGATGTGCGGCGAGAAAGCTGCCCTCTAGCGATCATTCCGTGAGTTCCGAAAATCTGCTGTTGAATCGACTTGGAAGGAAATACGAAGAAAAGAGCTTTTACAGCGAAGCTGTTAGTCTCTCGGTTGTCGGCGTGTTTTGTGTCCTGTCCGTGAACAAAACTTAGTATGATTAAAAATGGTTCATGCCCCTACAAGCACTCAGCAAAGTTAAGCGAACAGTGCATACATTCATTGTAATCACGCATACAACGCACAGAACAGCGTTGCTTTCAATAAAGAACAAGCTCAAAACAAGTTTCTAGCATCATCAGCAATGACTCATACCCCCGTAATAAGCAAAAATTCAATGGCTCATACCCCCGTAAGCAAACAAAAAATGCAATGGCTCATACCCCCGTAAGGCTAAGGCTGCAAGATCAGCAATGTGAAGCGAACAGTGCATACAGTCATTCATATCACCCATATAACGCACAGAACAGCATACGTTTCAATAAAGAACAAGCTGAAAACAACAAGCCGAACCTAGGGAGCCTACATGCAACGCCGTTTTAACGGCGTTGCATGTAGGCTCCTTATCCGAACCATCAATAAAGCATTGCATACCCCCCCCCCCCCCTCCCCAAGCAGTTGTGGTGGTGGTTTTGCAACAGCTTCGCTGGATATCAACTTTCGCAGGGCCAGGATGGCGAGTCATTTGTTTTATGAAGGAAGAACTGAAAGCGGCTATACGCTAGCACAATCAGACTTTTACTCCAGCCATCTGTTTTCAGTTAACGTTTTTCACCAAGGATGTTGTTATGATAGCCTGCTTCCAGAAAATGTTACCGTTCATATGCGAAGAGAGAGAGAAAGTGATAGACTCCTTGATTTCCGAATCAAATAAAATTACGGCAGAAGCTGCAGCCACTGTGCGTCATAAGAACGCTGAAAGTGATCGCAAATAGATCTCTGAGTACTGTACTGTATTGCATTGTATTGTGTTGTACTGTATTGCATTGTATTGTGCTGTTTTGTATTGTATTGTAATGTGTTGTGTTGTACTGAGCTTATCATTGCGTTAAGCATAGAATTACTTCCGCCTCAACTAATGAAGGCGCGAGTACCGCTGCCGTCAAGTTTTCCCGCAACCAACCGCGTTTGTCGCTTCGTACGAACAAAAAAAAAGGTCATGTCATGACGAGCGACTGGAATGCCATAAACGCCTATGGGCAGTCCTTGTCGAGCCTTCGTCGTCGGCAAACGAGCTTCTCCGAGCAGGAAGAACATTCGAGAATGACACCATCATCAGAACTCTTCATGACAGCATTCATCTTCACCATTCAAAGAGATAAAAAAAACAATAACATGCCTACTTTTGTTTGTCTTCTATAGGTTGGTTTTCGACTGCCGGACTAAGGCACAGATGTCTTTCCGAGATTAGGACCCCGGGCGGAAGAGCGGCGGTGCCCTTTATTCTCCGCACCCACACAAAATATAGGTGTACAGGAAGGGCCCAGCGTGGGGCCAGTGCTTAGCACCCTGGTTCTATATACGAAGCAAAGCATCCAGTATGGCCCACCTCTTTGACAGTACAACTAAAGGTCGTCTGCTAGCACAGATAAGCAAGGAAGCAAGCAGAGGCCAAGCATTGGCAGCCGGTGCTTGAAGTGTAATCGCCTCGATTCTGCTGGTGGCGACGAAGGCCAGGAGAGTGAAGGAAGGTCACGTCAGCGTAAAAGAAGCAACAGCCGCAAGTTCTTGGTTCCCGAAGAACCACCTGCGGAGAGGCGTCGGAGGCGGCGACCCATAGAAGGAGGCACGCGAGTTCTGTGCATTAAAACCAACTATGCGCTTACTGGGCCTTTTGAATGTTCGGGCTAACGTTTCTTTTTCCTATAGTGTCAATTTACGCCAGTCAATTTATCGCCGCAGTGAGTACGTTGAATGCCCGCTCCCCTCTGGCCAGCAAAATTACGAGAGCGGCGCCCGAAAAGAAGAGAATAGGGCGAAATGAATGAGTGCGTTTTCATAGAAAGCTCAAGTTTTCGCAATGCGACTCAATCACTGCTCACTCTGCGTATTATTAATCGATTTTGACGCCGTTTTATTGCGCCCTAAACACAGGCTCTGCTTTGCCCTTCCTTAACTCTTCATAGCGCGGCGATGTCAGCCGCGAGCGCACTGCGAGCCACGTGACTTTCCCGAATTATTGTCGTTCTCCGAGCTCACTTTATCGAACGTTAAGCCTAGAAACGCTGATCAGAGCTCTCTTTTGAAAACACTAAAATATCGACGAATGCTGGGGAACCTGCGGCTCTCTGAATCATCGCGCTAAGTCCCATTTACTCTGATGTGACTGTCTCCAGACACGTCGCCGCCAAAAAACTCCAACAGATTCACGAGCACACGTGACAAGGATACGAGAAGCGTATAGCATCGCGTACGAATGACGCCTTACAGCAGAATCTCAAGTGTGCCGCTTGTCTCTCCCCCTAATTGCATTCCTGAAAGGATCATGTATAGGGTTCGGTGCTTTCGCTGCCGTTATCCAACACGCACAACGTTTGATCACGTGCACGTTGAGAAACCCTGTCGTTTACGCTGCGCTAGCGACACAAGCTGCAGCTCGGCAAACGATGAGCGAGAGAGCATCTCTAACCCTATACACCTTTTAGTCTTGGCAGTGAATCTGCGACAGGTGTAGCTTGCGGAGCACAGGAGACATATCATATGGTGAGAAGCCGTCCCGCAAGTGCGAATTTTTAACATCCTCCAGAACGACTGGACAAGTTACTGCTGACACAATAATCTCTCTTACGATGTCTTTTGAAGGCGCTCCACTAAAACTTATGTCTTCAGCATTCGGTAGTTTATAATTGCGCTGAATGATCATTTAACGATGTTGTCTCGATCCCATTTCCTTGCTGCTTCTTGCTCAAAATAAATTGGAAAAGCTTCCAATCCCTTAGAGCGGAAGAGAAATGTTCGTCGCTCATAAATTTAGGCTGAACATGGCAATGTTCAGCGTTGCCTCGGAGACAGCTTTAAATGTGCTAAATATTGCCGCTAAGCAGCTCCAATGATTTTGGCCTCCTTTATACGCAAGCGAGCGAGCAAACAATTTTTTTTATTGTTCATCTCATTTATTGCATTCGGCACTGACATAGGCGAATACGCAAATGACATACAAAATACCTAAATGTACGAAAGCCAGTACTTTGAGATCCCAAAATGTCCGAACAGTAAAACGACGTGTTAACATAATGTATGTACGTGCTTTACATAACATTTTTCATCAGGATTAATTAATCCTTATGCTGTTATCGATGATGAGTATTAAGCTATTATCAGTGATGGGAATAACAGGTGACAAGTAGATTGCCGCACTAAATAACGTGCCCGCCAAATCACTGCGGACAATTACACACACATAAAACGACAAACAGTACAAGAAACACGCGAGAAACGTTCAATTCTACCTATGTGTGCTCCACAAAGGTACAGCTTCTGATTGACCTTTCTTTTTTTTTTCACTGGCTCAAAAAAAAAAACAAGTGAGAGTGACGGACGCAATGTGGCTGACAGTAATGTAATAATTTCCATTTCGTTTCCGTATTTCTTATACCGAGGTGCGGCTCGCTACTCTAGGTGAGATCTTCTCAATCTTAAAATATAAAAGTTTATCCATTCATTCTCCTCAACGCACTACTTCATCAGGACGCCGGGGATTCCGAAATTGTCCTGTATACGGGGGCTTAGTCTATTTAAGCTACTTGCTTATTTGCCAGAAACATGAGCTTACGGAATCAAAGAGACAATCAGCTTCTCTCTTAAAAGTGCTAGAACAAATTGCCTCACCGAGGCAAACTGAGCCGAGCGGCCTCGGTAGGTTTGTTCTTTGTTCAGCGGCAGGGAATGCAAGACATCTGAGAACGTCAGTGCCCTTCGGGGATGCAAGGAAAATTAAACGATAAAAATAAGTGATCGCGGGACAAGGAGGGCATCGAATGAGAGAACTCTACAATTCCCGACTGACCTTGCGAAGACCAGGAGAAGTCGCTGCGCTCCAGTGGTTCGGGAATGAAATCTGTGCTAACCTTTCTCACCTGATTATGTTACATGAATGAAGACAAGAAGCCTAGTGCGGTGAAAGGAGTCAGACTGAATGGGAGGGGGGAGGTGGAGGGGGGAGGGGGGGGGGGGTAGCGTGGCACTGTAATGGAGCTGCATGGTCTAATTGTTTAATATGGTAACCTCCTTTGGCATTGTGGTCTTTCCTTTCATTCTTTATTGCAAAAAAAAAAATCGCGATGTTAGTGTTTTGTTCTTTTATTATATACTTTTGAGAGTGTTCGTAACTTTATTAGGCTTTTTCTTATTTTGTTGTTTTTCTTAATTAGCTAAGATTTCGGGATAAACCGACCATTTTGTGGCTTCCCATGTTCCACACCTAACAAAAAGATGTCCTTGGAACTGCTACGGCTGAAATTCAGTGGATCCACTCGGTACACATGTCTGTCTGATCTTCTTCTATTCCTCTTTCCTTTTCACTTCCTATCTATTCACCATGTTTCTTCTTTTTATAGCCATTAATTTTCTGCTACCTATAGTTTTGCTAGGCAAGGTGTCTCAGGTAGGCTATTTCTGGCTTTGTAATTTTGGTTTTTTTCGAATCTCAGGGATGAACGCGGGGTGAAAAAAGAAAACGACAAGGAACACAAAAAAAAAGAAATCCTGAAGAATATCAATGTTGAACTGCTCCTCATGTGGTTGAAATGTAAATATTTAGTCCCTTTTTTTTTTCTTTTGCTTATGTGGTGTTCACAATGTTGCACACCATTGCTCATTACAAGTGCTCATTTACAAATGCGCCCTTGCGAGTCACATTGCGAGTCTACCACTTTGTTGAAGACGCAGATTTCTGTATCACTTACTAGCAGATAGCGGAAAAAAGCATAAAATAAAAACCAGTGCATACTTAAGTAACAAGGCCAGCAGTATTTCGATTCGGAACATGAATAAAACTGACAGAAATGCTCTTTCTGTTTACTTAAAATCTCAAATAACAAAGGCGTTTGTTTTGGTGAAAGCCAACTAGCAGCTTTTCCTTTCTTCCGGTTCACAATAACGAATGCACTGGGTTGCAGAGTGAAACAGCCTCTGTTTACACGACTATGCATACATTGTCACCACGTAGTAGTGACGGTGAAGAAAACAGTCACGTGTCAACATAAAGAATGTGGTCGGTTGCACGTCTTGCGGCACGCTCCTCAGCCACCTATTCAGGTGCTACGAGACAAACGTGTCCTTAATTAGGTGTTTTGCAACGTAAGAATCGAATGAAATATGAACATAACGTGTTTATACTGGCGCTTTGGTCAAGCAGCCACATTGCTGCTATTATAGGGTACCCTTACAACTTTTGGCAAGCAGCTATTGGCTTCCTTGCAGTTAGTGTTTTCGTAATTTTCTATGAATGAAAAACGCAAAGGTAGGCCACATTGGAGCCGGATATCCAGCAAAGAATAAAGAAAGTGCAATTTCTTTATTGTACGCATCAGTGCTGTTTCAGATCATTAGCAGACATGTTGTTGTTGTTGTTGTTGTTGTTGTTGTTGTTGTTGTTGTTGTTGTTGTTGTTGTTGTTGTTGTTGTTGTTGTTGTTGTTGTTGTTGTTGTTGTTGTTGTTGTTGTTGTTGTTGTTGTTGTTGTTGTTGTTGTTGTTGTTGTTGTTGTTGTTTACTTCACGCATCAAATTGCAGGCGCAGTTGAGTTGTCGCGCATTTACGATGCGGTGTCGATGTGTCTAAGAAGTTCGCGTGACGAATGTTGTAACCAGGGTCGCAATCTCGCGTCCTATGAATCAATTTCGCTTTGCCGTGTTCTCTTAGCCGAAATTAGCCCTCTCGCAGGACGCGAACGGGAAATGAGTTGCGCACACATGCCATGCATCGGGCGGGCTTCTCGACCGCATCGTTACCTTCCTTGGGCGACACGCGCGCACCAGCTGGCTCCCTAAGTGCTTGCGCAACTCTTGGCTCGCATGCGACCTAATCTTCTACTAAACTGAACCGCACCTGTGATCCTCTCTGTTCTCTTTTTCTTTTTCTCTAGCTGTTGCGCTGACAGATCATGACTATCTCCCAACACGCCCAATTTTCGCTACTTAAACTCGTCTAACTAAATCCATATATGTTCTTCAGCCGCGGTTCGGCTTCGATTACTTCAGGTACGTGTTGGACCATTTCTCAGCTTCTCAAATCGCAGTTCTTTCGAGTTAACACCTTCTCCTTCCTGGCTAACCACCGGCGTAGAACGTAGTAGGTCCGCATGCAAGGCACGCCGAGTTACACTTATGTAAACAAGACACAAGTTGCAGTATGATAAACAGTGGTCGAATAAGGGACGTCGCTGGACCCAAGGTGCGCAATGTGCGCAAAGTGGAACGAAGGAAGACAGTATACCTATTTATACCAGATAATCGACACATTCGTTGAGAGTATGTAGGTTCGCTCTTTATCAAGTCTTCGGCGTCACTTATGCCGAGTCACAAAAATATAAACTTACAAAAATAAAGCTGTGGAAAATTTTGGAAGCCGAAAACCACCGGCCAGGTCGTAGCTCGTCGCTGTCTTGTTGACAATGTGAAAAATTCGGTGCATGTAAAGGAGCACTTTAGGCTTTTTCGCTCTTTTATGCTGCCGAGGTAGTTTCTTGCATGGAACTATTCTGTCCCTCAGAAGCATTTTGTCTCCCTCAGGGGTCGCCGTTGCACGAAAGCCACGTCACATTACTCTGGGCGAGCTGTTCAATAAAGATATTCTCTATTGCGTGTGGCCTTTCGGAAAGGGGGCGAAAGCAAACGTTTTGCGAAACCTTGTTTAACTGTCTTGGTTTCCCGATGCATAAGCTCTTAAACACAGTGCTCTAAAACCATAAATGTCTAGCACAGGAAAACTAGCCACAAATGAAGCAAGGTCTGGAGATTCAATTGGAACTCAAATGAAAAACAAAAATTATTACCTCGTCCGTTGTGAATGGGGACTTAACTCCTATACGTACCCGTGTTGGTGCGGTGCTCGCAAAGCGATGCCAGCTGCTGCTGACGCTATATACTTGCAAAAACAAGGCCTAGCAGACTCAACTGGAACGTGGGTACAGAACCATATATAAGCTAGCTAATGAGAAAACGTTGTCCAGATGGAGCTCAACAGAACCGAACGAGCACTGGGAAAACAGCGAACTAACTCTACCTACTGTCTCTAAGAGCGGAGTAATCGAAATAATAAAAACTTGACGAAATGGTGAGTGAAAGGAAATAATCTGTTTTCTTGAGAGATGTGTGCGATCTATTACTCTTTCATTTACACATAAGATAAATGCATGTCCGTTATTACACATAGGCGCGCCTTACTTTCACTAACCACTCACCAGGTGTGGCACATTTCCATATCGAAAAAGAAACATGGAGATTTATAAGAATGAGAAAAAATAAATTAGAAGGGAGAATCTGTACGGATAACACAAAGGACAGGGCCTTGGTAGTTGAGGCTCGAGCAGGTTGCCTAACAACAAAACATACCGCTGCAAATATTCGGAACTAAATGAGCCATGCGTATGGTGCAGCAATAATCCGGTGACCACTCAGCACATCCTAATGGAATGCGAAGAGAGTCGCCCAGTGAGAACCGTTGGTAATGTACACCTGCCAGAAGCGCTTGGATTTAAAGTGAACGAAATCGTCAACCGGTCAGCAGTCGAGATAAACAAGAGACGTTTAGAGTATTGGTGGGAAAAGAAAGCCGGGAAGAGATAGATACGACCAGATCCGTTACTTTCACAGGCAATGGTAGGTAGCTTTTGAAGGAAAAAAAAAGAAAAAGCTAAGGAGATGTATACAAAAATGCTAAACGAAAAATACGTATAGCATACCTGATAAAATCAAGCAGGCTAGGAAGGAGACTATGTGTCACCGCCCCGTTTCAAAGGGGATGCCATTAAATCATCATCATTAAACTAGTGCCCACTGTCCTCACCGAGACAGTACGTTCTGTGCGAAACGTCCCAGCCTACGTACGACCGCGCACCGGACTAACAAAGAGCAAGTACACCATCGTCAGAGCTCTTGCCAAAATTATAAGAAGGTGTGGTTTCCGGCGTATAGCGCCTTTAATGTCTCGAGCTGCGATATTTGCCGGGAAAAGAATGAACAAGCTAAGCACCGCAAGGCGCTGGTGAAGTGCACGATACACTGCCCGCAATCCAGCCGCTTTCTGGGTCAACGACACCCCCGGTACGACGCTGCACTCGGGAGAGGCAAACCACATGCCGCGATGGACAGAGAAAAGCCGCCATAAATAGAAGAGCCAAGCAACAACAACGCTCCCAATGAGCTTGGAAGCACGTTGTCGGTTAAGAGCGGCTGATGGGAGGGTCACGGCTATGGAAGTTGCTCGCTCGAGAGGCAGCAGCGCCGGTGGGGGAGCGACCGCCATTTTGCGAGCTGGCTATCGGGCTTACGCGCGACCGCGGCGTTTAGTACGTACTATATACGCCCTCGAATCGGACTTGTTTGTTGGCGCAGTCTTAGACGTGTGCCTCGGTGCCGAGCCACGGGGGACTCATTCGTTGCGGCTCATTAAGATGGCTGCAACGGAAAGCAGTCCTTCACGTCCACTTAGCGATGCCGAGAACTTTTACTTCCTTTTCTTTCCCACTGCCCGAACAAGGCGTGATACGGGTAGCCCGAACCACTTTACCGCACGACGAACCGCGGCTTAAACAGGTGAACAACACACTTGAAGAAGGCGAGCTCGAGTGGATCGAAAGCCAATTCACGCAAGTGTAAACCTTCTATGGTTTTGCACTTATCGTGCCGCCGGCAGTGGTCGTTCGGTACTCTCAATTCGCACTAGCTCTTGCGAATTCGACAGCATTGAGTTCTAATTAGGTTCTATGGTTTCTCTTTGGCAGTACGTTATTGTGTTTCTCACAGGTAATTGTTAAGTTATAGCAATATTCACCGACAGGGTTTGCTGTTGTCCTTGAGTAGCCGGGAGTAGCATTTCCGAGAGCCAACGCACAATTTATTAAGGCACTCTACAAGAGTGGATGGCGCGTTCGCTTCTCTAACTCGCAAACATGACGTTATACATTTAATAATTTTGTTTATTATTATTTGTAATAGAACCGTAGGACATGTCTACACTCCTAATGTAAGGTCCTAGTAGTTGCTACATTAGTGTAACGACAGCTGGTAACGATAGATTTAGTAACATAACGGACTAAACATGGAAGTCGTTGTTACTAATGGGTCTCAGATACCAATTCCAAACGCAGTTAGCACCACCTAATGCAAATATTCTCACCTATGCTGCATATATCAGACCAGCCATGGCGTATTCCACAGTGGGTCCGATATATGTGTTATAGAATAGAAACTACGAATTCGGTGGTTATGTTAGGTTACCGACTAGTTATGTCACGAACTCTATCGTTGCCGACTGCAATTATACTGAGGTCGCAAATGGTGCGACACTGGCTAGTAACAACTACGATCAGTTTTTAAGAGTGTATACCACCGAGCAAGCCGCATGAAAAAGAAAATAGACATAAATTATGCAGATCTCACGCAGTGTACGAATCAATGTTATTAGATGCACAATACCTTGCTATCCGGGATCACTTACGCTTTCTTTGTAGTTTTTTTTTTAATTGTTACCATGTTGTTACCAACATGGCTGTGTAAGACGATAAATTGCACGTGTGCAATGCGAGCTTGTGTGATATGACCGCAGCAAGGCAATGATCATAGGATGACAGCGACGGCTATGACACGACAATTATTATTATTTTTTTTTGTAGTCTGGCGAAGAAAAATTACAACCTGTTGCGTTGCGTCCTGGCCTGTAGCGTGTAAAAGTGGGCTGGTTGGTTAATGTTCATTTTAACGACCGCGCGAATGGGACGGCGATCCAGAGAAGACTAGCACAGCGCTTGTTTTGTGTGCTTCTCTTGTCTACATCGCCGTCCCATTTGTGCTGCCGTTAAAATAATGTCCCGGGCTGATTCAGAACACCATTCTAATGAAAGCACTGGTTGGGGTTGATGCGAGAGACACGTGCATGCGTCTGGGGTTTAGTGGGAAGAGGTCTCGGATTTTTGTATTGGGGGACCATGGTTCGATCCTAAGATAGAGCAATTTTTTTTAAGTGAAGAAGACCTGAACATCGGCATGGCAGTGTGACACTGTAGGATGGTGGAGCAGTATTCAGTGGCATTTTTCAAAAATTTTGAGGTCAGTCCGCAGGAGGAGATAAATTTTAATTGGTTTATATTTTTTATATACCAGCAGATTTATAAATAACAAAATTAATTTAAAAAACTAAACTTAGTAGTTAGCAGATCGGGTAGTTTATGACCGGGTGTCGCAGATGAGGACGACTCGATAAATGTATTGTTTAAGATGTTCGCGTATACTGATGACTGAGTACAGGGTAAGTAGTTGGTGTGCTTAGTGATATATCTTCTGTATTAGTATTCCTAATCGTGCCCTTTGTAACCCAAATGGCACAAAACCTACGTGCCCTTTGGGTTATGTTTTACAGTGTAGTGTGAACAAAATGAAAATTTAATTTTTTTTAAGTAAGTGGAAGTAGCTTTTTCGTAAGCAGTGTATTTGGATTGGCTTTGCGATCGCTATACGGAAAGGGCGTTTATTCTTGTTAGAAAGGCGATTTGGGGATGAATTACACCAGGGTGCTTCGGGATTCTAAAAAAACGCGTTAAGCAGGTATAAACTTTATAAATATTTCAGGTATATTTGTCTTAGATATGTGCCAGTTAACTTCTAATGAACGACTGTCAACAAGAGTCAGAGAGTCTTCTAAAAATGACGCCAACTCACAGTTGATAGCAGTGAATTCTCTACTTTTTTAATCTCTGATTTCATTAAACAGTTACGTTATGGTGACTGCCACAGAGTTAGCGAAACATACAGCACTCAGCATTATTGAGAGGCAAACCGAGAGGGCAAACCTAAAACCGCGGTAGCTGGCGCGACGACCACAGCAGTGGTGATGACCACGAAGTGCCGACGGCAACTATGACCACCAGGACACGAGAATGACGTACAAGTCGTCCGTATATGGTGTTCATGCAGCTACAACTGTCCCGTTAGTGGCGTAGCGCGCAGCAACAGTGGAGTTTTATGGCCTTTCGTCTTCGGAGGACAGCTTGTGTTCAGATAAAGTTCATGACTGCTACCTCTTTAACATTTTATTTCCGGTTGTTCGGCATGTCGATCACTGCAGGTGAGACGCGGAAGAAATTCATGGGCTTTCGGCAGCGTGCGCTCGCTCGGAGGTTGTCCGGGGGTTCTGAGAATCTGGATGCTGACGTATAGTCAGAATAAATCTGGTTTTGGTTTAGGCCTGAAGTCAATCCTGTACGCTCCGCTACATCCGAGACACTGCAATGAGCACGACATAACGATCAAAAAACCATCAGGCCAAAATGATTTACAGCCGCTCCTTTCCTTTGTTCTGTGCGTGAGACGGCTCGGCTTATTTAACTATTAACGCCAACCAGATTATAGGCGGCAACGGCACTCACCCACGAGCGTGGTTGGTTTGGGGAGGTCGTAGAGGGGCGACAGAGGGCGAGTAGACTAGGACAAATCCGTAGCCAAGGCGAGACAGATTCCGGATGCCAAAAAAAAAAAGAAACGTCTACAAAGGGAGGACTGAGAGAGCACGAAACAGTGGGAGAGACTGTAATGACACTAGGCCCCTATTAGTGAGGCGACGCACGGTCAGTTGCTTGCGTGGTGCTGAAAAACAGACGGCTCGGAGGTGTGCACTGTATACGTCCTCGTTCGCGGGAATTCGCCCACCGCACGGCTATATAACCCTGACCAAAGTATTTGCATATGCATGAGAGAGTGCCCTAGCGCATTCGGAATGGTCACTTTAACAAGCCATCCTTTCTTTTTTGATATCTAGTAATCCGTCTATCTCATTCGCACATTTATGTCGATTCTCACTTGTGCTTACTTACTGCGAAGCTGCACTGCTCAGGGAAATTTCAACCACGAGTAAAAAAACGCCCCAATTGACACTTGAAAGGGCGCCGGATACCTTCCTTTCACTTCCCGCTTAATTATATATAGCGCGTTATACGTAATCGCATGCAGTTCGACGTGCCGCAATAGCTCGTCGGTCTATAGTGGCCTTTGGTCTCCATCCAACTAGGCTTAACATCGAATCTGGTTAAGCACACGTTTTCAATTAATAGATACGATACCTGAGATGCGGTGAAAGTTTGCGCATAAGTTGCGCGAACCATTCAAACTGTGTAGCCCTTTTTTTACACTAACACTTTTCACGCACTGTAACACAAATTACCCTTTTCACGCCATCATTGATGCGTGACTCCAAAGTACCTACGCCGCTCTCTTGCACACGGAATTGCCGCTCCGGTCCCGTTCCGGTCACAGCAGCACTCGCATTCCATTGGAGACACTCCGGCTTATTCTGGCTAGTATTTGCATCGTGGCTGGGATAAGCCCAACTCACCCGAGCCATCACAGCCTTCTCCGCATGCCGCATGTTGAGGTCCTCCAGCTGGGCTGCTATTTCTTTTATGGAAAGCAGAAAACGAAAGCCGTGTGCCCTCTTGCAATCCTTGGTGGGCTTGAAACGACTTCAAGTGCTATCTTCTGCAAGCGTCGACTACTTGTGCGCGCACCTCCAGTAGCGAAGGGGAACAGAAAGTTAAGAGGACAGGAACATAAATTGACAGGGCGTACGCCAACTATTAACAGAAGTTTACTCACTGACAATATATTCGCTTTTCAGTGCAGTCTGCCATCAAACAATGAAAAGGTTCTACAAGAAGAAAACACATATCGATCAAAACAGAAGCTGCACATCTGAGTCTGTATTCACAAAAAACGTTATTGCGCTAGAATTGTTTCTAAGAAAGAACTCCAGCCAACCCCGATGTTGGACATATTATTAGCGGAGACGGCCACTCATGAACAAACGCATGAACTTACAAGCACTTATGAACAAAATGTTTCGTGAATTCAGCCCCTGACACCTGTTCCAGGGCTCCATAAAAATGATGCAAAGAATCCCGCGCTGTTTCATGGCATTATTCTTAGTGCTACGTGGTAGCGATCAGGTATGCTGCTTCTTTCATTTTTTTTTTGTAACCGCTAACATCATGTGGAAATATGTTGCCATAACACGAGATTCAAATGGAGAACTCTGCTTCTAGCCGTTGTTTTATTCTACCGCTTGTTTATCGGCAATTGTTGTTGTTTAATAACTGCGACACAATGGGAGGCTTGGCTACTGGAGAGCCCGCTATACCAACAGCGTAGCTCAACATATGTACATAATAAAACACTAACACGAGAAAACAGTATAAACAGAAAAAATAAATAGAAGCTTTAACAATCACTTAGAGTGAAAAAACTACAGACAAATGACATGATATAGACAAATAGACAAACATTCTACGAATAGACAAATGACATGATATGAAGTGTAAATATATGCTAATCATGTGTAACACAGAGTCAGCGTGCGACGTGTGACAAGCACAGCTATATTCTCTGCTCATGTTGAAGAAAAAAACAGTTATAAGCAAAGGCAATTAGAATTCACTAAAGTGAAAACGTTGTAAGAATAAAATTAAATGAAAATGAAACAACACACCAAAGCACACGCAATGCCAATGGTACGCTGAAGTGACCATGACGTTATCGTTAGACGGAAATTAACGTCACTCGCATAGCACTATTCACAAGGACCTATTATTGATGCCTGTGTTGACAAGAAAATCGTGCAACGCTTTCAAAGCTTTTCTTTGTTTAGAGGCGCAGGGCAAGGAGACCAAGCTATTTTGTAGGCTGTGTATTGCTTGCAATGCTCTCCACAGATAATGCTGCTAACATATTACGGCGATCATTGCTGCACGGTAATTTCCTCTGTACGCAATTTTCCACAAACCAAAAATAGTTTGCCTGCAAGAGTAAACACAACACCATAATTACAATCAGCTTATTATCAGAGTACTAATAGAGCAATGATTCACGACAAAAACAATCGGCAAGATCAGAGAAGTCTGCCATAAGGTGATCACAGCTGCGCTTTCAGACAATGGCTTTTGAGTCCACCGCGGCGCAGTTTGACGTAAAGAAATACAAGATGGGTGATGTGTAAAGGTTGTCGTCTTAGACATCACAAACACCTAAGTATGTTCATATCTCGCTTGTATTCCTACAGGAGGTGCTGGGTGACGAGGCTGGTGGTAGTCCCGCTTCCTCCTCGTCCTCGTCGCAGTCCAAGGGGGCCCGCACGCTGGACAAGTTGAACGCCGGAGAGTACATCCGCGGTCTTGACGGCCGCCGTCGCCTAGACAAAATCAGCGGCGGAGAGTTGCTGCGTTCTGCCGACGATGTCGAGTATCTGCGGTCCCTGCTGCTGCCGTACGTACTGCGAGGACTCTCTCCCTCATCACACGGCTCAGGTGATCGCCGAGGCCTGGACAAGATCGGTGGTGGCGAGTACATCCGCGCGGCGGGTGCTTTCCCGGTTGGCACTGGGCTGACCAAAAGGCAAGGAGCGTGCGTAAAGTCACGTTTCCACCTTTTTTTTTCTTTTCTTCGCTTTCTTCTTTTCCGTTTCTTGCCGCAACAACTCATCGCGCAAACGTGTACACTTCTTAAGCGCGAGTTCTCTGGACTTTCAATCTTGCCGGCACTGTGGCAATTATTTTGAAACGAACAATGCGAACGCTGCGAATGGCAAGCAGAAAACGACGCAGTACTTCTTCATAGTTCTATTTCTTGCCATTTGCTTTCTTCGTCTTCAAGATCCACCCGACTGCCCAGTTTACAACCATCTTCCTACATATACTGAGCTGATTTCCCTCCCCTTTTGCCTTCCACAGTGTAGGGCAGCCAACCGCGTTCAGTCCTGGTTAACCTCCCGGCCTTTCATTTATCATTCTTTCTCTCTCTCGATAAAAGTTGACAGGTAGTGCCACCTAGTGTCTTCGTTTCTACGAACCATGTCCACCATTAGTCCAGTGCGAGCCCGGCGGATGCTTCTGGCTTATTTTCCCATAAAGCACACACAATAACGAAAGAGAGGGTTATCACCGACGCACAGTCAGATTGCGCACTGGTATTGTGCTGCAGCCTGCTTTCTAGAAGCTAGTATGTTGCAGAACCGCCATGGTAGCAAAAGATGCCATTTTTCTTACAGCGTTAACTCTGCGGGCTCCTTTAAATCTCGTTAATGTCCATCTATTCATCGAGTTGACATCCGTTAAGTATTCTTTATACTAACACCCTACATTAAAGGTCACAAAAGTAGACAACGATGCAGCCGTCCCGCGCTGCGTCCTAGTCCTGGCGACTTTCGAAGACGACTTCACTTCTTGACACGAGTGGGGAGAGATCGCATTTTAACATATACACCATTGGAGACGTAAGCATTTAGTACAGCCCCTCGCACACTATGGCTGCTCTGGAAACGGTAGACCCTTTAGAAGATCGAGTATTTGGATAGATGATATTGATAATTTAAGTAGCTCAAAAGTAGCACAAAAGAAGCGATGAGGTTAAAATGAGTGAAGTTAAAAACTTAGAAGAGCAGTCCCTTCGGCGCACGCTTTCCGCACTTGGTAATCCTGCCTTCAGGGTGTCACGTTGTAAAATACTTCGCTTTACAAAAAGTCTGTAGTTGTTTCGGATGTAAGTAGAAAATTGCCTAAATAATTTCTTCTGTTTTTGACACTTATAAATGTCGTAGATCACTCCAAGTAAAGGGCGAACAGTAAACAGCAACCATACGAAGTGCGGTGCCCCAATTTCAGGAGGAGGAGGAGGAGGAGGAGAAAGAAGAAAGGAAAGGCAGGGACGTTAACCAGACGCACGTCCGGTTTGCTACCCTACACGGGGAAGGGGTTTAAAGGGATGAAAAGAAAGGAGAGAGAGGGGAGAAAGTACTCTCAGTATGAGCACCTGCGGCTGTCCAACAATTCACAGTTGGTCACTGAGGCCAGTAGACTTTATGAACTGTAACAATGAAAAGCTCGCAACATCGCAATATTACGATTTCTCAGAAATAAATCGTAATTTATTCTTAGGCAATGCATGCAGTCCTAAATTGAAAAGTGGTGTTGATACTTCATCGTGAGACCCCCCGTTGCGCATCAAGAATCCCAGCTTAGGAGCCAAGTTGGAGCAATGTTTAACTTAACGTAACTTTTTTGCTCAGAAATCCTTTGCTGTCGCTTGTAGATACTTCGTATATAAGCAGTCCGGGAAAAAATTACGAAGCTCCAACGAAAGATAATATAATCGGCTAAGTCAACGTTGAAAGTCTTTTCCCTCCCTGGCTTGTAGATAAGCATAAGTAAATTCTCACAACGAGGTAACCATAGTGACGTTATGGCAGGGAGCTGGAAAACACAAGCGTGAGAAGAGCTCCCGCTGTTAACAGTGGCTCGTTAATAGTAAACTTAACAGTGTTAACAGTGTTAACAGGGACCTGTATTCAGTGACCCGAATTTGAAGAGTGTTTAGAAGGACAGTTCAAATTCCATAGATTTAGGTCCCAAGCCACACACAACCTGGGACTAAAATGACGGATGCCGAATGCAAGGCGATTCCAATAAATTTCCATCATCCGTGCTTCTACAACCCGTACTCAAGGTCCGATACACGACTCGTTTTAAGATCAGGTACCATAAAATTCGGAGTCATGAGGGAGGTAGTGGCCGAATACTGCACCAGGGAGGCCAATTCCTGTTCTGGTGAGGGAGTGACTTTGATGAAGCTTAGTGGGCCTGCCTAGTTTGGTTGCACCTGAACTAGTATAGCCCCACTAGCTCTCGGCAATATGTATTTTTTTTCTTTTTGCCGGTGTCAGGCACCACTCCATGCCTGAAAATGTAGTGGAATGGACCAGGATTCGAACTTACGACCTTCAGATTTGAAGTCGGGTGTTCTACCTCTACTCCACGCCACCACTGGTGGCGTGGAGCAGAGGTAGAATACCCGGCTTCAAATCTGAAGGTCGTAAGTTCGAATCCTACTCCAGTCCACTATATTTTCAGACATGGAGTGGTGCCTGACACCGGCAAGGAAAAAAATTATTGCCGAGAGATAGTGGGGCTACACTAGTTCAGGTACAACCAGAACTAGGAAGGCCCACTAAGCTTCATCAAAGTCACTCCCTCACCAGAACAGGAATTGGCCTCCGGCATTGCCGCAGTCATGACTGAAAGCTGTGGAGTCGGGCTCATCACCACAATGCCATGGCTAATAAAGCGCAGTGGAGATGGTTGGATCCCAAACTTTCAAATACAGTCAATACTGAAGGGCATTGCATTGAAAATTCCTTCGAAACACTGCAATATTTTCGTGCTGCGAGTGATGTTATGAAACCATTCTCTTTTTTTATTATCTTTTCCATGAGCGTTTCTAGAGGACACTATAGAAAATCACAACTCAACAAGTGTTTGTTTGCTTAAAGCAAACAACGTCAGGCACAAGGCAAAGAGGAGCAGTGTCCCAAGCCTGTTTCTTGCGTCGTACGTTAAGATGAGAAGGCTGCATGTTAAAAAATGTTATGTCAACAGCTGCACGTAATCCTGCCAATGCATTCGCTATATCTATGCCTCCCCTACCTTTTGATTCACAGGTTTGACTCCTTAAGCGGACTGACCTTCGGCGGCGACCAGCCGGGCCTGCACAAGCGCGGATATGGCCACGGCGAGTTTGATGAAATCGATCACGCCGGATGGCCTGGATTTTACAAGCGCAACTTCGATGAGATCGACAGGAGTGGCTTTGAAGGTTTCAACAAGCGAAACTTTGACGAGATCGATCGAACTGGATTTGAGGGGTTCTACAAGCGCTCTGCCGCTCGGAAAAAATGAGGGTCTAAAGTATGAACGAGATCGGCGTCTCAGCGCCCCTCCATCCGAGTCGCGACAATCCCTGCATCCACCGATACCTCTGCACCAGTTTACATCTTCTGATTACTCTGTTTAAAAGTTTAGTGTGGCCAAACGTTAAAGGTAGATTCGGTAGATGCGAGCTCACTAACCTGAAAATGTGAGCCTCTAAAATTTCGCATGTGCAGTGGAATTCTGTTGCATTAGTCCTGATGCAGTGGGCCAGACAGATACTCCTCGATGCTGTCGCCGCCAACGTCCTCACCCCTCCTCATGTGTATTCGTTGTTGAACAAAACAAAACAGTGTAAAAGGATCCCATGTTGGTTCTGTAACCGAGAAGTTTTCTGCACTCTGATTTGTCCCTGTAGACCTCGGTCATACGTCTTTCGGTAGATGAATACAGAATCATAAGGAATTGTGGTCTGAGATGTTGGTAAGCAGTAGCACTGTCATTTGTGAAGTCTCTGGCTCAGCAAGCCTTGGCGACATGCCTAAGTATAAGTATAATAAATGTGGAGTCTGGGGAGGAACATGAGTGGCGCTATAAAGCGGGAGGGTTGGATGTCACGTATGCCCGCCCGCAAGATTCGAATTATGCAGATACTGTATAAGAGCTCACCAGAGTAGTTCGCTGAGAAGAAGTGGTGCAATACTTTTGCTCAGAGAGCACTCTTCTGCCACCATGCAAATAAACCTTGTTGAACTTTTATGGCCTTTGCTGTATTTTCATTGCACCTGTACTCGAACTCTGGCATGGCTGTCTGAGATTACTCGAGGACCATGTCTACCGCAATAGCTTGTGTTGAGTGTCGACCATGGCAAATCTTGCAGGGTGTTTTTTTTGTGTGGTGAAAGATTCGACAAAGATGGAACCGACATCCTGACCTACTACAGACTGGGTAGGAGGACCTACCCGCTGCCGTATCCCAAGCTGACTAGAGAATAGATGGTGATGTTCCAAAGAGTACAGGCCGGCACTTTCCCGCGCGCTACCCTGCGGTACGCCAGGTATCCTACGAGCTATACTTACAAGTACGCCTTCTGATCAGCGCCCAGTACCATCTACCACATAGTATGGGAGTGTATGCAAAAACCATCGACACCACGCATCACGAGACCAACCTTCGAGCTGTGGCCGGCCAAGCTCAGCATCGTCTGGTGAGAAGGGCAAATCTTTCGGCTAAGGCCCACGGTATCCTAGACTACAGGGGCGCCGCCAACCTCGGACGATTCCCCCGTCAGCTCATTTCTACAAATAAACTTCATTCCTGCTCCTCCGTCATCCACTTCGAAAAGTGATAAAACAAGGACTTTTGGATGTTTTTAACGAATATATGTTTGTCAGTACGGTTACCTAGTGAAGAGCGATATTAGTTTTTTTTTTTTTTTTTTACAGGCACTGACTGTTCTGCGTTACTTTTTTTTTTCTTTTTTAGGAAGCACATGACTCGCTCTCATATATCTCAGTGAGTCTTGTACAATTGTTTCATTCGCATGTGGGGATGGAAACCCACATGTAGAGTCTTGGGTACGATGTATTCTAATATTATAATAATCCCGTTTTAGGCAAATCCTTGCTTTATTTTTAGTTTAAAGGCACCATAAAAAGTAGACGAACACTGACACGGTGAACACGGTGCACCGAACAAGCACCAAGTATCAAGCATCTCGTCACGCTGCTCATGCACAGCTACTTGCACCTTAACAACGTATGCACAGCAAAGAAACCCAAGTGACTTTCGGGGCTGTTTCTCCCTTTTCTTCTTTCTTTCTGGGGTTTTACGTGCCAAAACCAGTTCTGATTATGAGGCACGCCGTAGAGGAGGGCTCCGGATTAATTTTGACCACCTGGGGTTCTTTAACGTGCACTACAACGCAAGCACACGGGCGTTTTTGCATTTCGCCTCCATCGAAATGCGGCCGCCGGGGCCGGGATTCGATCCCGCGATCTCGTGCTCAGCAGCGCAACGCCTTAGCTGACTAAGCCACCCCGGCGGGTGCTGTTTCTCCCGGTCAGTTTCCATGTGATGTGAATAAAAGAAATACTAATACTATTATTGTATAGAAGCGTAAGCAAATGTTTTATTAAGCTAGTTGGACACTGGTACCGGTTTGCACGGATACCTCATGACGAGCGCTGAGCCTTATCCCTTGTATCACTCTTGTGCCTGTCCCTCCATCATGTTTATTTATTTGCATGTAGTGGTCGTGGCAATGTCAGCCAGCGATGGCTGCCTCGATACTGCGCATAGGAAACACCGACTGACCCACAGGCGTCTCATGAGATGTATGAAGTCGACTCCCGTTAATTCGAGCCTTGCGGGACCGCAATATTTGGTCGAATAATCTGAAATGTCGAATCAACAAACGGTTACAGAATGAACAAATGTAAATATTTTTGAATGTCTAAAGTAGTATGCAGTTGTCGGCAGAATACTTCAATACAGTATTACAATAACGGCGCTTGTCAGCGTTCGTCAATGGCCTACAGACCTCAACACGGTCGTCGGCCCTGGCAAAACCCTGAAAAGTGACATCGCCCAGGGCACAACGCAAGTCGCCGTCATCTCTTTACAGGTGGTTGCTGCCATCACCGTCATCACCTAGGGAAGCGCTATTGCGTAATCTGCTTAATTTCTTGTGTTTTCGAGGTTTTGATGACCGCTAAGTGCATGATGGTGTACCCTGGTCAGCTACTAGCCGAAGCAGCATGCTTTGGCGTTCAAACCATAGTAGTGTTTCTTCCATAGGAATGTTTGGTTTCTCGCCTGTACATTTCAGTGCGTCCAAACTAATCTCAAAGTTCAGTTAACCTAAGCCAAATTAACGGACGTCTGTATAGCTTTTAACAAACGGTACCCTACTATGAAAAACTTGTATATGACGCAATAAGTCAAGACTGTTGGGGAATAGCCGATTGCTCCTCTAGTTAAAGACATCCCGCGTAGTGGGTGACCCTATGTGGTTAACTTTTCCTTGTTTTATAAAACATTTACAAAGGATATAGATAGCCGAAAATAATGATAACTATAGTGAACAAGTTTCATGCATGCACGCTCCACATGCTTAAAAAATAAAGCTTTGTTAGCTGGGATACTTTTTGTAAGCGGATCAACACTAAAGAGAACGTAGTATAGAAAGCACCAATTTGGCGTGATTTTTTTTTTTTTTTTTTTGCTATTGATTAGGCTCGTATGCCTGTGGTCTACAAGCTTTTGAGAAAACAGCGCAGGCAGAATTGATGGGGAGACGCAAATGTCATATTTCTGGGCCACTCGCCTCTATAAGCACTAGGTTAAAAGTCATTTTTATGTTCTCTCGATATTCTCCATCACGCTGCCATTCCGTACGTACCACTGAAGAGAGAAATATATTTGTCCAGCCCATTAATTTTCAACGGGTATCCCCTTAGCTAAGGTATGTGTAGTCAGCCCCGGGGGTTCATGAACAAACTCATTGAGTATTGTTATAGACCATTCCACATGTTCGCACCGGCAAAACAGACGTTTTTCATAGATTACAAAAAAGGAAAAAAGTAATTGCAAAAAGAAGAATCAAATTAACTAACGGTGAGAAACAAAAGAAAATTAGGCAGAACCCATGCTTGACGATTATTGATGTCATGCAGAGCACTTCTGAAACGTGTAGGCAACTCAAATGTGTGGCGAAACATTTTATTTTCGAAATACCGTTCTTGAGTGCTATTTTTTTTTCTTTGGTGCTTTTTCAGCCTCATAGGTGCTACTCATTATAAATAGCAGCGGCCTATGCGTATTGAAGTACGAGACATACTTGCAAGATGGCTCGATCGACACCTCTGGTGAACACGTGATTCATTCACACCGCCACGTTGCGTAATGGACAATCGGTTCCTGGTGTTTACTGCGACGCCAAACCGTTCTTTGTGTAAATGGGGCACCACTGGTAGGCCAGGCTCGATAAGTCCACGTTGACATATTCCGCTGAAGATCATGGGGAGTTTACATAATGACGAGGAGTTCAATTACGTCGCGTGTGGCCGCCTAGAACACCGAAAACGAGCGAGTCTTATCTAGTACGTCCGCTCTCCTCCAGACGTATCACTTGTCTGAGCTCTTCGGACCCTTAGCCGCAGTGTCCATTTCTGGATCTCAAGGCCCTATAGCGGCGAGCGGAGTAGGTGAGCGACCGCATAAAAACGGCACTTTCTCTGAGATCGGACCACATTTTTCGGAGACAGAAACGCTGCATCCTTGAGCGTGACTTTCCATTATTTATCTCTTTGTTTTATATTTTTAAAGCGCAGTTCTTAGGCGCCTGTTCCTGCGTGAGCATCGGGGTAACAGAGTGAACAAGCGTAGCGAAGGATGAAAGAGCGAACACGGAGCGCAGCGCGGGTTGAAATACGCGAGGAGGAAATCGGAGGAGGAGGGTATGGTGAAAGCGTGAGAAGAAAAGAGTAGGGCGGCGACGATGGCTACGAGATGGCGCCAGAGTAGCAGCGCGTCGTCTAGAAGGTCTGTCCGCGGCGGTTGCTTTGAATCGCGCCCGCGCGTTACCCACGCGCTGGCTCTCGCGATCTACAGATTAGCGAGGCAGTCACGTGACACTTCGCTCCGTTTGCAACGTGCCGCACGAGACAGATTGTCCGCGCCAGTCAATGTATCGCGAAATGAAAACACGTATGCAGTTGTGCTCAAATTTCGCATTAGGGAGTATCGTAATCGTCGGTGATATTTTTTTTTTCTCCTTTACATCAAAAGAAAAAAAATCTTGAAGGACACCTTGCTCTGAGCTTGGCTAAGAGGAGGCAAAATAATACGTCGCATTTGAAAACTTCCGGCAAAACCCATATCTCGATGACTGTCGACGGTTATGCGATTGGCTTTAAAGCAGTGTAGTGATGCAAAGTATTGTTACCGTCACAAGCACGACATGTACGAGGCATTTACTGCAGCGGGACTGCTCTCTCGTGCTTCCCTATTCATTCCTTATGAACACGCTGCGCCACCTACACGCTGTGCCGCGAAACCCGCGCATGTTCTCCGAAATACACGGCACACCGGTGTGTGCGAACGATGAGAATTGTTCTCTCACTGGCTTCATATCCAGTGGCATATACGCAGTGACCCTAGTTCGCATGACATAGGTTAATTGAAGAGTGACACAAATCCTCTGTATATCCATAGCGTATGCAGAGCTGCCTAAAGCGTTGAAGTGAAAGAGCTTCATTGAAGAGCGGCCACATGCCCAGTGCGTTCATGCCGCGGCGGCTCGCTAAAGCTTTCGGCTGTTGCGCCTGAGGAGTCGAACTGAAAGTGTTCTTTTAGAGCTGATAGCTCTACTATACTTCAGGTACAAACCCATAAAATGCCTGGTTCTGTAAATATGACCTTCAAGGCCAAACTGGGACTTAGCTTCCCACTACCAGCGGCTGCTACGTACTCCGTGTGGACGCCCATGCCTTGAAAGCGATCTGCGATGTGGACAAAGTGCGCGGTCGCGCGGGTTTCCCCTTCAAAGCGATCTGCGATGTGTACAAAGTGCGCCGAGTGGTAGTCGCTTCGTATGCGCTGTGCTTTCGACGCTGAGTTCAGCGTTGAAGCGAGACGCAGCATGAAGGTCAATTCGCTCGCTGCTGCTGCTTGCCACGCCGAGCAGCGTCTGTGTGTTGTCTTGTGGTGAAATTGTAGATGCGGTAGTTGCTGACGGCGCCGAGCAGCGTCTGTCTCCTTTCGCAAAGCAAGCAAAACCGTGCTATCGCTCGACAAACTTGGTTTAACCATGTTCAAACACGCCAAATTTTATTGGAGAGATTGAGGAAAACGGTTACATACCTAAATGGTTGCCGAGCGAAAACTGCGAGCAGTTTTCCAAGACTGGTAAAGGCATTATTATGTAAACCTTTACCCAGCTTCAGCCAAGGTTGTGAAGGAAGGCGATCCGCTGCACTAGCAATATCTGAGTTCGTCGCTGCGGGGTTTGGAAAACCATTTTATTACGATGTAGTACATCCTATTTACGGTATAGTTAAGGAAACTGTTGGTTAGGGCTCTTTCGTGACTCGTGGTAACAAATTAGCAGCCCAAGAAAAAGGCAAAGACAGCGCTCATCCTGTCGTACTTTTTTTTTCCCCTCTGTTTTAGTTGCGCTGTAAATTTTTTTTACTATGGTATAATCGTTCAATTTCTCATGTCGCATATATAGATGCGTCGCAAAACGTTAGATTCTTCGCAGCGCATGGCGCGGTGGCGCCATCTGTCAAAGCACGTATCAATCCACAATCCTTCACAGTACAAAGTACAAAAGCATAAGAGTATTGCACCGCAATAGAAAACACCGAACAATGTCGGAAGCAGTTATCTGGGCGTCGGTCATCAAATGCGTTAGATTATGTTGACACGATGGAGCTGCCATAGCGAACTTTGCTTATCTGTGCCTTAGGGCCAACTTCTTCTCATGACAAGGTCACTTTTAGAACAATGTGACCGTGCTTGGCAACCGTACGAAAGGCGCATAAGAACGCTGCACAAGTCATCTCCTCGTGCAAGGGTATACCATATCTCGATCGTGACAATCATGACGTCAACGACCTAAGTGCCATTTTCTACACTAATTAATATGTCTCTATGATCAGAAGTGGGGATTTTCATTTAGCTAACCTAGAAGGCTCCTCAAAATTAAGCTTCATTTCGAATGCACTCTCACCGAGGTATCTAAATAGGGGAGAAACTTTTTTAGCACTGCAGCGCCTGTGAATCACCTATTTCTCCTACAAGCGCCCCTTGAATGGTCTGATGTGGTGGTTTATCATTCAGAAAATCCAATCGTACGCTTTGCGGGTTATCAGTTTAACATTGCCTTACCCGTCGTCTGATTTCGGTCATTATAAGGAGGCGCCAGAAGAAATAATTTTACTCGTGTATGAAGTAAATTAAGGCTTCGTATACTTGTTTCCACGGAGGCTGTTAGTATTATAACCTGCGAATACACAGAAGAAGATTGTATTTCTTGTTGTTATCATTCATGGTAGCAACAGACATGCAAAACTGTGCAACATATGCTGGTAAGTGACAAATAATCTTTAATGAACATTCTAATTATTGCTATAAGCGTACTTATTTAATTGAGCTAATAAAGGCAAAGACACTGTCGCCACTCTACAGGACGCATACGAAAAGGTCCGAACTTCAGCTCGTTGGTATGGATTCATAACGGGAAACAGCGCGAAAGATAGCGTGACAAGAATGGAGGACTGGTATTTCTTTCTTGCCACGCTATTTTTCGCATCGATTACTGCAATGAATAACATATATCTTCAAACTAGCAGGAATACAGCTCGGTTATCTTATTCGTCGTTTTCCCGTACATTACTTTGAAAAAAGACCAAGTTATGTGTACTGCCAATCTACTTTATGGCCAACATTAGGAATTTCACGGTTGGATATTCAAAAATCAATGCTCATATCGATTGTCCTGCTAAGTAGATAATACCTTTATGATTTTCGCCTTGCTTCAGTAATTGCGAAGCGTGTACGTAATTTAATACTATACCAATTCATTAACAAGAATTCAAAGTTAGGAGGAAATTGGCCTTTATCGCAAATTGGGTTGTTTCCGTCGCCTCTACGCATTACGGCCAGGAAAAATTGAGATTTTATCTTAAATTTCTGGCTTTTTAAGAAATAAAAAATATTTGTTGACGTATCCAGCAAAAAAAAAAGAACAGTCGAAATCTTTTAAAAAAGTGTGTGTGTAGACGTATTTCCTTCAGGGTGTCATATCTCCGAAAAGATGCCCTGAGAAGAGATGATACGCCAGGCGCCAAGCCGGCTTCAGCTTTGATCTAATGGAACATCTCAAGTATGGAGAGTAAACTTGTGTAATGCGAGCAGCTGCTGGGCCGCCTACGTCTCTCGGAAAAGGGCTGCCCGTTCGATGTAGCCTCCGTAAAGAGCGCCTTCGCGAGAAGTGGCACATAGCGCCGTCCGTTAAGAGTATCGGTTTCATTAACGCCGTCCAATCCTCTCCCCGGCCACTCTGCAAACAAGGAAGCCGGCGCTGCCACTCTGTCACCAGAAGGTGTAACTTATACGAGCTGCTGACATACGTGAAGCTCGGTATGATTTTGATAGACGCATTTCTCTTAGGTTTCAATCTGTTCGTCTCGTTAAAGTATATTTCATTCGCTTGTTCATATACCGGGGATATATTTATTCCACCTCATCACCGTCATATCTCCGGCTTTTTTATTTTTTCTTCGTTTTGATTAATGTTTTTTAGAAACATGAGCGCGACCTACGTGGAATAGCTGTTTGCGTCCCGCTGTTTCATATGAGGTGCGGTGCAAACAGAATGTACAAAGTATGTGCGGACAGTTATGGAAGCCGTTTCGACGTGACGTCACACATACATGAACATTTGGTCATACAACCTATAAGGCAGCCCACGCCATTGGACCGCTGCAAACTGGGAAAACACACTGCACGTTACCATGTGCCACATTTCACGTACTAGTTTACAAAGATGAAAGTAAGTAGTGGGAAATAGACACAAAGATACGAACTAGGTGTTTATTTTTTAACATAAACCTCAGAGTTCCCCAATCATTCGTGTAGACCCTGTGCATATTCGCCTACGTTGGCCACTGCTATCTAGATAGCTCCCCTATATATTTGGGGATTAACGACGAGGCGTCGTGTTGTGTTGTTTTGACGTTTTGAATTTCCTTCTCAGAGTCGGTGTTACCTCTATGCAGGCAGTACTGCTGACCATCAATTGAGAGTCCTCAGCCTCTTAGCCAGTTATATTATAAGGCCCCTCCGAAGAAAAACGTAAATGTGGAATTCTTCTGAGGAAAATTCAACAAAATCCCGCCTGCAGATTTGACTGCTTTTATATATAAGCCAGAGTAGGCGCAAAACTCATCCCTCAGTGGGTTCAAGAGGCTGCGAGTTTTTTGAGTCGTCAATCTATTGTTAATCGAAAGTTCAACAACTACCGCACAGCGAGACAAACACTGGCGCAATTGTACGAAAACGCACAGTAATGGAGTCATAATGTTTTATAGGCTGAAACTAACCGCATAGAGAACAAGCAGTGTGTCAAATAGGCGTGCCCTTCTTACCACCCAAACTGAGACCTGCTTATCAAGGAGGACGCCTGTGTCGATAATCCTCAGAAGAGCACTTGCGGCAAGATTCGATTTCGCTATGCACGTCGCGGAACGGGTTTGCCTATAATGTACCCCCATCAATACGCCAAGACTTCGTTCATCGAAAAGGTAGTGTACACGTTCAAGTGAGCGAAGGTAGCGTGCGTTATACCCCTGCCTCATGAACGTTTCCGGCATGTAGACCGCACTGCTTGTGTGGCGGTGAGTTCTGCTGAATCAGGTCGATTAGCGCGTAGTCTCTACGGTGAATTCGGACACTCACTCCACTGTACTAAATAAGCAACAACAGTGCATTCAAAAGGACGGACGTACTACGGGACAGTTATACTAAAGTTATACTAAAGAGTGAACATGATGATTGGGAACATTCTTGTGTCTATACTTATCTGATATATGTCTCGTCTTAGGAGACAGAGAGACAGACAATGAACTTTTATAAAGGTCCTCAGGGACTAGCCGGCGGAGACCCTTTGGAGCCCCCGGCTCACCGCTTACTGCTCCCATGTCGGAATCGGGAGTCCAAGCCTCTCGCTCTTTCACGAGCCCTCTGGACGGCTGGGGACTGGAGCGTCAGTTCCGTTCTAGAGATGGCCTCGTCCCAGTCCTGTTCGCTGGAGAGTGGCGTATCCCGTAACGCAGGACACTGCCAGAGCATATGAGCTAGAGTGCTAAACTCCTCCCCACAATCCGGGTTCTGGGTCAATTTCTGGGTCAATCTAGGTCACTTTTTGTGTTAATCCTGCTTAGGAAACCTCGCGAGGGATATGACCTCGTCTGAAGCATCCTAACGTGAATAATTGAGATCTACATAGATTTGGGTGTGGAGGCAGGAAGCGCCCGCGTTTCTCTTTATAGTGGAAGACGATCTCATGGAAGGTTAATAAGGAGTCTTAGGAGAACAGCATTTTTTCGCATAGCAGGTAGCTATACGTAGAAACTTATTCATGCCGTGGCTAGATATATTGGTAAAGGTGAGTCAGTGTATTATTTGCGGTAATCTAAGCGGCACGCATGCTTGTACTGTAATGATAACGAGAGTTATTACTCAAAAGTGATGAGAACACAACGTTTGAAGCGATCTAAAGAAAGAAGTAGCAGCTTCACCCGACAGGCAAAGCATCAATTGCGATAGAAAATTTACTAGTAGAGAGCTCTACAGAGTAAGGATAGTATTTTTATCGGCTGCATAAACTTGGACACATTCTCTTGCTAAACGAATTAACAAGCATGGTGTCAGCGCACACAAGCAAACACGAATAAATCACACTCAATGACCGCAGACAACCATTCTCCAAACGCTGGCGTGAGCAAGCGGGGCGGCAGCAGCGGCCGAAGGTTCGTGCGGTCTATCGCTTCATCGGAAACTGAGCGGCGAAAGCGCAGTGCATGCGAAGGTAAGAGCCGTGTGGAAATCGCTTTCAAGATTCGGCGCGCGTGACAGCCCTCAGCCGCGCAATGTACAAGTACGCAGTTGCTGGCAGAGTAGAAGCCGCGCCCCCTCCCTCCCACGCTGCCTTCCTGCTTTCCTTATTTCGCGTGGGATATTGAGTCGCCAGTTGCCCCTACGCCCGGCTGAAAGATGCGTATTTGGTGGCGTAGCTAAACGTCGCGTCCCTTCTCTACCCCCATCTCCTACGGCCTTTCGCACGACGGAAGACATCGCGTTTGCTCTCCGCCGTGAGTTCGCTCTCTGTGAAAGCACGCGTGCCTCGCGCGCTTTCACTCGCACATGCAGCATACGGCGCGCGGCGACGATTTTATCGCCGTTGGACTTAATACGGAACCTCACGGCGACGACGACGGTGGCGGCATAAATACGCTTGGAGTGTCCATATAATTGCTATCGCAATAAAGTAGACAAATGGAACAGAATAAAGGGGGGATAAAGAAAAAGTCACTATTGATGACGTGGCATTATTTTTGTTCTTTGTGATTGTTATGCGCAGTATCACTAGATAGTTTGGCACAGCGAATAATAGACACCGTGATGTGGGGATAATTCATTGTTGAAAACGGGTGGCCACGTGGTTTTGAAGAAATGCCAGGTTCACGGCCTTCCATAATAAATACCCACAGGTGAGCTCGACGGCACTGTCTTGGCTGAATACTCCGTGTGGTCCAAGGAGCTTCTCGGAAAATGGTTAGTAAAAGTAAACATTACGTCGCCCTTATTTCGCGAACTCCTCTTCACCTGGCTTCATACGTATCTTAACTTGAAGGCTTTGCGACCCGATAAGCGGTCAGCTATTCTGTAGTCATTTGATATACAACAGCAAAAGCTACAGCAAAACAAGCTCGTGGAAAGCGTAATGTCAGCAGTGAACTTTAGCGAGAGTCACTGGTTCGAAAGTGTGCGACAAGATATGTTCCATGACACCTCTGACAGCCCAGAAAGTTATATAGCTTTCTATCAGCAGGTTGCATAATGGAATGGATGGAAGGCTGACACAGTCCGTATAGCTTTCACACGACCATTTCTTGCCCGACTAGCTAAAAGTGGCACGAGTATCCATTGCTGGATTACAAATGTGAACCATGGTACAAATCGAAATGAAGCTTTGTAACAACATTTCAAGAAAATCCAGTTGAACGATGGGAGTAGGCAATTTACTACCACTTCAAGTCTAGTTCTCAACTAGAGTATTTACTTGAAAAGCAACGCCTTGTCCTCATTTTTGAGCCGAACCTGTCGTTGAAATCAGTGATAATGCTCATTATCCCCGAATTTCCAGAGGAACTGCAGCAGCTGGTATAGATTAAATGTCCCGAAACTTTCGAAGCAACGTTAGACTTGTTGAAAGCTTTCCTGCACTTATGGGATGGAGAGAATCAACAAATACCGCCAAGGTCTTCATGGGATATCAAGTCCCAAATTCAATGTTAATTAGCAGCGCTTCTAGCACGAAGATGCAGAGGGACACCCCTGAACTTGGTTCAGATGTTTAAGAACTCGTTAATATATCAGGTGGTAAAAGAATTGGTTAAGAAAATCAACAAGAAGCAACAGATATCAAGAGTGCGCTGTTGACTTCTGAGACCATCTTGCTGTCGTCAAGGCCACTACATATCCAGCCGTAAGTGGATCGACAATGTATGTGAGCTCTTGCGGACAGGGGAGCTTCGGTGTACATCTTAAAGGAACGCAAAGCAAAGCCAGCGTATATATTCCCCGGAAAAGCCATCACAGTAACGGAGCTGTCACATTACTGAACATGAACACTGGGAACTAGGCATGTGTAAATTTAAAATATAAATCGCAATCTAGTTAAGTACTAGCTTTAAAAAAAGTTAAATTTTGGGTTATTACGTGCCACAATCACGACATGATTATGAGGTATGGCGCAGTGGCAGGCTCCTGATTTATTTTGACCGCTTGGGGTACTTTAACGTGCACTCAATGCACGGCATACGGGTGTTCTTGCCTTTCGACCCTATGGAAATGCGGCCGCTGCGGCCGGGATTGGATCCGGCGCCCTGGGGATTAGTAGCCTAACGCCTAAGCCACTACTACACCACGGCATATAAGCACTAGCTTTGGTGATTGAAAGCGTAGAATACGATTTTCTGCTTTCCCGCGCCGACATGCACTTAATGAAATTGAATATTTACTGGAATTGTACTGTGTCGGCGTGCCCTTGCGTGGGTCAAGAGAAAGCAGCAACCACCTCATAACAACTGCATGTACCGAATAATGGGGATGAGATTCGCGAAATTTATCCGGAACAGCTCTTCTTGGGAGGCAAACCATCAACCACAACCGAATTTGAAGTTCCATTTAAGGTAAAGGACAGAAGGGTGGTAAGAAAGAAGCCTCATTATCTGACGATGGAAAAGAAGGCATGGCTCAAAGAAGAACTGCAAAATATACTAATGCCAACATCATCCGGCCGTGCGTGTCTGCGTTTGCATGATAACCATAGCTCTAAACGAAGATGATAACCTATGGCTCTGAACAGGCTATAGGATAATCAACGGCCAAACATACTTGCCTCATTGTCCTATGCCCTAGATAGGTAGCATTATCGATCAAACTGGCTGCGCCATTTGTTTTTTGAGGATCCATATTTGCAAATGGTATTGGTCCAAGAAGATAGAAACAGAAGAGGGACGGGTTAAGGGAGAATAAAGAACTGGCTATTGGCTACATGCATCACACTTTTTTGTGTGATTACTAGGCGCAATGTCATTACAATGTTGAGGCTGTGGCAGTGTGCTAAAACACCCGAAACAACATCCTTACTTCTGTAGCCGCCTAGACAGCATGTGCAAAAAACGTCATAATCATGCTCGTTATCACCGCCTGCGCTTCATCGGACAAGTGGCATGATGCAGTCGCGATGCGCCAGTATATACCTTGCAGTCCATTGAATGAAAACAAGAAGTCAGGGAGGCCGACCTGTTATGATGTTTTTATCAGACAGCTCAAAGTCTGCTAGAAACATCGGAGTCTGATGTCAGAGAATTGCCAAGGCTGTACACGTACAGTACCAGAAGAAATAATGGTGCTTAACGCGTCTTCTCAGTGATGGAACCAGAACTATTTCTACTTGCAGATTTATGCACTACTCATGACCTTCGTCTGAGGCACGGAGGCCGCAGCCTATAGCAAGAAGCTGTAGAAGTGTCTTGTCGCCATCCGTCACCCTAACCGACTGACTTCTCCCTGGTCAGCTCTCTCACGCTCGGCATACGAACGCAAGCAATATAGGCACCTTTGTCCCACCGCTCTCCTTGGGGACCTTTAATTATGTGGCGCGGTGCTACTCCCTGTCCAACCCTTGTACACGCCTCGCTAGTTCTTGCGACGCGTCTCCGAAGAAAGCCGATAACCCTGCTTTTGGCCTCTTCGGTGGAAGCTCATTCCGTATATCTATCCATTCTTATACATCGACTCAAGCGTGCAAGAGGCAGACGAAGTGAGCTGAGCACGCATCTGAGCCATTGCTGGGCCTCGCCATCTCTCCCTCAATCTCAGGCACACACTCGCACGCCCACAACAACCACAAACACAGACGCATAGTCAGCCATACAATCAAGTGGGCGCAGGCATGCACCCAACTCTCTGTTAGCGTATGACCGGTGCTACGGTTTCGGTCTCCTCTCTGTTGCAGGTCATGGTTATCCGCGCAAGCAAATGTGAGAATGGACAGTAATATTAGATGTAGGCGCAACGTTGGAAATTACGTTCGGAGAATTCAACACACCTTCGCGTTTGAGCCCCGTTCCTGTACTAAATAAAATTATATCCTAATATACTTAATCGAATTTCCATACTTGAGTAGTCGACACGCTCATCGTTCATGCAATATAAATCATTCAACATGCTGAAGCAGCAGGTCACAGCATATCATAGTTGTAGAAGAAAGCAAAAAATGAATACAATCCTAGTGGCGTTGCGGCACCGCGGAATGTGGATAATTGAGGCAATTTAAACTTCGCGCAGTAAAGCTGTGTATATAAGCAGGGTTGGTGGTGGTAATAATAATAATAATAATAATAATAATAATAATAATAATAATAATAATAATAATAATAATAATAATAATAATAATGTGAGCGCATTTTGTGCATATCGTCGTCGTCATCTGTACATACGACTCATCGTCTTGTGTGAGCACTATTTGTGCATATCGTCGTCGTCATTTGTACATACGACTCATCATCATCTTTTGTCTCGTGCGGTGCTTCGTCTCTGACTCGGGCGGCTACTCGGAAATAAAGGCATCGCATCGGCCCACGTCTCACAATTATAATAATAATCATAATAATGTAATAGGAGGCGAAAAGCTTGCATTGTTACTAGTCAGGAATATTATAATGTATTTACCAGGTTCAGCTGAGCGAGGTGATCTTGTGAGACACTCCATCTGTAAATATTGCAAAGTCGCAAAAAAAGGTAATCGTCATGTGGTTGGTAAGCGTTTAAACAATTTGGCGGTATTTCAAATATTTCAGTAAACCAGCAAAGCAAAAAAAAGAGACAGGAATATAAATTACAGCCTGACAAAGTTATGTGCATGTGCATAACTACCTGCCCCGGTTGCTTAGCGGCTATGGTGTTCCGCTGCTACGCAAGAGGTCACGGGATCGAATCCCGGCCGCGGCGGCCGCATTTCGATGGGGGCGAAATGCGAAAACGCCAGATTCCCATGCATTGGAGGCACGTTTGATCGTGGTTTTGGCGCGTAAAACGCCGGAGTTCTTTGATAAGAATGAAACAACGGTGACAATTTCTCTCTCTTTTCTTTTTGCTTCCTGAAGAGTACATTAGGAGGAAAATTAAGTCTGTCAGTGCACGCTCGCGAAGGAGGCTCTAAATGGTGTTGTAACAAGATTTAAACTCTCTGTTGAACCCAGCATACACTAAATTGTTGGCATCGAAAGTCTTACCGATAAATTTGATAGACCTTTAGAGTGAGCCGTGCACGCGTCGAGCACTATAGGAGCCGCCACTCGCATGTCGACATTGAACGCCCACTGAATCGTGAGCAAGCAGGCATCAGCCACCGCTCGTCGCTACGAGCAGCGAGCCGCCGAGTAGCCGGAAGTCGCTTAGTGCTATTTACTTAAAATGTGGAAAAGAAGGGGGAAGACGCGCTCTGTCGCCAACTGCACGAACTGCAATGTAGACTTGAGAATGTACGGGATCAGGCTGTGCAAACTTTATCCGGCTCATCTGCACAAGGAGCGGCCGTACTTACGTTGGTTCGTCTTGCACACCGTTCCGCAAGGCAAGCACGTACAAGCTCTAGCGAGTGCGCTGGAGAGTAAAATTGGTGGCATTTACGGCCCGGCTAACACCACCTGCAGCAGCAACACAGCGTCATACCGCCACAACTGGCACACAACGTAACGGAATACCGAACTTCCATAAGCACACAAGTCGGTGTTACGACCTCCCCACGCGAAGCGCGAATGACATACTCGAGCAACTTCACTTTCCATAACAGCGAAGTTAAACATTGAATAATCCAGGCGGCCACCACGAGAATTCTCTCTGCGCCGGGAATCAAACAGCAAGCGAGCGATCGCTCGGCCACCTGCAACGTTTCTTTTTTTTTTATCCACGCGTACCTCGAATACGTTTAAACCTGTGCTCCAACTAAGAACATAACCATTCCCAATTTACCTGTCAGCGATGACGACAAGAATTACGTGGTCGGAAACAACCACCATGGTCGGAGAAATTATTAAACAGTCTTTTTTATGTGCGCTCGCACGCGCCTGTTGCCGAACGAAGTTGTTGAATACATAGCTATAATGGCGCAGGGCGGTAACAGCCCTACAAGTTTACCGCTTTAAGTACTATAATATAACGGCTAAAAGCAAATGTCAGGAAGCTACATTCGTCGCCTTCCGCCGGTAAGCTTTCACACAATACGACTGCAGTGCAGAAGGAACGCATAAATGAACTTACTTTCCTTATGGCAGAAACAATGGTGATCAGAGCCGGGTCTGAGGCCTTCGAGGCCATTGTAAACAAACGAGCAAGCGGCCAATCAGGAGGCCAGAAGGCGCTGAATGGTGGACGCTGTCCCGTGAGAAAATATTAGTGGCACCCACGGATATGGCATTGTAAAAGGACTATATCCACTTAAGTACCAAAAACAGTTAAAGAAACACGAACTTTGTTTCTCACTGTACTAGAAAGTACTCGATAATATGAAATTGAAAGCACTAAACTAATTGAAACTATGACTCTGTCCATTACCTTTAAAGGAACGGCAGTAAAAGAAATAGATGTACAGGAAAGCTTGAATGGACAAATAGATGTACATTTTTCTTCACCGCAAATGAGAACAAAAGAATCAGCGTAAAATATATATATATATATAAAGCCAGAAAAGCGTTGTAGTACTATATTCTTTTCTCAGAAATTTTCCCACCTACAACGAAGCGAGTAAAATATGATTGGCGACGACTGTCCGGTGATCGTGTAGCCTATTTTACACTAATCGGAACAATTGATGTCATCATCCAACAACATCACAATCTGGAGGGCTACATAGAAATGTCAGAATGTTGAGCCGTATATGAAACTCTTGTTTCATATACGGCTCGAATGCAAACACGAATAAAACTCTTGTTTCATTCGTGTTCAGTTCGTATTGCGCGCGTTATTCGGTACTGCGAAAAATTATAACGTCTAATCAAGGACGTAGACAATAGTATGTAAACTTGTACTCGGCGCTACGCAGAACCGTACTGCTGAGTTCAATAGGAAACAGATATGCGCATCTAATGCCACTGAATATGCGGAGTGAACGGTTTATCAAAGTGAGGGCTATCAGCGTCTCGTTCATCAATTACGTTTTTTTGTTGTTCTGACGCTTATCCCGACTGATTAGGAATGTTTTTGCCCACTTACTTTGCCATGGTTTCTAAGCAAAGATTTTACACAGTGTAAACTTTGTGCATCTTAAAAGCCAACATTTTCGCCATTCAACAAGGCTGGCTTTCAGGGGACTACATTGTGTGCAGCGACATCTCCATTTTTTACCCTTCGTATTTGCAGTATTAGTGTATACGTTTGAAAGGGATATTGACTGAGGAGACCAAATCATGCCGTTGGTTATTAAATGACAAAATCTTCAATGGCGTTCGGTTTACATACAGTTAATACAGTAGCATGATTAACTTTCACGGATGGCCTGCTCCATATGCGCCAGAATGTATTCAGTTGAAGTTAGTTTAATCACATAAAAATAAGAAAGCAAACAACGCCCTGTGATGAGGGGTGGCTTTGTAAAGGCACTTAAAGTAATTTGTGCTCGTCGTGTTACTTCTGGCTACAAGGAAAAAGAAGATGGATAAGGTTGTCCTCGAAATATTTTGTTACAAATTGAAATAACTAATAAGTTAGCGCAATCCTCGAATCGCTTTTCACCAAAAGTAACTCTCTGCCTCAAATGGTTATAACCTGTTAGCAAGCTATGCGGCGGAATAAGGGCTAATGATTATGAGAATATGAAGCTCGACAAGGCAGCGCACAATACGTCTCAAGTTGCACAAGATTTGACATAGTGAGTTTCTGACAAATGGTATCTAGTTTGTTCCAAATGAAATATTTACTAGATGTGGCAAATCTAATGATGCAAATGAGTGATCACGCCAGCCGCCGAATTAATTGCATTTGCAGGGACTTAGTAAGCTGCAGGACAGATGTTGCAAGTTCATTGGCTTACTGGTGGAATATGTAAAATAGTGTGGGAGGTACAGCTTCCTATCTCAATTTTTCGGGTAGTGTTCAATCCTTAGCGAAATTTGAACTTTTTTTTCATTCTATTATTATTGAAATATGGCCCCCGCGGTCAGAAATTGAGCCCGCAACCTCACGGTAATCAGCAGAACGCTCTGTCCGACTGAACCACCGGTAACTCCTCCTTTCATTTGCACTAATATAGGGAACAGAGAAATGCTCTCATTAGTAAACGAAAAAGCCTATAGCCGTCGCATTATTTCATCTGAAGTTCTATTCACATGGTTACATAACCTTGACTTTGCGCTTCAAGAATTTTAGAAGGCCTAAAAGAGAGAGAGAGAGAGAAAGACGTTTATTAAAGAAGGCCTAAAAGAAACATAAACATCTGTAACTACAGCCAAGCCGTGACAAATAAAAAAATACGTACCCCCATGCTGCATCTGTTGGAGGTTTTTTGACAGAAATTTAGCTGTCTTGACCGGTCATTTCCAAAAGCCTCATTCCCAATACGGCGGTATTGATCAAAAACAGCCACCTGTCAGTGAGGTGGTTGCAAAACTCCAGTTTCCCAGGTAAGAGATAGTTGTACACTCTGCACCAACAAGCTGATTTTGTCCGCTTTAGAATGTATGTCCACTTCAAGTCACATAGCTATGTCGTTGAAGAAATTTAGTAACTGCTTATAACGCTTGAGCTAAAGTACGTACGTCATACAGCCGAACGCAGTATCTGGGCCCATATTAAAAAAAAGGACTTACAATAGAATTGTTCTTAAGAGATAACTCCAGCCAATCCTGTTGCTAGGTAAAATTGGAAAACGCATCCAATGGAAAAAAAGTCCTTACGAGCGAAAAGCGTTGTGCATTCGGGCCCCCATTTTTGTAGTTTTAAAATCACCAGCTTCTCACAACTGTTTGCTTCCCATTACAGTTTAAGCAGCTAACATGCGACTTCAATATTTAACCATTACGTGAAGAAATATATTCTTAGCGTAATCATTCACTTATCTTCGGTATTGGTTCTAAAGAGTAAACCCTGCAAGAACAATGACTTTCTTCAGCCGATCTATCAAGCAGAAGAAAGAGGATATACAGCAAGCTTCTTTTTTCATTTCTCACGGGTAATGAATTGATTAGAAGTTATGGGATTAAACTGAGACTTTATTGCTTCTTTTAATCCGAAGACCCAGCTCATCATTGAGCCTAACTGGCTTTTACACTTGTGGTTTCTTCAAAGGGACACACGTTACTGCTGAGAGATCCAAGAATAAAACACATCGGGATCCGCATTGCCATCTCCTCCCTAGCAAGGGAAAAGAAAAAGGAATGGTCAAGCAGCGCAGCTATCAATATGTCAATACTTAGAATTGATAGTTAAGGTTAGGGTCGAAAGTTACGAAGTTAGTGCCTGGCTTAGCTAGGGTTAACTGGGGGATCAGGAGGGGAGGTTGAAAGCAGTTGCCTTCGACTACGTCTTATCACCTATCAGTCAAAAACATGATGTAATATAAAATTTCATAGTAAAGCTACTTACGGTAAAAAGAATAAATGGGGAAAAAGTGAGAACGCTGAAGACGCAAAGCAACTTTTACGTGGTATTATTGAAAGAGAGGGAGAATTGAGTTAAGACGCACGCGTTCATTCAGGGAGATATGAAGGGAAGATGAAAGGTCGGGAGCTTAATCAGAATGCAATATCCGGTGTACTACCCTATTATAGGGGTTTGGGGAGCGGGAGGTAAAAAGATAAACCGAAAATAGACCAAGACAGAACACACGTGCACGTTCACAGCGCAGGAATAGTTAACTGTCACTGCTAAAGTCGCTTGTGCGGGTTTATTTCCCTTAACAATTGCAATATTGGACTTATCTTATGCCCAGGACCCACGTAACAAAAGAACTACGAACAGACTTAATGTCCGCCTCAATCTATAGAGAAGATATTTGCACGGCAACAATGTTCAGAAAGAGCCTGCATATCTCCAACGGTCTAAGCTTGACTCGCAGTTATCGTCTATGGTTCACTTCAAGAGCATGATGAGGATTCTGCACACCCGACTTTATGTCAACACCTGTCTGCAGGTAATGAAACAGTTTCCGCGTCGCCCACGAATTAAGTCCAAGTTTCGCAAACTTAGGAACTAAACAGAGAATTGATCTTTTTTCTGCCAAATCAAACCGAGTTGACAGATATACTTATAATAAAAGAAGTTTCAAGGTATGTCTTATATCATGACTGAACATGGGAACGATGCACAGGTCGACATGTCGGGTCTGTGTTGGCATTTCTTCTTTCAAGAATATTTAACCAAATCATGCCATCTTTTCCTAAAACATCTGGTCAAAGCAAGGCTCTATTTTACTTCAACAAAATAACTTCAGTGCGTGTGGAATCTTGTCTTAGACTTAGTGGTTAAAAGAGCATTCAGATGATTCTATTATTTGAAGATCATTAGGGTGTACACACTAACGGTGATATGCGAAAAGGACAACGCAAGTGAGGCCGCAAGAAATATATACATCCCAAATAACCGCAGATAATGGCAGAGCGCTTTCCTTTAGCAGCCACATGTCAAGTGCACGTGGGGAGCCCGAAAAGTGAGACAGTTTTGTGACTTCTCCAAAAACTTGCATTGCTCCAATAAACAATCAGGTACTTAACCCAATCATGGATTCACCCAGAATCCCAGCCGCAAAGAAATGCTCTATACAAGGGTTGAGCAGTCATACTCACCAGAGGAGTTTGCCTACGCTTCGATTCTTCTTACAGTATGCAAACGGTGCTTCTCGATGAGCCCAGCGATTGCTACGGGTTTGATGCCTAGTGCTCTGGAAGTCATCACAGTGCTTTTAAGCAGTGAAATCGCTTTCTCCTGACACCTTGCGGTGCGGCTACTCCTTCTCATGTCGACAATGTTTCTAACTAAAATGTCGCACCACGATATTTGAAAAAAGGAGACCACAAGACCAGGTCGACAACGTAGTGACAACTCCTTGTGTAGCAACAAACTATTCCTTTCTACCAAGTGTCACTATTTCGCGTCTCAAAGCCGTAATTAGAGGTTTTCATCCAAGTAAAGCTCAAATTGGGGCCATTTTGTTATGCTTTGTTTTTGGATAAGCGGGTTATTTTGTAATGCAAACAGGATACGCCACACGGATTCAGAATGGGACTCGAAGCACGTATGAACTACTTTGACGCGAATGTAACAATAACACACCAAACTATCATGTTGCTAGTACGCGCTCCATGTGGTGTGTGTCCCTTTGTTGCTTTATGTATCGTAATTGTGTTCGAAAATGGCGTGTTTTTAAAACAAGCGCGCAAACAAAACGAAAAAAAAAGAAAACCACAAGTGAAACGAGAAAACAGCAAGAAACAGAACAGGCTACGTATATGTTGTTGTCCTCGTATAGATTCCAGAGAAATGGCGACCACCTCATGTCTCCAGCTGCTTCCTTCGATTACCTAGCCATTTCTGTTTCCCTACAGCATACATAAAGAAAATCCAGGCAAAGCCGGAGAAGAGAGAAACTATTCGGATCGTGTGCAGTGGACCTTCGAGAATCTCCGCTGGCACTGTGCAATGTGCTCGTTGTGAAGCATCGTTGTATAGCACTACAACAAAACTTCCGCGCCATTCTGCTAAAGGCAAAAAAAAAAGGATTTAAACTGAGCACAATGGAGATGTGAACAAGAGCGGTGCTATGTTTTTTTTCTCTCTCTCTCTCTCAGGGTTCAGTAATTCTTGAATGCTTACCTCGCTGGAAGTATACAAAAATCACCACTCCAGGAATCGTAGCACAAAGCGCTTCTGCAGACGCTGCCGTCTGACCTCTGGGCTCTGGCAGATAACAGCACATCTGTTTTCTTTCATCCATGTGCATTTGCTTTCCATTCCTTGCGCCTTAGTTCTCTACTGAATGGGCTACAGTCTATTCCATGGAGAGATGCGTTTCGTGAAAGAGAGCTGTAGCTTCTTTTTTCTTTCTTTCCTATATTGTCTGAATATAGAAATAGCTGTCGGAAGGAGTTGAAAAAAGGGCGCCGGTGAGTCACATGACTTTGTAGCCTAAGCTCCATGAATGGGACTTCCAAATCGCCATGGATAGAGCTGCATAAGAACGAAACTTGCTACCCGAAGCGTGCGAAACGCGCACGAGACGTGCATTGTCGTCTCTTCGCCTTATCTACACTCTACCTGGCTGGCTTCCTGCCTTCATTGTAGTGCTTAGTTTCGTTCTAACGCATGCAGTGTTGCGCATGCGAGAAGTTGCGAGTGTACTCTGGCGCCAAATTGCTACGCAGGTGTGGGTTCTGAATTTGACCACACGCTTGTGCCGTGACCATTCACCCATAGCTACATTGACGCAACAGAGAACGTTGCGATCGCTGACTGGCCATCAAATAAGAGCAGCTTCTCGAATTTGCATGCCGGTGAGATCACGCACACTTCGCCCTTTGCAAGGCTGCACCATTTTCTCTAAAGGTTGCTTAGGTTGAGTGCTGCTAAACGCATGTGAGGTTTCTGACCCGATCTGTTTGCCCTCTCCTAAGCACACAGGCACATTAAGGGGTGTGCCTATTCTCTCAGAAGTATACGGGAACTTTTTTTTTTGCTTCTAAGCGCAAAAACATTGAACTAAAGTTCTGAGAGAAAACGTGAACATTGACTGTAAGCAGAGAGAAGAACTCTGGTGAAAAAAAAACAGTCAGGAGGCGTATTTTGTAAGATTATTTTCCCGTTCCAATTTTATTGTCCATCGTCAATGACTGGCACGACACCACTCCTTCGTTATCGGCAGTACCGGGCGGGCACTCTCTGTGACGAGCACTAAAAAAACAAAAAAAAACAGAGTCAAATACAAATCATCCTTGCATATCATGGTCCTAGGTTCGTGATGATGATGATTATTGTTGGCTTTGTCTTCGAAGCAGGGCGGCGTCCGATAGTCACCTAACATGCTTGAGCTAATCAAGTAGATGCATAGCCGTCTAGCACTTCAACTACCGGTCCTCGTTTTTTTTTTCTCTTCAATAAAACCTATATCCCTATATTGTATATTGTACAGTTACCTGCGCCTGTAACGGCTACGGCTGTAACAATCTGTCCCTTGCTTTCTTCCCGTCAATTCTCTAAACGTCTCTTACTTATCTCGACTACTGACTAGTTATTGCTTCCAGCCATCTTGAATGCCAGCACTTCGATTCACATTAGTCAATCTTGAATGCAATAAGCATTACTCTTTCTTCGCACAGGACCACTCAGTCGAACAACAGAGATAAATCTTTATCGAAGAGATGTTACATTCCGCACCCGTGAATGTGGAGCTAATAGCAGTATTGTCATTATGAGTTTTGTGCTAATATATAGTCACGCTGTAGTGTCGAGGAATTACCGGACAGTAGCAATAACTGTGGGTCACGAAACTTCGAAATTCGGTGAAATGGCGCCGAGCAAGTGAAGTGACGCTCAAACCACGATAGCGGCCTGCACTGTCGGAGATCGTCAAAATCTCATCTACGGGTCAGACGTGTCGGCTATACATTTACCAAGAGTCGTCGTACATTCCAGCGTAACAGCTGGCGCTCGCGCGAGTTCTAGACTGAACAATACTTTGCGCATCGCGCATGCGATCAGGTTACACAAGGTTCGGCGACAACATAGACAGCAGACAGAAATGGCGACAACAATCCAGAAAACTACGACACAGGAAGGCGTGTCTTGCGCTGAAGAATAACTGCTAACATTTGTTAGCCGGTGAACAACGATTACCGAAAAAGGTAAATAAGTACGCGCGCCAATGACCCCCTCTTGAAAAGTTGACTCGCCATCCGGGCCCTGCGAAAGGGGATGCCCAGCGAACTTGTCATGCTTATGCGGCTAACGCAACACTATAAAGTGAAAAAAAAAAGTAACGTAGGAAATAAAAATAACAAAGCAACAAAGAAATAATGTCCCAGAGTTCGTTAGCACGGATAGAACGGCCTAAGGCGCACTACGGGGACGACCTAGAGTGGTAAGCGGCACTGCTGAAATTTCGCAATGCTGTGCGGCACGACCTCACAGTCTAGTACGCTAACGTATACGTCGGAGGATGTTGGAGGATGTTGTATATATATATATATATATATATATATATATATATATATATATACATATATACTTAGTGACACGTCACCACGCTTTCATATATAAAAGGGAGACCCGTCTAGCAACTCATTCAGTTCATTCTTAAACTGCCATGGGTAGACCACGGCAATTAAAGACACCAGAAGAACAGCGTGAATGCAATGCTGGACCATGTGTGGTGTTTCATACAGCTCCGCTGGAGATTCACATTCGCAGGACGGGATGGCGGCCATTCTTTTTAGGCGCTACGTATAAGACCATTCGTGTGCGGGTCCTCCGATAACTTGTCTGGCTGTATTGTGGAATCGCTTGCGTAAGCTTCCCTCTAAAGAGCTCTTCTTTTGTCGGGGATAACGACTTTTCTTACTTTAATTTGAATACCCCACATACCCTCCTAATGTTCTCTGCTTCCTCTGGGACGGTGCGTTTTAGCATTTAGGGTGAAGGAAATATGGAAGCGCAACGGAGCTGCCGAGGTCGCGAGTGCACTTTACAGGCCTATTTTGCGCAATAAATTCATGCGTCGTGCCCTCATTTTTTATCACTATATAACCCTGGAAGTATCCCATACTGCGCAACCTGCGCAGCTAGTTTAAAGAATCGAAGGAGATTGATCGCCTTCTCGCGGAGCTCCTAACATGCATTATTCACTGCAGGTTATAACACCGCGACATTGAGCTTTTCTGCCCGAAAACAAAGCTGTCCTCCTGCTCCTTTATTCATTCCATCTTTGTTCTGAGAGTATCAAGACAGAAAGAAAACAAATTGATATTGGCGACCACGGCTCGGTTGCCGAGTGAGGAATATTATAAAATATCACACAATGCGCTGCCAGACGAGCGCGGAAATTCCCTAAAGCTGCCAGCGGCCAACCCCAAGTGTGGATTATGATGTATTAGCTTCGCTGCACAAGTGGCGCTTCGCATTCTTCTTACTGGAATTTCTGATAACTTCATTTTTTTTTCTACGCAACTGTTTTTGAATGTAGGCCACGTTGTAGTGATGGGGCGTTGCATGTATAGCGAATCTCTTCGAAGAGGCCTACAACTGTGGGGTATGCAATAGTGCCTAAAGGATTGGGTAATGCAGGCAGGGCAAATTTGGAAGGGCGGGAGGGGAGATGGAGAGGGCGGGGGGAAGAGTGGGGCGAAATCCTTTGGTAAAGTTTAGATGACGCAGCCTTCCTTAAATGTCAGCGCTCTGTCTCATTTGCAAAGCCAAGATATTGTTTTTCTCCTCGTGCAAAGCCTAGCCGCCCCTTTTTCTTGAACTTAAGCTGGTTCTCTGTCATCCAAAACTACGAGCGCAGAAACGTTTGACGCGAAAACTTTGGTACGAGCTGGTTTCATTGAAGAGGCAATACTGTGTGGCGTTCGCAGTGAACAACCCGACTTTCTTTTAGGGCATGGTTTATGGTGAAAACCGACCAAGAGATGTGGGAGTTGAAAGATGGCTAGAATAAAGTGGCCTTCAGAACAAGAAATACGGCAGCGTTCTAGTCAAGTGCAGTCTGGGTTTCTCGCAGACAGACGTGCAATCCCCAGGAGAAGTGGGGGGGGGGGGGGGGGGGAGAGAGAGGGGCGGAAGCTGAGGAATCAAACATCGGTACGGCGCTTTATCATTGTCAAGTGGTAGGGTGAGGTTAAGCTTCGCCCTGTCATCCGTACGACTTTATCATAATTAAATGTTACAATATTAAGAATTTTGCATGCGTACAGACTGGTCGCTTGCTGGCGAAATTGAATTTTGATAGCCTATAGGATTGTCTGGTGCACAATCCTAGGTTGTCAGTAAACAATTTTGCCTTCTTGGCCTTTCAGCCTTTGCGTTGTTAGTCTTCTAGTCGTTCTTTTGAACGTAAGAAGTTCCGCAAATTTCTATTACCAATAGTTGCTACTAAGTTTACCTATACTTTAGTACTACTGCGGCCTCTAAACATTTTTCTATACGGTCTACGTAGAGTTTATGAAGATATTAGTCAATAACACAGCTATAGTCAATGATAAACCTACAGTCACTGATAAGCCCGCAGGACAGATACACATTCTGTGGAAGTCATCGAAAAAGATCCGTCGGCTTGTTTCGTGCAAAGAGGCAGCGTGATAATTGTGTATCTGAAGCATCTATTTGCTATGGATTACGAGATGCATACTGCGGAAGCTCATTGGTTATGGCGTTGAGCTGCTTAGCTCAAGATGGCGGGCTTGATGCCGGCCGGGGCAGTCGCATGTAAATGTGGGTGAAATGTAACTACGCTCGTGTACTTAAATTTGGCTGCACGTTAAAGAACATACAGATAGTCAAAATAATCAGGAATCCTTCACAAAGGTGTGCCTCATAATGACATCGTGGTTTTGTGGGGCAAATTCCCCTTAAATACTTTTTTAATGATTGTGGAATGCAGTTGCTCTCTAATTATTTCCATGATGCCTTCTTATGGCGTGCGCGCGCCGGTAGTCTTATCCTTTGTGTGTGCTGCTCTTATAGTAATTGAGTTATTGGTACTCCCGCCGAGACTTTCTTTTCTTGTCGCACTCGTGTTACGGGCTGATATATTTAAGTATTGACTCTTGGCATAAGTTGTTTAAAAAAATCTTTGGTGGGGGCTTCCTACAGAACAGGAAAGGGCCTAGACGTGTCCTTTAATAGCGTCGGTCTTAAAGAGGCACGTTGGTTGTTGAGCAAGGCCCTAGTGGATGACTCAGTATTAATTTTGTTTGTCTGGGGATCGGCACTTGCGCATTGCGGCAACTTCGCTTTCTTAAGGTCACTGCCTCAACCACAGGCAGAACGCTCTTTGTGGTAATTCAAGTAGCAAAGTTAGTCCTTCGAATCATAAAAAATAATTGAAGGCAGCGCTTCTTCAAAAATAAAGTTGGTTGCTTCAAGCAAAAATGTATTGCCGTACGCCATCAGTGCTCACTATTCGCACGCTTCACACCTAATTGCTATCATCATGCTATGCGTCTGTTTTCGGAACACTGGTGAGAAAGATGACCTAGAAGATGTTTATTCTCAGCTGGGGAACATAAACTACTACAGCAAAGGAGCCGTTCGCTGGGCAGTGAACGGTTATGTTTTTTTTTTTTGCTTTTTTTCGCGCGCGACAAATGAAATAACAATTGTATCGTGTCACCGGCATTATTCATTTTTAAATAACAACATATAAGGGTTGAAAAGTTCTAAAAGATCGACGCGCCCCTAAAGTGGTACGCCGGTGGGCTCTGCGTCACGCAAACGTTGAGGGCTCGTTATCGCAGCCTTATCCTGTCAGCAACGCGAAATGTGTACCATAGCTACCGTTTATAAAAAAGGTACGCTTGACAAGAACTGCGTCGGCTATCTGACGCAATTGACAGGAGTTTGCGTAGATACCAACACCACTATTCTGAACCTTGGTCGACATGTTTTATCTATATACCCACAAGCCGTATTTGGTATATATCGAATTAAATATTCCTACTGTCTGGAATAAACCGAGAATGGGAGGGCGGTTATAACTGTCACAGTACTGAGGAAAAAAACCGAGCATTTATTATGCACGCTTTATTTTTATACCTCTTCTAGTAACCTTTCAAAAAAAGTTCAGTGCCATTCCACTCCGTGAAGCTGGATGACCAGCGAACCTCTGTATGTGGAGATTGACCGTTGCTTCGTTGAAACGTTCCAAGTTTGCGGAATCGGGGACACATGGACGGTGCGCATTTCTTCCCGCCTCGGCGAGTAGCACGCTTGCGCTTGGCGTCCGCGGCCCGCTCATCGTCGGGGGCTTCCTATTGCCGCCGCCACGCAAATTCCCTTTTCTGTTCATGACGTAGTTCTTGGGAGGCACGCTGTTCTTCTTCAGACCGTACGAAACGCGGCCTACCCATTTCACAATCACAGCAAAACTGAGGAAAGGAGCCTACGTAGAGCATGACGTCAGGATCAGGAGACAGAAGACACTTGGATTGGTAGGCACTATAGTTTGAATACGGGGACGGCGTACACGTGTATGGTGTGAACGTAAACATGGCCGACGCGGATCAACGTGCGGTATCTGTTCTTATCAGCTTAACATCTGATACGGGTCGTATTTGGACCCAAGATAATAAACTTAATTTGTTTTTCAAGCTGCCGGAGTGATTGAACCCTACTTCACCTCCGCCACAGGTCGGCCCGGTATTGCACAATCTTCGGGATCGACCCACGTTTTTGGTCTACGTACATCGATCCGCATGAAACAAGCACTATACAGCTTCGCTGTAAGAGGTTTGATTATGTGTACCACAAGACATTTCTGCCATGGAACATAGCGGACCGTAATGTTAACATTCCCTGCCTGCAATACGGGGCAGCTAAAGGGCAGAGAACCACCGTAATAGCGTACAGCTCTTGTGAAAAGGTTGCACACCTAGAACCCTAAAACCATTGCATTTGTCTGACGACCGATACAACGCAACTTATGAGGATGATGTATCCGTTCCGCTTTGTTCTTTTGTTAAGCGAAAGACAGCTGGAATTCACGTTTAAGTGACGCGAAGCCCCATGGTAAACCTTTACCACAGGAAAAAAAACTATTAACTTCGAGAGATCGAAAAGTGGAACCGTGGAATTAGAGATGAAACGTGTAGTCATGGAGTTGAGTCGAGGAATCATCTCGCACGTGGGAAAGAAGAAAGAGGTTATTAAAGAAGCGAAAACTTTAGTATGGGGATAGGAACCATGCGCTGTCAAAAAATCCCTAATTTGACGGGCATAATATACAGTCACAAGAGCCGTATTAAAACAGGCAGTCGCTCTGTTTCAAAATGTGCGGACGTAACGTATGTTAAAGCAGAGAATTTTTCCCCGTCAGATGCTTCATGGACGTTTCCTCCGCTGGTATTTAAAAGAAAGAAAAATTATTTTCTGAACGCGCATGCTCCTTCCCTGTGGCTGCTAACGAATCTATGTCCGTTTCGCGACGGCACGTACCGAATGCATAGAATATAGGCCAAAACTGCAAGCGAAAGTATTTTCATTTGTTTCTATACTATTTTTCATTAACAGTTGTGCGCATATTCACCACCAACGTAACTGTAGGCAAACATATTTGATATGCGCAAGCCAATTAGTCTTCATTTCCGAAAAAAAAGTACACGTGCTCCGTGTGCCAGTCAATGCCACTCAGAACATGCCTAAATGTACTTGTAGAGTTGGGACTTGAGATGAGTCTTGAAGTTCCGGGTGCGTTTCATTTCTCATATGTCCTAGTATCATTGTTAGACTTGTATTTCTTGCAGTCGCCTTTGTCGCATTCATGAATTCTCGAAGCAGTATAGTAACTTCTGCGCATGTCTGTTTGGTTGGTTTGTTTTGTAAATTGGCGAATAGGTCGGTAACATTTAATACGCATGCTACTGGATAATAGAGCTTTCGGTAGCACGGTTAGCCCATTTGCCCAGCTTCTCAGTTTTTTAATTACGAAAATGAAGGTGGTACCACATCAATCACTCGCAGGTTTATCCCTGAACCAGGAATATATATATATATATATATATATATATATACATCGCAGTCGTCGCTGACAGGGTCTCTGCTCCCGTGGTCATAACGATAAATTTGCGTGCGGAGGTTGAGTTTGGTCAACGCAGTTCTGGGGTAATCAGAGATCTTCGAGAGAAGTAATCGTCTACCCCTTGCCACAAAGCATGCTGATTGTGAGAACTGCGACGTTCCCGAATTGAGTGATTTTTTTTTCTTTTTTGGTGCCCTATATCTTACCTTTGAGAAAATTCCTGCGCGCCTTCTACGCAGCGTAAATGGCGAGCACTAGGAACTCGGAAGAGCAGAAACATAAAAAAATCTCCTGAACTAAGAGTCATATGAATGTGGACGCACAAATTAGTTGCCCACGTGTAAGTGTGCCTATCTACAGCTTTACGAAGAAATTAATGTCGAGAGCTTTATTTTAAAATGGCAACGAAACAAAAAAACATAATGAACGGCACCTTTGAACCTTCTCACGCTGATTAATAATGCGCATGCCCAGCGCCAGCTTTCATTTGAACGGTTGACTGAAACAGAGTCGGCTAGGCTGGCTCTGGCTTTTCGGAAATCCTAGCCGTTCATTCAGGCCTTTAGGAACCAGAGACGCTAATTGGTGAGCTGCTGGGCGCCGGTTAAATGAGTATGTGCAAATATAAACTGCGGAGCCGCTACTATACAAAGTGAACCGCATGGCCCAGTTGATTAACGGAGAGGAAGAGACTCTCCATGCCCTTCAGGAGAATTCTTTTTTTCGTGTATTTTAGCCTTTCCGTCTCTACATTTACTTGTTCCTTAGACGGCGTAGAAAAGTGTTTAATGTTCCGCCGACCAGCTGCAGACACACCGTTTACCCGCATCAAGTAAAGGTGGTACGAAGATAATCTGGAAATTGAAGCGGCTTCACTCGACTTTACGGTAACGTGGGAGGGAATGTTTAAAAAGCAGTGCACATCCCACACAAATGATGAAGTAATAACGGTACTAGAATCACGCGTCTGCCTTCCCTCGTGACTGAGTCTCCTTTTGCGGAAGGAAAAATAAACGATATGGGTTAAAGAAAAGTAACGTTTTCCTTCAGTAACTCGCTGTTGAGCACAGAAAGATGTTCCACGCGGTGTTTTATTTAAAAGCAACTGCGACTAAGGGACACATCCGGAAACTTTCCCTTCCTTAAACCACCTTTAACCTTAGGTGAGGTTCCTTCCACCTCCTCACGGCGAAGCATGGATAAAGGAAGCTACCGTATTCTGAAGCATGCAGGAAAGAAAAACAAATATGCAGGTTTCACGCACATTGGAAATCGATGTCATGCGAGGTGTATCGCAGGCAAACCAGCGTCGTCAGGGGTTGTGCAAAGCGATACCAGATGGACCAACGTGTTTGCGAAAGGTGAGCAATAGTGTGGGTGACAAGAGTGTGTGTGACGATCCTCCGCAAGCGAAGCAAAGGGAAGCGGACCAATCAGAGACACCGGCTCCGCCCTCATCATCCGGTTATTTACTTTCAGTACGCTAGCTATAACTCGCCGAACCCCTCTAAACTTGTGCGCGCTCCACCCCCTTCCCCTTTGGTCAGCCAGTTATATAAGAAAAGCTTGTAAAGGTAGGCAATGCTATTTGCTTTAAAAGCAAGGAAATGCGTCCACCTATAAATGAAAAGAACGTTCCATTGGCGTGACACTAACCATACTGGTACTATCTCGTTGTTTATAGTTGCCAGTTGTTGCTATTCATTTACGTGTAAAAATGTTGGTAGTCTGCTGCGTTGGTTGGCGTTGGCGAGGAAAAAAATGCCCTTATGTTACTGGGACTGTGCTCTTCATAGAGGAAGTGTGCGTGTGCGTGTGCGTGTGTGTGTGTGTGTGTGTGTGTGTGTGTGTGTGTGTGTGTGTGTGTGTGTGTGCGTGTGCGTGTGGTGTGTGTGTGCGTGTGCGTGTTCGTGTGCGCGCGCGTGTGTGTGTGTGTGTGTGTGTGTGTGTGTGTGTGTGTGTGTGTGTGTGTGTGTGTGTGTGTGTGTGTGTGTGTGTGTGTGTGTGTGTGTGTGTGTGTGTGTGTGTGTGTGTGTGTGTGTGTGTGTGTGTGTGTGTGTGTGTGTGTGTGTGTGTGTGTGTGTGTGGTGTGTGTGTGTGTGTGTGTGTGTGTGTGTGTGTGTGTGTGTGTGTGTGTGTGTTCCTAAGGCGCTTACTATAGACACTACACCAAAGGCCAATCGCAACCACTGCCTTTCATTGGACGGCCTCATTCGACTATTTTGCATGCTGTCAGGTTTTTTCCGTGTCATTGTTTAAAGTTTTTTTTTTTTGTGAGACCACATTATAATACAAAATGCGTTCGGATGACTATAGAACCATTTCTCTAGCTCATTTGCGGCTAGCGCCGAGGTATCATAGCCACCACTATCACTCACTTTCCCATTCTGCCTCCATATGCTGAGGCAAAGCGTACAAGCTGTATCTATCGTGTAAGAATGCTGAATGTGCCGAGCACGAACGTGCATGTCTACATTGATTTCCAAGCTGCCTTAAGCTAAATAACATTTGAGACGAGTGCTCGTCGATAAGCATCGTTTTGTTTCTCTTCAATATTACGCCGAATTCACAACCAATCTCAAAATCAATTTCCTGCGGTTTCCCTGCCAGTTTACACTTTTAACAATAGACAGTGTTACTACGAAGGTGAATTGAGGGTGTTAGTATGCATGCATTGTGGAAGTCGTACCTCCGGTGTATATACAATATAACAACCCCAGCACATAAACGTACACGGGCAAAATAGAACCTAATGTTTACTTTAAGCTCACGATGGACCACAGGTAGCCGAGATAGGTTCACTTCCTGAATTTGGCGCCCTACGCAACTATTCTTAGTAGCAACAATACGAGTTCGCATATCTTTCGGTGCACGCATGTTCAAGCAAGGACATCGTTGGCCTTGTACTGCACTCAAACGCAGATCACGATCACATATGAATGCACCTCGACGAAAAACGCATACTTCTAGTGCATGAAAACTGTTTACTCCTCTAGCGCAAGCTTTCGCAGTTCTATAGAAGGTCCTCGCTTGGCTGGACCCGAGACAGTGTTTGGCTGGCTCTTTCGGGTTCAGTTTTACTTCGGCTTCGTTCTTTGCATTTAAATCTAAGCGATTTCATTCAACACAAGTTTGTACGTCTTGAAGAAGCGGTAAAAAATTCGATCAACGAGCATGGTTGTCCTGAAAAGGCGAATGATGTACCTGCAATGGAACCCCGTGTACACAACATACGGCCGTCGACAGAATCGAAACCAGGGCGTTTTGAGTATTTTATTTCGTTCATTTGTTCATTCGACTTTCAAGGTTCATATGAATAAGGAAAGGAGGAGGACGGTGAGTTGGGTACAGCAGTTCAAGTATGAGTAAGCGAAATAGCAATATAAAAAGAAATACAAGGAAATTATGCAACTACAGTACATCGAATGCTGCATGAAGATACAGTTTCAGCGCTGAAAAAAAATCGATTTGTGTAATATCCGCTTGGAAATGCACATGTAAATAAACAGCACGATGAACGCACAATGCAGAAGAGAAAAATATTTCATTATGTGGGTGAAGCATTTCCGTGTTATCACGATAGCTTGAGAGCACGTTGCATAATTTTGAGCAATTCTTGTGAGCTGCGATGGCATCAGGATTTAAATTCCCTACTGCAATAGAATGAGGAAAGACGGAAGTTCACCGCTAGTTTTCAACCTTTGAGGCGTGCCGTGTGTTGACGTTGACATGGTCGGGAAGGCGTTCTCAGGCGAGGGTTTAGGAGGGTGTGTCGTGATTGAGTGATGAAGGCGCAAATGCGAGATAATTTTCGATGATTTCCGTGGAGATAAACGAAGACTTAGTTTTAGAGCGGTAACAGCGACTTGCCTAGAATACTGCCTAGTCTTCTTCCGTATCGCTCTCAGTAAACTCAGGGTAAATGCCAGGCGTTCTGCGCAGTCAGTGCGAAAGCTTGAAGGCCACTGCACTTCCCGTATACCTATACCGTGAAAGCAGAATTGCATATGATGCTACGGCTACGATTTAACACGGGGTAAACAGCAAGAAATTTGGTGTTCGAACAACTGTGAGACTCTAGACAAGACGGTTTTGGAATCGTCGTTATGTCCACTTTATTACGAAAAATACTGCCATAATATGTTTGGCCACGGGAGGAAAATTATTGTATCAAATAATCAATCATGTTCGCGAGTATGCCTGAGAGCCTAGACAAAGCTGCAAATTAAAAGTGTTCGTAAAGATTATATTTTGCATTCTGGTTAATCGCCCCTAACACATTTGAATATGTATACTTTCACGTAATATTGTAGCGTTATGTGCGTTATCATTCTGCAATACAATTATATCTAAGCGGTTAACTTACGATTCGTCCGCGATTGCTGCCTTTTTTCTGGACCTTGCAGCAGCTTTTTCTTTGCATATGCTTCCGGGCTCGTCAATCGCAACGAGTCCAAATAGTTGTCCGCGCCATGAACACCTGCTGTCAGAAAAGTAAGGAAGTCATATTTATTGCATACTTCGAGGCCTCTTCTAAGCTATTCTGAAGTGTACATTTACCTTGGAAGTGTTAACGTCGAAGGATGAAAAGGCCCTCCTCATTTAGGAATGTAATTCAGTACAACCACGCAGCAGAGCTCAATCCTTTTTCTATTTTTTTTATTTTTTTTTGTTAGCAAGGTGCTCGGCTGGGGAGGAAGGCTTTGGAAGTGTACTTTTTCCTTCATGATGATATAAATCACGGAACATTCGGCGAAGACGATGACGTTGATCAGCCAGCTGCTGTAATTACACCACCCGAAGTTGAAGACGTTTGCAACACTCACTCCAATTTCCATCACATGGTGAGACCGCCAATCGCTCAACTAAAATGGTGTAGTTTGTATGGGGCCCCTGCCATACAAAAGAGCATTTATAACTTTTATTCAAAGCCACGTTTTTTTTTCAAACATTTCTGCGAAGTCCGTTACCTTCACGAATGCTTACACTACATTAATTGGAATGACCGACCATGCTCCGCGAAATGCCTGCTTCCGCGAATAGGACATTCTTCATTCATTGTGCCTCTGTTCTTGATTTCAATCACAAAGGCAAACACTCTTCAACGCATTGCGATGACTGGACGACCGACCGCTGTCCGTGCAGGTGCTACTCGAATACAGCCTCCACCGCTCGACGGCCGATAAATCTGTGAAGGCACTTATGTGCTTCTGTAGAGCGACTGGCCCGTGGGAAAAAATTTCACTCAGTGATGCCTCCCTCGCGCGTGCGCGAATTCACCGTGCCTTTTCTTTCCCCCATCCTCTTTCTCTCTCTCTCATCTGTATATTCCCTCTTTCCCTTCACCCTGCGCAAGGTACCCAACCAGACACTTTTCTAGTTAACATTTGTTTTTTCTCCCTTTCTTTTATCCTCTCCGAAGTTGATATCATTAGTAATTTTTGATACACTGTTTGGTGCTGCACCAGAGATGGGTATGAATTGGTTTGTGATGCAGGTGATGCTATAGAGATAGCCTGACACAACAAATGAAGTCCATCGTGCCTTCCTATATACATATAGTGATAAATATGGTATTCCCCATTTCACCAGCTGTAGGTCTCCGCTTAAAGGTCCTCAGGGAAGACAATTCCCACAACTGTGTTCCTTGGTGCATGTACGCTTGTGGAGTTCTTAGCTTTCAGGTGAGTTTATGAACAAGTAAACGGTGTTTTCAAAATTTTGGCTGGCATATCTACGGTAGAATCATTATTTGTTTTATAGTTTGATGGTTCCCAGCCCTGACAATATCCAGCGTCCCTATTATCGTCCTGACCAGCAACAAGAAAGTCGTAGTGATCTTCTTTTTTACTCTTTACAATACACTGTACCAGTTGCATTTATTTCCGTTTCGGAAACTTGCAACAATGGTCTCAACAAGTGATTCAACATTACTAGCATGCCGCCCCGCAAACATTTATTTTATTTTAGGCTTTTTCACTGCGTTAGCGGCAGGCTAAAAGAATTCTAATTTAGAAGTAAAGATCCTACGAAGCTGCTGATTCAAGTTGTGCACAATGTAGACAAGCGTGAAAAATTAGGAAATGCTGTATAGAAGAAACCTTTTCATATTCTGGCTATGGCGGAATGGCAAAAAGAAGCTAGGTTTAGTCTAAACTTTAGTGAAACTTTTGTGGCACTTTTTTGTAGAAATATTGCACCCTGTCGTGAGATTCCTGGTGGTTATAGTTACTACGTTGCTTTATAATGCTTTCAAGACACGAATATCGAATGAGAGCCCATGTTGCCTATAGCAATGAACTCGCAGAAGAAACTTTGAATCGAGAAATGTGTTCTTAAAGCGCTCACGTCTACAACGGTCCGATACCCTTGAAAATATATTACATATTTACGAAAGCTGCAAAACACTGACTTAAAATTTTCTTATACATATTGAAAAAACTTTTCACTTCGAAAGCAGGAGGCTTCGATACTTTTGTTTTTCAGTGTTTAAGACAGCTTGCCACAGCATCTACCGCGTAGTTTGGCTAAACCCGTTCGGCATCGCGGACGATGTTTCTTCAACGCATTTATTAGTGGCTGCGGAGAGGTAACAAGGCGAATGACAGATGTTGCGCCGGGACAATATGCAAATATCGACGGAGCATGGCGCGAAATTATTCTAGATTAGACACGGGCTGTTGTCTTTGCAGAAGGGCTAAAGAAAGCTACAGCTGGAAAAATAAGTACTGTCTTACTTGTGGCTGCAAGAAGTCTTTGTCTTCGTGTCTTCTTTCTGTGTGATATTTCCCTTTTATTAGGAAATTGAAAGCTGGCATGCCCCTTTTACATCCCCACTCTCTGTCGTATAAGTGACAATTACCACCGCTGGAGCTTTCGGTCCTGCAAATCTAGGTAAAATTATCTTAATACAACAACTTAAAGCATTATCTACCGGCAGCCTGATTCCACTAGTAAACAGATATATTTATTCACAATAAAATAAGGTTTTGGACAAGTTGGTGATGCTTCATCTTCAAATGAAACAGCGCTCCAAAATGAGGGCGAATAGAACAAGTGACCCAGCCACCAACACAGTGCTTGTGGCGTGTGTGGCACGTTGTTCTATCCGTCCTAGTTTTGGCGAGCTGTTTTGTTTTAAGATGAATCATCTTTTTCATGTTCTCGAGAAGGACGAGCTGCATCTACGAAAAAAAGAAAAAAAGACGGTAGCAGTCTTGGCAACCTAACGAGAATGTTACACCACTTTTGGTGTGCAATAATCCTATTGGCATATGTGCGATCCGTTCAGTTTATCTGCCAGCATAAGGGTTAGTAAACATGTGACGTTCATAAAGGAATACTTTTGTTTTTCTTCTATCCATCAAAACGTTTCGTGACACACATGAAGGCTAAGAACTTCTTGTTTGTAGTTTAAGGGGTTATTAGAAAAAATATCCTGTTCTGAAAGGGCAAAGGCGAGAGGGGGGGGGGAAGGGGAAATAGGCGATAGATTCTTGTTGTACGAAACCATTTTTGTGTTTGGGGTCAGTGTCTTTTTTCTTCTTGTTTTCAATTGGTTCGCTGACTTGGCACAGAAGGAAGTGCATTATGCGCTACAGCAGACGCTAAAAAATTTAAACACCACTTCTATCATGCTAAACAAAATCAGCATCACAAAAGCAACACAAACTAGAAAAATTGTTCCAGGAAAGATGTAACGAGAAATAAATTCAGATTATACATAATCAGAAAATATTATTAAAAAGCGTGCCTCACTTACACCTGTGGCATTCTTCATTGCGGTCCAGCTAAATATATTCTAAAACATGCGTCAAAGGCCGAACTAGAAAAAAAAACTGAAACAAAAAGCTCTATACCCACAACTGTCATCGCCTCTCTGACGCCGACAAAAAATAGCCACAGGTACGTGGCAAAGTTCACAGATTCTGCCGACGCTGATAGGCAAAAGACTCCGCTTAATTAACGATTAACTGGTTCATTTCCCACTCCCGCACAATGAATACCACTAATGGGTTGCGAGAAAGCTTTTCCGACTTTACTTTCGTTGGACGGGAAGTTCACAGCAAGTCTTTACGCTATGCTTTCTTTCTTTGTTCTTTTTTTTTGCGTAATGACTTAACTATAAATCAATTTATAAAGGCCTTCTGCCTGCCGAAAGCACTGGCGGTAGTAGTTGAATTTGTGAACAGGAAAGTGTCGTCAGCGTTGAATAATATATTTCTGACCAGCCTTTCGTCGTAGTTTCTTTCAATTACGTACACTTTAACGGAGCGTACCTGAATTGTTACGTAAAGTCCTCTTGGGTGCTCTGATGCGGTAAGCTTATTAGGACTCGCAAAGTTCCCGAAGCTGTTTTTTACACGCTCACGGAATGGTGTTATTGTGCCTTTCAGGAAACTTTGACGAATAATAAACACTCGCCAGAACGTCGCTATGGTGTCGTTTGTCTAAATTTTGAGCTTCGGTACTTGTTCCGCGTCAGAGGAGCTCACGAAAGGCTAGGCTTTTGCTTGTATTCGCTATGCTAGATTTGTATTATATATCGTTCCGGAGCCTAGATTGCACCTTAAAAAGATGCAAGCGAACAGCATTCCTCGCTGACGATAACGGCAGTAACCTTGCGTTTTTCACACGTGGTGCTGCAATGATAAAAATAGTGCGTATTATTACTTGTGATCGGTAAGGTCCGCATGCTTTCCGCTAAGTCATGCCTTCCCCTCGTACTCTAAATACGATAAGCTTTAAAGAACTGCGCATTTTCACAGTATAAAGATAATTGGTGGTGTTTGCGTTATATAACGTCTTCTGTCCACGCGAGTTTCGATGCTTTAAATACTGTTCCTTATCTCAGAGGTGGCAACAGTCAGAGTAATAGTTGCAGGGAAGCAGAAAAACTAGATTACTTTCCCTAACGGAACCTACTTTATAGTTTGTGGCCCTAACACTGAACCCGTTTGATTCTGTTTTAATCGTATTTTCTACGAAAAGAAAAAAGAACGGAATGATACATGCACAGATCCCGACGTAACATAGTCCATAGTCGCGTCTACACATACGAAACCAACACTACAATGAACGCCCACGTTTTTTGTCTCACACATTGGGGAAATAATATTTCGAAACTGGTGCCATGCTCGAGATTCATTTGAAGTGGATGCGTCTCGAAAATCCACCGTATTTCAATTCATAAATTGCAATACGTTCCGTAAAGTAAATAATTGAGACGTTAATTCGTGAATTTTTCGCAATTGCTGGCATGTTTGATTCGATTTCACGTGCGAGTAATGGCCGCGTCTTCTAATATTCCAGCTCAAGGACAACAATAATGCCTTCTGCCGCAGTCGTTCTTTAATTTTAATAATTCCTGGCCAATAAAGATGATCATGCCGTATATATATATATATATATATATATATATATATATATAGTCGTATCCACTTGGAATGAATTTCCAGAATTTGCACATTCACTGTATTGCAATATATATATATATATATATATATATATATATATATATATATATACAGGATGTTTCAGCGAACATCTTCAAAATTTACTTAAGGTTCCCTGTGGCAGATAGCCCAATTCTATTTAATGAACTGGTCTACTTGAAGAGGCGGACATTACTTAGTACAAAAAATAGCAATGTATAATCAACTAATTAACAAAAATTCACAAAGCAAGTTTTTAACTAATTACCTAATGGCCCATATTGCAATTTACAAATTGTAGCCGTGGAGTTGTAGCCGTGTAGCCGAGGAATGCATTGGCGTTCCAGTTAATTTTGTGCTTCAATGCATCAAGCAACGTTTTGGTAAGAAACTAACTGGAATGCCTATGCATTTCTCCACAAAGTTCGGGAATTAATATCTCGAAACTGGTATCATCCCGAGAATTCGTTCCAAGTGGATCCGCCTTGCGAACTCCACGGCTACAATTTGTAAATTGCAATATGGCCCATCAGGTAATTAGTTAAAAATTAATTAATGAATTTTTTTAATTAGTCGATTATACATTTCAATTGCTTGCACAAGTAATGTCCGCCTCTTCGAGTAGACCAGCTCACGAACTAGAATTGCGCTATCTGCCACAGGCAACCTTTAATAATTTTTGAAAGTGTTCGCTGAAACACCCTGTATATATTGCAATACAGTGAATGCGCAAATTCCGGAAATTCATTCCAAGTGGGGGACATGACTTGCAATCTCACCGGCTACCATTCACACATTGCAATATGTGCCATGCATTAATTAGGAAGGTTAATTAGAGATCTATTTATGCCTTCAGATTTCTTGTGCAAGTAATGTCCGCCGCTGAATAATCCAGCTCAATGACAAAAATTACGTTATCTGCAAGAGGCGATTCTTTTTTTAAATTCCGGAAAACCTAAAAATGATCACCCCGTATAATGTTATAGGCATCTTCTTAAAGAAACAACGGCATCCAAAATTAGAAGCTGAAAGAAAGGTAAAGGCAAATAATTCATCAACGGATAATACTAGTCCAGTCGGTATTCGTTTTAATTACACAGTCTTTCGGATACATGATCGGCTGAGTGAAATGCAGCTTTGACGAAACAATCGGTCCAGAATTCCGGTCTAAGTGCGAGTTTTTGATAAGATGGGAAGTGCTTTTTCAACATGTCTAAAAAAGGCACCCTTTAAAAGCACACGTCACTATATTGAAGAATTATCGCAGAAATATGAAACGCCAAAATCATTACAACTACCTCAACAACCGGAGCGAAATGTACGTATGCGAAACAGCAGCGCTCTTTATACCATTCTATGGAATTCCTAACATGGCTTCTGCCTTCGAAGTCAGGGGACGTTGCCTCTGTAAGTATCAAAAAATGTCGATGTCACATTCAAGCTAAAAATAACAAAAAAAATTATTAACAACAACACGCATTCCCGTGAGTATTTCGTCATTATTCAAGTAAAATAGCACCGGTTGTCTTTCGAATGCAAAAGATTTATCTATTTGTTCACAAACGCTTACATCCGTAGAGCGTGTAAACGTAGCGACCGCTATCTAGTAGGCTTAGATAAAGCAATCGTCGCTTTCATCTCTTTCCAGCGCCTAATCGTCACTTAAGAAACAACAGTTTTGGGGGTGAATAATTAGAGAGAGCCTTTTTTTACATTATTAATTTTATGATTGAGCACACGCCTACAAATATTGGCCAGTTTATGGCTCTTTTTCTGGCGGCCATAGAAAATTCGCATGGTGGGTCCCGCATCGCCGGATCAAAAAAGGTTCAATTACATTCTGAGGTCTTACGTGCCAAAACCAACAGTTGGTTATGAGGCATGGCTTAGTGCGGAAATCCTGATGAATTTTGACAACCTATAGAGTTCCTTCTTGTGCGCCTAATTATAATAACATGAGCGCTGTGGCATTTCGACCCCAAGGAAATTCGGCCGCCTCGGCCAGGATCGAGCCTATGTTCGCGAGCAGCGCCGCATTGCCGTGGCCGCTAATACACCGCGGCAGGTTCGCCGGCATCAGCCATGGGAATTATTTGCCCACCACGTGCTCACACAACTACATTTCATCGATCCTTATTCGTTCATGAGCACGTGACTGGAATCATCTTACCGCTCCCATCGCCGGTGCAACTGACTTGAACCGTTTCCAATGACTTTTCATCATTTCTTTTATCACCTAAATATTTTTTTCTAACACTGTTCCAATGCCAACGCCTCATGTAATGTCCCTAGTTGGACCTTCAAAGTAAAAGAAAGAAAGAAAGAAAGAAAGAAAGAAAGAAAGAAAGAAAGAAAGAAAGAAAGAAAGAAATAAGAAAGAAAGAACAAGAAGAGCCCGCGCACTGCGTTCGAGTACGTCGTCATCTTGGAGGACACCGAGGTATTCGCACGAGTCCAGTGAGGAAACGCGTTTTGTAAAGGCACGAATTATCCTGAATATGATGGCTCAGGACTTATATCGAGTCCCCCTTCTTTGCGTTCACCCTTTTAGAAGTGTAACAGTTCTGTTGTGTGTGTGTGTGTGCGTGTGGCTTTCTTTTTTTTTTTTCTACTTCTTTTCATTCTTTCCCTCTTGCACACCTATCACATACTTTTACCCCTCCCCCGGTACAGGGTAGCCAACTAGAGAGAATTTCTGATTAACCTGTCTTTCCTTTGCCTATATATATATATATATATATATATATATATATATATCTTGAGAAGTGTATGTAAGGTTTCTGATAAACACACCACCAGTGGTGCATCGTGCAAGAATGCTTCGCTGTTGTTCCTCCTTTTCGTATTTCTAGATTTTCAGTCCTAACACTTCAAGGCGGCCCATGCCAGGTATACGTGTGGGATGTGGAAGAACACGTTAACGGTTCCGGAATTCGGTTAAAATTATGTCACTAATTTCACATTCAGCTTATACCCGCTGCAGTAGCTCAGTGACTGTGACGCTGCTTTGCTGAGAGCGAGGACGCGGGTTCGATACCCGCCGCAGCGGCCACATTCTGCTGGGACAAATATTTTTGGTGAGGCATCAAAAAAGAACATAAAATAAATGACTCTGCCTGTGCCACCGAAGAATAACAGGCTTACATTCTGATGGGAGTGGAATGCAAATACGCTGTGACATGGAGCGCACGTGAAAGAACCCCAGGTGGTCAAAACTTAATCCGAAGTACCTCACCATGGCGCGAATCATAATCAGGATGGGGTTTGGGCACGCAAATATCCTCGAATGTAATTTTTTTTCATATTCTATACTTTGCATAAACCATTACCTCACCGGTACAGCCTACAAATCTGCGCACTTTTTTTGTTTAACTCGGGTGTCTTCTCAACTGACTTTCTACGGTGACACATTCAAAATAAGGGAGGAGGCAAAATTATTTTTAAAAGGCAGCTGACGAGAACAGCTGCAAAGCATGTCTACAGGAACAGTACAAGGTATGGGCACCTAGGTGAGGTGATTTTACTGTATTCTCACGTGTCGTGCGCAAGCTTTTTGCTTGTGTTTGTTTATTACTGAATCATCACTGTTATATCGGATTATCACTCAGCGCAGGACACGCCTGCAATATGGAATTATTGAATTTTGTCGCCAATATTATACCAAAACAAGTGCGTCGGATCACATTGCGCGTGCTCAGGCAATACCGTAAGAAATTCTCGAATGTGCACGAGCACCGTTGATTACTGTGGAATCTACATTGGGACTTGTATAGAGAGAGAGAATAAACTTTATTTGATGCAAAGGCAGGGTGTAAAAATAGTGGAATGAATTCACCCGGGACACCAAATTCCACGCTGATGACATGCTTGCTACAATCATTGTAATGTTGGCGTTGTGGGTACATATATTCGAATTATTACAAACACTGATGAGGTTTAGAGAGCCCGAGGGATGAAAAGCAGTCAAAAGAAAGAGAGATTAACCACAGCATATCTACGGTTGGACTATCCAGTTAGACATACTGGCCCGTCGTCTACTAAAGTCCCACGAAGTTAAAGTAAACCCAGAAGTTTTTTTTTTTTTTTGTTAACTGAACACTAATGGCGGTATTTCAACTAAATGTGAGCGCTGGTATAGAAGACATTTGTTTGCATTTATTGTCGGAATCGACTTACTGTCCGTTTACAGACTGTCCACATAAAACGATCAAAGTGGGTGCCTCCAGCTGTCCGCGAAAGTAGTCACTGCCAACGCAGCGGATCACTCCAACTATACGCTGCCATCAACAAGCCTAACCGTCCACCCAGCATCAGTCGTCTTCTTCACTCCGAGCTCATTTTTACGTGCTTCATCCTCCTACGCCTATAAGCGGCCTTGTCCTGCCTAATGCACTTGTCATGTAGATCACAAATTATTCAGAGCGATCCGCTTCACTTTCAGCGACGCTTTCCAGAAGCAAGTTTCATGCACTGCTTTCGTTCGCTGAACAGTATGACGTTTAACAGCGTTTCCAGCAATCTAAATGATAGCTAACCTGTTTGCGTCAAAACGACAGCGACGTAGAACAGAGTTTTGCGCGTTATTTGCGCGGTGTTCATTAAACTCTCCGGAATTCGCAAGTTACATCGAAGTGACCACTCCTAGTGTTCGAGTGTTCGCGAGTACTGAGATGAAGTACCCCTTGGCAAGCAGTGCTATGGGAGTATTATACTTGCAGTGTCCGTCACCATTCAGAAATCATTACGCGGGTAAAAATAAAAGCAGCCCATCAAGTTGCTTGATTTGATAGCAGCCACATCAGACTTGAGCATCCGCGTAACCACACAACTAGCTCGTGCGTAAGACCGTCACAACTTGCGCAACAATTTAAAGCGATTGCTTTAGATGAAGAAATTGGGGTAACGGTTTCTACTGATGTACTTTGTGTGCTGAACCTACAAGCATTCATAAATGGACAGGTGCAATAAGAACGAAACGAAATTATTACTAAATTTGACATAATTGTTGGCAAGGCGGCCTCGAAAAGCAAGAAATTATGTTCGCAATTTTTGTTCGTAAAAAACGTTCGTAAGTTGTTCATAATGTTGACAGGCACTATAGGTGCCTTCTTATATCACGCTTGATAAATAAAAATATAAATAGGTATAAATAAAGATGAAAAGCAATAAATATGTGTGCAAAATTCCAATTGAATGCCTATTGAGATGTTCCGCAGGTCGCATGGAAATATTTCGAATTCTCAATGGATCCTGGCAAACAGAGTAATAAAGGTACACGATTGAAAATGAACAAAATCTGTGACCTCCCTGTACGTTTGATACGGATCTTGAAAAGGGTTCATCCCACGCCAAGTGTCCCAGACGTGTCGCTCGATGATCACAGCTTGTGCTTTAAAACATCGTGGCGATTTAATATCTTACTCACAATTACTTGTGAGCATCTGAAAGAGAACAGTTTCTTGTCACGTGACATGCTTTCAGTTTGCTCAAGTACGAAAAAACATGGTTCTGCGAAAAAATATACAAAATATTTCAGTTCCTAACACTTTACAACTATGCCTACGGAACGTACAAGGATTTGTCTTTCAAAAACGTGTATAAAGGGGCTCATTGGCCACTCCTGTCAGAAAACGTTCCTTAGGAATCCCGAATTATGAGAAAAACATTTGCAAAGTGACCATTTTTTTTCTTGACAAAACTACTATAGATTTGTTTACTGCAATGAGTTTACTGGATAGGGCCAGAGCTGTACACTACACTAAAATAATTCAGGCACCAATATGGAGAAGGAAGTTTTTGAAATGACGTGCCAGATGTACAAAAATTTCAGTTTTGGACCACGTTTGTGATTTCCGCAATCAGGTGCTCCTCGTAAAAAATATGACACAAAGTGCATTGAATAGACCTGCTTATTGACGTCTGATTTCCGTCAACGTCATTATGTAATTGTGATTTTTGTTTGAAGCGAGATATATATATATATATATATATATTTTCATTTGGCCTCTGAACTACGCTCAGCATGTAGTTCCATGCTACCATTTCGCTACAAAGGGCAGTGTGTTTCTTGCTTCATGCAGTCGGCGCGCGCTGTTTGGTAGTGCAACGCGACCTTCCTGAGCACGTGAGAGTTCAACTGCCTTGTCCTGACACATTTCCTGTTATACAATTTGTGTTGTCTTTATCTTGTACCTCCGACAGTCCGCAAGAAGCCGAGACGGCGGGCGGGAGCTCTCAGAGTACACGTCTTATATCGCATGCTGTTTTTTTTTTTTCGTACATTCCTCTTAACACTCCTGCCTCAGCAATTTCAAAACACTCCCTAGTGAGCGCATGCGGGATGACTAGTATATTTGGAGTATTTATCCCGAATGCAAGAATAGAAAGCGGCGTCGGCTAGCGCTTCCGCATGCAGCTGAATGAAAAGATGATTATAAGGCGTGTACTTCTCTTTGTGGTAAGCCGCATCGAGGTGTTGTTCGTAACGAACAATGAAACAACGCAGTGTCACCGACGAGTGATCTTAACCAGTGTGTACGAACCATCTTGAGACTTTACCATTGACGTCGCTTTTAATGCAAAAGGTTTGGGACGTTCTGACATAGAGAGAAGATAGGGTGAGGACCGACGTCCCGCAGCCAATTACTGCACCCTAACTCAACGGCTTTGTACTTCGCCCGGTGCCAGTAAACAACAAATTGTTAATCGTCCGCATGCCATTCGCACTTGGGATTATGGCACTTAACAAGCGGTGAGCACGAACAATCAGAAGTGGCTAAAAATCAATCAAATTTATGACGTACTATCAAGTCGGCTAAGGTATTCGGTACGTGTCATGGTTGCAGGCAATGTTAGGAACGGAACGAAACGTAAAATATATGTTAGAACAAGAAATAAAATTATGGTAGAACCCGTCTCACGATAAATGTTGACGATAATGAAATTAGCATTGAAGCAATGTAGCGCCACACCGTACTGCCAGCGCCGAAATGCATCATGTATGAAGCGTCTCCTCTACCGCGCTTCTCCCTGGAACGTTGCGCCATCTAGCATCACGGTGTTCATAGGTGGCATGCGTGTGAATATTTGCTCAGATAAGATTGTCTGAATATATATGGCGCGAGTTCGATACCGCCCAGCACCGGATACATTTTAAGGTTGTTTTTTTTTTGTCTTCGAAGAGGGGCACGTATAACCAATGCCACATACCCAGCGACCCAAGACGGGGTCAAAGACCTTCGTTCGGCACGTAGCTAGTGGCAGATACTCCGTGATCCAAGCTGGTGTAAAAACAGGTTAATTGAACAGCGACACATACACATTTGCATATACTCCGTGGGCCATGCTGGCGTGAGAGAGGTTCATTGAAGAGCGACACCTACGCGGTGAACCATACCCAGTGAATCACGCTGACCACCTGCAGGGCCGCCTTGGCCGCGTAGAACTCATGACCTCGAGCTCAGCAGCGCAACGTTACAGCCACCACGCTACCGCGACAGATAAACAAGTGAAGAAATATACCAGCCTGAGACAACTGCATGAGAGGAAGAAACAGATGAACAAGAATAATCTGGATAGAATTCTCTAATAAATAATCATTTCGTCCCAAATCCTTCAACATTTCGAGTTATCCTTTCGTTCCTTTGAATACGAGTGTGCTCGAACCCTCTGACTTTAGACCCACCCCCCGTTGTGGATATGTATTACCATAATCGTCAAAATGTCAGCGCAGTAAATTTGAAGCAGCGGATTAAGTAAGACGACGTAAGGTGAGCATAGCAATCAGTGAGAAGCGCATTCACTACAAGCGTATAACATGGGAGACGCAAGACTACACAGCGGAGGAAGGAGAGAAAGGAAGCTCCCAGAAACGCTCCGTTGCAGAGACGTTTGTGTTGAACCATGAAGCAAGAGGCAGGCAGCACCCGAAGCTTTCTTAGGTCGCAATCGCTTTTTTTTTCATGGTATGTATTACAGATATAGAAACGTATTTGCATAAAAAACATGCACCGTGGTCAATGTAGCCATAACAGCGTCTACAAGCGCAGAACACATCGCAGTACAACTTATATGGCAAACAGTTCGCCAGAAGGGAGGCACATAGATACACTTCATCAACAATAGACACCAATCTGGTTACGAGTCTCGTTATACATAAAGGTATTTCAGCTGTAAAGTGATTTAAATGTAGTGTGTCTGTGAAGACATAATTGGTTTTGCATTCTGATCTAAGTGCAAGGTTTCCATAAAGTGCGTACACCCATCAGTAGCAAAAAATTAATAGGCACACCACTACATTTAGATGGCATGACATATCATGTGGTACGAGGATATAGAGTAACGTGTTTTTTAAAGTCCTTCGCTGAACATGCCTTTATAATTCCCGTCCTGGTAGCTAATAAAGCAGTGTTCGATAGTTTCCTGTGCATCTGTGAGACGAGAAATATTCGACGATATAAATATACGTTTAATACTTAACCAGGCTTTACCAGGTACAATTTCAGTATGCATTTTATAGAGGAATGTCCTATAGTGTGGAAAAAACAGGTATTTTACAAACTCTTGCTAGCACAAAATATCCATTTAGGTCGATGTACAGAGTGGTATAATGAAGGTGTCAAGAGAATGCCTGTTATATTAGTCGACTTTTCGCGAAATTGAAAATAAATATTCACTTGAGGACCTAACTCCAAGGAAACGAACTAGGAAGTGTACGGCACGCTTGATCCCAGCAAAAAGAGACGCGAACAACTACATTTGGTAAAACGTTGAACAGATTCACTTGCAAAAAGGCCCGCTGTATTGGATGAGAACAGCCTCAATGAAAGAGGAAATGAGGAGCCATTTGTTTGACATAAACATGCTCCAATCCAAGCCCGTCTACAGTAACTAGGCTGAAAGTATTGCCCGGTCTCATTGGCTTGGCTCATAAGTTCATTACCAAATCGAAGTTACCATATTCGGTAGAACTGCTGAGTGCAAATCCAGGAACACTGATATATCCGCACCCCGTAGAAGAGATTTGCTGGCAAAAATAAATTGTACGTTTTAGCTATATCAAAGATTCGGCACGAGGAAAGCCTAATTGAGAACCCATCACCTCTCAATTAGGCGAGTTTCTCGCATGTTACTCCAGTGACAGCTGGCACTTAGAGACGCTTTGTTGGATTCGACCAACCTCGGGAAAAGGCCACATTTCTTCGCCGGAGTAATTTCTGTAAGACAGGCCACAAGGCGCAGGTAGAATACTCATAAATGTTGAGCTGCAACAGGATGCCCGAGGTCGAAGTAGCTCAAGGACAGCTAAAAACTGGAAAAGTAAATACCGTTTCAATAACTGCTAGTTATTAAACCAATATTTCGTAGGTCGGTGCCACCCTGCACTCTTGGAACCCCTTTAACCACAGGCACCACCTTGCTGCTCATCATGAACGTGATTGTGCGCACAATAGCATAACGCTCAGTCTCAGATGGCGTAATATTCTGTGTCTCTCACTAAAGCCCGTCCAGTACCTTTGTCAAAAGCAACAATCAGCATGTCATGAAGTCGCGTTCAATGGCCGAAACAAAAATTATACCGTCGCCGTCGTTCTATCATTGTCGTCGCAACCATCGTCGTCGTCGTCTCTCTGTTGTCGTTCCACACACGCTTCTGTCGCATACACAACTTCTCACCTTACGTACACAGGTCCGTCCACCCGGTAACGTTTTGCAGATCCTCAAACTAAGTTGCATAGCCAGCCACCTGAAGCATAGCACTGTTCCCCCCAGTGCGTAAGCTCTGCGTAATTTTATGTCCCTCCACTTGCTAAATCGGAACCTGGCCCATATTCACAATAACGCTGTTACATTGATATTGTTCGTCAGAGCCAATAATTATACAGGTAATATTATTAGAAAAGGCTGCTAGGTAATGGCAAACTTCCTTTACGAATTATATGCTTTCTGAATTATGCCACCGATTCGCATGGATGTCATAACTGACGACCCAACCGTAGGTAGCAACTATGGTGTCGTGGACGTCGGAACCAACCAGGCTTTGGATGCTGAAACGGTTACGTTGGTACAGTGACGTGTGCGTTTTCTTTTTCAAGAATTGGACAGGTTTTGGAGTGTTGTTACTTTTTCTTCTGCTCTAATATATTGTCTACTTTTTCTTATCTATAGTTTATTTCGTATATTATTGTATCTACGGTTATCTATGGTTTATTTATCTGATGGTTCAACATTACCCTATTGTAGTGTGGGGACCTTATTAGTGTTTGTGTGCGTGGACTGTTTTTGAGAACTCTCTAGATTGTGCATGAAGAAAGAAGTAACAGAAAAAAAAAACACAGCATATCCACGGGGTGAATGATGATGAGTGGGCGAAGCTGCGGAGGGAATCATCAGATCTCCCGCTTAAGGGGACGCTAGCACAAACGCGTTAGGACGTGCAGTACTCTCTAGTAAGGGGGAGCGGCCACAGCGTCTTACGCAGCCATTTACACATGCCGGAACGTGCACCGCGTTTGCCGACGCCATCACATGACTGCTGAGAGAGTATACCCCCCGTATTCATAAACGCTCCTCGACTTGAACTTGACTTGCCACCGCCTTGGGCAGCGCGATCGAAACGCGTTGAAGGTAAGGCGGAGAGGCCACAGCGTCTTACACCAGCTTCTTACACGGGCCGTAACGCGCTAGCACAAACGCGTTAGAAACGCGCTAGAAACGCGGCCTTTCGTTAATGTTGGGTATTTATTGCCATCGTGGTGCGTGCGTCTATGTGCGCTTCGTGGCGTAGTGGGCTAACGCCGCGCGCTCGGAAGCGAGGGGTCCCTGGTTCGACACAACTTCGGAATTTTTTTTTTTCTCATTTTCCCCGACTGGTTACGCACTACTACTACGACGACGGGGACGAACCGGGTGCCGCTATAAGGAGCTTCGCTCCTAAAAGGCGAGCCAGGGGCAGCTTTCGCGTTTGACCGCGTCAAGAAAAGAAACAAAACAGAAAAGGAAGAAGAAGAGAGGCGGGTGCCGAACGGGCAGAGGGGAGAGGTTTCGAACGCTTCGAACGCGGCCTGAGGCGGTTCCTGCTTTCGGGCCGTTACTGCCGTTCCAGAGAGTGTGCTTGCCCGAGATCGCCTAACCCTGACCCCGCCTACCTTCGGGTTTGCTGTCAAGTAGCCGGCGGTTATTCTTTTACATTTATTGTTTTATTTCACATCTTTTTTGACTGAAAGTTGTGGTTCATTTTGAGTTGATGTCTGTCTCATCTCCAGGCCAGAGGGCCTCCCTCTGGTCTGCTTCCATCCCTCCTCAGGATATACCGGTGGAGCTGTTTCTTCGAAGCGGAACCAGCAGCGTTCCTCTGGCTTTGGTACCCACAAATGGGGGGATGATCCGTATGAAGAATCCAAAAGCCATTCAAACGGAACTTCGGCCGAGGTTGGACAGTTTGGACGACGGGGAATCCTCTGCTCGTCGCCGGACCAGGCTTGTGTGCAAGATCTGCTAAAATGCACTACTTTCGCTTCGCACCCGATGAGCTGTCACATCCCTCCTCACTTAGCTTGCTGCAAAGGCCTAGTCCGCGGTGTAGATGTAAGTCTAAGTCCAGCAGAAATTCTAGACATTTTTTCACCGGCAGGTGTAGTATCTGTTTATCGATGCACAAGGGTAGTTGACAACAAGAAGGTCCCTACTGAAACAGTTATCGCAACGTTTGCAGGGACGGCTCGCCCATCAGAGATTAAGGCCTGGCCATTGATTTACAGGGTTGAACCCCTAGCCCCACGAGCACTACAGTGCCTCAAGTGTTGGCGTTTCGGCCATAGCACTAACGGTTGCCGGTCAACCACTCGGTGCCGTAAAGGCGGGGATGAACATAGTGACAACAATTGCACATCTCAAGATGAATCATGCTGTTTGTGCAATGGAAATCATCCCACTGACGATTCTAACTGCCCTGCAAGATCAAAGGAGCTTCAAGTGGTTGAAATAATAGAAAGGAGACGTTGCTCTCGTCGTGAAGCTCTTGCTGAAATTCAGAGCAGAACGCAGGGATATGCTGGAGTTACTGCCCGCCACTCACTCAGTATGGACCCATTTTTTTCCCAGACGATCACAAACGTAATAGAGAAAGCTGTTGAAAAAGCAATAGAAAAGCTTCGAGTAAATCTGACAGACTCATTGGCGCAAGTACTGTCTACACAATTCTCAGAGATATCTCAGATTATAACAAAATGTAATGTCCAAAATCAGATCTCCACTCTTTCTCAGTCTCCTAAATCACGATTGCCGAAATCACTCCCCTCCTCCGCGATTACAGATTTAGCGCGGGCTTCAAGTTCACAACAATTTGATCAAGAAGTTCACTCAGAATCACAGTCGCTAGGCAATCAGGATGTAGACATGGACCCTCGGACTCATAAATGCATCAGCTCTCCTACTAACAAACTGCCTAATTATCCTACTAACTCCAAAACAAAAAAGTGTGCCAAAAATTACCTTAATAGGACAGACTTTCTGAAAGAGAGCATTTTGGAGCAAGCAGTGGCTGCTGCTCAGCTTTCGTCAACATAGGGTGCCTTAGGGTACTCCAATGGAATTGCCGGTCAATACTTTCTGCTACTACGGATTTATTATATCTAATTACCCAACATACTCCTGATATTATACTGTTGCAAGAGACATGGTTGACAGCTGGTCAAGATTTTCATTTAAGAAGCTATCGTTGCTTTCGATTGGATAGGCCTTCCCGAGGTGGAGGGTTGGCTTCGTTCATTTCATCTAAAATTTGTCATAGAGCAAAAATTTCATATCCGACTACGTCTCCTGAATGCGAGCTTATATTATTAGAGATAACACTTCGAGGCTGCGCACCACTTTCTGTAGTCAATACCTACTTCCCTGCTGGGATACAAGATGGCAGTGCACTTGACGTCACCTTGGCCTACTGCAAAAAGAACACGTTGTTCACGGGTGATTTCAATTCACATCATGTGGCGTGGGGCTTCCGCACTGATGCACTCGGGAAACGTTTATGGGATTGGGCTTCTTCGAACAATTTTACTTGCTTAAATACTAAAGCTGCAACTTTTGTTCGCTGTCAGTGGCGCTCTGTCTTAGACTTATCATTTGCTAGCTCAAGTTTATCATCCTCATCTTGGGCTGTTGATGATGCCACAAGTAGTGATCACCGTCCTATACTAATGGATACTGTCTGCCCCTTAATTTCTTTAGATAATGAAGTACATGTATTTGTTGACTATTCAAAATTTAAGAAAACGTTACAGTCCACGTTAGCATCTTGATAGGTATGGAGAGAGATACTAAAGCTATACGCCTATGCGCGGTTTTTAAGGGTACCCTAAAGAAATCTGAGTTTGCAGTATCGAAAGCAAAAGGTAGTTCTGGTTTTTCCCTGGTGGAACCCTGACTGTGCACGAGATTATAGACGCCGAAAGGCGGCGTGGAAGAAACTTCTTAACCAATGCCCTACAAATTGGAGTAACTATACGTATGCTGCAGCTATTTTTAAACGAACAGTATCTTTAGCAAAAAGTAATTATGGTGGAAAACGATATAATTTTCTGTCGAAGAGTGGCAATAAAAAAGCGCTTTTTAGGTTTCTTCGTTTTGCAATGCTTTACCAACGCCAGTTAATATTGATTCAGTAATCCTATCGCCTAAAGAATTATCAGAATCATTGGAAAAAATTGCCAGAGGACTAGAAAACCGTCTTACAGCTCAGCTACAATTGAACTTTGTCAAGATTGCATGCGAGGACAGTTTTATAAATGTGACGATGGAAGAGCTTTCGCACGTTGTAAGACTGCTACCTGCCTCAGCTCTAGGTCCAGATGGCATAACAACGAGCATGCTAAAAATATTATTTGACGTATCTCCACAGGACCTACTTAATATCATCAACTACTCCCTAAAGAACAGTTGGATTCCTCCATATTGGAGGCTCGCTAAAATTCTCCCCCTATTTAAGAAACAAGGAGCGGGATTGCATATGGACAACATAAGGCCCATTGCATTAACATCTAACATTATGAAACTAATTGAAAGAGTGTTATACATCCGTATAATGAGGTTTTTAACTACTAACACATCACTGAGCTCATGTCAGATCGGATTTAGACCGGTATGCTCGATTTGGTGTGCGCACGTTGATTTGGAGGGACGTATTAACCTTGCTCGTCACAGGCGACAGTTTGCATCGCTAGTGGCTCTTGATATAGCTAAGGCATACGACAGTGTAGAGCATATCATTCTCCTCAATATCCTAAAGAACATGAATTTTCCTCCATATATAACAAATTGGATTTATGAATTCCTAAGATGTAGAAAATTCTATTGCTCAGAATGCGGTGTTTCGACGTCAAAATATAATCAGTCCAGGGGAGTTCCACAGGGTTCCGTTCTTTCTCCCATTTTGTTTAATATTCTAATAAGCTCAATTCCACTGTGTGATGATGTACAAGTCTATGTTTACGCAGATTACGTTGCATTCTTTGCGTCAGCGAGTGACATTCACTCTCTGCAAAGAATATTACAATCATATCTAGCAATACTTGAAGATTGGCTTGATGATATTCGTATGACATTAAATGTTAGCAAGAGTGCCTTGCTTGTATTTTCCTTAAATATACCGGTTAATGTCTCCCTTCAATACCGTCAAGAAATAATCCCTCAGCGCGACTTTATTAGGTATCTAGGCGTTATATACGATCAAAAACTTAGTTGGCGCAACCACATCGAACGTGTTACGTCTAAGGCAGCGCGCGCTGTTGGCATGATTCGAAAACTCGGTCACCGCCGCTCTGGCCTACGCAGAGACACTCTCATTAGGATTTATTGTATGTATGTTCGACCCATATCAGAATTTGCGTGTGTTTTATTCTCTGATGGTCCAGCATACAAGATTAACCCCCTCGTTCTTCTAGAGCGAGAGGCCCTCCGGATTTGTCCTGGATTGCCAAAATTTGTTGCTAATAATGTATTATATCAAGAAGCCCGATTACCCACACTCGTTATCGGATTCCGCATCCTTACAGTAAAGACCTACTTAAACATTTACGCATCTTCATTGAGACGATCGCAGTATGTATTTATTACGGAAAGATCTGCCTTCTTTGAAGAAACATGGTCCCGTTTATACAATCCGCAGGTTCTTTTTGTGCAAACTCAACTAGAACCATTAAAGGTTCAGATAGGCGAGATCATTCCCCTCAAAAAACCCGTAAATGCTATTAGAATTGAATTTGATGACATATTTCCTTCCAATGCTAAACTCCTGCCAACTAAATATCTAAGCGGATTACTGCAAGATCATTTAGCTCAAATGAAAATCAATACTGTAATAGCGACGAATGCATCAGTGTGTGACGAGAAAGCGGGTATAGGTATTTTTTCTGAGGCGCTATCCTGCTCTTATTCAATGCGACTGCCTCATTTTACACCTATATTTCAGGCAGAAATATTAGCAAATATATTAGCTCTTCGTAAACTTCCTGGAAATTCTTCGACAGCTGTAATAGTAACTGATTCGTTGTCAGTGTGCACAGCACTCACCTCATCCTCAGACAATACAGTTTTGAACGAACTAGAAAGATTAATCCCATCGACCTTACGTCTGGTGCGTTGAATATGGGTACCAGGTCACCATGGTTTGTTTTTAAATGAAATGGCCGACGCACTCGCACGTACATCCATACAGGGACCAGTCATGCATGTTCTGCCGACTTCTGCTTATATCACCGCGGCTAGGTTTAGAAAACTGTCTCTTAAATTACTCTGCAAAACAGACATTCCAAATCGCAGACTTAAAGCATTTGCTTTACCCATGGGATAATCAATGGCGTCCCACACGTAAATTGGAAATCTCAACTACAAAATTACGATGCCGTATTCCACCCCTAAATTTTTATCTACACAGGTCTGGTCTGGTGATGTCCCCTCTATGTCATTTCTGCAATGAACCTGAAACCATTGATCATTATTTATTAAACTGCCGCCGATTCGCAATCCAGAGAAAGAAATACTTCGAAATTCCGTTCCGAAAATTAGGCATCGCTATAAACACTGAAAATATTCTATCTTTCGGGGCATATACACTGGGTTTTAGCCACAGGAGCGTAAGCAGGTCCGTATGCGAGTTCCTCGGTGACACAAGGAGAATACCAAGTTAATTTACTGATATATTGTTTATTATTATTTTACAAAGTTCAATTTACGTTAATTTAGCTGATTGATTATTTATTAATTTCGAAATTTCGAATTAAACTGATTGAAATTTATTACCATCTACCTTGATCTCCTTCCAAAAAGCATACTAATTCCCTCTAAGATAAAATAAAATACAGCTCTAACATCAGTTAGTTTCATTGCATAATTTCAACCCACCTGTTTAACCGCCGGCTTCTTGGCCAATCCCCTGTGGTGGGTATGCGCCATGGCATAGGAAGCAAGCAAGCAAGCAAGCAAGGCTCGTGACTGGGAAGACGCAGGACTAGTGCGCTGTTCCGGGAGCTCCTTCCAAGGTACCTGAGGCGGCCCTGAGGACCGCGCCTGCCTGTCGGTGCAGACGCGGAGTGGCGCCTGGTGTGACGCCGTTTGGAGCAGGCCTGGCTGTTACCTGCTTGTAGCCACCTGTTAGAGCAGTTTCAGGCTGTGTCTGGGGCGAGGCCTAACCGAGGCCTTTGCTCGAGGTCTAACCGAGGCCTTTGCTTTGAGGCCGCCTCTTGCTCGAGGTAGCACGTGAAGTTGTCGCGGTGGAAGCCACCCGCCTGACACCCGTTCGAGTGCTCTGACCACGGTAATGCAGCCGTGGGCCGTCGCCTGCCTCATCTGATGACCCGTGCGGTCATCCTGCCTTGGCTCGCCTCCCACGAGGGTCATCGTACGTTGGTTCATCTACAACAGAAATCGTCGCGACTGCTCAGACGACCTACCGCCGATCGACGACATCATTAGAACTGAACCCGTGAGACCTACTTGCTCTTTCCTTGAACGCTGCGCGTAGGACTTCGTGTAGACGTGCTTGTTGTAGGGACTTTTGCTCTGTATTCTGCGTTTAGTGCTTGTCTTGTGTCATTCCTATCATGTTATAAAAATGTTCGTTTACATCCGTTCGTGCCTCTCTGACGTTCATTACCGCCTGACTGCACACAGACATACATGCCAAACTATTCAATCACACCTATATTTGATAGTTTGAAAACTTTCTTATATTATCTTTGAATGAGTCTGCTGCCATGACACACTTATAATTATAATTTTTCCTGTGTTTTCAACCCACCTTGAGACCCTGACAGAGTTACCTTAGTTACCTTCTATGCATACATCGTGTCCAAGCTATCATGTGCCATGTTTTTGCAATGAACACGAATGATCCTCTGCTATATAATAATGCCAAGTGCATGTTTTTATACTATTGTTCAGAAGCCGCCAGTAGCGTTTTAGTCACTGACATTTACTTATAAAATAAAAGCAATTTGCTAACTTTTTGATTGTTCTAACTTTCAAGATATCAGTTAGGGGGTCGTAGAAATTGTAAGAGATGTAAACAATACATGTTTCTGGGAAGGTACGCGTGTTTACTTTTTTTTATCCTAATAGAGAAACCCCAGGAAACAAGAAAAATATCTTTTGACTGCGGACCCTGCGCACTAGTGCAGTGTGCACCGGATAGCAGCGCCTTCGAACAGTCTCAGTAGGAAAAGAAGTGGTTTATCTACTACTAGGCGGAGCAGTGCTGATAGCAGCATCCATGTTTGTGACTAGCTCCCATCGAATATTGCGTATCAAGATCAAGAAAATACACTGTCCTGAACAGCGAGCCTGAAATGAACACCTTGTTTTCCCACTGAGACTGTCTGATGACACTGCTATTCCATGCACACGAGTGCGGAGTGACACTCTATTTTTTTTAATATTTCACAGGCTTTGACTATTTGTAGAAAAAAGTAAACACGTGATGTCTACCTTGCCGAAAACATCTGACTTTGACTTGCCTTATGATTGTCATGATTGACATCACGACAAACAGATCAACAATTAAAACGTTAGATAATTATTTTTAAATAAATAATTGGTTGCCAGGAACTAGAACATTACTGCCGATTTCTCAGGGATAGTCTTGACAACATGCACTTCTTTTATTCAAGTAGAATTATCTGTGTATCTTTTTTTTAACCTTGGAGCATGATATCTGGGACACCCTGTAAAAAAACGCTCTCTGCGTACTTCACGCCCGTAATTTGATTTCCTCGAACAGCGCACCACCGAAATATTGCTCTCCTAAACTTCTAACGACGTCGTTAAGGAAGTTTTATTTTTCTCCTTGACTTCAACTTGGCAAGCAACACAAATTTGTCACTTATAAAATCATCTCAAAACCTCGTGGAAATGACCGGTGCAAGATGGCAGCGTAGCGGTATTGATTAGAGTGCATAGGTCAGATTAATCTTGTTTGTGCACGATAACGAAGCTGGACTTGCTTTTCATTGATCAGCGCCCCGCTTTCCTGGCATGGTTCTGGCACGCCATGGTTCCAGGAGCGTACGGACGTGGCTGCTGACTTTCGAACATTGAGGCACAGCGCACCGAGCTACGACACACAAAGCCATGGAACCCGGGAAAGCTCGCGGCGTCGTCAGCTGTTTGCTGGTGCATATATCAGTGTGGACATTACGAAGCACGTCGCCGTGCACGGTGTGGAACTTCTAGCAGGCCAAAAGCTGGGAAGTAGCGAATGCGTCATTATTACACTTCAAGGAAAATAAGAGGACATTAAAGAAGACATTCGTCAGAATAGTCACGCCAGTGGTGCCGTGTGCGCCAAGAGCTGTGCAGTATTCTCTGTGCCGTATCCTCAATAATAGGACGGTCATTCTCCCCCGGCGCATCGACACACTGTGTGCGAAAATCGGTTGCGTCAAGGAGGTTAACTGAAGAGTTTCACATTCCTAGTGACCCAAGTTGTCGTGAAACGTGTTCATTAAAGAGCGGTGCATACCCATCGGCACATGCCCAGGGACCCAAGTTGCCAAGAAAGATGTTACACAGGCACGCAGGCAAACTGGTTAAAGATCAAAACTAGGCCACAACTTAGCACCTCTAACAATCTGAGTATGCGACAGCATGCACAGATTGTGGTGATCTTGAAAGCTGTGGTCGTATGCATCATGAGCGAACTTCCACACTCATTTATCGAAGGGGCGCTTCCACACTCTGATTTTCCGTGAATCAGTTATACTGTTCATATTTCGTACTCCTCCATATCAATAATTATGCTTTCTTTTCTTTGAAGTTTTCGTTCATCTGGCCCTCCAGTCTAGTGACCCGACAACTCTCCAACGTTCTTTTCTTTTTTCTCTATCAACTTCCAACCTTTTGCAGACGCCGCACCTTTCCATCCTTTGCCGTCCCTGTCATACGAGCGTGGAATAGGGTAAAGAAATGGAAAAGCTCTTGAAAAATAGGAGAGTGGACCCGCAGCTAACACAGAGAAATGTGGACCTCCTTCTCTTCGAACTTTTTCATGGAAGAGGAGAGTTATGCCGAAGCGGCATCCGAGGCGCCACCCCCTTCGCCTATAGAATCCGGTGAGCTTCCCCTCTTCCATCACCCACACCTCAGCCCCAAACTCCCGCGCACTCCCGGCTTCTTCAACCCGCCTTCCGGCGCGTCTCGCTCTCTAACGATTGGACGCCCAACTCCTGGTCACGTGGGTGCCGGCACGCGCTTCCATAAAAGCGCGCCGTCGCACGAACGCCTAACTCAGAGTGCTCGCGCGGCACGGCACAATTCGTTGGCGGCTGTTTCATTTCTTCTACAAGCGTCGCGTGACCAAAGCAAGGAAAAATAGCGTAAGCGGTCTTCAACGTTAGCAGGAATCATAGCAAACGTGTGATTGCAGGTCAGTCTCTGAAAAGAAGAGAGTGTTGATCGGAAAGCTCAGTTTTACTAGGACAACCGGAAGCAGTTATAGAAGAAACGAAGCCGTCAGTAACTTTGCTTCGAAGTACACTGTAGCTTAGTTAGCTCGGCGTAGCAGTTCGTTTTCCGGAGTTAGCGTGAACTTATACGAAGGCGAGTGTAGAGAGTATCAGAAACAGGCACTACTGCACTGCGTTCACAACTTGAACTGCATCGTCGACCATGACATCCCTGTTTGGTGTGCTGCTGCTGGTCACCGCCTCATTGTGTTCCGCCCTCATCGTAAGTGTGCTCGTTTTTGTAATGCACGCAACACCAACGCGTAACCGTCACTGAAGATATTCGGCAAGGTTAGTACAAAAAAAAAAAAAAAGCGTACGCCGCTTCCGGAATTGTGTCCTTCTACACTGCCCATTTGTTTCTCAAGGCGCGTCCTTGCTCTGTTCAGTCATCTTCAATGTTCAGAATGACAAATTTGAGTTATATTAAGTTTTGCCCGAGCGCTGCATATCCTGATGAATTAAACTATTTTGTTGGGTAGGCGTTAGCAAATTTAGGGTAGATACCGCCACCAAGAGATCAACTGTTAAGTGGTATAGAAAGCTTATTCTAGGAAGTGTTGCCTCATGAATTTGCACAATAGCTACTGTAGTCTATAACTAGTCATGTAAAAGGCTCCATCAAACTTGATGTCCGCTTCTAGAAAAAAAAATGTCTGCACATTATGACTTTTCGTTCACCTTCTTTATGTCAGTAAACAAACGAGTAAAATATCTGTGGTATGATTCAAGGAGCTGACGTTACTAGCTGTCATGTAGCTCGTTTCATTATTCAGATCAGCTGATTTCGCTGCACAGAAATCCTGCTCAGTCATAATTATTGTTCAAGACTGTGCAAGGAGTTTACTGCTTACTAGGCTATGGCTTCCTGCACTGAGCATGGAGTTGCGGGTTTGATCCTCGGCCTGCAATTTTTGGATGAATAAATGTCTTATACTACTACTGATTCCCGACCGCAGTGGTTGTATTCCAATGGGAAGGTCTAAATTGATGGCGTGTGAAAGATACTCAAGCGTTCAAAATATAAACGAGTATGATCCAATAAGCCTTGTCTTAAAGCTTTCGTATTTCTTCGGGACGTTGCAATCAATCAATTAAAAGCTTTGGTGTCGGTGCCAACGCTAATGGGTCCATATAGTTGACATTAGAACTAAATAGATGAGCGATAATAAAACATTGAACTAGCAAGAGAACCATGTTAGTTCGACTCTCTATATAGGTGTAAATCGTTCAAAATTGTTGAATCTAACGTATCATGGTCGTACGTATTGAACGTATTTAACATGGTCATGTGCACCAATACCGCGCTAGTGTAAATACGTCAAGAAATATGACATATTGCTGAATACGACAATAAATCCTCTTGCTTCATTGTTTGGCAGGTAGTTACCATCAAAGCTTCTTCTGCAGTGTGAGTTTAACAAAAGAAGATCAGGAAATACACGAAATTCTTAAAGTGGCTGCCTCTCAACGCTTCAGTCAGTGCGGCTGTTATTGCACTGACTGAGGTAAGCAAGTTCACAATCGCAGACAAGCTTACACAAGAAGAACCTACACGGAGCTTTTCAAGTGTCGAGTGACAGTGGCAGTGCGAAGCTTGCATGTCTTGCACATGGGAATGGTCACCCCAACATAAAACAGTATTTTCGTTTTTTAGGCATTCGTAATAACCCATCGACATGACTGCATTGATGGGATTTCGCGAACGCCTTCCAATCTTCACTGAACGTCACCCTCTCTCCCTCAGCCCATGAAACAGGTTCCCATAGAAGGTTCCCTTAGCAGTATTGTGCTCGAGGAGCCCCTTCTGTACCCTTGTTATAGTACGCACTTGATAACTCAATAAACATATTCTGATTCTGATGAAACAAAGAGGGGCACATAAAAAATTGATAAGAAATACAGAAAAAACCTGAAAGAGCGTGGTACGGAGTGCTGGTGCGCACTGTGGAAACTGAAAAGGAAGTAAAATGTCACCATATGTTGATTGGCAAAAAGAGAACGGGCAGCTTTTATACAAGCGAATGACACGTTTTCTGCTTCTATCACTGCTTCAAGTCTATAAAAAAGACAAAGAGCGGAAAGTGCGATACAACCACTTCGATTGCTGGTCTGTGATGGTGTCACGTGTTCACCCAATTTAATTAATTAGTTCTTTGGGCCAGTGGATGTGTGGCAGCGCATCATATGGAATGGGTTATTGCTTCTTCCATCCACATTGTGTGCAATGGTGGCGTGAAATGTGTGCTTCGTGCCTAGAGGACACTATCTGGGGCCGTCGCATTCGCAGCTGCTTGCTGTTAGCGGCTAGATACGCACTTGCCGCTAGCGGCTAAAGCATGGGCATAGCTTGTGCAGCGAAGTTTTTTTTAGCGATTTAGCATATAGTCGATTGATCATTGACTTGAACGTTTGCAAATTTAGAAACTGAGCACTAACAAAATTGGGAAATTATAGAGCGCAATGGCCACGTAAATCTGAAACCTTCAATGTCACCTTTTAGGTGAGTGTAGCGTAAATGGAATCAGGTGAGTGTTGTAGAGTACTTCCACTATTCTGGCTTTCCGGCATAAGTGTAAGTATGGTAACACAAAAGGACGTTACGGACACGAGTGCTCAAAACCATCCGAGTTTGAACGAGTTTGAGTTTGAGCACTAAACTCGGAAGTAAATAAAGAAGTGCCGGTAGTGTCAGGTAGTGTTGTGGCCTTCGAGTGCTGCATGGTGTTGCAACACTCAGACAGCTAAACCGCATAATTCAAAATATTCCGAGTACTGAGATGGACAAAAACATAGGTTAATGCGCCAGCTGAGATTGAACGATTTAGCTGTACAAGAGGGCACAAGAACGCTCATTAGGTTTTTAGAATATCGAGGCTCTGCAGCAAAATTTAGGCCCGTGAACAAGCAGCTGTCGTTTCAATGCTAAAAATCAGTGCCGCTATTTGATACCGCCCAAGATGTGCGCCTATAGCGTTGCAGATCATTACGAAATTGACCACAGAGGGTTATGTGGCAAAAGGCTTCCGTCAAAAGCTGTTCTGCCGCCAACATAATACGGGAAGGTTCAAGTGTCGGCTTAGTTCATCTAAGGCCTAGCACATATGATTCAACTATGCTGCTTAAGTGTTGCTGCTGGCAAAAACACTGCCACAAGGCAGAATTAAAACGTTTCAGTATTTATTTTTGCGCGTAAAATTCTTCAGCAAAAACGTTACCATGCCCTATATCCCATCGGCAGTGGCACGTTTTTCTAACCCACCGCGGTAGTTTAGCGGCTAGGGTTCATCGCTCCTGAACTCGAGTTCCCAAGTTCAATCCCGACCACACTGGCCGCATTTCCAGGGGAGCCAAATGTGAGAACGCTTGGACAGTTAGACTTATTTGAGAGTTAACGAACCAAATGTGGTCGAAATTAACTTGGACTGCCCGACTATGGCATGCATCCTAATCATATCGTCGGTTTGTCACGGAATAACCGACGATTAGTTTTCTTTCTGCGTAAACCATAATCGAATGTTCATGGTCTGCATGTAAGTTGTCGTTAACCATTGCAAAGCCATGCAACAATTGTTTGAAGGAGTATGTATCGTCATTTCAAATAAAAACTTGGAGGACGCTTAAGCTTCGCCTTTAAGAGTGGAGCGCAATAGCATTCAAAGTATCCCTGAACGCTTGTCAGGCTTCCCGGCATCTGCAGTTTTCCCTTTTCTCCACCTTTGCCTCTGCGCGCCGCTGCCATTCTACGCTGCCGAGGAGGTGAGCGCCATCTGGATGGAGTTTCTGCAAGTCACCTACCCGAGCGCGCCACTGTGAAAAGGTGTTCGTGTTTGAGTTTCCTCGTAACAGAATTATGTTTTCTCGTAAATTAAAGTTACAGTCCGACGCTGTCATGTCTGTAGGTTGTGGTCAAGTCGTCTTTTACAAGTTTTCTGACAAATTTTACCTAGAGAAATTCAATTTTTGTTCGCTAACACCTTGCGCCACGTGCACAGCCTGCGCTGTCGCGGTGGTTCAGGGTGACGCCGGCACGCCCACTGAGACACCTACGCTGATGCCGGATTTTCTGCTATACAGGGGGCCCTTAGCGCTGTCACGTTAATATAGCTGGGAACTGCGTTTGTCGTAATGCGCACAGGTCATGTTGCACGCTAATGCGGCGCAGCACTTCTGGTCATTTCCACGGTGGCCCAACGACTTGAGCACCACTTTTGCGCTGTTATACCAGTGTTCGGAATTTTGTGCCACAGACGCACATTTCCCGCCCCCCTCACCATATATGACAACTCAAATTCCACCCCAGCGTTCAAAAGTGACTTGTGTGCTTTGCATTTTATAATGTTTTGAGTGCGTTGCACTTGTACTCCTAAAAACCGCCTATGAGCTGCGGCAACTGTAGTCTACAGAAGGCTTTTGTGTATAAAAAAAAAGAAAGTACTGAAATTCTGAGGTGTTACGTGTCAGAACCATGATCTCGTTATTATGCACGCCGTAGTGGCGTAACTCGGCTTTAATTTATACCACCTGGGTTCAATAGCGAGCACCTAAATCTAAGCACACGGGCGCTTTTACGTTTCGCCCCCACAAAAATGGGATCACCGTACCGGGATCCAACCTGCGAATTCAAGCTCCGCATCGAAATGACATAGCCACTGGGCTGAAGCGGCAAACTACTGACATTCATTTACGTGCTTTTTCATGTGTAATAGCGCTTATCCGGGGGGCCAACAAGGAAACTGCAGACGGCGCTCTCCAGAGGGCGCTGCTGGGCATTGAGTTCAAGCATTAATGAAACACAGAGCACTGTGGGGCCACAATAAGTATGAGGTGGTGCGTGGAATCTGGAAAGGAGTAATGGTGCCAGCGCTAACATTCGCAAATGCCATTATATGCTTAAAATCGGATATATTGGCGGGTTTAGAAGTTAACCAAAGATCAGTAGGCCGGTTGGCTTTGGGAGCACACGGTAATACGACAAATGAGGCAGTGCATGGAGACATGGGTTGGGCCTCTTTTGAAGTCAGAGAAGCACAAAGCAAAATTAGTTTTGAAGAAAGGCTCAGGAACATGGATGAAAATAAATGGGTGGCTAAAGTGCACAAGTATCTCTACATGAAAAGTGTGGACACAGAATGGAGGAAGAGGTCAAGGAAGTTGGCAACCAAGTACAGGATAATCGAAACTGTAAATAGACAACCAGGGGTCATCAGAAAGAAAGTGAGAGAAATAGAGACCGTGAATTGGATGCAAAGAATGGAAACGAAAAGGACAATGGAGATTTACAAGAATGAGAAGAAAGAAATTAGAAGGGAAAATCTGTACGATAACACAAAGGGCAGTGCCTTGCTATTTGAGGCTCGAGCCGGTGGCCTAAGGACGAAAACATATCGGAACAAATATTCGGAACTAGATGAGACATGTGTATGCTGCAGAAAAGATCCAGAGACCACTCAGCACATCCAATGGAATGCGACGGGATCCACCCAGCGAGAACCGTAGGTAACGTGCAACTCCCAGAAGCGCTTGGGTTTAAAGTGGAAGGAAACATAAACAGATCAGCCGTAGAGATCAGCAAGAGACGATTAGAGTACTGGTGGAAAAAAAGCAGGGAAAAGATCGATACGACCTGATCTCTTAAAATCATAGGCAGCGGTACAAGCTAAATTTTTGAAAAAGGTATACAAAAATGCGAGATAAAGAACATGTGTAGTATACCTGATTAAATCAAGCAGGCTAGGTGACTATTTGTCGCCACCCCGTTTCAAAGGGGATGCCAATAAATCATCATCATCATCATCATTCAACCTGCTCCTCTTTGCACAATACGAAACGCCATAAGCATAAGGAATGTCAGTCTGTCATAATGTGGCAGAGAAAACAAGATATTTGCTGCAGGTACTGTAAAGGATACATGTGCCGAATCATTTTTCCATGAGTCGAGTATCGTTAGTGTGCTTCTATATACTGGCTAGTGATTTTGTCGAAGCGCTTCGACTTGTCCGACCGAGAAAATAGGGAGGTTTCAATTTGGTCGATGTCTCGGCACAAGGACCACAACGGGCTCTTTTGCACAAAGAACGAAGGCTTACAATAAATTATGTGAGATCGTTACCTTCGGGCAGTAACATTATCATTTCTTCGTTGTCCCATAGGTGCCACGTTTCAAGGGCCGACTCTTCTGCAGCGCTGTTTGGTCTTTGCTTTGCACTTGGCTAAAATGCTGTGGGTTATCGTCAGGAATCATTACTCTTCAGACCTAGATTCATTGCCCTGCCTTACATTCGTGTCGCTCCGATTACCCCGGGTCAATATGAGTCTCTGTCCTCGTGAATAGGAAGACCTAGACGCTCAAATTTTTTCGGCGACAAAGTAATGCGGGTGGTGCACTCAGACTTCTCTATTTGATTCTGAATAGGGCAGGGCTTCTCAGGACCTGTTTAATAAAGTTCTTTGTCTGTCTGTAGGCGGCATGCTTTATTGATGAACTTTGTTTGATTTACTGTCTTATTATTTTTATAATGGTTATCTGCTTAATTCGGTGATTATTTTGCCAATTGTTCTGAAAATAGAAGCGCAGCTGGGTACAAGTTAATGCAGTATTTAAAAAATGGAAACAAATGGTTCGTTTTGTTTTGCTTTGGCCTTGTTACCCCAAGAGTGTTGATCTTTTGATTGCACGTCGGAGCAGATAAGTAGACAGCGCATTTAGGAGAGACGCCAGTATCTCCTTAACTATATTCCAAAACGAAAAAGGGTTGACTTAATTCGTAGCGACGTTTTTTCCCTATGCAAGCATAAAAACAACAAATACCATAAGAGCGCAAGGAAAAGGTTTTTTTTTTTAATTATTTCGGGCATGCATTGCACTTCGGGCGCCTGAGGCGTCAGCCAGCCCCAGACCGCTTTATCTCTGAATAATTTTGCTAGAAAAGCGCAGGCTTCCCAACAACGCTATGATTAGGACTACGGGAATGACATCGATACGTAATTTATTACTTGAAAGCGATCGAAGGGCAAGATTGATACGTAATTTTAATACTTGAAAGCGATAGAAGGGCAAGACGTTTTTTTTAAATGAATTTTGCAGCAAAATATATATTCAAGGTGCCCACAGCTCCTACACTATACAAGACATTTTATTTCAATAAAGTTCTATGTTTAAATGCAAGTTCAGTGCAAGTATTCTCCGGAAGTCTCCAGAATTCCTTGAAGCGCATGCGTACGAGCGTCGACATGCGGACTCATGCTCATGCCGCACCTAGCGGATGATCCTCCTCTGTCTGTGGCCATGTGACGTTCCGTATTGCACGCGAGAAAGATGGACCTTTCCGCGCCTGCTGAAGTGTCTGTTAGTCGATGTTGCCAATGAAGGCACGCTTGCTGAGGATTGCACTAGAACTTCTATCACGAGAAACACTTGGCAAAGTTTTTTTTGTTTTTTGTTTTTTGTTGTTGTTTATTATGGCCAAGGTATACTCTACCACTTGTCCACCTCCAGGCGCACGCAGCGGAAGACTAAACATTCTTAAGTGGACAGCGAAGCAGCTTGCCATGCGATGAAGGCTGAAGACATACCTAGAAGGTTCATTACATACTGGACAGAAAGACGAGCACCTAGAAAGACAAAAATATCTAAAATCAGTTCCGAGACTCGTAGACATAGATGATAATGAAGGCGCGCATACTCCCTGCCACATCAGGGTTGCAGGACTTCAAGAGAAGTGAAAAGGCCCAGCAGCAACGAGGAAATTGAAATAAATTAAACAAAATAGCAGAAATTAGGTGAGATGCCGTGACGAAGCACAACAAATTCTGGTGCTACTCAGAGTAGAAAAGAAGGTGCCATCGCCTGGCGAAGCACAATAACATACTCGTTGCTTACACAATAAATGAGTTCCATAGAGATAAACAAAGTAGGCCTACCATACAAATGTGACACCAGGTGGGGAGGTACAGAAGAGGGATACCGGAATACATAGTATACGTTGTCTGATCGTCGATATACTCAAACCAAGGTAAGGTATATAACTTATGCGAAAATGAATGAAAGCATGGACCCTTGCGCTGCGACTGGCGGATTGGTCTAGAAAGAACGTTGCAGCGATGGTCCACTTTATCATAAAGCTCAATTTCTCCGAGAGAACGGACGGCAGACATAGAATCCGCTGACAAAATAGAATCTACAGCAAGATCTCAAAGATCTTGACACCCTGAACCAGAATCCATGAGAGGTATCCTTTTTTGTGCAACGATGGAATACATGCGTAGTCAATAAAGTAGCTATATATATATATATATATATATATATATATATATATATATATATGTGTGTGTGTGTGTGTGTGTGTGTGTGTGTGTGTGTGTGTGTGTGTGTGTGTGTGTGTGTGTGTGTGTGTGTGTGTGTGTGTGTGTGTGTGTGTGTGTGTGTGTGTGTGTGTGTGTGTGTGTGTGTGTGTGTGTGTGTGTGTGTGTGTGTGTGTGTGTGTGTGTGTGTGTGTGTGTGTGTGTGTGTGTGTGTGTGTGTGTGTGTGTGTGTGTGTGTGTGTGTGTGTGTGTGTGTGTGTGTGTGTGTGTGTGTGTGTGTGTGTGTGTGTGTGTGTGTGTGTGTGTGTGTGTGTGTACCTCCACCCGGAAAACTATAGCTTCCAGTGTAGAAACGCATAGCCTACTATACATTGCAGCGACTCAAGGTTACGATTGAGTGTGAAAAGAGGAGCAAAGAGGAACAACATTTATTTAGAAAAAAAAATAAAAGAACGCGAGTCGGTAGCTTCCTCTCAGCTAACACTCGGCCCGCCGCACCAGATGGTGTTGATCAAGCGGGCCCGAGCTGGACAGCACGGCTTTTCCCATTGTTAGGGAGGGGGATATCTGATTGCGTAATGGGGGGAGGTTAGTTAACCATGCACAGGTAGAGTGGTAAAGGGTTATGAAAGGAAGAACGTCCTCTCACATTCGCGTAATTATTTCTCTCGACTGATCCTTACGCATAGCGTCTAACTATCCCGACCTCACTATCAAAGGACATGTTTAGCGGAAATGACAGCTCCGTAAACAACCCACCCGTATTTTGTACGGCTCCATGTACGTTAAACACGAAAAAAAAAAGAAAACACTCAGATTACGTGGACCACATTTCTCCGTCACTAAACGGGTTCATAGCCAACGATATTTAATTTTATTTTATTTTTTGCAGTGGCTAATAGTTTCTATAGCGTCGACGTCGCGTGTGGGACTTGCGGGTGCTAATGTGCTGTCATCGGCGGGCGTCTAATTCGCATTTAACGAGTTTGCCTGATTAGACGGAAGACGCCACCCGCGTCAGTCGCGCAGACAGCTGTGTTACTGGTCTGCTCAGTTATTTTTATTTAGCGGCGAAGATGAACATCTCAGCGGACACACCCTTGCAAAGAATCTGGGTCGAGGAAGTTTAGGAGTGCCAGACCCAGCTGTAGCGCAATTAAGAAAGCGGAGCTAATTAGTTCGTTTCGTGGGGTCAACGACTGCGTAAACTGTCGCCTAAATTGACATATGATTTTGCTAGTTGTTTAGTGTTCTTGGTTGATGAGACAACGCATACACGCATCTATCTCATTGAACGGTATTTTTTAACCTTTATTGCGCATGCGGCATTTGATAATTTATGGCACATGATAAGTATGAATGCTGTGCAAGCGCAGTGGTTCTTACTCAGGTAATGGTTTCCTCAGAAACATCAATGCTTTGGCAGGCTGACGAAATATTGTAGTTCTATGCTTTGTGTTGAAATAAATAAAATTGATAAACAAAGAAAGAAGGAAAGAAAAAAAACAACGAAAGGAAGAAATAAAAAAAGGAACAAACAAAGCAACAAACTAAGAAAGTAAGAACCGTAAGCCACATAATATATTAATATGTTCACAATATACGGGGGAGTGCACCAAATATCTGTGAATCAATGCTGACTGCTTTATCTTTGGTAGAAGAAAGACAGACAGCAAATTTAAAATCAGCACATAAAATTCTAGAACCTACGCTGGAGTTTTAGCCGGCGTGTGCGTGTTGTTGATCAGAACTTTGGTCATCGCTACTCATTACGTTTTAGGAGAACGGGAATGAAAGCGTCTTGGGAAATGCATATGAACGAATTGTTTGTTATGGGGGGAAAGTTTTCATTTTCGGGAGAACGGTAGGAACTTTTATTTCCTAGGAAGCTCTAATTTTCTAGGAAACAGTCACTTCTCTATAAAAGTACGGGCGCCTCTAAAGCGGAAGTTATATGGGGCATAATTCCTGTGCATATGCACGGAGTTGTCAGTATATACGTTGGCGTTTGCGTGTCCATTGCGCGCTGCGGCTTAACGGCGTTGCAATTCACGGTGAAGTTGTTCACTGTGATTACTTACGGAATGTTAACAACCAGTAGCACACACTTCCCTTAGCAGTTGCAGCCCTGTAGTTACAAAATAGTTCGTAGCTATAAAATCAACTCTCGGGCGCCAGGAACTAATCGAAAACTTCTTCCATAGCAATCCTGCTTCATAGTTGTTTCTTAGAGAAGAGATAGAGCAAGGAGGTCGACAGGCTCATTACGTAACAAAGACGAAACACTACGGACAACGACACTGAAGATAACCAAGAAATGCGAATAAAGATAATAATAATAAAAAAGTCACCACATATTCACGAAGTGAATGATCATGAGTGGGCGAAGCACCGGGGGATCATTCGGGTAACCGTGAATCCCCCGTATATATATATATATATATATATATATATATATATATATATATATATATATATATACTGTGCATGTGTACAGTATATACAGCGCTTATATAGTCTTTGTGCACCGCAGCGTCCCTAGCGATCTCCATGCAAACCAGAGCTACGGAGGGACAACGGACGACGAGGGAGAAGGCTCGGCCCTAAGGTGCTTCGCCCCTAAAAAAGTTCGTCGGCCGCCCTTCCACTCCGTGAAGATGGTTAACCAGCGAAGCTGAAACGTGTGCTCCCGGTGTTAGCCACTGGGTTAATCCCGTGGGTTCATTAAAGTATTTCGCAATTATGAGGTTACACACACGTTCGGCTGCGGTGGAGAGAATGACGTCACTGACGGTATGCCCGTGGTCCGCCGTTGTAGCTTGCGTTCGATGTCTCGAGTTTGCTCGGTGGTGTGGTTAGCAGCATTCGCCCGCCATTGCCGCTTGCGATTCTTCGAAATTAAATTGCTTGAAAATTAAATCTGTCCGTTACGTAAGACAATGAATGGCTCATACCCCCATAAACGCGGCCTCCTCATTACGACGACAGAAGAGAAGTGAAATTCAACGCTGGAATGATGAGCGGCAACGCAGCCAGCTGTGGAAGACGACGACGACGACGAACGCGGGGGCAGTGGCATGAGCGCAACCCGAGGGGCTCCTACGAGCCAGCTGCGGAAGAAGACGACGCTGGAGCCAATGCTGATGATGATAGTTCTCTGTACACGGGCGATTTCTCCTAGCCATATGCGCTTTCGCACAGACATATTAAGCTTCGCTTTAAAAGGGAATGTTGAAGATCCCACGTGCTGTGGGAATCAATGTTCTGCGAAGCATTTAGCAGGTAGCTGGGGCCGAATTCACAAAGCATTTTGTTTGCAAGTGCTTTTCAAGCAAAGCTTGTATTGCCTCAGAAGTGTCGGTTGCCGTTGTAGGTGTGACCGCAAAAAACTCTCTCTCAAGCCGCACGAAAATAAAAATTCCTCGTCGTGCTGCGGATTCGAACCCCCGACCTCCGAGTTGCGAGACCGCTACGTTAATTAGTTACTGTCGGTTCATCATAGGCTCCCTCAAATGCGGGGTTTTATATGCACAGGTGGTCGACATGCGCTCGTGCTCGGCACGCGCTCTTGCCACTGTTCCCGCGTTCGTCATCGTCGTCTGCTTGCACAGCTGGCTGCGTTGCCGCTAATCATCATTCCACAGTAGAATTTCACTTCTGTCATCGTAAAGGCCAACCTCCACGGAGGGAAAAAGCGACGAACGTTCGGCGGCGGCCGCTTGGCGACATCCGCCCGCCACCCGACGTCAAAAAACTGGCTGTCCGCCGCCGATCCACTCCCTCCAGATATTATCCGCCCAGCGAACCGCCTCCACCGGAAGTCGTCGCGCGCGGCGGAGAGCGTGGACCAATCGGACCACAGCGCGGAGGTTGGCTTCCGTCGGTCGCCCGTAGGCGGGAGTTTTGGTTGTGGACGCTTGGCTACTGTTGGACTATTTCCTACATTCGCTTCAAACGCTTGTTTTCCAGCGCCGTTGCTCCTCCTTGTTTGTTGTCCTGCCTTAATGTTCTAGTAAATAATATGCGGTCACTGCTTGTTTTGGTTACTCTATGTAGTTAGAGGCTTCGCTTCCCCTTGATGTTCTGCCCATGCATACTTGCAACATGATGCCTTGCGTACCACCGTGATTTGGAAAGACGTTTGATTGGCGTTTCCAGTGCGTAGATCACTGGCACATCCGAGAAAAACGCGAGCTGAAGCATCGCGTAGGTGCGGCGTATGGGCGGCTCGCTACTTTAAGAGACAAAAGAGAGCCTTTTCGCAAGCCACGTACGGTACACCCCATTCCGGCCCGTGCTTTTTGTATACCCTTAGCGCAGCTCTCGCGACGCAGGGGAACGGCAATAGTCAAAATCGGTGCCACTTGTGTGTCACCTCGCGAGGGCGGGGGGGGGGGGGGGGGTTAAGGCTCCCTCCACGTGGCGACAATTACGGCGCGACGACAGGGGTGACGGTCCGGTGGTGCGTGCGGGGTTTGTCGGGATCTTTTGCTCCGGAAAAGTCGGTTGACTACATTTGCAGTGACGACTATGGCCGCTATCGATGGATCCCTCCTTCTCTTCTTGATTTTTTTTTTAAAGCAACAACTTAATTTTCAACTGGCGAAGACGGTTCCGACAGACGAATGCCATGTCCGTCATCACACAGCTTTCCGCGGTGTTTCCACGATGGCAGGGCAGGCTCGAAGGCGGAAGCCGACGGGAGAAAAACTCAGCTGTTGCCGAGCGGAGCGAGTCACAGATGTCACAGATGAGGGCTAGTATCGACGATACCGACGGGTCGCGTTAAAAAAAAAAAAAAAAAAAAGAGCTGCAACCTAAATAGGTTCCGGCTAACAGCGAACACTTATGCACGCACTTTTTCAGGTCAGTTGCCTTATTTTACGTGTAAAAACATTGGTTTAGGCGTATTTTTGCCTTCTGCTTTCATTCGCCATCATCGCTTTCGTAGCCTAGCTCGTCTTGCCAAAGTGACTCCTCGCGGGCGGCGTCGACTACGTGGTCGGCGGCGTTCGCCCGCTCTTGGTTGCATGGAGTGTGGTGTGACGAATTCGCGGCGGCGCTTCGCGCTGGATTTTTCATCACGTGAAATTCGTCGCCAAAGTTCGCTGCATGGAGGTTGGCCTTAATGGAGACTCCGCGTTTACGAGGAGTATGAGCCATTGCTTAAGGGGGTATGAGCCGTTGAATGTCTATGTTACGGACAGATTTAATTTTGAAGAAATTTCATAGAAATCCATCCTGAGTGAACGCGCTCGGGAAAGGCCTCGTCGTCGACGTGCCGATTCTAGCGTGAGGGCCTCCAAAACCCAGGCGAAACGTCATCGAAGAGCCGGTGACCCCGAGTGGAGGGAGCGCGATGTTGAGGGCAAACGTCAGTGAAGAGCCGCCGACCCTGAGTTGCGGAAACCCGATGCTGAGGCCACATGTCAGCATCGTCTAGCCCTCCAGGAACCCGACAAAGGTGTTGCAGACATCGGCAAGCTAGCGCCAACTTCCCCGTTGCGACGGCGAGGTTACAACGCGAGTTTCTCAACCGGAACTTCGTGGCCAGCTGCAGTTCGTGTGACCGGTTGTGGTTCGGCACAACGTGGTACTTGTCAGTGCAGTTCGTTTGGAGGAACACCGAAGAAACACACGACAAGCTTCGCTAACTGCCATTTCCTCCACAGGGGAAGGGCTACTAATTTTTACTATTGACCAGTCGCCTTCGGTAATGATATTCGGCCAGGATCGTGAATTGGCTAAAATATTATTTAAAGAGCATGTCTACCGGAAGGAAAGCAATGTGTGTGTGCGTGCGTGCGGGCGCGTGTGTGCGCGTGTGTGTGCGCGTGCGTGAGTGTGTGTATGTGCTATAGAAGGGTTGGCCACGAATGGGCACATAACCCATTGTTACAAAACCGATACGTATCTAGCTAGTGGCCCAGGAATGGGGTAGCCCAAGCACGAGACATTTGAGAAAGTCATATAGGCCATTGAATGTCACGTGCGATTCCATTAAAAAGTCTGTGTGCCGAGGAGATACCAAGGAGTACATAAGATAATGAGATAAATAGGAGCAAAAGAAGGAAGAAAAGGCAGGGAGGTCAACCAGACGCACGTCCGGTTTGCTACCCTACACGGGGAAGGGGTTTAAAGGAATAAAAAGAAGGAAATGAGAGATTGGGAAGAATGTACTCTCTGTGTGAACATGTGCGTTTACACAAAACTTCACAATCGGTCACTGAGGCTAGTAGAGTAATTACCCGCGTCGTTTTGTTAGCCTGCGACGCGTAGGACTATGGTCCAAGAAACTTCGTTACTGAAAGTGGTCTGCTGTTTATTTGGTTTAACACACTCCGAAGAACCTCTCGTTCAATACACAATATGTACAGGATTTGCGTCTTGATTTGAACAGAGTTGCACTGGGTCGCAGTACTTAGGCACTCGATTAGGCCTTACTACCCGTCTCTCTGTATAAATCTCAAGCATTTACGGTGAATACGTACATCAATCGAGCAGAATGCGCTGGCATTTCGGCTATCTCAATACCGACAAGTTCGCAACTGCACGAAGCGGCTCGCCGATATGCCATAGCATGCAGTTCATGAGCGGCATAATAGGCGTGCAAGGGAGAAGGAGCTTCGTTCTAGGAGATTTCTAGCTGTAAGAACTTCCGCTGCGCACCAGCTTCATGACGATGTTGCTGGTGGTGTAACTCTTTGCTTTCTCACCACAGCCGCTAGACCTCGGGGCGCCTTTGTTGCCGTTGTTGTGGGTGTCGTTAGCCACAGACAAGGTCCAACAGCAGGTGTTTGCGGCACGTCGCCGCTTGTCGTGCGGGTTTCTGAGCACGCACACGCAACGGAAGCTTATAGGACGCAATGAGGCGTGACCGCTCGGAGAAAGGAGGTGCGAATTGTTCGAAAGGCGTATTACACCCTTTCTTGTAAGAGGTGGTAGGTTTTAGGGCACTCGAGCAGGAGGACAAACTGCGAGGTAAAGAAGACTGCAGAAGAAGTGAGGGAGAGAGGTCCCGCTTTGCGGAAGTGGCAGGATGTAGCGGAGCGGGAAAGGAAGCCCGAGAGCCGAGCTAATGAGGTGACCACGGGCGACGCCAATTATGGGGCCTTCCCGAACAGGAAAAGCAAGCAGGCGTTCCGGCACAGTTGCTTGGACAAGCGCCACTTATAGACGACGCGGAAGCAGCTAGCAACTTGGCTCTATCGAACGAACAACACCACGTACGTTTGTGGCCCCGCCTTTGGACGTTTTTTTTTTTCGTAAATCTGAATCGTAATGTGGCTTAGCTCGTCCTCGTAGTTCCTGATGGAAGTCCAAAACCAGAAGTCGACCGTAACTTAAGTCGTTCTACTGGAACATCGACCAGACTATATACGGATACCCAGCCGCAGCACAGTTCTTGCAGTGTACCACGCGGGGCTTGCACCGCCCGGTGCAATCTTGCACCACTCGGGGCTTGACCAGAAGCTGCGAAAAGTTCAGCTGACGGACTATTTATTCATGTCCTCGGCCTGAATCATCGCCACTCGTAACCCTCTTTATTTACCTTTTCCTTTAATGAAACAGAGTAGCAGGCTGGAGGAGTCTAGCTCAGGCTTAACTCCTTGCTATTTCTTTAATAAACATTTTTACCCTCTTTGACAAAACACTAACCACAGCAGAACTAATCACAACTTGCTATAGAAGTGTTGCTATTTCTTAACGCGGGGTCACATGATCAATAGCTGATCCGGATGACTGTACTCGAGCACACAATGGCGAGAGAATTTCGATGGAGAGGGATTCAGGTGTTGGCGGCAAAATCCAAAGGAATAAAAAATAGTGCATACCTCTTCATTCTGGCAACGCTAGTTGGCTAGGATTCGAGGCACAAACAGCGCAAAAGAACGGAGTATCTATAACGTCACATAAAAAAAAGAAGAATGAGAAGATTAGCAGACTTGTGACACCTTGGCGCCTAGTTTCTAGCGAAGCTAGGAAGTGGAGTTGCATTAGTTTAGTGGAATTGAATTAAGAAGTGCACTTGTCTGTCATGAAACCAAAAGCATTTCAACATTGCCAAAATAGGACATAGAACACTGGACCCACATCTGCGCGAATATAAACTGGCTGTCACATTTGGTTCTCTCAGGACACCACAAAAACATCCTTGGTATGTCGTCGTAGTTAACCTACGTGTACACATTTAAACATCGCACGCATATCGAACCTAACGTACCCACAAACCCACCAAATATGAAGTCGGTGCCGATCTCAGTTCTACAAGGACAGTAGGCGAAGCTACCTGTGTGTTTCGTATAACGCCCGAAAACAAACGCGCAAAGGGGGTATTCCATAAGTAATTGCGATGCTCAGATACGTTAACCTTTCGCACACACTACCAAATGTGAACTCGTTGCCACGTTCAGAGTTTTCAGGAGACGGCGGAATATTGCGGATAACGGCCGTATAACGCGTGCGAGCCCAAGAAATGTCATTTTTCAAAGATCTCAGGTTACCCACACACAATCAATTTTGCATGCATTTTAGCCGTTACTTTCACCCCATTATATCGTAATTTTAACTGAGCGGCTCTTATAATTGACTCAAGACAGCGGACTGAATTCTATACTTTATTTACTTTCTAAATCTATTTACTTTATTTATTTCGGAATACTGCCAGCCAATTATTTGGCCCAAGCAGGAGGAGCTTGATGTAAAATGCAAATCCGTACTATCAAACAACGCAAGAGGCGAACACAGAAAAAAAAACATATTTCATAAAAGAATATTGAATATCGTGACCAGGAAATCGTTTGTATTGCCAGCAGTCAGAACCTCAAATATAAAACAGTTTAAATGTTATGCACTCCAAAAATTTATATACTACCGTTCCCCTCTTATAGGTCATGAATGTGTGAGCAATATTTTTTTTATGCACGCTTCAAACACAAGCACAGTTTTCTTAGGTTCTGTATTAGGACTGTAATGTGTGGAATACACCCGTCAATATACATAGTCATTGCGTCATTACTTTATGAGAAAACGTACACTGAAATTTGAAACTCTAATTGAAATGTGGCACATAAAAAATATCTAAAAGTGTAGCCATAAAAAGTACTGTTGTTTAAACTAAAGACATCCCCACTAAACGCCCAAATAATAAACTGACATACACAGGAGTTTTTTTTTTTTCTCTTTTTAAGACAGAACGCTGAAACCAAGGTGACCCGATTTACCCGACCATCCCCGCATTAGGAAAGCCTCACTTAGAAAACAGAGGCCTCTGGCCTCATTCTAATTGTACCGAGCGCTCTTGCCCTACGAGGAGAACAAACATGGTGGAAGGCTACGCAATACGCTCTACTGCCTTCAAAACAAAACGTTGGGCGGCTTATGGGGCGTTGCGACGTACTGCGCAATATTCGCATATGCTGAAACCAGGACCTCGGTATACATACCTGCGTTCTCAGATAGGATTGTTCGAGCCGGCGACAATTAGAATAAGAAGAACGCTGTGTTTTGGAACCGCGCCCTTACGATAGAGTTCATGTTCCGTTGTTCATTCATTTTTTTTTTCATCATGAATGCCAATGCCAAGCCTACGATGAAAAGGGCTCATTATTTCTTGCCACTTGGCTGATTCGGATAATTGCGGCTTGTAACAAACGACTCCGTGCTCGCTTTTCCCAGAAAAAAATAATTGGTGTCAATATTTTTGCGTACTTACTGGCTCGAAGGCGCTAGATTTTTGCTGACTGAGTATTCCGTGTTTAAGGTGTCGCTTGTTCGTTAACCGTACTTAGGGGAGAAAGTAGAGCTACATTATTTCGTGCATAAAAGAGTGCGCTTCTGCAATCCGCTTCCCCCTTCTGGTCTCCGACTCTGCTTGTTTACTTTCTTCATTTTTCCTACACATTTTACTTCACTCCTTTATTGTTATGGATACTTTTTTGTACGAATGAGCAAAGGATGCCCATTTAGCTCTCAAATAAGCTTGGAGGAAAATAATTGCGGCCCTCTTCGTGTTAGGCTCAGGTATTTACATCGGTAGTCATATAACCGTCGCGTGTGTTCATAAATCAAAGACTTCGCTGCCGTTAACGTTGTTCATGAAGTAAAAAAAAAGCGCACTCATTGTTTTTTGCATACTGAGGAAATCTGGAGAGAGAAAAAAAAAACTAGCGCTAGTCAAACAGTTCCAAAACAGTATAAGCGGGAAGGGGAAAGAGCAAGAAATGAAAAGGTAAAGAGGAAATCGGCCTAATATATGAAATCAAAATAAACTTGATGCCTTCTTCGATCACTTGAGATTGCTAAGGATGATGTGCTCCGACCACTGAAGTCGTCTTCAAGCGACCTTAAGTTCGTATTGATACGATTATGGCAGTTGTGCTGCATTCATGAAGGGTGTTTTTGAACTGCAGAATATATCTAAATATCTGGAAGCATCTCCGTGCCGTCGTATTTGATCAACAAACAAAAACAAAACTCACACGGCAACGATACAGCTATGACGTATGCAGCTTCTATAGCCATTCTTTGGCGAAGAAGCATGCCTTGCGGAGCGTTTGCTATGTATATTTTCTTAGCTAAAACATGTACATTGAAACGTCCGAAAAAAGAAGAATTGCTTGGCGTGAGACCAAACTTTTGACGAGTGACGCTTTCTTTATAACCAAACCAGCATCGGTGTAATTCAAGGCACTTTGTGAAATGGCATTGATTTGCATGTTTTGCGACCAATTTAAAGAACGAGTAACAGGCGGAAAGAAAATACACCGCGTTAAACTGATGGTCACTCATCAGTGCACGTTTTGATAATCGCCTGGTGACGCCGTGTCCGTTTCACGCTGTTTCATGTCCTCACCATAGTTGAAGCGAAAGTGAGTTTCATGTCAATTATTGGTAATGCCATTAGCATTTATTGGGAACTTTACCTATCTTGCGGTATGTCTGTTTGTCCGTTGGACCTCGGCTGCCACTTTTTCACGCCAGCTTGGGTCATCAGGTAGTCCATGGTCCTAATGCCTAGAACATCGAGCTGCTGTGTTGTCTAAACAGGGATCGGTACCAACCGTCGGACCAGCTTATGGCACTGAGTATGTTCCATTGGTTATGCTCCGCTTTTCAATGAAACTCTTTGACGCCAGCTTTTGTCACTTGGAACTGAGACGCATGCCCGTGGGCAAACAACTCGCTTCCTAGCACGCTTCCTAGCCCTGGCCATGCGCCAACGAATATGTGTCACTGGGAATGGTACCTAACCAGTCCAAACTTCGCACCATTTACATCAATTACATGGGCACAATCACCGTAAGATAGGTAGCTAATCGCATTAACGTCGCCAATCATATCCAAAGGATGGAAGCGCCGCTAAGTAATTGATGCTTTATGGCTCGCACTTCGGTCAAGGTAGCAGCATTTTTGTGGCTTGGTGACGAATAAAGAGCCTTTCGCCAAGCTCGATCCAATAATTATGTTATTCTACCGAATTGGTAAAGTGCCGTGTCAGGCAGCGTTCGAGAGCGAAGAATTTTTAAGCGGTTTTTTGAAAAAAAAACGCAAATAAGCGCAAATAAATGTTGCGAAGTCATGGTTCGAAGAGGCAGAAGCTTGCCCGCAGTAGAGGCTCATTACCATTGGCTCGACTCGCACCCGCAAGCGACATTACTCCCTTAATATCATCCATAGTGGATGTAAGTGCCCATGTGACGTTGCCGCCATTAACACCGTCTCTCATTTTTCGCTCTCACCATTCCTCCATGCTTCGTGGTGATCTTCCTGAGGTGTTTATTTTTTTCCCCGCACTTCGATTCGCGATAATCGCACAGTTCCTCGCATTGCTCCTGGCTACTCCAACGCTGCAGGTGCACACTAGTTAAGTAGATAAGGCAGAAAGTTGTGGTAGTTGGTTTCACTATTTGTAAATATTTAGAGCGTCTCAAAAACGAAAACACAGAACATGAATAATACGGAAAGGCGGGACAGGCGGGCACCCATTATTTCGTCTACAAGTTGCGTGTATCAGCGCTGTAACATCAAAGCGCTGGTACCGTCCAGGCGATAAATTTGACAACGTGTTCTGTTGGCATGGATACTGGGGGCTTTGAATAGAAGGGTTGAAGTGTCAGCTGTTTTTTGGGTGGCGTACGTTGGCGTAAATCTTTGGAGACACAATAGTCTACAGCCATGTGATCTAGGCAGCGCGCTTGTTGGTTTTTGAATAGCTTATTGTTTGCGCCAGGGCGAGACGAGTGAGTGCGAAAGGTGGAAAATTTCCCTGAATTAGGAATACTGTTGCCTTTTACCGCAATGCCCCAATTAGTCGACCCCAGATTATGTTTTCACGCCTCGAAGTAAAAATATTCATTGAATAAGAAGCCAACAAACAAGGACAGCAAGGACAACATAGCGGAAGTTACATATGTACTTACTAATTGAATTAAAGAAATGATAAATTATTGGAAATGAAAATGGATGAAAAAATACCTCGTTGCAGGTGGGGAACAATTCCACGTCATTACATTACGCGTGCGATGCTCTTGCCATTGAGCTACCGCGGCGCCGTTTTCCCATCTACTTTCTGGGGTATTTATGCTTTACAGCTAGAACTAAATCTGGGAGTGTTAGCCAGCGCCACCACTCACCAACCTCAGCGGAGGATGTGGAATATCTTTTCTGCTGCAGGCGTCACGAGTACGTGTTCTTTTTGGGGGAAGGCAACTGGTCAATAAACCCACATATGCTACCTCTAGGCATCATTGTTGCCGGATTCGAGCCTTCGTTATGTAATGAACGAGAAAAAAGGCAACCGAGGGGCCCGTTTTTTCCTTGTCCTCGGTGGCTTCCTATGATATGATTAATTAAAATTGGGCCCCTCGGTTCGCTTTCTTCTCGTAAACATTCATTGGAGTATTTCAAAAGTTCGGGCACCAGGACGACGGAAATAATGCAGATTTTGTCGAAATTTTATACTAAAATGTACTATTCGTACGAATAATCAAGTCTCGATAAAGGGAGCAGTTTTGCTACATTTCATTTCAGCGCGTTCCCACTGACGACTTAAACTCGCCAATTTTAGGCTATACCAGAGAAGCAAACAGTGAAAGAACACGCGATGCGCCAAGACCCCTTCTGGCTGTTACGGCATACTGGAATTTGATCGTCGAGAATAGTTGCTGCTACTTGCGTGACGACTCGATCACTTGGATAGCCCTTCAGAAGAAGCTGCCCATGCGAATATGATATTCGAAACGTTGTGAGCCGGCTGCATCGGAAGGCACCGCAATGCGCTTAAGCAGGCTTCATATGACTGGCCGTGTTGCGTTGACTGCTTTCGGGGCGGAAGAAATGCATATAGCGACACTACAGATGACAGATGCGTCGCACGCACGGACACCTTAGAGCAAAATATTGGGTTCTGTGCACAGTAGATTGTCCACATCATACGAGACGTAGCGAACGGCTGCGTAACACGAGAACCTCGTATTCCAGACGCGCAGTCAGAAGCCCGCAATTGGTATTTGTGAAAAAAACAATAGATGCGCAAAAAGAGAGGTAGTAAAACAATAAAGGGGTCCTTCACCACTTTTTATCGAACTCTATAAATGCACTTACCGTTATATCAGGCACTTTCGGCCAGAAAAAGAACACTTTAGGCCAGACCGTTGCAGTATATCCGTCATCTACCGTTCTCTGCCAGAGTTCCCTAGTCTCGCCAGCTCCGGTCTGATTGTTACTTGCTTGTTATGAATCTGATTACTTGTATGCCACACCCACATAGACCACATGGTGGTCTGCAGTATTGCTAAATAAAAAAATAAAAATTAAAAAATAATTCATTCTTGCTGAAGCAGATGCTTTAGGGAACAAGGTGAATGAAAGTCATTACTCACTGGATGCCTACGATCATTGGTAGGCATCCATCACATACCATCAAATAAATTAAATGAAATCTTGTGTATATGCACTCGCCAGGCGTGCACATGGACGTGCACATAGTCAGCATTTTCTATCGCGCTGCACAAAGTTTGCCGATTTTTTACGCCTTTTTGTGCTATGTAGGCAACGGCTGCCAAGATTCTCAAAAAAAAAATGACGATGCTAAGTGTATGAACCCAATATTGACTTCATCTTAAAGGGACACTAAAGAGAAACCGGAAATTGAGCTTTAATTGTAGATTATCCTATCACAATCACACTCATACTATTCTTACAGCGAACAGATTTTTAATAAGCGAGAAAATAGCGAAAAACTGAAGGATAGGTGCTGACGCCCCTTCGAATTTCCCGCACTACGCGTTCGTGATGTCGGAGATTACAAACGCAGGCCGGTCGCGATTGGTCGAGAGCGATTTATCGCTGTTAATAAAAAGCAAAATGAAATACACCTTAAACGTACATAAACAGCATTTGCCAACTTTTTAAACCGTTTCAAGCGAGGAAGTACAAGTTTATCGCAAAATAAATAAATAAGAAAAAATGGTATGGTGCTACATCCGGTCGTGATAGTTTCGTAGTTTCGTTTTTGCTCCATGCATCATCGCGCGCGCCTGTTCCGCTCTACAGTGTTTGGCTGCGTGTTGCGTGGCTCGAAAAACGTTGACTTCGCGGGAGACAGCCAGAAAATACCTCGTGTGTGTAGTTTTAAGGGCTGTATAAATGGCCCATGGCGCTTGCTCAGGGACAGCGGAAGTGTTGACCCGATTGTGTCCTTTCATGTGGTGCTGCACGATGAGCCCCGGTTCCCCGGCGTTCGCAATGGCTCAGTGTGTTTGCCGATGATAAAACGGCAAAAGAGCCAGAGAAACCGATGGTGTGCTCTCTGCATTTCTCGCCATCGGATTATGTATATAATCCTGCCCTCGGAGAGTATCTTGGCGTGCCACAGAGGCCAGTCCTTTCTCGAGCAGCTGTTCCCTCAATGCGGCCTTCATCAAACACCTACCGGTGCCCCTGCAGCAGCAAACTGGCGGCTCGGTGAGTGCCGAATGTCATTAAATAAAGACACAAAATAACCATACCGAGTACGTGCTCAACTTTCTACGCTTGTTCTGTCAGGCAGATCGTCGCCTGGCGGACCAGACGCCTCGCCTTCCGTCGACGAAAACGAAGCTCTGCTTTCCGCCGGCGCGGCCGGCGGCTCACCGCCATCGCACGCGGAAACACCTACCGCTCGAGCACGGAGGGTCATTTCGCGCTCCGTTTCACTGAAGATCGCTGAAATGCAGTCCTGCTTCCCTGGCGAGTTCTCCGTTGCAAGGTTCAGCGGCAGCAATCGCGGTATCCATCGCGGCGGACGCAAACGCAGTGGCCATGCAGCCATAATGCAGCCAGAACCTCGGCCGTTTACGCAAGCGGTGACGTATCATGGCGCATTCTCATTCGCTGAGAGCAATGAAATCTGTGACGACACTGCTTCAGCGCCAAATCTGGGGTGAGAGAAATTGAGGAAGAGATATTTGGTCTTTGTTTACGAATTTCTCCGCTAATAACTCATATTTTTGCACCTAACAAGAACTGCATGCATTCCTGAAGGTCCCTCTTTTATTCCAGCTGAATTTCCTGTTTCCCTTTAGTGTCCCTTTAACACGTACACTGAGACGCGGACAAGAAGGCTTAGTTTGACAGGGAAGCGAATCAAAAGATTACTGTTGTTTCATCCCCCTATTCATTCCTCATCTGAGTGGCAAGCAGTGTTGCAACCAAGTTAGAGGATATGAACAAACAAACAAGCTATAGAGAATTTTCTAGGACAATTTCTTCCTTCGACAATAAACGACGCGGTATGCAGTGCCTACTAGTCTCAGCCGCTTAGAAAAAAAACTGGGACCTTGTTCGAAACAACTCTACTAACCTTATTTCATAAACTGTATCACCATTCCACGCTTCACAATGATTCTTTTCGTCCCCCCCTGCAGTCTTCCGCGCCGTGACCACGCTAAAAAGTAAAAAGCATATACGTGTCGCTCATCGCTTTACAGCAAGATCATTATTCCTCGCACAATAATAGAATGGAATAACCTACCATCACGCATATCTACTACAGTTAGCTTACCGTCTTTCCAAACCTTGTTGCAAGAAAACGGTTAATGGTAGCAGATTAGTTATTACTTACTGTTATATGTGCATATTAACATATTGTGTATAAAGTTTCTTGCGATTCCATGAATTAGTGCATATACCGCCTGTTCATATCTATTTCTTTTATGTTCCTTGTGTGTGTTTATTTCATTTAGTTTTATTTCTTGTGTATATTTCATGTTTGAGTTATACTTTGTTTCCACTAGTTGCATTTCGAGCGCTAGTGCGGTATCTTGCATGCACGAGTTTTTGTCCCCCTCTCCCCCCCCCCCCCTTAGTAATACCCTCGCATGAGGGCCCTTAGGGGTAATGTAAATAAAATAAATAAAAATGCACCGGGCCGTCAAAACAGTATTGGGGTTTTTCGAAGGCAACTGGTCTAGTGGAGTGCTTGTCACCATATACGTGAGTGAATTCAGATTCGTCTATGAGGGTTCGGCGAACTGACTCTCTTTCTTCCTTCTTATCTTTCTTTCCCTCTTCCCTCCGTCTAGTGCAGCCAACCACGCGCGACCGTGATTAGACTTGCTGCCTTTCCTCCTCAATAGTTCTTCCTTGACCGACTTGGCTATAAGCAAAAAATTTTTTTCATGCACTTTCATTAGGGAATGTGCGTGGTTTCTACGTATATGTATATTACGGTTTACATGTTCGGTTATGTGCAAGCTGGCTATATGCAGGAGGCGGTCACAGTGGCTTCCAACTGCAGCCAAGTAATGCTGCAAATCCTGTTACTATAGGAACGCGCATTTGCCGATGATAGGCGGTGTCTCCTTCTCATTTTTTTTTCTTCTCCCAGAGGTTCCAAGATGCATGCGCAATGTGTCATTGACGACAACAGCCATAGCGGTCCTGCGGTAAGCAGATAGCGTTAGTCAGCAGGGGCCTCCTGGGGCTCATTCCCACGTACATCTCTATGTTATGTCTGTACGAAGACGGCATGCCTGTCGCTTACTATTTTCATTTTCAGCACTTCTCTACTCAATCGATCAATTGAGTCGGTTCCGTCACCCTGCAAAAGCACGAAAATACCCACAAGATCGCCTGCTTTAATCCTCGCACAAAACATAAAAAAAGTGATGTCCATAAATAGGTTCCTGTTTCTTCGCGCGCGGCCTAAGTGTGCGAAACACTCCATACCGTGCGTGGACGGCGCAATGTATCTCGCGCGGAGCACACCTTACAAGCTGTCTCTCACTGAAGCGCTGCAATATAAGTGATCGAGCAGTCATGTGGGAACCTGCGATAGCGAGACAGAAGTTCTGGTACTCGTAAGAATAGTTACAACTCTGAGTGCCTTTTCTTATGCTACGTGCCGTTACACTTGACGTGGTACGCAGAAATGTAAAAACAAAGCAGCGATGTCTACGCCTACGCGCCAATGACAAGAATAACCTGTGGCTAGGATGGTATTTGGTGCGTGGTGTAATAATCGCCCGCTTTATCGACCATGCGCTCAAGATTGTTTCGTTCTCGCGATCGGCCTACTCAAGCTATTCACGAGTGGCCGCCTTCCCGTCAGCGGACACGCATATGTAATCCTTCTTCCTCTGTAAAGACACTCTTATCGTTGTGTGCAAATCGTAAGCAGGAGTATACTAATGATGCCCGCTAGCTGTCATTCCTTGTTCAGCGCATGCAAGCTGATTGATTCCAGGGGCAGATGATAAGCAGCACGCGATGTGTGCACGTATTATCGTCACTGCGGGCGTAGAAGAGCTTGAATGTTTTAGTTTTTGAGGTGATGCAAAAAAAAAGGGTCCTGAGTCATAGACCACTGTGGTCAGCGCATTATTGTATGCCGTCGTGTCGTGCGGGTAAATGTAATTTTAGCAACCACAAACTAGTTATCTAGCACCTCATGATCAATAATACTAGTGTTTACATATTCAACTGCAGTGTATAATTGCTACTTGTGAAATCGTAGTGCTTCTCTCAGAATATTCGATGGCGTTGTTCGCATCCAGTCACAGGTTGCGTGGTACCTTTTCTTAGCTTTGTGTAAAGCAGGCGAAACACACAAAAGACACGGGGTTCTACGCGCTTGGCTCTCCGAATTTCAGTTTTCCCAGGCGTGCTTCCAGTTACTTGTCATCTGCTAAGAACGATAACAAGACAAGTAATCCATTTTCAGGCCAACAGTTAGCGTGATAAGGAATGCCGTTTGAAGTAGAAGCTGCGAATCCTAATCAATGACAAGGTTCATAGCTGCAACGAAAGGCAATCTAAATGGTCTTGTTCAATACGCCCCTAACATAAGAAGTATTCACGCGAAGAATAATTTTCATCGTGACCATCACAATGTCTGAAACCCTACGCCATTGTGAACACGACTGTGCAGCATTAAATCGAGCAAGGTTTGACAAGAAAATAAAAAGCACCCAATTCCAACTAAATTATTTATTTTGAGAAGAACACTGATAAACACATCTTACAACAATAGGCATGTTGAATCAAAATCGGAAGCAAAGGTTTCAAGAAACGTTGCATGCTTGTGAACTAGGGATGTGACGTGAGAGACGAAGACGAAGAAAGACGACGCCACAAGCAATTATTCCCAACTCTAATTTTATTCTAATATATACACTTTCGTTCGCCTTGTTCCCTAAATGTATAGATTAGGAATGTAATTTTACCTGTAAAAAGTAAGCCTGACGATAAAGACCACGACGACTTCCAGCCGCCTATTGCGGTTGTAACTTTTAGTACCGGCAGTGCCAATAAGATATCCCTTTGCATAACCTCCGTTGTCTTTTGCTTTTTGTCAGCTATGCAAGTTGTTGCTCCAACGTTATTTGAGTCTCAATATTTTCGAAAAAGTAATTTTCCGAAATACGCACTTCCACGCCGCCCATAACTCTGTTAGTAACTGCTCATCGCTCTAAAATAGAACGGGTCAACCAAGTGTCGACGGTAAAGAATACGAGGTCGGCGTGCGTGGTCAATGATATGATTCGATGATTAAGTGCTGATTGTGTCTGAAATGAGGTAAAACTATTTCAATCAGTTTTTATTGCACGTACGCCATGAGCCCTCTGTGATAGGTCAAAATGGCTCGGGCATAGCCCATATGGGCGGGCGCCAAGGCTATTTGGGCGGAGCCTGAGCAATTAGACCTATACGAAGGGCTAATGAAAGATTAGGAATAAAAACAGATTGGAATAGTTTTACATTATTTGGTGTATATCTCTATATTCTGTCTCTTTTGCATTAATCGTGGAGTTTTCCATCTTAATCGCGTCGTATTTCACGCGCAACTACGTCGACCTTCTGTACACAGGAGGTAGACTATACTATATTAGGCTAAACTATAGTTTAGCATCGACATTGGTTGACCGTTTCTATTTTGTAATATGTAAGTAGCCGTGTAGTGATGTCAGCAGCATTGTGGTATAATGATGATTTGTGTAATCACGGAGGCAACGCTTTGGTTCAGTGCATGAATATTGCCTGAGGCAAAGGGAACTTGTAGGGGCCTAAGATCAGTTGCCACATATTTTATTATTTTCCTGTTATGGCGCCTATAGTTAATGCCAAGAAATAGCTGGTTTTCAAGGCCGAATCACATCAAACAAATGTTTAACGGATTTTCAGTGCAGGCGCGCGCCGGCTTCTGCCGGCGTTGTCAAAAACAATGCGACCCAGGCTCCCGATAACCTGACGTCCAAGTATGCTTATGATGCATGAAGCTCCTAGCTGAAGTTAATGATGGTAATAATCCTAATGATGAGGATGAGATATTTTATTCGCGTCCCTATTCAGAACTTGGGTGGCGACAAATAGCCACCTAGCTTGCTTGAGGTAATCTTGTAATATATTAACCTATTGTAGTCTCATATTTTGGCTATCTTTTCTCTCGTCAGGAAAAGCTCTATCTCTATATTGTCACCCTTCCCTATGGTGTAATGACTCCGGCTCTATCAATATTTTCTCTGCGTTTTTCCACCTATATTCTGAACGTCTCTTGCTTTTCTCCACAGTTGACCAGTAATTCCTTCGATACGAATTTAATCGCCGAGATTCTGGAAAGTTCACGTTACATACGGGTCTCGCTGGGTAAATCCATGCGCATTCAGATCGGATGTGCTGAGTTGCCTCCGGATTTTCACTGCCGCATACACATGCCTCATCCTGTTGCGACTATGGGCTCCTCTAATGTTTTGTCTTTAAGCAACCAGCTCGGGCCTCAAATAGCAAGGTACTGCCATTTGTGTTATTGTACATATTTTCCTGACTTTACTGTGCAACTCCCAGATCAGCAGCCAGTTGCACAGTCGAGTCAACAGCAATTCGCCCATTTACTTCAAGGAGCCACAACCACATCTGGGGCAGCCACGACACAAGAACAATAAGAACTGCTGAAACGAGGCTGTTCTGTGGGTCAAAATACGTCGTGGTTGAGAGATCTCAATGAATTTGTTGGACGCTTACGCCGGCCAACGCTAAAAATTTCTCGGAAATTTGTTCCTTTTTGTTCAAATTTACGCGCATCACTGCAAGTACATAAAGGTTGCGGCAGGATCAAAATACTGCCGATGACGTCCGCGTTTATGTGGCGAATAAGGTAAACAATGAGAAACCAATAACACACATAAGCATCCCAAGGGTATCGAGACAGCACGTGTCGTGTATTATTGTGTCTATCCGCTTTGTCCTGGTCAGTGCACTGCTTCGCCCACGTGGTATGGTGATTAGTCACCCACTCACCTAAATTTCCACAATACTGAGCCTAAGGGTGAAGCCTGATTTGAGTTGTGACGCGAACCGTTACTTACGACCCCCTGAGCTCTCATGACCAACTCAATTTGTTTCCTCGTTGCTCGAGCGCCGGTGTGTGCAGTTGCGGTAACGCGGCCGGCTAGTGAAATCAAAATAGTAAGGGCCACGACCGAAATGATCAGATAAGTGGACAGTGGTAAAGCTTGTGACATTGTCTGATTAAGTCACTTCCACCGGCGTTCCATCTTCTGATGCTACGATAAGATAAACCCAATGATCTATACTAGCTTGTCTGGGAACAGAGTTTTACGTCTTTATATTCGTTTCTAGGTTTGTTGCGATACGCCAGTCGGCCTACCTACTTAATGCCAGTCACCGATAACGCAATCTATCTTGCTTGTCTGACCGTCGAAAACCTTAACTGTGGCAAGAAAAGTCACTGTTGTACGAACTACGTGCATTTCTTTTATTTGATTCTGTCGCGACGTGGCATAACTGTGGTATGAAATCAAATATGAGCATGAAGGCCCGTTTCATGCAGAGACTGCAACAGTGGCTTATAGAATGTGCTGCCTATAATCCATCGTTTATCAAATGGGTCACAAAAATGCAACGGCCACAGCCGACAGCCGAACTTTGATGTGGACGAGTTGGTTCGTGGCCGAACGTTTGGGAAAGCAGCGCTATAAGAACAGGGACAGATACACACAGCGCAAATGGCGGGCGCTGACTTACGACTATAGTCTTTATTGCCATCACCCGCACTATATTCCACAATCGCCTAACAATCGCCTATATTCCACAATCGCCTATGTCAAACAATTTATTGTTACCAAATGCACGGACTAATTACGGCAAGCAAACGACTACTTTCCTTGCCATATCAATTTGGAATAACCTATCTCCTCCGCTTAAGTCACCGATGTCGTTGTATAAATTCAAAAAAATGTTAAAGCAGCATGTGTTTGAATCCTTGCATCCTTAGCCATTCTGTATTGAACCTATCACTGTATATTTTTTTCTTCTGTTGCTTTTTATTTATTTATTTTTTATTATTTTCTTCTTTTTCTTTGTTTCCTTTTTCTTCAACTTTTTCGTTTTCTTTTTTTGCAACTCGGATTGTTGTGTATGCCCTTTTTTTAATATACTCTATTCATGTTGCTGTAGGAGGCCCTAATTGCAGTTTCGACTTTTGGGCCTCCTTCTGTATAATACACTTTGAAACATGTAATACAAATATGAAATAAACAACTTGATTGACAACTTGATTGAACGTATTCCCAATCCACTTTGATAAAGCCAGTTCAGATAACATATGATAAAAAAAAATTTAACGATTTCATACTACAGACGCTTCTTACCGAGCATGCGTCGGGCGACGAAAAACGTCATGGGAAGAACTATACACAAACGAACACGCTACAAATAATGGATGCTTTACTTCACAGGCGTACGAACCATGGAATAAAAACGACACCGGGGAGAAAACCAAGCGCCACGCGCTTTTCACCTGACACGCACGCCTATTGTGCTTTCTTAGTTTTCTAAGATCGGGCAGAGCGCCCACGCATCAAGGAGAGATACATCGTATGCGCACGTTCGTCATGCGCGCACGCACGTGTGCGAAATTGCAGCATACATCCTTATTATTGTAGGCCCTCTGCCTGGCACAAGTGCGTTATGGAACGAATTCAATTTCTAGAAGTAAAATGCGTCACAAAATTCTTAAAGTATGACTTACAACCTGCAGACATGATGGCGTCGGATTATGACTCGAATATACGAGTAAACATAGTTTAGTTACGCGGGAACTCAAAAAAGCTCTTTTCCAGCTGCCGTTTGTTTTTTGGTGAGCACAGAGCAAATAATTCCGACCAACTAGAGGCTTACAGCTTTGCTGTAAAATGCTCGGACTGACGTCATATTTTCCAGAGGGGATCCTGTAAGCAAAGTAAATCTATGGCTTTGAAAAGAAAGCTTAGTAAATTTTGGTCTGCGTGGGAATCGAACCCGGGCCTCCGAGGGCCGAGGCAAACACGCATCCCCGACGGAAAGGTGTGCCTAGTGCCTGCATCGTTGCACACGTCACTTCGAAAGGTGTGGCCTCGTGCGTGCGTCATTGGACACGTGACGGCAAAGCCAGTGGGGAGGAGGTGGCGCCGCTGAGCGGTCCTTCGAGTTATGAACTCCTCGAGGGCAATCGAGCGCGTTGAGACGGTTGGCGCGTTTCGATTTCACCTTAGCAGTTGGATCGCAGGCGAGAGCTTGCGCGGGCACGAAGCAGGCGGAAGAAACATTTCACCAAAGGGACTATATAATGCTTTCGCATTCCGACTCGTACCCAGTCTTAAGTGTATCCACCAAATTTTTATACCTTCAACGGAAACGGAAAATTTGCTGCAGCACCTTGACTTTCTACAGCCTTTATCTATCGCCCATTTATCGCGTAAATAGCTGAGCCCGGTTTCAAGCTTGTTAATTCTACTCGGACCAGACGCACTCGTGCTTTCCGGCGGCGCGCAATAATTAAAACATTTCTATTCTGCATCTTCAAAAGCAAGCGAATTTGGTAATTTGCTCACGCTCAATAACTTTTCTTTATTTTCTGCGCTATCTTTATCCCGTGTGTCGTGTTGTAGGTCCCAGTCAGAGCTTTCCGGTAGAAATGTATTGGCCATATTGAGACAAAGTGTTGTACTCTGTTTTCTTTGCGCGCATATCCGCGATGCGATCAACGTGCGCGCGATCAACATAAAACGCTTAGAGTTCAAGCATATGTACTCTTCTCTCTGTTTTTTTCATGTACTCCGGAGCGTAGGAGTACTCTCACAGTGCTGCATACAGCACGATGAACATTTATGATGAGGCTACCATATACCCTGGTATAGCAGTGTACTCGACTCGAGGGTGTCTGTAGTATGGTACTTACTACAGGCAGAAAATTCATAAAAACCTCCAGATGTGTGATCTTGTTCGCGTTATTCGTCTGGGCTGTTCGAACGTTCAGCTCTTTACGCCATTCTCGGGAGTGAATGCTTCCATCGACAGAAGGGTTAAGAAGAGCGCAGTAATGAAGCCGCCAGTATAAATCTCTCCAAACAGCGCTCCCCTTCGGTATAGGGCATATACCTATTCGTTCTGTTCGATTACTGTGACTTGACCAAGGCATAATAAATGCCGACGGGAGTCAGCTGAGCGGTGTTTTCGATGCCACGATAATGAGCACAAAATAAAGCGAAAGAATGCGAAGCTTAGAGTGAGCCGTCTGATATACTACCGAAAATCGGCACGCACCTGTACTGGTTAAGCCTTCTTGATCCTACTAAACTTCGTGGAGTGGTCCTAAACCACTTCGCGCAGTTGCCGGGGGCTATATATGGAGGCGGGTGGGTTAAGTATGAAGATGCGCACGTCTTGCCTCTGTCGTGCAGAAAGCGCAGGAAACAAAACGTCAGACAAGCAAGGAAACAACCAAAAGGTGATAGCGTCGTAGCTGAAGCCAGCTGCAAACACATCTAACCTAGTCGGCATGCTCCATGATTGTGAAAACGGGATTCATTTTCCCGAAGGAGCTTGCTTGCTGGCGTATACACCTATATAAATGGGACTCCAGTGTTGTTCTCTCGCTTTTGCTTTTGTTCTTTTCGTGGAGTTGGGCGAGTACCTGTGTACGATTACGTCTTGTTCCTTTGCCATTACGATTACGTCTTGTTCCTTTGATCCTCTTTCCCGCGTTTTCTCCGTGTAATTTCATCCATGGACTTGAGACTGAACCCGAAGAGTGGGCGAGTAAACGACTGTTTCCGTCATGACGATGCACGGGTACACGTTCCTAACGGAATAGTACTTAATAATGACACAATTCAGGCTTCATGGTTGATCGTATTTTTCACATTTATCACTGATAACCACCCACACTCGTAAATTTCGCTCACTGTGTTTTCCAGTCTACTTTGGGGAAACAGAGCTATTCGTGTTATTGTCCTTACAATAGGTTTTAAATGAGTGCAACTAATTACCATCCTATTGCTTCGTATTAGAACACGCAAACGCCACTGTTAAAACATGCCTCTTTCTCTTTAACTTTGGCCTACGAGTACTTATTATTAGAAATAGAGAACACCCTAACATATACTTTATTGCCCTTATTGTTAGGCATTGCAGATTTTAAAGTACCAAAGTGTTTTGAATTATTTTTCGTGACCTAAAATGAGACACTAGGTGCCTTTACTGCCCAAAAGAATGCAGTGCAAATATGCGTGTATCTTTTCTTTATTTTAGCTAAAATATTCCTGGTTCTCGGTACTTTTTTCTTGTGACGGCACAGAATGGAATTACGTTGCGTGATATTGTCAATTGCTTCCTTCTGCTTCGGCCGGAAGACTTGCAGTATGATAAAGAAATTATATATATATATATATATATAACTTTTCATTAGTCTGACTTTCTGTTCATATGTATGTACGTATGTTTGTTTATTGGGCGCGAAACCAGAAGATTGTATTGTGAATTATTCATTCGGTTCTATAGTATCGTCAAACGAAAATTGATCAGACCACGACACTGGGAAATCTATCTTGATCCGGCATTAGGCGGGTGTTCTTTGAATTACACAGCGTGATGTTCAGAGAAATTTTCTCGGCAAACCCTCGTATTTGTAATGGAGAAACACATCTCGTTTTGTTTCAGCGTCAATAGCCTGTAATAACTTGTGAGTTTTCGTCACGCGTAGACAGAGCTCCTGAAAGTGTGTTACCATTACAAATGTTTACCGCCAGCCAAATAACCGAAGTGATAATTAAGCAAAATGCTGCGCCAGCTTCATGATGAGCTGCGGTATTTCATTGTTACTATTTTTTTTCTCCTCATTTGATACACTGGCACCTGTTGTGAAGTTCGTTTACAGTTGGCACCGTATTTAGTACTAATATCTCCACCGCAGCATTGTAAGTTTTCAAGAGTGATAACACCGTTTCAACTAGAAGTTAGAGAGAGGCCCTAGTGAACACTTAGCATGCATATTTGACATGGAAGGCCACTCAGCTTTATTAAATAGTGCACAAAACTCAGCTTACGCCCGCCACTAAATCAAGAGAGTCTTAGAGATATTTACCGAGGAATATTGCGCTTACGAGATGAAAAAAAAGACTAATATTTGTGAGTGTATCGTCTACGTAATATACGAAATTGTTGTAAAAGCGTGCCTATAAACTCTAGCACTTTTATCATATCGAAAACACCACAAAACGTAGCACTGAATCTAGAAACTGAAAAGAACAACCGAAGATGGACGTGGCTACGTGTAATTTTCCTCAGCAACAATTTTCAGCACAATGTTGTTGTCATGCAGTGCGCAGAGTGGAACGCACATTTAGCTCTCGCGTAACCTACTACGCACATTAAAAACCATTAAAAAAATTCTAAATCTTTGCTATTGACAATCGTCGAATGTTATGCTACTTACGTTTGCTCAATACTGATTATTCAACTCCGTACCGCTGCGTTCCCATTTCGCTTTGGCGCGCCGTCTACGCCAGTTAAATTGACAGCGTGCAGTGAAATGCACCGATGCCTCTGTTTCAGAATAAATGGCGTGAAAATAACGCAGCGTTCTTGACCGACCTAGGTTCGACTGCATGCTTTCTACTACAGTTCTTGTTTTCTTTGGGCATTCACTCGCAAACTTCTGGACTGACAAACTTTATAATCGGATTGCGCGCCTGCCTGTATAATTGTGCAACGCCCAACGGAGTTTGTCGTCCATTATCTAACAAACCGGCTACGAAGATTGCTTAGAGCGGAGTTTCGGTTTGACGAAATCATTTTCAGTGTTCAGTTCGCTTCAAGTCCCTCAAACAGCGTCACATTCCTAAGGCATCGCCATGATGGTTGAGCCACTCAGCAGAGAACACGATTATTTAATTCCTAGTTTAGCTATGCCCCATGACCTTTAGGTTAATCGTTCGAGTCTAACGTGCCTACAGTGTTCATATTCAAGCAGAGTTCGGTAATTTAAGTTATCTACAGAAGCCACATTGAACTATCTTTGTGTAGTTTTTTTTTTTCAATTTTGTTTCCAGCAAGACGCGTGCTAAGAGCACACGCAATAGTCTATGTATGTGCAAGTTCTGGCAATTAACGGGGCTGCAGGAACTGTGGATAAGAACGTCAGAGCTTCTATAAGCCCTTGAAAAATAACACAACACAACTGAGTTATGCTCGGTCAATGAGGCGCATCTTTCTCGGTCCATAACCTGGGGTAAATAGTGGGCGTAGGCAAAGGTGTGAAAGTGGAGATTGATTAAACTTAACAGATATTGAAGAAATGGAAGGTGTAGATGCATGGTGACTCCAATAAAAGATAATTGCCATATAAGCTCTTCAATTAGGTTTTGTGCTATTTGTCCAGCAAAATAATGCAAATAGGAAGACGTGGCTGTATAAACGTTCTCACAATACTACATCATTTTGTTCTGTTTTTTTTTTGCGCAAAAAGTAACACGAACTCTATATCAATTCTTCCATTCGCATGTACAAGTAATGCAGAATCACAGTAAATTGAGGAAATACTTGCTTGGTGTTTCAAAGTGGTGCAATATTACAAATTTGCCCTGATTACCCAGGTATCATACATATAGAGCTGCTGAGTTGGTTTATATAGAACGCACTATAGTAGGTGATGCGTAACGAAAATTTATTACTTGCAATAATAATTTTGATCAAGTTGTAATTCTGTTAGTTTCCGCAGCGATGGCCTAGCGGTAGAGCATCCGCCTCGTATGCGGGAGGTACCGAGTTCAAATCCCGGTGCCGCCGGGAACCCACCGGTTTTTCTAATGGGTAGAGATGTCCCCTGGCCTGGTGCTCGGCTGTCGTGGGGGTCCACATTTCGAAAGAGGGCCCAATAGAGATTTCAGCTCTTGTCTCTGGGCGCCTCTTGTCCAACCACAGACGGCCTTGTAGACGAGCATCCGCCGCGGCTGTGGGAGGCAAGTGATGCCGCCGGGTACCTACCGGTAAAATAGGCACAAGCGCGCTCCCGGCCTGGTGCTCGGCCATTATGGGACCTCAACGATTGGAAAGGGGTGTTTGACCTCAACCAGAAGGTGCCCCACCTCAATAGGTGCTTGGGGCGCCACATGGGAAATGATCGCCATGGGAGCGGCCCAGACATCACTTTTTTTCCGTGCTCACGTTGGTTTCGACGGCAATTGAGGGCGTAGGCTCCTTTCCCAAGTGCATCACCTCTGAAGAAAGCCGAACGCCAAGCCGGGGCACGCTTGTACCCATTTGAACCAGTGGGTGCCCGGCGGCGGTGGGAATCGAACCCATAGCCTCCCGCAGCCGAGGCGGGCGCTCTACCAGAACTGTCTGATTAGGCAATCCATTATTGCATAACTATGCCCATTCTTTTGTGGCGATATTCGGCGACCGACATCCAAACTTCGGGATAATGCACTTCCAGCTCATGCCGTTCACTAAGGCAATGTTTCTAGTAGGGACACTTCGTCCACAACGGTTTAACAACTGCACGGAGCAGCCCACGCGGTCGGGGGCATTCAAGAACTTGCGAAGTAAGGACACGTGAAAAAAGATAGAATTAACTAAATGCCAAGGTTCACATAGATAGGTAGGTAGGTAGTTATATTGATTGATTGATTGATTGATTGATTGATCGATCCCATATTATCAAAAGTGCACGAGCGTTCTTGCACATCACTTCGAGGGAAATGCAGTTCGTGCTGTTTGGGAAATGAACACGCGGACCTTGTGCGCAGCATGAGAACGCGAGTGCCCCACCGTGGCAGTCACCTGTATACTCTCCGTCCTGGCATCGGGATAAATAAGAACCGGGGAAGGTGCGATTGCACCCGCGCCTATAGAAAGCCTGTCGCGCTGCAATTGACGTCCTTGCATCGAATGGCTTCAAATGTGTGTCCAAGTCTACTGCAAACAAGTCTTGAAAAACGTGCTTCAACGACAATCAATAAAATATGAGTATTTTCATTCAAGCCTTTCGAGCACTCCCATACGTTTCTATATATGACTCTCGAAAGATAAATTAGTGTGTGTAAGGCAATTATTAAGTATTTACACTTCTATTACTACAATTTTTCAGCTTTATTTTTCGAATCAATCATATTTCTGTGCGAAGTACTCGTTCTTCTAAGGGGTCCCTTTATTTTTACAATGGTACAAATTGCATCACGGTGGCGTTGACGGATCGCCTTTGTTTAGAATGTGCGCAAGCGGATTCCTGCCGGTATTCTAGGCCGAAGTGCTCCTTTAGCTGACTCATTATTAAAATCGTTGTAGTACTCCGGTTCAGTGAAGTTCATTGGGGCATGGAGCTAACGAGATAGGGAACAGCAGTAGTAGGAAACAAGCTGTTGCGCGAAAACGATTTATCGATGCCAAGTAATTCTCTGAGCCAATAGAGCGAAGCTTAAAGAAAGGATCCGATAGATTTTCTCGACCTCTACGCTGTCTTTTGGTACGATGATTTATTGCGCCCGTTCACGAAAGGGAACGAGAGCGATCAATGACTTCAGCCCTGTTTGAGAGTTTCGGAACCCTCTTATTTTCGCCAGGCCATCGATACACGACGCTCGAAATATTGAGGACAGCCGGGGCAATGAAAGAACGTGCTGACATCTCTAATGAGATCTGCTAGATCGAGTCACTGTCTGTTCACAACACTCCTCTCCTGAGTTTGGTGAAAGCATAGACTGCTGAGGGTTTATTTATCGCACTATGGTAATGGGAGGGGAGGGGGAGTGGAGGGAACTTGAAATGCCTACGTCGATTTACAGTATGAAGCCGGAAAGCGCTGAAGTACACTGATATTGTGTCAATACCGAAGCCCGTAATAGTGTGTACGGTACTATATGTATTGTGTGTCTTTAGTTGATACTAAATAGATATTTAGAATGGTTCTACAGCATCATTATCACACCTGTAGTATAGGCACTGTTTTTCTATGCAACGCATTCGCTCTAAACGGGTCTTTCCTCTCGTGCAAGCAGCGGCATTGCCGTTGTGTTTTTGCTGCCCTAACACCAGGGCGGCGTCTGTGAAATACGTGCGCAAAGAGGCACCCTGCCGGTCCTTTCCCTCCAAAAAAGCTCAGGAGCTTAGGCATTGAAAAGCGTCATACGGCCCTGATATAAAGCGTGAAACAAACATAATTTAGATGGTAACGCTAACGTATTACCTACTCTAAGCCACGGGAGAACCAATATGCGCCTGCTTTCATTGTATTCAACAATTTACACTTCTCCGTTCGCTCGTTTCCTTTGTTTTGCCTGCTTCTGGCACATTGTGGCACAGTGGCACAGTGGAATGGGTATCGATGCAGCTCTCGCACGTCTTGCGCTGGTTCACGGCTCATTCTTTTCCATTGGATGCGCCTAGTGATAGCGGATATGCCTCGAACACACCTGTGCTTGCGTCTACGTTTGCTCGCGGAGCAGCACACATTTCTTCACAATAGTCGCCAGGCCACTCACTGCAAGAATGGGTAACGTTGGCGCGGCTGTTGGATGTTGCTTCTGCGATAATTATTTTTAGGTTGATTCATCGCTTAATTCATCGGTTCATTCACGAAAATCATCATCACCATCAGCAGCAGCAGCAGCAGCAGCAGCAGCAGCAGCAGCAGCAGCAGCAGCAGCAGCAGCAGCATAACCTATTTTGTGTCTACTGCATAGTGAAGGCCTCTCCCAGTGATCTCCAGTGATTTCATTCTTGCGTCGGCAGACGTTATGCAATTCCCACAATATGTCTTTTCCTAAGCCCTAAACCGAATCATCTTTCACCCTCAACTGTGTCTTTGCTTTCTTGGAATCTATTCTTTTGACTAAATGAACCACGCATCATCTCCTTTGAGCATAGATGACATGCCAAATTCCCGTTATTCACTTTAGCAGTATCTCAGCTACATAAGTATGTTCTATAATCCGTACTGTCATAGCAGTTGGCAGTTGTACATCCACTCTTCGGGCTGCCTTTTGCCTATTATCAAATTTCATTTTTGTTCGCAAAGTTGCAGGCCCAGAAATGTCCTTTTTGAATACTGTTTGGTCAAAGGAAACTGTTAAGGTGCAATTCGTGACTTGGGAGTGCCTGCGATATGTCCTCAAATCGATCCCACATTTATTCGTCCGACAATTTACCTCCCATCATACAGGTACTCCGAGACTCATTAGGCTAGATAAATGTACTTTTGCACAGCTTCAAAAAGCTACTATACCAATCACGAACTCTCGTTATTCCAATATCTCCACTTGTGTAATGTTCCCCCGCCCCTACGTACGTCCTCCTTCCGAAAGAGGCTTTAGCGTATCTGAATAAATATTAGGCCAGCACTTATATGCTCTGCAAGCTTCATGACCTGCTCCACTTTTCATTCGTCTTATTCTGACCTAGATTATCCTATGCCTGCGTTAATCTCGATTTCTGCCGCCGTTGTCGCGTTAGCCATCCTTAGGCCTGCCAGATTTTGTTGCAATTGATTGATTGGGTTTTAGGGATCTAAAGCAAAGAGGTTATGAGAGACACCATAGCGAACGTTTCCGGTTATGTTTCACTATCTGGATTTTCGTGCAAAGCTAGCTAATAGTCGTGCAATTCCTGCAACTACTTGCAAAGCTCGTATTCTCAAAAATATTTTGCACTCCGCCTATGACTGATATCGCCGTGGTCCTTTAACCTACGCCTAATGGATTCTAAAGGTTTGCTATAGTCAATGCACATAATTTACAATTCATGCGCACAGTGACCATTATGCATCGATAACTGCCGAAAGTCAGCCTGCGTGAACTATCAGGCATCGAATGCATGGGGCGGGAATTTTTGTTTTTGTTCGGCATAGGGGTGTGCGAATATTCTGCCATCGGACATGATATTAATTAGTGGTCCGCGTTGCGCGAATGGACGTATTGATAAAAGGCCGATGTAAAGCGAAAGAATACGAACAAAACAGAGTGTTCGCTCGTTTGAAGTGCGCATCCGGCTCTAGTACATTTTCTTAAGTATTTTTTTTTATCCCAACGCATTGTATGAACAAAATGTTACTCCAGAAGTAAAAACCAGAGCTGCCATAGACGCCAGCAAGTGATGCAGGGCACGATTACTAGCCCGACCAATCGTCCTCGCCCTTAAAATGGGAATACGAGGAAGGGTGAGCCTTCGAAGGAAGCCGGCGAAGCGATATCACGAAACAACGCCAGCACGAGTTGCATCTAAAGCGCAGCGCACCGAGCACAGACTGCCAAGAACTGACGCCCAGAGTCAGTGGCGCAACTCATCACGCCGAACCACAACCGTACTCTGGAGCTCGACGTTCTGAGGCAACGAGCACTCGCCTCGCGAAATGAACCCTAGCGTGAGAAGCAGTTTCCGTATTGCGTTCTATGATACCACCCTACGCCTATTGTTTGTATATAGATATTGCAGTGATGGCTCCGTGGCCGTTGCAATAAGTCAGTCGGTTCGTAAGAAACCCCCTACATTTGTTTCAATAACGGGCCGCTGATCATACGCTTTCTGCCGTTGAAGTTTCACCCGTCTGAGTCTATGATGTAGTTTTCTTTTCTATCGTCTACAGGTTATCAAGAATAGCCGCCGCCAGTTCGGGCGAACTGCGTGCCTCTTACTATGATAATCTTTGAGAAACATCATGGAGCTTTTTTTTCATTCACCTTCATGTTCATTTTTTTTGTGCGTCTATGTTTGACTCATGCCCGTCTTGTTGCTTGTGAACACACTATAGCGTCATACTTTTGTCTTGACCGATGTACTTGAGCGGCGAAAGCAATTTTTCATCGCCTCGCTCAAAGCACGCCTGGCGCGTCCTTGGTATTCCTTTGTTGGTATAAATTTATTTCTGCGAACATGCGGGAAATCTCAATAAGGCTACGTGACTTGAGTTGCGTGCCTGATAAACAATCGGCAGCGAATCACCAATATCTCCAACCACACCTCACATGAAGCAGAAAGATGCTCGCTGAACCGCTTGTCCACTAACGCAAGCATAAATGCGAACGAAAAAACAGGCACAGTGGTTCATTTTTATTGCCCACGGTGCACCTTACCTACGGGTCTCACTCAGTGAATGTTTTCGCATTCCATTTGAATATGCTCATTGCACTCTAATTTTTTGCTGCAGCATGCATATGGTTCATCTTGTTCCGAATATTTGCTCCGGTTTGTTTTCGTCCTTAGGCAACCAGCTCGAGCCTCAAGTATACCAAAGCACAGCCCTTTGTGTTATCGTAAAACGTTTCCCTTCTATTTTCCTTCTTCCCATTCTTATGAATCTAAATGGTATTTTTGTTTCCATTCTTTCCATACAATTCGCTGTCTCCGTTTCTCTCAATTTCTTTTTGATGGCTCATTGTTGTCTATTTACACCTTAAATTGCCATGTACTTGGTTGCCAACTTTCTTGGCCTCTACCTCCATTATGTGTCCACACTTTTCAGGTACAGATACTTGTGCACTTTAGCTAATACTTCATTTTCAACGATGTTCCCGAGTATTTCTTAAAGGGGCCTTGAGCCACTATTTATAGAAGTGAAGGAAGGCATTTTAACGGAAGATAGGCTATTTCGGGAATACCTTGCCGCAAAAATTACTTCAATACATTCAGCAGAAGCGGAATTATTTGCAAACACTGCCTCCGCTGAGCTGCCGTTCCTTCTTTAACGCCTTGCACTGCGAAGGCTACGGCAGAATGGGGCAGGGCCACAACGCTACACCTTCGAAATGTCACCGTGGCGCGCAGTTGAAATTTCATTTTGGATGTTCACGTATTGACGCCCCGACTTCCGATTTTCGGTGCCTACGACGCGCTAAACGTAAGCCGAACACGGTTGTCCTCAGCGAGCCACAGTGCGCTCAGCCAATGGACTCGTGGCGGCACCCCACGGTGTCTACGGTGCAGCCGACCGCAGCAACCAATAGCATCCGCGTATGAGAATGCGCTTTATTACGAAATAGAGCACCCAGAAGAGAGTCAGGATCATGGCTTCTGTCGAAAAGAGAGCGTTTAAGAGAAAGGTGACTTCGCGCTCCACTTGCGAGCTGCACGCACCGCGTACGACAGCAAAACTCGGCTGAGATGTTCACAGCAGCGTATGCTACCCGCGGACTATATGTTATTTCACCAAGCACCAGGGGTGGTCCAGGGCCCCTTTAAAAAATCACCGCATATCCACGAAGTGAATGATGATGAGTGGGCGAAGCTCCGGATGATCATTCGGGTTAAACCAGAGCTACGGGCGAGAGAGAAAGAGAGCGCGCGTCGGAAACGAACGCCCTTGTGCACCGCAGCACCCCTAGCGGTCTCCATGCAAACCAGAGTGACGGACGACGAGGGACAAGGCTCGACCCTAAGGTGCTTTGCCCCTAAAACTAACTTAGCTCTGCACTTCTCTGACTTCAAGAGAGGCCCAACCCATGTCACCATGCGCGGTCTCATTTCAGCTTTTACCTTTGGTCTCCCGAAGCCAACTGATCTACCAATCTTTGGTTAACTTCCAACCCCAACAAGGCATTCGATGTTAAGCACAGAATGGCATTTACGAACGTTAGCGCTGGCATTATTTCTCCTTTCCAGATAGATACCACGCACCACCTCATATTTATTGTAGCCCGAAAGCGTTCTACGTTTCGTTATAGCTGCATTCCACTTCCCCTTTATTTTATGCGTTTGTTGTCCCCGTGTTTCTTTCGTTTACGTATATGCTGAGACATTCATATATAGCTTAACTACAGATATGACTTACTGTTCAACTGACACCCCCTAATTGCACGTCTCTTCAATAAAGTTCATTATTCCTGATTTCTATGTGCTAAACTTAAGGCCTAGATTTTTCGAGGTGTTGCCAAACATATTCGCAAGTCTGTAAATCTCTTGAATTGTTCTGCACTATGTCGTCCGCATACACCAGTCCGGGGACCTTCTGTTGCACCACTTGTCCCTTACGCATGCAGGATAAATCAAACCCTAATTCGCTGTTTTTCAGTCGTCTTTCTATGCCTTTAACATAAAGCGTGAACAACCGTGGAGACAGAGGACATCCTTGCTTCAGACCTTGGTGAAGTTCCATCATTTCGTTGCAGTTCCAGCATTCGCATAGAATTTTAGCTCAGTTGTCTCTACGTATTTCCTTCAGCAGCTCCACCGAATTGTAATTTATGTCTTCGTGCCTGAGAATATCCAATAGCAATTCCCTGTCCACGTTATCGTATACTCCATTGAAATAAAGGTCTATTCTGAGCTATTGAAATCTCTATGCACTCAGTTAGTACAAAGATAATGCCATCTAAGCGTCTGCCTGGTCTGAACCCATTGTGCAGTTCCTCCGGCATATAATTTTTCTCCCCCTACTTCAACCTCGACTTTTTCTCCACCCACTTTGCCTGGATAGCAGCGCCACCGTCGAGAACCGGTGCTATCGAGGTGCCCTACGCCAGCGTAGAGTTACTGCATATGACTTCCATATTTTACGCCAATGTTCTGGGAGGCCTGGCAGCTGCCATGCAAGGCGCTGTTTCTTTTGCCTAGCAGCAGCTGCTTTGTGTGTTGGGTCGTGTCAACATGTCCAGCCTGCGTGCGGTTCGAACACCTTCCGCGAAGTTCGAGCGCCACGCTAAAGCTCGATATCGAGGTCAATGCTTCTCCCTTCGAGCGAAACCGCCAAACATTTTTCTGCATCTTTTATTTGGTTAAAATTTTCAAATATCCCGTCCTTAAGTGGCCAAACTTCTCATCTTTTACAGCTCATAAAGAAAGTAGAAAGCCTGTGATAGTTATCACATCCAACGCCGTCCTAATAACCGAATGCGAAGGCATATGGCGTTGTGCCGGCACTTATTGCATATGGCGTAGTGCCCGCACTGAATGCTTTTTAGTCTTTAAAATCGTCTGAAATTGCCTGTATGTTTCGCAGTATTCCGCGGTAGTTTCAATGAATGAGGTATCGTCACAACATTGGCGGTCACACACCATTTCCTTCGCAAGTGCTTTTAGTAAGTGCATGGATGCCATTTTCGTTATTGTCCGCAACCGTTGCCACTTAAACATAAACTTACCCATTTCTTGTAAGGAGTTCATGCGTCAAACTTTGTAAGTCTAGACCTTCTTTCTTCTTAATCCCTCCCCCCCCCCCCCCGAAAAAAAAAGCTATTTGCTTTTTGCTCGACGCTGCGTGTATTTAAATAGTTGTATTATGTTGAAAGTGTCATGCATCATCGTTCCAATTCGAGTTGCAAAGATATATCGGTGTTGTGACAGCATGGCCAGGAGCAGCAGCGCGAGTGCTGGAAAAGAAAACCACACGGCACCAGGCTTTTCCCAAAGCGTTCTTTTCATCCGATTGCCATAAAGTGTAGGTAGGCACCATCGTTATCGAACGCAATCTGGTAAAGTGGGTAATTTTCCAAAACTTTCTAATCATATATAAACTGGGACAAAAATTACATATACTGCTCTCCGACCCTCCCTCACTCCTTCTCTTTCTTTACAGTGACATATAAAATGGGCGCCCTAATTTACATTGACTGAAGTGGGCAAACGTGTACACTTGCGTGAACATAAACAAAATAAAGCACCGCATAATGCATAGTCTTGTTAAGCACACTGGACCTGCGCGATCGGTGAAATGCGTCACTCATTTCCTGCCCCCTGTCATCTTTTTTTTTTTTTTTTACTTCTTCTTTGCACAATTTGCATCCACAACATCACTCTCAGCATCACGTCCGCAGCACCCTGGCTCTTGAAGCCGAACTGAGAAGGACGCCGCTGCAGCTCTGGTGGCAGTGGCGACAGGCCGGCCGCTAAACCCGCCCTGTCATTCCGGTCACGCGCACCGTTCTGCTGAGTCAACAAACAGCACTCACTGCACCGGTGTGGTCCCTCCCGAACTCGCTTGTGAACACGCCCGCTAGCATGCCGCTTCCACACTGCTTCGCGCCTCCGCCTGCCGGCAACGCTAGCGGTCTCCCGAAATCAGGCACCGAGTGTGAGAAGCCTCGGAGATGGACGTTTCCAACAGCGATTTTGTCAGTGACGTAGTTATGTCTCCTCAGTCTTCGTGCTTCCTAGATAATGACACCATGTGCTCAACGCCTGTCTTTGACCACCATGCATAGATCTTGTGCTGCTTAGCTTACAGAGGTGTCAAGCGCGTGCTTTCTAAGGCAGTTTAAACCAGAAAGCATTGAAATCCTCACGCTGTAAGGGGCCATTTCCTAAATCTCGCGGAATAGGAGCCAATAGAAGGCTCGCGGATTGCAGCTCTTTATGAAATAACGATCAGGATGAGCAATGTTCACGATCCAATGAGCAATAATCGGGATTCTAAGACACGATGAAGCTGCTAATGCGCTTTCCTGGCCGTTTACTTGATTCTTGAACTTCACTAAATTTCATAAACTTCGGCTGCCTTTCTCTTGCTCTCTGGCATACCTCCATTCACACTATAGCTCTCGTTAGCTTGCTACCTTTTGTCGTTCCTTTATGGCCACCAGATTTTCTCATTTCAAGAAAGAAGAAATATTCAATTTACCTGTCTCCCCTGTTTAAAATCTAATTTATATTTGTGAAAACATGCTTCTTGTTTTTTATTTCTGGCTTGTTATCGTTTTTCCTGCAATTGGCAGCGCGTCGTGGAGTTGTGAACTTTAGTATTGTTTTTATGGGGTATACCGGGGCCTTATGCAGTCGTCACCCGGAAGCGGCTGTCGTCGACGAAAAGGAAACACCATTTATTGAAAGAATTTAACCAACTGCAGTAGACTGCGTGCACAAGGAACGAATAGAATACTCTAAACAATCATGTCCGGCTTTCCTGCATTCGTCACATAGCAATGGCCGATTAACCTTGACCTCGGCTGGGCACCCGCCCCACTCAGGCATGCTTGCTGCAGTGTCCCGAAGCAGTCCCTCCCCGAATCCATTTTTGCGTCAACTTATCAAGTCGTGGCCCCACTTCCTCCGACATGCGCGTACCATTACGAGACGATTCGAGCACCATCATCCCCGCAGCATCGCCACGGGGAGGCTGCTGCTGCTGCTGATTAACCCTTCTGGCCAGATTTCGCTGGCATCGCGGCGATTCCCGCATGGTTCACTTTTAGTATGCCGTACTTTTTGTTTGCACAGGCATTCAATGATGTAAAATGACTGGCGATGGGTTTGTTGCCGACATTTAGAGCTTAGGGCTTAGGCAAGTAAATTGAAGCAAGTAAACGAACAGAGACGCCATGAAAACAAATTTGTCCTACTGTTCATAGATACTTTGGGAAGAGGTTACCTTCAATCGTGAGTCTTTCACGTTGAACGAGGTACGTAATTTACTTTGCGCACGCAAAAGTGGTGACAGAAGAAGATGGCAAATATGACACCTTCCGCAATCTACCATTGACATCTTACGTGACTACGTCTCTTAGACTTACGCAATTTTTTTCTGTCATGTCAAGAGACACCTTTGCCTCTGGTAGCTTGAGTTCAATGTACAATCTGCGACAACAACCCGCAGAAAAACACGCAACAGGGTTTTTGGAGCTAGTAATTAGCGCGAAATAACAAGCTCTTGGCTATATTGTCGGTGGTTTGATTCATGTCATCAACAGCATCAGTCTTCCAAACGTAATGATGGGTTTGTCGGTAGTTCCTATGAGTTATTGACACAACAGCGGTCTACTTTATAGCAAGGGTACTCAGCCTGCTTTCGCGTAAAACTCGAAGATGTTGCTTTTTAAGGAAGCATATCTATTAGATGTTTTCTTTTCAGTATCTATGTGCCTTGAAATCAGCGCGTTTCCGGTTGATCACCGGACAGCGACTCTGTCTGCTACATCCACTTGCGCAGAAATGAAAAAAAAAAGTCGCAACCTGGATGGGTCATACCACACAGTGAAGTAAGAAATATTAAAATTTCCCCTTCGCTTTATATTTATTGTCTACTATGCTTCACAAGCGGCGAAATTTTATTCTTTTTTTTTTGCTGACTTGTTAGTCTTCGTAAATGGCAGCCCCAAGGTTAGCACCAATGGATGAGCGTTCAAAAATGCGATACATGCAATGTGTTTTATTTTTTAACAAAGGAAACGCGCCCACCTCTTGCTGTTGCCTGCACAGCTACGTCAACAAGAAGTCGCATGACGTGAGCTGTGTGATTGTGTCGCGCTCAATTTATTCGCGAACTTTTTCTTCGAGCAAAGTCAGTATCGCAGTGTGTCTCTTCGACACCGTAAAAAGAGGGACCTTACATATGTTGCAATGGAACGAGCTGCGTTCAGTCTTTCCCTCTGTCATTGCACACAATTGTAGCAACAAGCGCCAGTTCGCTGCTTTCGAATAACAGAAACAATGGCGTCGTCTGCTAGACAATGTGGGTCAGTGCAGTAAGAAGAGTGCAGTTGCCGGAAGTGCCTTGCGTCTGACCTCTCCATATCATCCCTGCAAGTTAAACTTACCTTACCATGATCGCTACAATGGCAGTATGAACCCATACTTATGGAAAATGATTCATCAGTACCGCGTGAAAACGCCTGTGGCGCTTAAATTAAGCTTCAACATGGTGCGTTTCCCCCAAGCCACTTCCGCGATAATGTAAACAGACGACCTCGGAAAAGCATGATACATTGCCTAATACCAACGGAGTAAAGCCACTGCATTCATACCGCTTTTTATGAAGTAATCATTATCGCCTTACCCACGTTGTTTCATGCCGTGTTTTTCTTTCTTCGAGATGAAATAGCTCGAGAGACCCAGCCACCTTACTTATACTTACTGCTCGTTAGGTAGTGAGCAAAGGTGAAGGCGCTTAGGAGACGGCGGCCACCTCGGCTAATCCGAAAACGTGTGTGAGGTTTCGCAAACTTGCGTGACGTGCGCAAACTCCATCATGATGGCCTCAGCGCGTGTTTTCACAAGGCCCATTTGACGTCTCCGTTCTCGCACATTTTGTTTTACGGGGTCTTTATAATTTTGTTACTTCACCCTTTGTACCGGCTTGCCTCGTATCAGTGCCGCTCAGCTGCGGAAATTAAAACTTTTAAATATAGTGAAAGCTGCCGCTTCTTCTCTAGAGCATGGGTGTTGGTTGATATATCGCGCGCGGCGCACTCCATCACAGGCAACTGAGAGACTGAAAGAGATCAACAAAAATGCCAAACTTTGCATCGCGCGATATGTGAAATTCGCGTGCCATTAACCACCTCTTAAGACAGCCCTGAAATAACATACTCACCGGGCATTGTATGTCTTTGCTAACTCTCTTGGTTTTGCCTCTTTCGTATTGTGTGGGGCGTGACGAGAGGACAATAAGAATTGCATTCTGTTCTTTGACAGCCTTGCTATGTTTATGTTTCTTCTTTATATGTGGAACTCTCTATATAAGTCCTGAACAAAAAGAAGAAACTGCATTCGCTTTCTGTCAGGAGCAAAAGCTCTAGGTTTATTTCTTTCGGTCATGGTGTATACACATTACTCTACGCAAATCGCTTTTGCAAGTGCTGTCCAGTCGAGGCAATGACAGAAACCACGAACATTTCACTGCTGGTAAATTGAACCCGGTACATGTTCACTGCGGCTCAAGTTCACTTCAGTTTCCTGAGTATTGTTACACACGATAATTTTATTGAAGGCACGACTAAGTTTGACGGGGAGTTCAAAGTGCCGCGTCGAATCAGCAACGGCAAGATTTTTTTTTTTGGGGGGGGGGGGGGGGGGGGGGGGGGGAGGGCATGATGCCAATCAATAAATTGTACATATGCTTTAAGAGGCTAATTAATTAATTTTTATGCAAGAGCGTAACCTGATTGACTGTGCAGTAAAAAAGATAGGTTTTATTATTATGTCATTAGGATTAATTAAAAATCCAGAAAGCTTCATTTTATGAGACTGAATTTCACTGACTGAAATACGCAATGCTTTGACTGACTGTCTGAATAAACTTTATTAAAACCAGCAAGCGGTGGTGGCTGGGCCTAGGCCTCCCACCACGTGGGGACGTCGAGGTGTTGCCTCTTCGCCGCCTCGCAGGCTGCTTGCGGGCTCGCCCAGAGTTAGGTCGTCGAGGTGGGAGCTACGCAGGGCAGCGTGCCATCTCGACCAGAGGGTTTGGGATAAAATTTTCTTGCTTTGACACATTTATCAACAGCGCATCATGTCTTTTTTTTTTTCGGGGGAATTGCTGCGAGGCATATGAGGTAAAAAATAAACACACGGGCATAGAAAGGTTGCGTCGCACATTGACACAGTAATTGAAATTTTCTCTGGCACTGAGAGAGATTATGACCGCACATGGTGTGCGGCAGAAGCTTCGCATTAATTCGCTTTTCCGTGGTGAAGGTTTTGCAGCATATTATAGGCAGGCAACAAATGCGTCCGTAGTTTGGGTTTGGGGACATGAGCGAAAGCTTGTCTTCACCGCCAGCTCTCGATATCATAATAATTTGGCCGCACACTTCGAAGACGGCCGTCTCAAGAAGCCTGTTTCCCTGAAGTCAGCGTGACAACATGCTGCCATAATACAAGCTTGCCAAAGGAGCGGCATCCTTGAGGTTCAATTTGGCCGTTGTGTTTACTGTTCACTTCTTGTTAGCTACCATCCTGTACAAGTTCCAAAAATAGAGTCTACTCATGATGTTTGCGATATAATACGAAGTACCTTCCAGGAACGTTGGGAAAAAAACATATAATCGAAAGAACGTAATCTAGTCCAGTGAAATAACGAGGTTTTATTTCTATTAGAGATTCGATGGAAGCGACAACACAGAATTCACAAAACGGCACTGAATTTTGCAGACGGGCATGATGCGTTTCAGTGTCGCAGAATTTCGCTGTACACCATGGCGTTTCCTGCAAAGAAGTAATTCACAGATGTAAGCCAATTTTACAGCTGATACATCAAAGCAATAGCCAAGCTGTGAAAGTGAGGTATCAATCCCTTCGGTACTGCTATACTCTGTTTTGAGAGGGAAAAAAAATCTCATCCACTAGAAAGTAGCCCGAAGCGGAAAGGCCCAGGGTTCTAATCCCGGGCCAGTATGATTTTTTCTCAATTGTAAAACTTTCTTTGTGAGAAGCACGTATGGGTGTCCTTCGTTGCTTGGTGCTACATTCAGATGGATTACAATTTTCCCTCTCATGACATTTCTCCCCCCTAGCGGGTTGCGTAGAACTTACTTGCTCTACTCCGTTTTACAAATTGCAGCTAGAAGTACTAAATCTTAAGATAATTCTGTGACCAAAACGTAACGCTTCGTGTATGAAAGAAATATATTAGGTGTGCGCCATGTAATTTGATGTAAAATTACGTGTCGCGCTTTTACATTGCAATAAAATGGCGTATTTACTATACGAAAAGCGTCCTAGATCTCTGGCATTTTACAACCAAACGAGCGGAGTAACATGTTTCCGCGACCAGCGGCTAAAACTCATGACTTGCACCGCGACCAAAACATAATCGGTCGCCTACTAGAAGCACAAGTATGCGTAACCAATGTGTTACTTGAGGTAAACTTGCGTCTACAGGTTGTGGTTGGAATATATGAAGCATCTGTTTTGTAGAAACCGTTGGAGATCATGAACAACTGTGCTTCAAGGAGCGCGAAGTGAGACGGATATGGTCACACTTCTTGCGTAGGCTTCGCCACGTTGCCTGCACTTCCTCTATACCCTTTCACTTTCCGCTCCCTCTCTCCTGACGAGGCTGCGCCGTGCTCCCTTAAGGATTGCAGAATTAAGCGTCATGTCCTCGAAATTTACTATATGCCAAGTTCTTTTTTTCTTTTTTTTTAACAGCGGAGCTGTTTCAAGCTCTTCGTCGCGCCACGTAGCACATACCAGAAATGTGGGCCGATCCTGGAGGTTGTGCAGAAATGGTCCAAGCGCAATGGCACATACCTCTGTGCACTAGCAAAGCTGTTTTAGCTCGAGGATGGTCAGTCTTGTGTAAGTCGCTGAACCTCCGCCTGGCGATAACATCACCTTGCGTCGCCTAGCAACTCTTCGCCCCGGCTGCGTCGACCGCTTCGAGCCTCACGACAGCTACGTGACCCATGACGTCATCGCGCGCACCACATCGTTCGTTCGCCTCAGCGTTTCCGAGCCATGACGTCATCGCGCCGTGTGGAGTGGTTGCCGCGGCTGCGCAGAGGTGGAGCTAAGCCGTGACGTCACTGCGCCGACCCATGAGATATATAGCTATAACACCGCCGTCTCCGCACCAAGCACATGGCTGCGCAAAATGTGGCCGAGTCTCGAAGCATAACCTCGCAATCACTTGGCCGAACCGAGATAAAGCTAGCTGCGGTCGCCAGCTTCATTGTTTGCCCAGTCTTCGCACCACTAGTGCGAAGCTGCCCCTAATTTTTCTTTCTTGTGTTTTGCTACATCAAACATTTCAAAATCAGCTGCGGCAGCTAGCGCAATTCTAACCCTTGAACCAAATTACTCGATGAGGCAGACATTACTCCAACGAGAAATCAAAATGCTTAATTGAGTAATTAACATAATGACATCAATTACCTTTTACATAATTACTTTATGGCACATACTCTAATTTAAGAATTACAGCCGATGAGGTTCCGAGCCGTATCCATTTAGAACGAATTTTCAGGATGACACCAGGGGTGGTATTCTGTAAGAATCCACCGTGGACTTTCCACTTCGGCTGTCGCGATTGGCCCCAACATCACGAGCGCGTAGGTGCCAGCCAGTCTCCTTCGCGCTCGTGGTGCTGGAACCAATGGCGACAGCCGAAGTGAACAGTCCACTAGGTGGATTCTTACAGAAAAATGTCGCAGTTTCACCCGAAAGGCGAAGCATCGATTGCGATAGCAAATCAGTAGAGAGCTATACGGAGTAGGGATAGTAGTTTTATCAGCTCTATAAAGCTTGGACATGTAAGCAGCACCAGCAACGCGCAGAACTGCTTGTCGACGCCGTCGGCGTTTGGCCAGCGTTTGCATCGAACGCGCGTGGCGTTGGTGACTGTTGCCGGTGCCTCTGGCGGCAGTTCAGAGGTTTTCGACGAGATCAGAACGGGACACTCGTCGAAGCAGCGTCGGAAGTCTTTACCACCTTCTCGCCTCACAACGTTTTTGTATTAATACGCATTTGGTGCCGCAGCTAAACATCGCCTCCCTCCCTCCCTCCCGTCCCCCCCCCCCCCCCCCCCAATGGCCTTTCGCGCGACGGAAGAAGTCGCGTTCGCTCTCTATATATTGTGATTGTAAAGGAGGAAAGAGACGGTTAATTCTGCAGCCCTTCAGGGAGCACGGCGCAGAACGCGCGTTTGCTCTCCGTCGTGCCTTCGCTCCCCGTGAAAGCGCGCGTCCCTCGCTGGCCTTCACTCGCACATACAGCATACTGCGTGCGGTGACGATTTCATCGCCGTTGGACTTCATACGGAACCTCACGACGACAGCGACGGCGACGACGACGACGACGGCGGAAATCCGCTTGGAGTGTCCATATAATTGCTATCGCACTAATACCACCACCCCCTCCCCCCTCAGTTTCGGGATAATCTTTCCAAAATGTGCGGCGCGACATATTTGCGTTCCAGATACTTTAGTGCTATATTATGCAGCTTTTCACAAAAAAGTAAGTGTTACAACAGCGTATTTTATCACCCTTGCAGCCGCAGAAAGAACCAGCTGACCCCCAACGTGAAGCCGGTATTGTGAGACGCGAGAAACAAAAATTATTGATTACTCGCTAAAAAAGACATGCATATAAGCTATTTTCTACTAAAACAACGTATATGCAAGATAACATTTAATTTATAATCAAGAATAGTTAGGTTTCAAAGAAAATTAGGGGCTCCAACGCAACTTGTGTTGCTTTTACATTTGATACCCACCACGCCGTCGTGCGCTGGCCTTCACTGCTACACAAAAACTGTTGCGAAACACCCCTGAACACCTTCGCAATAAAAACTGCTACAGAAATTGTGAGACTTGTCTATTAATGCGTACGCATGCTTTGGCTTGGCTGCTACTTCGCTTTTGTTTTCTTTTTTAGCTAACTTATGCAGGTCTACCCGTCGCTACAAATCATGTGCTATTACCCTATTATAACGATTACACGTGTTAACTTAGTTGACCAATTATGCCTTTATTTTGCAGATATATCGCATCAACTAAGGCAAAATGCCGCCACAACGGTTATTTTACAGCGAAGGTCTTTTTTCCGACCTCTCGTTGGTCGGAAAATTTCGTGGCGTAAACACAAAACGCCTATACCCATACCAGCGGTGTGAAAGCTTCGCCGAGCTCGGGGAGAGACAGCTGATAGAGAGTGAAAGCAGATAATAAAATTAGCATCGCGCATCATGGTTTGTTGGCCGAACGCGCCTTTTGTCCGTGACTGCAGACGATGCCTCTGGCGACGGCTCGGCTTGTTTCGACCAAAGAACTGGACACAAGTTGCTTCCGAAAGACTGAAGCGAGAGCTAGGGCAGCTGAAACCAAGCGTCGCAGAAGAGAACATCCCGATTTTAGATTCAGGGAAGCCGAGCGTTCGCATAGGCGAAGAAATGAAAATCCGGAGGCTTGTGAACATGGCCGGTTGAATTCATCGCGATACTACGCGGAACATCGCGAAGAAAGCCTGAGCGCCAAGACACTAAGTGTGTGGTTTGTTACTACTTAACTAGGCTGATCACGGAAATTAAAGACCCCAGAAGAACAGCGTGAATATTGACACGTATACATGTTTGTCTTTCACCGGTGGCCGCTTTCCAAGTTGTGGACGGCGAACCCTCGTAGGCCCATCTCGCGGTATGGGCATCGGCGGTAGACATGACCAGCTTCCCCGCAGTGATAGCAGAGCAGGCGGTGGTCGGGGGCACGCCAAATGTCCGTCTTTCTCGGGTAGCTGCGCTGGACGACGGACGGGCGTGCTGGCGGCGGCGGTGGTGGAAGTCGGAACTGCGGCGTTACGGGGCCCTGGCGCGAGCGCGGAGGGGGGCCTTGACGAAGGCCGACGTCGAGTTCAAGTGGGAGACGCCGCAAGTCGAAGCATTTGAAAAACTGAAGCGACGCCTGCAATCGCCGCCAATACTTGCGCATTTCGACGAAAATGCCGATACCGAAGTCCACACCGACGCAAGCAGCGTAGGACTCGGCGCCGTGCTTGTGCAGAGGACTGACGGACTAGAAAGGGTTGTAAGTTACGCTAGCCGGTCGCTATCGAAGGCGGAAGCAAATTATTCCAGAACAGAAAAGGAGTGCCTCGCCATCATCTGAGCTACATCAAAGTTTCGCCCCTACCTTTATGGCAGGCCCTTTAAAGTTGTGAGCGACCACCACGCCTTGTGTTGGCTAGCTAACTTGAAGGATCCTTCAGGTCGCCTCGCACGATGGAGTCTGAGACTTCAAGCATTCGACATCACCGTCGTTTACAAGTCCGGACGAAAGCACTCTGACGCCGACTGCTTGTCTCGCGCCCCCGTCGAACCGCCGCCACAGGACGACCAGGATGAAGACACTTTCTTGGGACCCATCAGTGCCGACGAATTCGCCGAACAACAGCGAGCCGACCCGGAACTAAGGAGCCTTGTAGACTACCTGGAAGGCAAGACCGTCATTGTTCCCAAGGTGTTCAGGCGAGGATTGGCGTCGTTTTTCTTGCAAAATGACATTCTCCTAAAGAAGAACTTCTCGCCTCTCCGAGCCAACAACCTCCTCGTGGTACCCTCAGCATTGCGCCCAGAGGTTCTGCAAGCTCTCCATGACGACCCAACGGCTGGACACCTCGGTTTTTTCCGCACGCTCGCAAGGATACAAGAAAAATACTACTGGCCTCGCCTCTCTGCCGACGTCGCCCATTACGTAAGGACATGCCGAGACTGTCAGCGACGCAAAACACCGCCGACAAGGCCAGCCGGACTTCTGCAGCCGATCGAGCCACCTCGCCGAGCGTTCCAGCAGATCGGGATGGACTTACTGGGGCCTTTTCCGACGTCGACGTCCGGGAATAAATGGATCGTCGTAGCTACGGACTACCTCACCCGCTACGCCGAAACAAAAGCCTTGCCCAAAGGCAGTGCTGCCGAGGTAGCCCGATTCTTCGTTGAGAACATCCTCCTGCGTCACGGTGCCCCAGAAGTCCTCATCACCGACAGAGGCACAGCCTTCACGGCTGAACTAACACAAGCCATCCTGCGCTACAGCCACACAAGCCATCGCCGGACCACCGCCTACCACCCGCAGACGAATGGCCTCACCGAGCGCCTAAATAAGACCATCGCCGACATGCTGGCAATGTACGTCGACGTCGAACACAAGACGTGGGATGCCATCCTTCCGTACGTGACCTTCGCATACAACACGGCCATGCAAGAAACGACGCACATGGCACCGTTCAACCTGGTCTACGGAAGGAAACCGGCAACGACGCTTGACGCCATGCTACCGGATGTCTCCGACGAAGAAAATCTCGACGTTGCCACCTATTTGCAGCGTGCCGAAGGAAGTCGACAGCTCGCCCGCCTGCGCATCAAGAACCAGCAGAGAACCGACAGCCGACACTACAATGTTCGACGACGCTACGTCGAGTACCAGCCCGGAGACCGTGTTTGGGTCTGGACTCCGATACGCCGACGAGGACTTAGCGAGAAACTCTTACGTCGCTATTTCGGACCATATGAGATCATCCGACGTATTGGCGCACTGGGCTATGAGGTCGTGCCAGACGGTATTTCGCAATCACAGCGGCGCCGCGCACGACCTGAAGTCATCCACGTGGTGCGTCTTAAGCCTTTCTACGCCCGCTGACGAACTTAGGTCCTTTGTTGCTTTGTTATTGTTGTCCCTTTCTGTACGCGTGGTTTTGTTTTCGCTTTCGTGTTTGTAGCATCGGGACGATGCTTTTTAAGGGGAGCGTATTGACACGTATACATGTTTGTCTTTCACCGGTTTGTTTCGCCGCTGATCAGATTTCGACGACCGCCGACTGTGTTCGCCGCTTTCGTTGTGCTTCGAGTGTAGCTTGCTTTTGTGGGCACAGGTACGCCCAATAAAGAATCAGGCTCGTCATACACAGTTTTACGACTGTTTACTTCAGCGTCACTGCTATGTGACAATATAATGCTCAACACTGTCGGGTTTTTGATACAGCTTCGCTGGGCGTTCACGTTGGCAGGACGAGATGGCGGCCAATTTATTTATTTATTATTTATTTATTATTTTTTGATGGCCACACTCAAGCTTTTTTTTTTCCTTTATTGTTACTACCTTGACGATACGACAACGACGTCACGAGTTCTTGTTTTGTTTTGTTTTTTCTAGCGCTATCAATCATCTACTATTACTCTACTATAATTCGATCAGATGTGTTAACTTGACCAATTATGTATTTATTTTGTAGATATAAGACGCCACGGAACGAAAAAATTTTGCTGGGGTATTCGCCAAAAAATTTTCAGTATGTACACTGTCAACGCAAACAGAATTTGCATAGATACATATATTTCGTGACGGTACGAAGCGCTGTTGTGGGTTAAAAAAATTATTTGTTGGCCCTTTCACAACGTGAAAGTGGATGATAAGTGAAATTCATCGCCATCACAACAAATGGAGGGTATACATACCCATTCACAGTGCTGAACGCTGCCTCCCCCCCCCCCCCCCCCCCCCGTTTTCTCCTCATTAAAGATTCTGTAGACGTACCACAAACTCTAAGTTCACCTAGGTCTTCTCCACTAGTAGTGTAATGTTCCTTCAACACTTCAAAGGCATTTTGTCGCTGTTCATCGGAGCGGATCACACTGATGAGGGACAAGTTGTTGTCGAATCACAAACGCTTGCGTTTGTAGTCTCGAGTTTGCTCGGCGGCGTGGTTACCAGCATCCGCCCGCCATTGCCGCGTGAGATTCTTTGAAATTAAATTGCTTCAAAATTAAATATTTCCGTCACGTAAGACAATGAAAGGCTCATACCCCCTTAAGCAATGGCTCATACCCACGTAAACACGGCCTCCCCATTACGACGACAGAAAAGAGAGAGATAAAACTTTATTGTGTCCATGATTGGGTCCGGGCACGGCGGGGGTTGGGAGACTAAAGCCCAGTCCTCCCCTTCCACATACGGCGGCCAGTCCTTGCTTTCTGGCGGCGTCTTCGGCCATCCGGACGGCCCAGAGGTGCTCTAATGGTTCAAGAGAAGTGAAATTCTACGCTGGAATGATGAGTGGCAACGGAGCCAGCTGTGAGACAAGACGACGACGAACGCGGGAGCAGTGGCACGAGCGCGTTCGCGCGGTTGCGCCGAGGGGCGCCAACGAGCCAGCTGTGGAAGAAGACGATGACGCTCGAGCCATTGCTGATGATGATAGTTTCTGAGAACAGACACGGATGTTCAGGCTATACATAAACAAGCGTCGCTTGTGAAAACTTTTAGGTGAAATATGACATAGGACTGCCCACGTGGTGGTAGCAGTCAAGGAAGACGGATCCCCGGTGTAGTGCTGTACGCTTAGTGGGGTCGCAACCATAGAGGCTGAAGAGATGGCCATAGCCCTCGCGGCTAGCCACCCGGGGGTAAGATTGTCATCAGCGATTCCTAAAATGCGATCAAAAATTACGAATCAGGACGGGTTATGGCAGCCGCCACCCAAATTTAAATCGAGCGAGGGGGGGGGGGGCACGGAGTGACTACGGCTCGAGTGGGCGCCCGCGCACTAAGGTCTCAGGGGAAACAAAGAAGCCCACAAGGTCGCCCGAGGTCTCACATTCCGGTCGGCCCCTGGAGCACTTCAACTCGCTGAGAACGTCGACAAAAATGAGGAGCTGAGAACCTACGAGGAAATCACTACGCATTACAGACTGGGCAGACAGGCTTTTCCGGCGGCGGCGGACCGCACGCTCAGTAAGAAAGAAGAAGTAGCATGGCGGAAGCTGCAGACAGGAGTCTTCCCGCGCTGTACAGCAAATTCCATCCAGAAGTCTTCAAACCACAGTGCAGATTCTGCAATGAAGTGGCGAATATCGTACAAATGGTGTGGACGTCCGAAGCAATATATGATAGCTCAAACACGATAGAATCCTGGGAGGCTTTACTACGCAATCCGGACAGCAAGACTCAACGCGAAATCATCAGCCTAGCTCTAGCTGCCGCTGATTCCTTCGGGATCCCGGCCGACGGATAGAGGCGCTGCGGAGGAAAACCGCTGTGGAGGAAAATTTACGTCTGAGACGTTAATTGGCTGGTGGAAATAAATTTTATTTCTCTCTGTCTTTTTAGGTGCGAGGCACCCTATGCGCTCGGGCTGTAGGCGTCTCCTGTCGTCGTCGTAGTCAAGGTACAAGCAGCTCGTGCTCGCGCTCGGCACACACTCGCAAGTCTAGTAGCCCTAGACTTGCGACAAGTTGCTAGTGACGTGATTTGTTGCAGCTCAGGCACGTCATGGATGTCTGCGGACTGAATCACCAATCCTGGCCGTCGTATGAACGATCACAAGCGAGAGGGGAAGTCGCGCCACGGCCGCTATCGTTTCAAGCCCTTTAACCAAGTCATAGTCGAAAAATTGGCTGTGGCTTAACTCAGTTATACTTGGGAGTGCGTAGTGAGAGGTACGGTTGATCTTATTGTTTAGCTTGGTTCTCTCTACGGTTACATCTTTATCGTTTAGCTTCGTGCGTCTGAGTGTTTAGGTTTCGTTGTTACCTCTCATTAAGTTATGGTTACATTAAAGACTACACATTTTAAAAGTGTAAAACATTTATTTTGAAAGTCTTCGTCGTGTTGCTTCTCAATTGCCACAAAGGCGGGAGGATAAAGGGTTTTCGTCCAGTGACTTGAACACGTTTCGGGTGCTATCTTCATCTGAATCCACTCGCCTGGCCGCTTCGTACTTACGACACTTCTCGAGGCGTGCGGCTCGTTCTTCCTCCGTCTCCTCGGCTCGCTGCCTCCTCTTGGTTTCGTTCCGACGACGAAGCCTGGTTTCTTTCAGTCTCTCCGACTCACTTGCCATATCTACCGACGAATCCCACCGAGCCGCCTCTTCTATATATACGATGCAACGCCGGCTCCTCCTCTGTTGTTGCAACGCGGTTTCACCAGCTCCTCCTCTGACGTCATGCCAGATGGCGCGGTAAGCAGCGCTGCCAGCTGTGGCGGTTGCTAGGCAACGGCTCAGCTCACGGTGCGGCCACCGGCCAAGGCGAAACGGCGAGAATATGGCCAATGTAGCTCTCGCTACAATATCTGATAGGCCCGGGTTCCACACATCAGTGCTAAGAAACTACAGCGGCCCAATCCAAGAACATTCATACGCTTGAATAGTTCATAGAGGGAGTTCGAGCAAACGCGAATGCTGGACATATAATTAGTCAAGGGGACTCGTCAATGGCAAACAGTACTAACGAACGAAAATATTTGAGAATAAGCGGCTAGAACTGTTGGGCGCCGGCATCGTCGATAAAGATTGTGTTTTCAAGCGAAGCTTTTATTGCCTCACAAGTGTCGGCGGCGGCGGTGGTGGGGGTGTTACGCTAAAACCCTATCGAAAACCTGTCGAAAATGCGCTCTAGTTCACTTGGTATATACCAGAATTGGCATGGAAGGCTACAAATGTATGCCTAACATGACTGATAGATCATGACATCAATGACATCGCAGGATCGTCAGTTACGTCATGACTAACGGCAATAAAACCACGTGTGGCGCATACCCGCATTGAATATGCAGGTCTGCGTAGGACCATACCCGCATATCCAATGTATATGCGGTGTGGGCAAAGTAGAGCAGGTGTGGGCAAAGCTGCGCCGGCGCCGGATCACATGACGCGCACGACCAATCAGGGTCGTTTGGTGTGTCACGGGGAGGGAAAGGGAAGGAAAGGGGGTTGGCGCGCGCTCCGCCCGCCTTCCCTCGCCTCAGATCAGTTTCGGCGTATGGATTGGAAAGCCGCGCGTGGTGCGTTCCGCCGAGGAGCAGACTACCTTTGAGCAACGCCGCCGCGAACTCGCTCGGGAAAGGGCTCGCAGTCGTCGTGCCGATGCTAGCGTGAGGGATTCCGAAGCCCAGGCGAAACGTCAGCGAAGAGCTGCGGACCCCGAGTTGCGGGATCGCGATGTTGAGGCGAAACGTCAGCGAAGAGCTGCGGACACTGAGTTTAGGGTAAACAAAGCGGAACGCCAGAGACAGTGTCGTCTTGCCACAAGCTTCGCTTACCTCCCATTTTCTCGACAGGGGAAGGGCTCTTAATTTTTTTCGTATTGGTATATTAATTCGCGGAAAATCACTACCGTCAGATTCTCCGACTTTCACTGTGCACATTTTCGCTTTCAGCAATGCACTGATCACATATGGAACAATAAATACGCAGCTTCGTGCTTGCTCGTAATTAGTGCAACAACAACTACCACTCCAACAACAGCACTAAACGTTGTTTTGTATACTCAACTGTAATTGACGTTTACGTAATACTAAGGATTGCAAGCGTCTCATCGCGGTGACTGGTGCGCGGGAAATTCTTAGGGATGTTCTATTCCGCTAATGGAGGCATGCCTCCGTGACGTATTGTTCACCGTATCGAGATTCTTTGTCGGAGTTCTCCAGGATCCCCGCCGTCGGACAATTCTATTTGTGTTTATTGATTTAAATAAGCCCTTCCCCTTTCCCCTGTTCTAACCGCCCGCCGAGGAGGTTAGATGTTACGAGCCACCTCCTTGTCAGACTCTGGCAGGTTACCGTCGGTTTTACGGCGCAGCGCCAGCACATCATGTATGTACGACAGGCACGCCTCCGTGGACGTTAGGGCTCGAGTTGACAGCTGTTGCTTCGCAACGACTTTTCGACTGGAGGCCTTACCGAACAGGTCACGGAGCTTCTGCTTAAATGTATCCCAGCTCCGAAGTTCGGCCTCATGATTGTCATACCACAACTTCGCTGTTCGACTGCGATAAAAGACCACATTGGCCAGCATAACTGTCAGGTCCAAGTGACTGTGATCGCTCAACCGTTCGTATTGCGTCAGCCACTCCTCAACGACGGTGTCATCGGTCCCGTTGAACGTTCCAGGGTCTCGAGGGTGGGCTAACACAATCGTGGTCCGCGGCGCAGAAGTAGATTCCGGTTGTTGTGCCACGGTGGTCGCAACGCAGTGCCGACCGCTTCGGAGCTCCGGCGTCTGGCGAGAATACCCCGCACGTCCCAGCAATGTGTGACGGGGCGTCAAATAGATAAAATCGAAAGACATTTGTAAACAGAGACTATTTACAGAGATGGCCAAAATGACTGAACACGCGCAACGTTCCTCTTATCATCGTCTGCTCCGTTAATTCAAAGAGGTGGCTCGTAACAAAATATACAAAAAATCACCAGCCCTTCCCCTGTCGAAAAATTGGGGTAAGCGAAACTTGTCGTGTGTGTATCTGACCTCCACGGTGATTTTTTTTTTCTTTCTCTCTCTCTCTCTCTTTTTACAACTCCCCTTTTCTCTCTATCTTTCTTTCTCACTCTCTTTCTCTTTCTTTTTATTTATTTATCTCTCTCTTTCTTTCTATTTCTCTCTTCCTCTCTCTCGCTCTTTCTCTCTTTCTTTTTTGTCCCGGGTATCTGCCATTGAGCTTGCACCCTTTCTGCACTACCACCAGGATCGGTCCACTTTTCAGCGTGACACCCCCACCACCGCCGACACTTGTGAGCCTATAAAGCTTCGTTTAATATATATCCTGGACATCACAGCGACCCAGTTGCTCGAGTGGCCACAAATATTATACAGCACTGTCTTCGTCTTCGCACCAAGATAACGCCAAGATGCACCGCGAGATGCACACTACGAGGTATATATCTCGTATTGTGTATCTAAACGCGCGCGTCCCTTGCACTGGGGGCACCTTAAAGATGCCCTTGGACGGACGGACGGACGGACGGACGGACGGACGGACAGATGGACGGATGGATGGATGGATGGATGGATGGATGGATGGATGGATGGATGGATGGATGGATGGATGGATGGATGGATGGATTGATGGATGGATGGATGGATGGATGGATGGATGGATGGATGGATGGATGGATGGATGGATGGATGGATGGATGGATGGATGGATAACTTTATTCGGGTCCTTTAGGGCGCGCGCTAACGCGCAGCGGGCCGCTCCCACGTCGGGACAGAGAGGCTGAGCCTCTCCGCCGCGTCGCGGGCCTATTGGACAGCCCATAACTGTTCTTCGAGGTCGGGGCTGCGTAGAACCGCATCCCAACGTGATGAAGTGTTGCTTTCATCGCCGCGTAACACGGGACACGGGCAGAGCATGTTAGGTAAGCTCGCTAAGTCATTGCATAGTGCATATTCATTATTCAACGTCCGTTTTGGTGCGTAAAACCCCAGAATTCAAAGCAATTGAAAGCAACCGTTGCGCGAGTGCCACTTTTCTCGTTTCTTGAGCTTTTTTTTTCCGAGCACTGTAAACGGTACAGTAGTAATAAATGCGGTTTGTATACGACGCAGCACGCACTGTGGGAACAAAGCGCGGAAAATACGTCCCTGAAGAACTCTCAGAGATACCCAAGCCGCGTAGGTGGCCCCGTTCTTGCGACTGTCTTATCAAATGGCTCTACTCAAATAAATAAATAAAATGAAGATTCGTGGAAAATTCAACTTTAAGTTCACTATTGTGTTTTATCCTTCTTACTTGTCAGAGCAAGCATACGGCGGTAAGCAGTTGGATAGCAACATCCACGCCATCAGTAGATCTGTGAAGGCTGAAGGATATCATCTGAGGACGACACTACTCGATAACACTTCCGCTATCCATTCGACGTTATCTAGGTTGCAGGAAAAAGGGGTTGGGATGGAGAGATCGACGGCACAGCAATAAAAGAAAAAACTGAGAACGATCACATGTTGTGATGGAACTGCACGGCCTTCCCGTAAAAGTGATTGATGCCGAGACGCCACAGCCGTAATGGAGTAGCGGACTCCTCTTCCGCTGCTTGACAGAGCAGATGAGTTTCAGTTACCTTCCAATTTAATTTTTATTTTAATTCTTTTGTCCGCAGATGTATGTTATTGCCGACCATTCCGCATTTTCACGTTTTCAGATTTTTCATGTCCTAACTGGATTCCCTCCACATGCAATGGTGTGCACGTATGGATATTGTGCAGCGCCTAGAAGGCATCCATAGTGACTACAGCAGTTGGTGCTGAGGAAAAAAAATTCGAAAATCACGTGCCCATTCCGCTGCTGTGAAGCTGCATTACAAGCGAAGCAGTTTAGCAGATGACATAGAGGTGACACATAATTTAGATCAAAGGTATGAGCAAATTTTACGTCTCTTTAGCGGTGACGGTGGTCATCCATAATCTGATCTATATTTCTTATCTATATTAGCGACCTGTCATCCGAAATAACGTCATCCATTCACTTGTTCGCAGACGATTGTGTGATCTATCGTCAAATCTGCTCACCTTCCGATTACGTCGTTCTTCAACGAGATCTTGACCGTTTTACTACCTGGTGCTCTTCTTGGCAAATGACTCTAAACACTGATAAATGCAAACTAATAACACCCGCAAAAAGATTTTCCGTTTTTGATTAGTCACTGGATAAGAAACCCCAGTACACGCACTCATACAAGTTCCTCGTCATCCTCCTCACACCTATAACCGGTCATGGTCTGCGCACATTGAAAAAAATAACTGCTAAAGCCTCACCTACGCTCGGTTATCTTAAACGTAACCTGCGCGATGCTCCTGCCCTCACCGGACAAATTGCTTATCAGACATTCGTAAGGACACAACTGGAATTCGCAGCCCCTATCTGGTCACCTCATCATGATCACCTAATCGCGACTCTCGAGTCAGTCCAAAACAGCGCCGCCGGCTTCATTGTCAGAGATTATCACCACGACTCTAGGGGGACTAGCATTACTTAAGTCATCTTTATCCCTCTCATCTTTTGAATCACGAAGAACCATGGCATTGCTTTGTCTGTTTCACAAAATAGTCGATAGCACGCGCCCGACCTGCCTGCCGCTCACTCGTACATCTCGGCGTCTGCATAATCATCTGTTTTCAGCGTATCTTTAGCCGAACCCACGCTTTCAATTCATCCGCGTTACCACGTGCCATTCAGAATTGGAATAACCTACCAAACGGACATAGTTGACATTCTTGACCTTGTATCCTTCCAAGCACGCTTATGCATATTATTTCCCTATGTTATCACAACTAACCTTACTGCGCACCCAAGTATTTACCTTTAGCGAAGTTGTATAGTTTCTGTTTGTTTGTTTTGTATTGCGTTAACATTAGCAGAGAATTCTTCGTTCATCTTCACCAGCTACCATTTGTATAATTTCTTGGTACTCCTTTTTTTGTTACTTCACACAGTCGTTTTGTTTCAGTTATCGCGTTATTTATATTGTTAGATATTCGTTCTTTCATGTTTACCCACTAACAATGTATAATTTATTTGTACTCCTTCCTTTTTCCCAATTCTCAGTATCCTCCCCTCACGCAATACTCCTTTGGAGCCTGTGAGGTAGCTGAAAAAAATTAATTAAAGGCACACGAATACACCCAATATTGCCGCGGGGCTGGCCCCCTGAGGCATTTTGCGTGTATTCGCGGGCGTCTTTCGCGCTCGGAAAAACTATTTTATTTAACACGTATTGAGCAACAGAAAACTGTATCGGAAGTTTTTCACGTTTCTCTACAATTCTTTCATTGACACTTTATTCTAATTATAATATTTCATAAGTTGATTAATTAAGACTAATTATGTAATTAGGCAAAATGCAAAAACTTAGCTGAGTATCTCCAAGCGGCGACAAGCTTGGTTCTATCCCAGGTATACGTGGCACTTGCATATTTTTAAATCTTGGTGCACGATAGTTGGGACACCCTGTATACGTAGTACATATACTGACACGTGCACTTATTTATCCTTTTCTCGGGAACCGCATTTCACCCGCTAACAACTTAAGGTTATCGCTCAGCGCAGGACGCGCCTGCATGATTGGAACTTACTCGAATGTTATCATTGATTCTATCTGCTGCGTATGTCCTCGCCGAACCTTGTGTAATCAGATTGTAAGCGCGACACGAATTGTGTAGCAGTTTCTGGAAGGCACGGGCACCCGCGATTTCGCTGCAACTTTGGACGAGTCGTGTATAAAAGCCACGGTGATAAAAGCCGCCGCGCTTGACACGAAGATCAGATTTTCAACGATCGCCGACTGTGTTCGCCGCTATCGTTGTGCTTTGAGTGCCACTTGTGTTGTGGGCACAAGTTCGCCCAATAAAAGCGATTTTCGTCATTAACAGTTTTGCTGCTGTGTTCTTAACGGTCACTACAATGTGACAATATATATAAGAGGAGCGATGGTGACGAATTGTGTGGCATGTCTACTATAATCCACGTGTGAATAGTTCTGTGCACAAGAAGGCACCGGAAGTATTTTAGGTGGGCTCATAAGCTCAGATATTGAGAATGCTTGTTTCCTGCCCTGTGAATTCAGTTGATCGATAACGTGTTGCCGGGCTTTTCAGTGTTTCGTCAGGAAGCATATTTTTTTAATTTTATCAGTTACTTCTGTTTTAGTACGCTCACTGTCCCATCACTGGCCTGCAGAAACCAGAATTAACGATGTGGTGTCAATTTATACAGTATTTACTGGCCGAGTCCATTTCACATTCATGGTTTCCAGTGCGCTTTCATGGTGACTTAGTCCTGAACTTTCGACACCAACTGCGGTACTTATCTACATCAACTTTCTGTGCTCAATCGTATATTCCAATAGTCATCATGTATACGTACTAAGATATTGTAAATCCTCTATCTTAGGCTTCGTGGGCTCTTCGCGCAGGTTGCTACATATGTACCGTTGAACATTTGTCGTTGTTTTCTTTCATTCGGGTCACAAAAATATAGCAGCGTTGGATTTTATGCATCATTTAGGTAACCCGATACCTTTGCACGTTATATTTTCTTTTATTATCAAATTACGATAAAGGTCTGTCAGTGATTTCACGCAAATTTCAACTACTGTCGCGATGCTTGAGGCGGCAAGGCCATGAACGATTCGACGCTTGTCATTGCTCCCCGCAACCTCTATAGGCCACGCCGATGCTTTACTCAACGATGACAACATTGTATGGCGTGACAACGAGTCAGTGAGGAGTAATATGTATGGCACCCATGACACATTTGCTGCTCTCGCGTAGGCATTTCTGGTTAAGCCGGCGACAGAAACAAGTACGGCGTATCAGACTTCATTTAAGCGGAAACATTAACTCAGTGGATTGCCTAAATACCGGGAAAGGAGCAATCAATTCATCGCAATAGTGTCCCCGTTGGCGCTAAAGCCACGTTTGCACCGTCATTGTGGCCATTGTCATGCTGTTACGGAACTTACTCGCAAGCACGGCCCACGCGTAGGGATTTTGGATGGTCACCAGAAATGGCACTGTGAGTTTGGCTGCAAAAGTGACAAAGACAAGTGGATGCTCCTTCACGCTGCGCTGAATCGGCTCTGGCTTCCGTGACTGGCGTGAGCGCTGTGCGTACGCAGATTAATTAGCATTCGTGCTGAGCTGCTGCGTACAAAGCACGCCGTGCATGCTCTAATCCCCACTGAACGTACAGTAAACGTCACATCAAATCGATATATTCCGTTCTGTGGGCGCTGATCAACGCCGATAGTTCTGCTCGGTGTCATCAGACATGATGCCGAATCATTTGAATCCTGTGCACCACCGATATGCGGCGCCTTCAACGTCTTCGACGTAAAGCCCCTCTATCTATAAATGTAGCGTCATTCTTAGATCTTGCCGCCACCGCGCTACCCCCGGCGTTTTCTCCTGGCTGCCTCCTGTCGCCCCAGCCCCATCCGCTCCCCCATTGGCCAATCCGTGTCTAGTGGAAGCACGCGTTGCGCTTGTGTATATTTTTTTTTTTCTTTCCAGTGCGCTACCTAAAGGACCCTAATAAAGTTCTTCATCCATCCATCCATCCATCCATCCACTCAGTGCGCTCCGACCGCCATTGTCGGACCTGGGCGACGATAGTGCTGTACGCACAAACGGATCAAACGCGTTAGGGACAAGAACTTTGTTGTGATGGCGTGCTGCTGCGCCTTCAGTTGCCGCAACCGACAAGGTGAGGGCAAAAGGCTTTTTTTGTTTGCCATCCGGCGAGCGCAAACGCTTGCTGCACACTTGGTATTTGCGCCGTCTCACATTGTCGCGTTGCTGCTTCTAAAACGGCATTAGTAAGGTGAGTTACTTACTGACGAAGTAAAATCGCACCTCAAAAACTGCTCCGCAGGGTGCGATCGAAGTTTGCTGCGGATTTCCTCTGGTAGCGCGTTATAGCTGTCGTCGGCCACGGCAGGTCCGACGTAGGTGGCGTCACTGTTGAGATCACGCTAGGGAGCCTACATGCAAGCTCTGTTTAAAACAGCGCTTGCATGTAGGTTCCCTAGATCGCGCCTCGATCACGCTGACCGCGTCGAGCGCGACCATGGATCGGAGGAGGAGAGAAGTGGTTGGCGCTACTTTTAGGGGCGAAGCTCCTTATAGCGGCACCCGTGCGTCCCCGTCGTCGTAGTAGTAGTGTGTAACCAGTCTGAGAAAAAAAATTCCGAAGTTGTGTCCGTAGCGCGGAATCGAACCAGGGACCCCTCGCTTCCGAGCACGCGGCGTTTGCCCACTACGCCACGAAGCTTTTTTTCTTTCTTTATTGCCGGAACTTTCACTTTGTGGACACCAATTTCAACAGTTCTTGCCAAAAAACAAAATACATAATCATACATATACACATACTTTCACAGTTGCATGCATCCATGTTGTGCGGTCAGCCACATTTTGGCTGCCATGTCATGTCAGGTTTAAAATTCTTTTAAAGTTGCGAGGGGCTCAATCCTCGTCAGCCAATCCGGGGGGAATTCCTGATCTTTAATTACATCGATGAACTTGGAAACATCCTCCCGGAAAAGTTGTCGCGCAGGCCTTCGGTCAGGCTCACAATAAAAACCTGCCATTCGAGCCCGCCATAAACAGTGGAGGCCCATTAGCATAATGAGATCCAAAGGCAGTCCGTCCTCATTTTCTACAGTTAAAAATCTAATACCTAATGAATTTAAGGGCAATTCTTTCTGTAGTGTTCTTTGAAGAACGTCCCAAAAATAAACCCCTTCCCAACAATGCAAAAAAACGTGATCGATTGTTTCCAGTTGTTTACATATAAGGCAGTTTGCTCCCCAAGGTAAATAAAAACCCTTTTCTTGTAAAAAGTCCCGTACTGGCAAAGTCCCGGTATGTAATTTAAAGAAAAAGGATTTTGTACCTGGCTGCACCTGCATTTTTTTAACACGCTTTAAAACGTCATGTCCCTGTCCTCCACTGTTTATGGCTCTATACATGCGAACCGGTATGATCATGTCAAGTGTATCCCTGTATAACTTCTTCCATGACACCGAAAAAAGGTAATCATTAGAAAAACGTACGGATAGAAAACGGACACTGTCAACTACTTCCCTTAGGTACCCTCGAAGAGAACCAGACATACTTGAATTGCTTACCACATAAGCCGGCTCACTACGCCACGAAGCGGACATGGACACACGCACCGCGATGGCAATAAATACCCAACATTAACGAAAGGCCGCGTTTCTAGCGCGTTTCTAACGCGTTTGTGCTAGCGCGTTACGGCCCGTGTAAGAAGCTGGTGTAAGACGCTGTGGCCTCTCCGCCTTACCTTCAACGCATTTCGAACGCGCTGCCCAAAGCGGTGGCAAGTCAAGTTCAAGTCGAGGAGCGTTTATGAATACGGGGGGTATACTCTCTCAGCAGTCATGTGATGGCGTCGGCAAACGCGGTGCACGTTCCGGCATGTGTAAATGGCTGCGTAAGACGCTGTGGCCGCTCCCCCTTACTAGAGAGTACTGCACGTCCTAACGCGTTTGTGCTAGCGTCCCCTTAAGCGGGAGATCCGATGATTCCCTCCGCAGCTTCGCCCACTCATCATCATTCACCCCGTGGATATGCTGTGTTTTTTTTACATTGAGGGGTTTTATGTCGACGGAGCTCTCTATCGCGCCAGCTTACTGAGACACCTTCATCGCGATGCTAAATCTTGCTACTGCTTTCGATGGTTCGCCTTCGGGCGAGACTGTCGATCTTTTTGTGAGACGCCTGACACACAGCAAGATCTGACCTACCCAGCGCAGTGTCTGTAGTCGGTGGCAACCTAGAGTTCAGTAACTCTCTCCAGCTATATAGAAAAACACACCGCCTTCTTAAGAAGGCCGAGCCAGCCGGATTCCGCTCACGGCTTATAACGTTGTTCTGCTATGTAAATGCTAGGGTTATTGGAAAATAAAAGCTCGTTGTTTCAATCTAACATATTACCGTTGGCTGAGTAACGATATCAGGATCATTAATAAAATTTGACCAGACCTTCGGGTTTAATTCTAAAGCCAGTGACACAAAAACAGATCTGTACGGAGCAAACAGAAACCCTCAAAACCGCTTGACGTCATGGATATAAGCGAACCTGATTGGCTGGCGCATCTATATAACTTGCGATTGAGTTCGACTTCGTACATATCAGACAATTTTAGAATAGCGTTTGCAACCAAACATATAAACGCATTACGTACGTAAAGGAATAGCGTCGTCACTGCGCATGCTCGGAACGTTAGTGGGTTTCTGTGGTTTACGTGCAGCATGATAACGTTCGTTATTCGGCGAGTTTAACGTCCGTAATGTTTACGGACGCAACGAAATAGCATTGCCGAACATGGCGGTATACCATGGCTCCCGCTTCAGCGTGAATTCTCGTGATGGCTACGCGCTCAATCGCATTCATCGCCATTAACTACTGAAATCAGCTTTCGGTTACTATAAACTCACCTGAAACGTTGGTTATGAGCGCATAACACGTCCAATTTCTGGGATGGCTTGGCGATCCCGGCGCCCGTAGGCCTAACGAGACCCGTCCGCATAGCAACAACAGGATTGTTGCTAATGGATTCTCTTGGCGTGGATATAGTATGGCACAAGGAACTTGACGGCACCCTGTTTTAAAACGCCTTACTTTTGCGTTTCCAGACGGTAAACTAAAGGTCTTCAAAGTTCGCGCACCGTAACATGCCGCAACGGTGCTTCGTTTAAAGTACGTAAGGCGACAAACGCTATTGTAAAACTGATTATAACATTTTATTTCTTATACTGTCACTGACTACGTCTCTCCCCCATCTCCCCTTCGGTTCAAGGCGTTTCGGACATGAACCGTAACTCTTCTAGCGCCTCTACCTCTTCACATTCACTCTCTCTCTCTACGTGCACTGTTACCGGGTTAGCCTGTTCTTGGGCGTTTGTTTTGCAGCTTACAGTAACAACGTATTGTTTACATTCCTGTAGATGAAAACGAACCTCAACGCAACCCCCTGTGGTTGGTTGGAGCCAATCATTTCAGCATTGTCACGAAGATACCAATTTGTATAAGCTCCATAGTTTGTCTGATTACCTACGCAAAATGTTTTCTAGCCTTATTTGAGTCCTAATACTTCACAAGAACTACACATTCGGCGATATGCATCCCTACCCCGCGCGCAAGCTTGTTATCACGATGCCTCTTTGCAGGCACGATAAAAATTTAACCATCCATCGCTATCGAAAAAAAATTAAAGTTCAGTACCTGGTAGCGAAGCTTCCATAGAAGCCCATACGTTCAAAACATGGTTGCTTACCGGTGGTTCATGGGGCTTAGCGCCATCTGTGTGAGGAGGGAACACTTCCGGTGGAATAAAAAAATAATTTGACGTCATATCCGTCAAAAACAGAAGTGACATCATTTTGTTCTCATAGGCGCGAAATTTGTTTTTGGAGGCCTGCCATTAGAGCTGTATATTCAGATACCCCGCCATTCGACTTCATGGGCGTTCCGAGTTTTCAGCGCGAAAAGCGATGCCGGAAAAGATCAGCCGTACGGGTGTCGAAATCGCATCGCTGCACAGAACATACTTTCTTTGGAGGCCGACGAACACTTTGGGCGTAGAGTGCTCGTCCTTTCTTCGGACGCCAAGCCCATCGGCCAGCGCTGTTGCACGAAAACAACTAAAGTAAACAAGTATCTGACGGTCGCGACTCACTACTTTTGACTGCACAGGTTAAGAAACAATAAAACTACCCGCGTCACCTAATTCAGACAAACATCGACATGGAACAGAACACATATGAGGGGGGCGTATTGTAACAGGTGAACTTTACGAGTGCCCCTTTCCACGCACTCCAAGAGTTGCATGGCATTGCAAGTGATAGCGGCGTCAACGCCCGCCGCTATCGATGGGCGCTCTCACGGTGGGCCCTGAAAAAGGTATATATTGACAATTGAATTGAATTGAATTGAATTTTATTCCGCAACAAGAAAAGTTACGAGGAGGGCAGGTAAAAGCTGTAAGAACAGCTTGAGGTGCCCTGACCCCCCTAGCACACGGGAAAGCATAAAAGCGTGCGGCTAAGGAAGTACAACCTACTAAGGAAACACTTACAAAAGATATAAAAACGTCACTTGAAAAGGGGATTACGAAGCAGTCATAAAGAAAAAGGAACTCATCGTATCACATCATTATACAAACATTAAACGGAGTTGTTTTGGTGATGTACTAGATATGTCAATGTTATTTTCTTTTATTATGTGGTTTAGAAGTGTAGGCAATTGAAATTTTAACATTTGATTTCCATAATTAGTTCTACATTTCGCGACATACCACACTTCAGGATGGCGTACATTATAAGCATGAATGTTTTTCTCTAGCCTTGCTAGGCTTGTCATGCCATCATTATTTTTCAGCAAACCGAGTTTATATAAACGGCATAGCTTGTAATCATACATTGATGTAACCTGAATGATGTGGTACTTCTTAAACAAGTCTGCAGTGTGGTAGCGATATGGGACTTTACAGGCTAGGCGTAGAGCACTTTTTTGCAGGACGGTAAGTTTGCTAATGTTTCCAGCTGTTGTTGTTGACCATACAAGAAACGCGTAATTTAATAGAGACAAAAACAAAGAGTTATATATGAGTATGTTAACAGAGGTAGGAAAATAGTAGCAGTGGCGGCGCATAATGCCTGTTGTCCTAGATAGATTATTAATAATGTAGTTCACGTGATCATCCCATGTCATGTGTTGTGAAAAATACACGCCCAGTGATTTGAAGCTTTTTACCACTTCAATTTTAGAGTTGTTTAACAAAATGGTGGGTAACTGGACATATGTGTGGCGGGGGTGAAATAAAACTGCCTTCGTTTTATTAATGTTTAGTTTTAGGGAGTTCACTTGGGCCCATGCATTAATTTCAGACAGTGCGCTATTCACTCGACTACCCAAATCGGTACATGATTTGCCCGAAAAGAATAAACTCGTGTCATCAGCATAAATTATATAATGGGCTGTTTTATCAATGTGGACAATCTCATTAATATAAAGTATGAACAGAATCGGTCCCAGGATGCTTCCCTGAGGGACGCCTGTTTTAATGCATTTTATTGTAGAATGATTTCCTTGGATGGCAACAAATTGAGTACGGTATAGTAAATACAACTTGATTAGTTTGTGGGTGACACCTCTTATGCCATAGTGATCCATTTTTTGAAGCAGAATATCATAATTAATGAGGTCGAAGGCTTTCGAAAAGTCTAAAAAAAGCCCAAGCACCATATTTCTGCACTCGAAATTTTCTAGAATGAATTCCTTTTGGGCCAGTAGTGCGAGCTCTGTAGACTTCTTTCTGCGAAAGCCATACTGTGCAGAGCTTATCAAGTTGAAGCGGTCAGTGAAAGAGGTCAGGCGTTTCAAAATTATTTTCTCCAAGCCTTTGGAAAATACAGGCAGAACTGATATAGGACGGTAGTTGGACATATCATTTCTATTACCCTTTTTATATACAACTGTACCTTTTGCTATCTGCATATTTCGAGGGAAAATTCCTGTAGACAAACACATATTAAATATGTAGGTAAGGCATGGTGCTAGTATATCAATGACACATTTTACAGGTTTTATTTGAATATTGTCCGCGTCAGTGGCTTTGCTATTGCTGAGGGTTAGAAATGTGGCTACAAGCTCACCATCTGAAACTGGCTCTAAAAATATGGTTTGGTTAGTTCGGTCATTCATATATCTTAGGTCAGCGCTGCTGGTGGTAGCGTCACCAACTGATAGGAAGAAATCGTTAAATGCGTTAGCTAGCTCAGAGCCTTGAACTTCTATTCCGTCTTTTACAATTTTAGTAACTGCCTCAGATGCACTACCAATTAGAGTGTTTAATGCCTTCCAAACATTTTCTGTGCGTCCTTGCGTCGAGTTGAACAGGTTAGAATAATATTGCTTTTTTGCATTCCGAAGGTGTTTAGTAACAAAATTTCTGTATTTCTTGAAAGCTTTGAGGGCTTCAGGGGATTTACTCACTATAAATGCCTTAAACAAATGGTCCCGCTTTCTTACAAGCTTGAGGGATTCTTTATTTACCCAAGGTTTCCGACTTTTTTTGCAGGTTTTAAAAGTCTTGACGGGAAAACATGTGAAGTATAATTCAGAAAACTTCTTCATAAACAAATCGTATGCCAAGTTGGGGTTGCTCGTTGCGAATACTTCGTTCCAGTTTGTTCTGCCTAAGCGGTCTCTAAAAGCGGATAGTGTTTCTGGGGTAATTAGTCCTGTATGAAAATTCCGAATGCAGTGGTTTAGGTGTGTTAGTGAATTGACTGACAAACATAAATATAGGCAAGTGGTCGCTAATATTATGAACTAAAGTGCCAGCCTTAACAAAGGAGGGATCAAAATTGGTTATAAGCAGATCTAAAAGTGTTGTTGATCGTGGAGTGATTCGCGTGGGGGATGTTATAAAATTTTTACAAGAATGAGAGTTTAACAACGATTCGAGTTCTAATTTAGCACTGCTATCAGCTAACATGTTGGTGTTGAAGTCACCACCTAGAATTAGAGCGTATTTTCTTTCACTGACGAATTCTAACAGAGAGTTCATAAAGGAGAAAAACAAACGGACATAATTTGAGGGAGGGCGGTAACAAACACAAAAAACTGAAGTACAACATCTAATAGCAAGCGTTTCATAAAAAGGAGTAATACAGCAGTAATAATGATCTAGTAAAATACAGTTGTATCTTTTCTCGCCATGTATATATAAAATGAATTAGGAATTTTATTTTCGTTGAATGAATCTAACTGCGTCTCGCTTTAATTTAAAAACGGTTTTTTTCTTTCCCAGTGTTTATTCCCTCCAAACATAGTCGCGCTTCAATCGCTGCTCCCATAACCACCCTTTGCTGATGTCGGTGACAATTGGTTCTTAACCGCTTTTCGCCAGAAGCTTCGCGACCTATGTGGATCGACCTTGGTTCAGTCGCCCGGTACTGACCACTACCGGTAGGCCTTTACGCTACGCTTTGTTTCCTTACGTTAGGGCGCATATATAAATTTCAGTGCAGCGTATAGCACCAAACGGAAAGGTTAGCGTTGCGTGCTCCACACTGCGCATGTACTTTACGTAAACGGTGCTGGAGCTACGTACGTTGTTTTCGAGATTTAGCATTCCACGCACACACGCAAGCCTTACATAGTTGCCGGCAACATGGCGCCACTTCGAGCAGCCCGCTTCGGATCTATCGAGCAGTCGGCCTCCCGTTTTCGGCCCATCCGTTTCACAGTAGTAATGTTCCTATTTGCTTCAGATTTGTGTGATGATGCTTCGACAGCGGCGTACAGGTGAGAAATGGGCATTCTTCTTTAAGGCGGAAGCCTTAGATCTTTGTTTCAAGGTCGCGTTGTGAGGCACAGAAAGTCGCGTAATCCTAGAAAGGCAAGAAGGGAACTAAAACATGTCCAGCCATGTATAAGAGATGATTAATTATTAGCAAAGTTAATTAATGATTGATTAGTGATTGGATTAAGGTGTATTAGGGTGAGTTACCATAGACTAAGGTGGATTAAGAAGGAATAAAGTGCATTAGGGTGGATGAAGGTGGATTAGGGTGAATTAAGATAGATTAAGGTGGATTGAGGAGGATTAAAGTGAATTAGGATGAATTAGGATGAATTAATGTGCATTAGGATTGATTAAGGTCGAGTAAGGTGTATTAAAGAGGATTGGAGTGGGGTAGTCTTATAAGCGAATTTCTCCATTTTAATTATATGTATTTGGATCAGCGGACGCAGAGTTGACCCGATGCCGCCCCCCCCCCCCTCTCCACCTCTGAGAGAGCGCTGATGCGAATTTCAGTGGGAAAGAAGCAAGAGAAACTAAGCCTGCAATGAAAAGCTTGAGGACCGCAACTGCGGCTTTGCGTTGACACCAGCCGCCAACAACGACCTGTGTTTGTTGGTCAAAAGAAGAAGAAAAAAACACTGCTTAATACCTGCGTAAGGTTCACTAAGAGCTGTGGCGCGATCTCTCCCTTCACATGCTTTTCTCGGTGAATTTCTGCAATGAACACTTTGCAACATCCACCTTCCCCCAAGGTCGATGAATATTGCACCGTTTGTGTCGCGCTGTTATGGCTTCAACAAGAAGCGTTTTATAGGGTCTTTAATTTTTCGGCATTCTAGTCATTGTATGCGGACGCACTGTGCTTCCAGCGCTCATTAGACAAATGTGAACTTTATTGCGTTAGAACGCTTACTTTCTGCGCTTTCCAATGACGCCTAGTATTATTGCTTAGCCGGAAGCCTTACCTGACGGCAGTCAAAACAGTGGGAGCAAGAAACGGCGTTTTTGTTGTACTAGCCTCCGTTGTACTGCGCTTCCGGCTAAACTGTTCAACATAACACCATGAAATTGGCTGTGTCTTTGAATGAGATGTTATACAAGGTTTCTATGAAGAGAAATTGCGTGTAAAGCAATTAGAAATATATATATGCGTCAATAAAAATGGGCAAAACTACAAAAGTTTATGAATGAATATCTTTTTATTGCGATAGCAATTATATGGACAGTCCAAAGCAGATTTCTGCCGTCGGCGTCACCGTCGTCGTCGCCGTCGCCGTGAGGTTCCGTATGACGTCAACGGCGATGAAATCTTCGCCGTGCTCCGGAGGCTGTATGTGCGAGTGAAAGGGCGCGAGGGACGCGCGCTTTCACGGGGAGCGAACGCACGTCGGAGAGCAAACGCGCGTTCTGCGCCGTGCTCCCTGAAGGGCTGCAGAATTAAGCGTCTCTTTCCTCCTTTCCATATATGGAGAGCAAATGCAACTTTTCCCGTCGCGAGAAAGGCTGTGGGGGGACGGGAGGGAGGGGAGGTGACGTTTAGCTGCGGCACCAAATGCGTATTTATATAAAAACGCCGCGCGCGTTCGGTGCGAACGCGGGCAAAACGCCGACGGCGTCGACAACAGTTCTGCGCGTTGCTGGTGATGCTGCATGTCCAAGTTTATACAGCTGATAAAACTACTATCCTTACTCCGTATAGCTCTCTACTAATTTGCTATCGCAATTGGTGCTTCGCCTTTCGGGTGAAACTGCGACAAATTTTTAGCTCAATGGGCCATTTGATGCTTTCGCATCAAAATGGTTTCATTGATGGGGACCTGCCACATTTACGCTCATCCACAGCGCACTTATCTGCAACTCCTCAGAATTTATCTCTGCCTCCTTTCATTCGCACATACAGCGTCCGGAGCGCGGTGACGATTTCATCGCCGTTAACGTCATACGGAACCTCACGGCGACGGCGACGGCGACGCCGACGCCAGAAATCTGCTTTGGACTGTCCATATAATTACTATCGCAACAAAAGAGAAACGAAAACAGAAAACATTACTGTGCTTACGGAATTTGCGTGCTACTTCATAATTGCTTCCTGCGAATACTGCGAATGCTCAGTTCACTGATATAGGGGCCTTTAGTTCTCACATTCACAGATACGTTATCTACGAAGGTCGTCGTACGTCTTACCTGAGTTAACAAACCATGCGCGTAAATTGCAGTGCATGCATAGTGATTCCTTTCATTTATGTATTTCTATTTTTCATGATAAGTACGCATAATCTTGCATACTCGATGCCGTGATAGAGCAATCGCTTTATAGTCCGCATAAATGCATTCCTTAGACGCTTTATTTTTCTTTCTGTTGAAGTACCTGAAAGTATTCGCCGCCTAGGCGCACCGAACTCGGATGAATACAGAGAGCAACGTCAAGCAAAAGAAAGCTCCGATGAGGCGCCGGTGATTACAAGAATGTTGCGTTTGATTTGCAATGTGGACAAGGCAGGAAGTAAAGAAGGTGTGAAAGAAAAGGCGGTAAACAATAGCAAACATCAGAATTTGTACACAAGTCGATAACTAAGTAAAAAAATGAAAAAAAAAACATTGTCTGCACTGTACAACTTAATAAAGTGGAAGAGGCTGGACGGGGGGGGGGGGGGGGGGGCACCTAAGCATTACGGGGAAAAAATGTTAAGCGCAGAGGAATCTTCACTTCACACAGCAGTTCACTGTCAAGAAAGAAGGAACGAACCATGACCCCATGGAAGTGGGAATACGGCATCGAAAGTTTTCGACACTGAAATACAAGCACGCGCAAGCACGCTTAGATGATTGTGTGCACGGATGCCTTGCTGTCGGTGTGAGGGAACCAATCCAAAAAACAAAAAAAGAACAGTAGCCTCTTTGCTTTATTCTTGCCTTGTGTATACGTTCACGGAAGCCTGCGACTATGAGCGTGTGTACAAGAAGCAGCGGGGCAGGGAAGCTCGACGATTCTCAGCCAGCCACCGTGCTCTGGGCCTCCTCGTTTGCTCAGCGACAAACGGTTCCCAGCATGGCCCAGATGCTCAGCGCTTTCGATTGTCTTCCTTGTTTCACCCCTAACCTTCTCTTTCGTGATGTCTATACACTTGAGCCTTTCTACATTGCCGCCTGCTAAAACGTTTCTGGCTAACGGTTATTTCTTTTACCGCATTGTTCAGATGTTTTCTTTGTAGTTCCTTTTTTCTCTTGGTTTACTTTCGACTCAGTTTTGACACTTACGGTGACTGTTTTACTTTGCTTGTTCAACTCGTGACTAGTTTATCGTTTTCTTCTTCTTAGCGAACGTAGGACCGAAGCTTCTGAGGCGAAAACGAGGTCCCCGAAGGAACGAATTGAAGAAGGGCAGCTAAGGCGTGTTACTACTATGACTTTTCTTTAGCTGATGTTTTGCAGAAAGCGCTATAGGAAGTCTCGGGCATAGAGAGGAATGTGCCACTGTGGCGAGTAAGCTTGGAGGACAGTGTGTCTATCTTGCACTGCCGCGGTATATACACATCGCGAGAGACTAGAGCAGTACGGAAAACGGCGACCGCTTGCTTTGTGCGCCTTATTGCATTTTCTGTCCTTCGGGGCTTCGCGACTCTTCTCGAAGTAGTCGCGGTGCCCGTACAGGTTCTCGCATGATTCGATTAATTCCCGCTGGACAGACGAGATTGAGGATTGTTCTATTCAGGTTGCTCACTGTTTTTTTTTCTTCTTTCCTCTAGGCTATTGCTCAAACTGTCGTCATATAACCAAAGTGCAGCTCTCTGCCAGCCGTTTAGGTTGTTTTAGTGTTGCTACGCGATTATTCAAAACACGTCAGTAAGCCTGTTTCGTGCTATTACGAATACCACATTATCACATTCACTCAGGCCTCCGAAACAACAGCGACATAATTTTGAACAGCGGGTCTTTGTATTAAAAATGAAGTTTTCCTTGCGAACGTCGCCGGGTTCTCGTGACCGTGGGTGCTGCGCGGCTGTTCTCTAGCTGAATAGGCCAATCAATCACAGCGTAAGATACGCGCAACATCACCACCGCGGGGTTCCTTCAACCACCACCAGATGGCGCTCGCCCCCACGCATCCACGGCAGCAGGCCGGTGCGGACGTTATTAGACGACGTTACACCAGCACCACCACCCCAAGAAACGTACGTCACGCGCGCACACGCATGCGCGGAAGTGCAGCATACATCTTCATTCTTCAACGCCGTCCACTAAGCGCAAGTGCCTTCTTGAACTAAATTAAAGTTTAAAAGCAAATTGCGTCAGACAATGCGTAAAATACGACTTAAACACAAGCTGCAAACATGATAGCTTCGGATTCTTATCCGAATATTCGAGAAAACATAAATCTGTTAAGCATAAACTGAAAGGTAAAGCCCTTTCCGAACTGCTATTTGAGGTCTGTTTCAATGGCCGTGGCCACTAGGTGTCGGTACCGTTAGCACAGCATATATCTGCATTCTTGTGGGCCCATCTGCCTAGCGCTAGTGCGTTATTGAAGCAATTGAAATTCTCAACGCAAAATGCGTCAGAAAACTTGTAACGTGCGACTTGCGCACAACCTACAGACTTGATAGCATCGGAGTTTAATTCAAATACGAGGTCTGTTTTAAAAGTATCCGACCTTATTTTTATTTTTTTGCGAACACCAGATGGATATGAAACAAGCGCGCTTGCATCAGCTGACCTTGAACCTTCGTGCGAATGCGCGAATTTTTTCCCGCCTGCAGAAAGCGTCAGTCACTGGGACGTAGCGCTTGAGTGATGTAGTGCAGCAGTGCTCTCGTCGATTTCTTTTTTATTGCAAGGAAAATGACATAGTGACTGGAGCAGCGCTACTGCATTAAATTTTGCCAGAAGCGGGGCGACAGCCAAGTGGGAACCATTCGGAAGGTTCAGACGGCTTTTGGTGACGATGGTATGAGCTGCACACAGATTAAGGAGTGGTACAACCGGTTTAAAGACAGCCGCACATCGGCGAAGAGCGAGCCACGCTCCGGTCGGCCATCAACATGCCGAAATGGCCAGGTCATTGCCGAAGTGAACGCTGTGGTGATGCGGAACCATCGTGTGGCTATCCGAGAAATTGCGGAAGAGGCGAGCATCAGCACTTTTTCTGCGCATTCAATTATGACCGACGATTTGGCCATGAAGAGAATTGCGGCGAAATTCGTGCCGAATCTGCTCATGGTGGAGCAAAAGCAACTTCCTGTTGAAGTCTCACAGGACATGCTGGATTCCACAAACAGTGACCCCGACTTCATGACCACCATAATCACTGGTGACGAGTCTTGGGTGTACGGGTAGGACCCGGAAACCAAATCTCTGTCGTCACAGTGGAAGCATTACACGTTACCAAGACCAAAGAAGGCCCGCCAAGTGCGCAGCAACGTCAAAGTGATGCTGACTGTTTTCTTTGACTCCCGTGGTGTGGTACACCACGAGTACGCACCACAGGGTCAAACAATCACCAAAGAGTACTACTGGGATGTCCTCCGTCGCCTACGTGATGCTGTGCGGCACAGGGCAACGGAGTTGTGGTCAACAGGAAATTGGCGCATCCATCAAGATAATTCCCCTGCACATTCCTCGCACTTGATTCAGACTTTTTGGCAAAAAAACAGACTCCTGTAGTTCAACAGGCTCCTTACTCTCCTGATATGGGCCCCTGCAACTTCTGGCTGTTTCCCAAAATCAAGAGGCCATTGAAAGGAGCGCGATTTCAGACAAGAGAGGACATTATGGCTGCAACGATAGCTGAGCTAAACTTAATTCCGAAAGAGGGCTTCTCGGAATGCTTCCAACAATGGCAGCACCGCTGGGCGAAGTGTGTAGAGTCACAAGGAGACTACTTTGAGGGTGATTATGTTTCCAACGCTCCAGTTATGCCAGTTTTCTTTCTTCGGCCAAGGGTCGGATACTCTCCTAACAGACCTCGTATACTAGAAAACATAATTCTATTACGCAGAAACGCAAGCAGAAACCCCTTTTCCAGATGCCGTTTTTTGTGTGAGCACGCCTCAAAAAATCCCGACCAACCAAAAGCAAGGCACAGGACGGAAGCAGTGGCCGAACCCATTGATAGGCCTAACCTGCCGGGCCTCTCTGCCACGTTAGAAACGTGGCAGATAGGCCTGGCAGAGAGAAACGTGGCAAAAGCGTTACAAACTTTTCTCGAAGACAGCGGCATTGTTGGTGCTTATTAACGCTTATAATGTTCATTTTATTTCAACATCGTTGTATACGTGTATGTGTTTGTGGAATATGTTATGCTGACTATTCTGTTCTGACTACATGTGATAATGCATTTACACGATATATGCACCACCCGCTTCACTGTTTTGTTAGGTGACAGTATTATTTGTATTTTTGAGACTTCCTTCTGCGGTGCCATGCAGTTATTTAACTTCTTTATGGTATCTGCCACGTATTTTTTTTTGTCGTTGTAGTGTTACAGTGAAAACATACCCTTGACAAGTATTCTTTATGTTCAAGTGCTTGTATGAGAAGGTTGTTTGACATATAATCTTCAACTCTGCATGTAGTAGGTTAGGACCCATTCGAGAGCTAAGGAGTAGCCGGAGCCTTATTTGTGTGTCAACATCTTCTTATATCATATCTTTTAAAAAAAAGGTAACTTCTATCTTCACATTTCGATTCAATGTGTTTAAACAACTGTTGGCTTCCTTGATCGCACTCCTAATTCACAGGCAAAGCACGCTTTACAGTAGCATAGCTGTTTAGTGGCACCAGTCAATTTCAGGAACGGCAAAGTTGTGCCTGTCGGCGATATATTGTCATTTTGTGGTTGCTATCAGTCACACTGGAACAGCCGACGAACTAAGCGATGAAGACCATTAAAATATTTTAGTGAGAGGCATCAACGCAAAGTATTTACCTTCCTTAAATATCTGCACAATTTGTTTTACAACTTCACCATTTTATGAAAATTGATATTCAGGATAGTCACATTTCAGTAAAAACCATGGCCCAGGGGGGCATGTTACGGCAATAAAAGCCACCAGAAGAAAAGAGAGTGAAGTATAACGGGAAGAAACGCCTTTCTTGAGGGAAATTTGTTAAACATTGGTGTTCTAGCCTTAAAGGCGTCGAGAACAATGCCACTCCACAGCGAGCATGCTTTCACGAAATGCTCACGTTAGAACGATCCTACGAGGAAGTAAATCCACACGATCCCCGAGTATCCACTAAATGCCACATGTTAGTGCCGCAGGAGGAGACTCTACAGCGAAGCCCAAAGCCCCACTTTGGCGATAAAACGGTTCCGCCGACTTAAAGCTTTCGCGAATGCAAAATCGCTACCTTTTTCGCGCCTCTAGATAGAAGTGAGAATTTTTCAGACATAAAAACTATAATTGCGAAAACACCGAAAAAACAATAAGTGGTCTAGCTGTCAGGGAAGCAAGAAATGGGGCAAATAGCGAAGCAATAAATGCAGTGTCGCGTAGGTGGTTTTTGCCACCACGAGTCTGTCGAGGGTGGGCTTTGCAGGATTTTGGAGGATTTGCCGTGTTTTCGTCCTCATGGATCAAACGGCGAAGTGCGGCATCGCACTCCGACATGCCTCGCCAGGATTCCACAGAGATTGAAGCTTCCAATGGCGCCGTTACTGCAGCTGCCAGTTTCAGAGGCAACCTGGGATGAAGCGGTGTTGGTAAAATGCGCAGCTGGGGTATTCCTGGCGACCGAGATTGTTTCTTAGAAATGTCAGACAATTTCATTCTGGTAGCTGGTTCTCTGATTCTGAAAGAGCAGAAATTGCATAAAAGATTGTACTACACATTTGGTAAACGCTCAAGCTATGTACCAATTCAAATCTAACCCTGCCTTGCTGTTCTTTCCAATGGCCATGAAACTCCTTTGAAACTCGCATGAATCTCATATGAAACTCATATGAAACTCATACTCGCGAATATCCAGTCTCGCATATGACGCATGGGTGATTGAGACGCGGTCATCAAAGCAGTAGGTATATACGAAAGCAAGGAGCTGCGTCATTATGGTGAAGCATGGAGATCGCAATGCTACCCAGTCATACACGGCTGACGCAGCTATTTATCCAGCATAAAATTGGTGTGATGCAGCCTCACGCTTATCACATCTAGCTTCGCCAAGTCGCGGTTGTTAGCGGACGCTGCACACAAGCTTGTCGTATGTCCGGGCCGTTCTCGACCGCTTAGTCATCCTAGTTGCACATCATCAATGTACAAATGAGCACACGGGGGAATGAAGAAGGATCAAGGTGGGGAAAATATGTGATACGCTTCAGACAATAAAACCACGCTACTTTTAAAACTGCAGTGTAAAATACTCGCATATCTCGTATAATACAGCATTATGTTGATATACACGTGCGGTTCTAAATTCATTTACCTGTTATTGGTGTATAAAGCAAAACTGAACCACAGGAACGGTTTATCATGGCGGAATTCTCTCCATGTTTTTTTTCGTAAAGCTTCAAGTTCACCGGCCTTCGGCGTTACTGAAAAAGTGGGCTCGTCACGCATGATCAGCCTACTTACCGAGCTACCTAACAACGTCAACGCTGGGAAGTCATCTTGACATCCGTGACAGCTGTGGCTCGTTATTTATAACGAAATTTCTAGAATTTATGCTAAGTCACGGATTTGCAGGCACACAGGCGCAGTCACATCAGAAAGTACGCGAGAATTGTCGTTGGTGAAGTGGTTTTGTAACAGAGAATCGCTCTTTCCGGTTTTCTCTTACAGCGATGGCTGTTATGGGCTGAATACTCAGGTCGTTTTGATTCCAGTCGGTGTCGTCGTTGTAATATGATAATTGTTTGCGAGAAAATTGCAAAGAAAAAAATTATTCTCGTTGCGTCGCACGGTTTCCAACTTACGACCAACAGATTAGCAGTAGAGTATTCTACCTCTTAGCCACTCTTCCGATGTTACAGCAATGAAGAACATTGATTCTGGAGAGTGCCATCGCGCCAGCAGCTGTCATGATTGCCTAACGCCCGCTCAACATCTGTGTACCTATTTATCTGGCGGATATAGCTGGCGTCCGCCCGCTTTCTTCGTGTTCACGCAAGTCGCGTTCACAGCTGTGGAGACGATCCTAAATTAAATTTTCTTCTTGTGCCTGTAATGACAAGATTGTATCGCGCCTGCTTCGTCTTCATCAGTATTCCTCTTACACTGCGCTTCTTCTCGTGTCTTCTGCGGGGTGCTGACGTCATCTTTTCAAGGCTAACGTGAGACCTGTTAGTGGGGTAGGTACCCCAAGTGCGAACTTGAGAAAATCTAGTAATAAGAAGCTAAAGAGTCGCTTTAGTATAGACAGGTGGCTGCGTCTGGGTAGGTCAGATGAAGTAGAAAGACAATAGGAGGTGTAAATTCCACAAACGAATATGACTCATACTTCTTTTGTTTCTCGAAAGGAGTCTGCTTGCTCATCCCTGCAAACATTTACTCCCAGAAAGAGCGCAGAAAGCAGTCTAATGCTTACTGCGCTTGATATTTCTCAAGCTATCGCGTCACAGCATCACGTTAAGGGCGAAATTTTAATATTTTTTTCTTCACAAACCTCGGCAGCCGCATTCCTGCAGGGGGTGACCTCGAACAGTCTCTTGCCTCAAAATTCCTGCGCATGTGCAAAGAACTCCAAACCGTGCAAAAGTAATTCCCAAACCGTGCAAAAGTAATTCCCAAACCCTTATATCAAAGAGGAACTTTTGGATGCGGCGTTATGCGAAAGAAATTTATACAATTCCAACTGCGAGTGAAGTGAAAGGCGCTAAGGACAGAACAAAAATAAGGCGATGACCATATGCGCAGCAACAAAAAAAGAAAAAGGCCTTTCAGCTGGTGCAGAAAGGTGCTATGTTAAGGTTATGGTCAAGCACTCAGGTTGCTAATTACCCCCTCTTTAGCAGTCAATCACTAAAACCTTATGCAGTATAAGTATTGCACTGTGCAAACAAGTAAGTGATCGTCAGTTCAGAAAAAAATAAGTGATTAGAAGTGAAATTATGAGTGAGATTGTGAGGTTTAACGCTCAAAACTAGTCGTTTTAAACTGCTTATGGTATTTTGTAGCAGGGGCGTCAGTTAAATTACCAGTGGCGGTGGTAGATAAAATTTTATTTTACTACAGCACATGGTGAGGGAGCCGTTCATATAAAGCAGGTGGACTCATGGCAAATATACGGTGGCTACACGGTGACGATGGCTTAACCCGAAAAGTGCACTGGCGGCTGGATAGCCGAACGCAACAAACCCCATATTTGTGGCAGTAAACTTTGGCTTGTATTCGCGGGCTTCTTTCACGCGCGCAAAAACACTTTTATGTAGCACGTACTGAGCACACATGGTGACAGAGACTTAAAGTTATCAGCAGTGGCCAAGCAAGTAATGCTCTGCAGCCACCGTTCCTACAATGGGACTTGCCGTGAAGAACGGGAGTGTATTTTAATATCGAAACATTGCCAGCTGACAAACGTTTTGTTCGAGCACATATGAAGTTCGGCCGTTCTTAAAGGGCGCGTATATCGAGCGAACAAGCGTAGAAAATGAATACACGAAAGGTAGAAACGACGAAATTATAATCAGCGAGGCAGCAATAAGATATTAGGCTCGTTTAGAGACTTTGCAATTTCCTGATTTAAAATTCACCCTAGCACAATCTTGAACGGCTCGGTAGCGAAATCCTTTTATGTGACGGCGCCAGAAACAAATAGGAACATTCTACAGGGCCCTGCGAGAATGAGCGAAGCGAATAAAGATAAAAAAATAATAGGTGAAAATGCTAGGTGGGAGGTAATGCAACCTTAGTGTTGAAAATGGGGTCAGGCAGATAAGCACGATCAATATTACATTTACACACGTGTAAATATACGGCTTCATTAAAGCTGCACGAACAGCTCATGTTCGCCCCCATTCGTTACTTTGAATGCCCATGGTATGAAAAAAAAATATTACCATAATGTCATCCCGGTTGTCGCATGTAGACGCATGTATCACTTTGTTCCCGCTCGCGAAGGCACTTTGGTGCTCTGATGGAGAACCATGCATGTCAACTCCTCTGTACCCGTATTTGCACAACAAAAAGATTGCGGCCTATGCTTTATGAAGATATATGTTTCACGACACTGTTTTATGCGTCGGCATGAAATAACATTCTACGTAGCGACAATGCTATTCCAGTCGGAATGCCATTTATCATCAGGTCACAACAAACGTAAAGGTGCTTTGCTATTCTATCTCATAAAGAGTTGCTGCTGAATGAGCTTCCGGGAGCTCTACGTTGATATTTTTGTTGCTGACAGCAGGAATAATGAAATGCTCTCGGTAGAGTGGTGTCTTTCCAGCGTGACCCATTAAAATTTCTACAAGAATCTTTCGGGCATATTCTAATAAAAAATTCAGCTCTAAATACACGGCAATTGGTATATATGACTGTTTTCTCTGAGACAAACTGTTTAGGCATAGTTCTTGCAGGAGGTTTGGGTTTGTAATTGCCAGCTTCAAGATATACAGTCAAATATGTCGGTTTCACCTCAGCTTTCACAGTAATTTATTTAGCGTGCTTCTCTCCTGCATAAATCACCCCAGATTCCTACACATTGGAAGAGGTGTTCCCGTGGAATAAGCTTTAGAGATTTCTGCTCAGTATTTTAGCATTGAATTTTCTGCAAGCGTAGGAAGCGGTATGGTAGATAAGCAGAGTTTCTTTCTATCGTGACACGAGCTCCCATGTGCCGCTAAACACTTGTCAATAGTTTTTCTTTCTATTTCTGCACACTCAACGCATTTAGAACGGCTAGCCACAACGGAGTCCTGCTTAAACTCTCTACGCTTTCAATGTCTAAAGGTCTTATTGTCAAAGAAGTTCCAGAATTAGATACTTTTTTACTCGTTCATATCCGTTATTTTCTGGTTGCAAAGCCGAACAGCGCATGGCGTATTTTAGTGCCTGAAATTACTGCTTGTAAATGACAGCTTCTTGAGCCATCCCGTAATCCAAACACGGTACAATCCGGGAACACCTTGCGGCAACCACAGGAGAAAGCGCTGCAAACAGCATTACTGCGCTGTCCGTCGTAGTTATCAAATTAGATCACAATATCAATGCATCCTTTCATAGGGCTTTAAGAGTTCAATATCTGTGCCGCTTCATTTATCCGCACATTTCTGCGGTAAGAAAGGGTAACAGTAGAAAAATACACTTATGTGAAAAGAAAAAGGCATGCATGAGGAGATGGGGCAGTGGCTACGTTCCACACATGGTGCTGTTCACTGAAGCTATGCAACGCCTATACCACTCCATTTCGCCTAAATCTTAACCCGAAGCTCCGCGCGCACTTTGATTAAGCCAGAGGTCCGTACAGCAGGAAAGAACCACGGTAAATAGTTGCAGGGATTCTGCGCCGTCTCTCGGGGGCTTACAGCTCCGTGCTTCCTAACACAAACAACATTGAAAACGACAACAGGTTGCCAGCATCACAACCCGCCACGAACACAGAACACATCCGGGGAGCTCAGAAGAGGACAAAAATACTTTTTTGTGTGCTTCTGTGCGTGCGCTTGGAATCGGACAGCCGGATTGAGTCAGAGATGTCTTCACGAGATTGAGGCGGGGACAGGGAACGAACGGGCAGCGGTCGGCGCTGCTTGCGAGGCACAGGTAAGAGATGAACGCGCAGCGCAGGCCAAGGCTGTGTCAGCGCTAGCCGAGCGTGGGTGCCGGCAGCGGGCACGTCGGTAAGTTCAGCCCTCCCAACGTTGTCCACATCTTTACCACTGCAACTGCAGCGGTCTGCTGGCACAGATAAGCAAGCAGGCACTAGCAGAGCAGTGCGCGGCGGGTAATCGCCAGGATTCTGGCGTTGTCGACGCTCGCCCGGGAAGGGGTGGCAAAGGACAAAATAAGCGCCAAGACTGGGAAAGCAAGGGTCAGAAGAAACAAGCGCCTCTGCGCGGCCGCAGGATGCCATACGTGCTGCGTATAATAGGAGAGATTCAGATCGAGACACCGAACGAAGCAACCAGAAACGCGTGGCGCGCCCGGGAGTCGCCATGTTTGCCAGAAAGTTTAAGGTCCCAACTTTACTGTTATTTCTTTACGCTTATTTATCTACTCCTGGCGAGAAAATTCATAACGCATCTGCATGTTGAGCTAGCTACCTCGACGGTCCCGTTTATAGCGGGAGTGGTTGAGGAAGCTTCCTAAGAAGCACGAAACCAGTCGAGGCGTTGTCTTTAGCTATACTCTAGTGTTACCCTGTCATGTCTCTTCTCCTGTATATTACCACGTGTACTCCTTTATCTTTGACGGTGACCGTCTTTCACGGAATAACAAATGTTCAAAGTTATGGCCTGGCGCGAGACGCGCCTTTCCATATCGCGAGTAGCCCGAATGGACAAAACAGTATTATACCCTGGACAAAAGAAGTAACAAAAGGCAGAACGAAAGTTAGGTTCCACAATATAAAAACTTTTACTTAAAGCCAAATCTTCTCATACAGAAACAATCTTTAAGGTATAAGTGCCAAGCAACCCCATATTAACCAAATATTTCGTCAAAAAATACGTCTGTAACCTTTGTCACTGACGGTAATTTAGTGCAGGAATGCTTATTACGTTTCTGGCATTTCGAAGCTTGCTTGAAAAGGCGCGGTAATGTTGAAACCATGGAAGGCATCGAGGACATAATGGCGTAGCACTGAAGGGGACAACTTGCAAAAAAGCACAAGTTAGTGTTACTGCAGTTCCTTGCAACATTACTTCGAAGAAATAGAATACGCTATGTCTTTTCGAAGTTGCTCTCAATAAGAGCGGTTAGGCCTTTATTCATTACCTCACGAGCCCGCATAGTAGTAGTAGAACTCATTTCTTAATGAAACTGAAAATTTGAAGCAAACAATAGAGAATATAAACATCTTTAGATTTGTTACGTTAAACAGGCTGACTCTGTCCTTCTGCAGTAAAAAAAGCATTTTTTCAACAGTTTTAGCTTAGCTGTTTCTAGTAGAGAGTATACAACCACACGCATGTTGTACTGGTTAGTGGTACCCATCTTATCCTACAGGTATCTCTGTGGCAATTTAGTCCTGTAAAGGCACAGAGGTTAACTTGCGTGACTAAGCGTTAAAATAGAAAAGGCTTCGCGACTATGATAGCCATAATTTAATGAACTAGGAGGCGAAGATGATTTCCACATGGGTGCGCGCGAAATCTTGTGAGCCTGCAGCTTCCGCGGATTGTGCTCTGAGCAGCGGCGCTGAGGCGGGGCAATTGTCCTCACTGACTGCCAGACTAACATCGTCTCCCGCAACAATACAACCATCTTGCCAAATTTTTTTAAAGCGCAAACACGAGACACGGCACAAACAAGAAAGCCAAACACAGGACAGGTGCTACTTTCGCGTCTGTATGCAAAAGAGCTTGGATTCCTCGACGTGCACGTACATTATTCAGGCCTTTCTTATAGATTTTTTTCTCTGATCGTCATTACTTTTCGTAAACGCTTTTGCCCATATGCCTTTATCAGATATGTTTCATGACGACATTGTGGAATAAACAGTTGAAAGTAGCGCCATGACCTTCCTTTTTGCGCCGTGTCTCCTGTATGCGCTTTATAAAATTCGTCAAGTATGCACCAACTAGGCCCACAGAAATTTCTTCTAATACGACCATCTCACATCGCCAGCATCGTACAAAGATCATTTTAAAAAGTGTATATATTCTACACAACGTTGTGCTATTTGCCTGTTCACTCTGTTGCTCAGCTTGTTCGCTTCGAGTAGCCAGTTCTTACTCAGAACACTGCCAAATGAAGTCTGGAACAGCTCGGCGGATTTTCTGCCAACGTCCTGCGAAAGGAACTCCCCTACGAAACCTAGTTATAACTGACGCGTCACTGATCCGCAGCCAAGTAACCGAGGGGCATACGAGCTGCCAATAAATGCATGGTAACAAAACCATAAGAATTGAACCAATTGTCACGTGCCCTCACCGAAGCCCCCTTTTCGTCTCCACTAAATAAATAAAAACAGAAAAAAAAGAAGTAAGCTACGGTTGAGTCCTGGAAGTGTGCATCCTGAAGAGAGACCAGTGAAGCCCAAAGCTCGCATGGCGACAGAATGCTAACACAAATATGAAGGAGCTTAGGGGAGAACAGAGCGAGAGCGCCAGAGAAAAGGTGCTCGACGCGTTACCTCAGGGCTTGGAAAGGACGAGGTGAAGTGGCCACGCCCCAGTCGTTCGGCAATCACATCAGCGCCGACCTTGTTTGGCAGGCTCCTGCTGTGTAAGACCAGACGAGACGCGTTGACCCGCGGCAGCGGCACTACAATGGCAGGGTGCGAATCTTTTCTTTCTCTCTTACCGGGTCACTCTTTCCAGGAAAAGTCCGTCTGTCCCTGGCTTGCTGCGAGAGTGTTCTGAGGCGACAGCGGTGCGAGTGCTAGGGAGGGAAGAAATACGTGTGGCCTTGTCGCCCGCTTATGACTCCCTCGGTTTCAGAGGCCTTGTTTAGATCACTCTTTCTTGTTCTCGTTGTCCCTAAACTTCATTTTCATTTCCGCTTAGCAGTGTACTGACGGGAGGGACAACTATTGTTCACTACGTCATATTGTTCGCTACGTCAGCAGCCGTGAGGAGCTGGTGGTAAAGAACAAAAAAGAGAAGCATATAATGCAAATACTTAAACCGCTTCCACTGCTTTCGATGTTTCATTTAATGCGGTTGCCAGTCGGAGTGGTGATCTTCAATAAACTGCGCGCACCGCCACACACTGTGGTTTCATAAACCTTGGTTCATACGATTATGTTTTTTTTTTTTTTGCGTGGGATGTGCATACTTAATTCTTCTAAAGTATAAACGGCTATTTGGGCTCATCCAATTGTTAGTACGTCCAAGTCATTGCGAAACTTTTTACCATGTCATGTCTCATTGTGTGTCAAGTTATTAGAGACGCAAGCTGTGTGAGATGAATCGCATCAACACAAAACCAAAGACACCCCGCTTAGACAAATAACTGTGATAAACATAAAACAAACAAGCAGCGCCGTAGATTCAAGGCTAATCGATTTCTCTATAAGCATAACGGGCAGTAGAGTGAATGAATTGCAACTAAATTAAAAGACGGCAGAAAAGAATTTATCGTCAGCATTACCAATAGATAGTACGCTGCATATAAGCAGCATTAAAAGGGGTCTGTTGACTGATAATGAAGTGACGTGGCAGCTAGCATTGATTAATTTTTGAAGGCGACTCTTAGGATGAGTTTGGCACTTGCTGAAGGCCCACAAAGACAAACTACAAAACAATAACGTTCTCGGCGCAACGAACTGACTCAAATTGCGGAGATCCGTGACGGAAACATCTTCTAAAACAGAGTTATGACTGTCATTTATGTCGGACAGCCGCGAACTATAACATCTGGTGCTTAGAGAAGTTGCAAACCACATGAGAAGCAGCACCTGCGAACCATTGCTAACACATGGAGGCTAGCGACGTTTGGCGGCGACCTCGATCAATAAAAGGTCGTACACACTGGGGGGCGTCTTCCTTCCTGCTTGTCTGGCAAACCGTTTCCCAAGCCTCGGATAGTGCGTGTTTTAGGAAAATCAATTACGAAGAAAGCGAAACTGTGTACGAGCGGCCACGGTTCACCGTCGTTTACACGAGCAGCTCCAAAGCGCAGTAATCATTCATCAGCTCGCGAGGGGCAACAGGCATATCGAGCGTTCGTCCAGCGATCGGGAAGATATAGGGACGTGCGCGGTAGAACGAGGATAGACGAACAATTTTCCGGTGAGGCGGTGATGTATCTCGTCCTCGAAGTTGATGTTTGATAGCTCTAACTACGGTCGCATCAATCATCTCTCGCAAAATGAGAATTTAAGTATGTACGTATGTATGTATGTATGTATGTATGTATGTATGTATGTATGTATGTATGTATGTATGTATGTATGTATGTATGTATGTATGTATGTATGTATGTATGTATGTATGTATGTATGTATGTATGTATGTATGTATGTACGTAAGCGTGTCGTAAAGAAAAAGTTCTTCAAAAGTCCACAGTCGAGTTGTATTTCCGAAGAAAAAAAAATTGATATCGATCCTAATGGATTATTATTATTATTATTATTTTGGTATTATTATTATATTATTAGCATTATACTATTAATTTCTCCATAACATAAAAGCGATCACAAAGAGGATAAACCAGAGCTAGCTGGCAACTGACACCAGGCACAATACCTGCCGGCTCTAGAAGTGGAAAAGGCACGTAGACAAAGGATCGTAAGTGAAGAACAGATGCGAAGTTAAAAGCGGGCGGTCATGACAGAAGGAGAGACGAGGGCAAAACGAAAAAAAAAAATGGACACAAAGCACAAAGCTACTAACCGAACACATTCTTTTTTTGCTTAAACACGTTCTTCTTACGTAAGGTAGCAAAGCAGACGCGCGTCTGAATAATTTTCCCTCCTTTGTTTTTGTTTTTCCATGTGTTTCTCATAACAGTAATTCAAAAAGAAAACATCGCTCTTGAGTATTCGTCCTGGTCAGTGATTGGGAACCGGCATTCCTGCCCTTTCTATGTGACCACTTGAGCTAAGCAGCCCTTCAACCATTATTTTACTAATTCGCTATACCGATAATATCCGCTCACCTACTCGTTCTCGCTAAACAAATATAACTGTTTGCTTGGGGCGTGCGCAATTCGATATTGGTTTAATGTTGAACGCATACATGCTGCGGCAAAGCTCCTGAACACAACTTCTAAAAACAATAGTCGCTTCTAATTTGTGTCGCGCAATTGCCCCTACAGCGAAGCGCTAAACATGTGCCGAATCAAAGCCGGCTTCGTCTTGCTGCATAATTTATGGGCCCCACATATTACGCAGTACGGCATACGCCACACTGCTTACAAAGCGCGTGACATTTTCAATAGCGTCGAACACGCATTGTTCATCTAACATTTCCGACCATACAGGCGAATGCTGACAGACCTATACATTCAGAATGCACATATGACACAGACCTCTGCTAGCGCTAAGCAAAGCGAAATCACAAAACAGACCATCAACCGGTGAAACGCCCTTGACAATCATGAAGGACTTGAAGTGCAAGTAAATTCATTGACATTTGGTTCATTTGTTCATTTGGTCAGTGACGCTGACAAGGATAGACATACAATAGCGTTGGGCAATGTCCTTGGCCTTAAGTAAATTTCCAATGCGATGACAAAAATATATTTTTTGGTGCTCAGAACATAGCCACTTTGGTATATCTTGCTTCACCTTATCTTAAATCGCATATTACAGCCTTAAAAACGAGCAAATAATGTCAGTTTCCTTATTTTGCAGCGTTGTTTCGAACTCCAGTAACAACAAGGTTCCAAGAAAACATTGTAAGCTAATACATAGTGACAGAGGATTACTTCAGGGAAATTCTTACTTGGGGGAATAAAAGATTCACTGATTTCGCAAAACATTTGTCAATCTGCTTGCGGTTCCTTGGGGAAAACATATTCACCCGAATTTTTCATGTCTAGAATTGCCTGTATTGAAACACTGCGGCTTGCGATGATTGTGCATCCGAAGTTAGCACAACTGCATTTCTTTATCCAGGTCGGAAAGAAACAAGGTGCTGAAAATTCCTTTATTCAGACAAACTGCCCGTCCCCATATTCAATTTCAATGAATTTTGGATAGATTTCGTTTTCCCAAATAGAGCGAGCCCTCGAGGGCGGAGAACTCTGCAGAGGGATGAAATGATCAAATCCTCAGGTACAAGGCGGAGACGGCTCATGCAGTCCCGAGTGATAAACGATACGCCTCCGTCGTGTACGAGACTCGATGGTGATGACATCTAGGACGATGATGTGAGAACGAATGTAAAATTCTCCCGACCCGTGTTACGCTTAATCATTTCCAATACGCACTTGCTTGCTGCGTAGTGATGATCATTAACCTAATGCCAGCTTCTCGCTTTGAGTATGCAAACGTTGCGCCACCTATATTGAGAACTCTACGGCTTCCAGACAAAATTCAATTGAGCATTCTGCTTCCACCTACAGCGAAAGCGCGGAAAGGCCGCAAGGGAAGCCGTTACTGCCAAGTCGGCCGACGACGGCATCATCTGCTTCCACCAAGCCGTCGGAGAAGCTGCATCCTTAAGTGGCCAATAAAGCCAGCTGGATTAGAGGAGACAACGACAGTCCCTCTATCCTGGCGCATGGTCGGTTATGCGAACGCAGAGAGTGGAAAGGAGAAGATATAGGGGAGGGAGTGGCCCGCGCTAATGGGAATGACGGGGAAGTGCCCGATACCGACTTGAGAAAATTGGGAGGAGGAGTAGGAAGAAACGTGGGGGAGGAGGGGGGGGGGGGAAGCGCGACAAGGGATGACGGGCACGGCTGGTTTCCTGCCTGCTGCTGACGAAGCGGGCGGGCGGCGCAGAGACGAGCACTGCATATGCCAACAGGCTCGACTACTCGTTCATTCCTCGCCCTGCTGTGGCTGCTATACGGGGCTTTCTTGCATATTCATGAGAGAGTTCCTAGTACACCGCACGCGCGAGACGGTCATTTCGACAACGCGTCTTACTTTTCTCTCTCACTCTCTCTCTCTCTCTCTTTCGTGCCTTCCTTCCACACATTTCTCACCATCATCACGTTTAGTGCTTTGTTATTGGTTTCCTTCAAAAGTACGTCCTTGCCCTGAACTTCGACCATACAACACATCACCCTCCATTTGGTTTCCGATGGCCCTGTGGTGAACGGAAAGTCATTGACACTTGCAGCATTTCAGAGAAACGTACGCGCATTGAGTTAGACACCTTGCGGGTGCGAGTCGCTCGCGAATTTCGACCTATGTGCACTTCCGTTTCCGTCGTCACTTCACATGAGCTCCAGTGTCTCTGACTATGCACATCGAGACTAGGTTTAATGGGTCCACTAGAAAGCGGATTGACATTGGCACTGAGTGCTTTACTGTTGAGCTGTCGGGAAGATACGACAGCGATGGAATAGAACATGCAAGTCAGGAGCAGTCGACAGAGATGGCTTGCTCAGCCAGAGAGACAAGATACGAATTCCTGTGGACTACACAGCAACTGAAAGGCTACGCAGCAATTTCCTGCTGAAAATACAAGGGCTTAGTGCAGTGGAGCACGCGCCTGCTGGATAAGGTCGGATGATTGGTTTAGCTGATTGCTCAGGGTGAGCGCAATGCCGAATTCGGGCTGTGAAAAGCAGCAGAATCAGATCCTCCAGATGTCGTCTAGGATTGCTTCATGGGCTAGATGAGGGCCGAAGGTTGATGGAATCAGTTATCTCGAACACCCGACGTCCTGGTTGCGCTATGATTGTAATATGATGGTTTAAAGCTGCCCAATATACAGCCTCTACACCGTTCGTTGCGCGATTCCTTTCTGTGTACTAACGCACTCTGGACGACGAAGAGGTCGAAGCATTTCATTTATTTTCGAGCAGATTTTACTCCACTGTCATAGAAGAGCCAGTGGCAAGGTGACCAATAATTCAACAACAAGCTTTTGTTCACATTCGACTTCCCTCAGAACAACAACCTGACGTCACAGCTCATTTTAGGTTAAAGCCGCTCAAACTTTGTAAAGTATAGCGACACGCTTTGAAGAACGCTGCCTACTCCTCGCGCACCCTGTCAGAGGCCGACGCCGTGTCGCTATTGGCCTAATGGCATCACGTGGGCCGTCGCGCCACCGGGCGCTGGCTTCGTTTGTTTACATGCAGTCGCGCTCCATCGCCATTTTCGCCCGAGAAGCGGCTACCTACTGGCGAGGAGCGCATGTTGGTGTTGTTGCTCTTGCGTGTTGTTTTGGTTTGCAAATGCCTTGAACTAAGTTTTGCGGCAAGTGCGACGTCGCTTCACGCCATTGTCCATCACCATGACCTGCTGCGCCATCGGATGCCGAAATAGTTTTGGCAAAGCCAAGAAGCTTAATCGTTTTGTACTCCAACAGGCTTGAATTCGCGGGCACGCGAGGCTGCGTGTGAAAACGTGATTACGAAACTTTTACGATTCAGCTCAATCCTTTTGACATTTGAGGCTCGAGCGTGATAAATAATCTCCGAAAAGCAACTGTGCCTTTTGGGGTTACTTACTAGCCTTCTTTAGAGCGAATAGCTTTGTTTGCCTCTTTTGTTCGTGCTCGTCGTTGGCGGCAGGCCGGTGGATTTGCGATTCAAAGGCACCGATGAAAAGCGTGCGTGCTCTGCCGAAACCGAGTTACGGGGTGCGTTCGTCGCCGAACGACAGCATCACAGGATCTTCGAGATGTACGTGCTAATTCGCGTGAGCTTTAAATTGTGTGAAGGTTACGATGCGGCGGTGGAGCACTCGCAAAGAAAACGTGCGGTCGCCCGCTCGTTCACTGGCTGGTTTAGTCGTTTGCTCGTTGGTTTAGTCGTTCGCACGCTTGTTTAGTCGTTCGCGTGCTTGTTCGTTCAACTATTAGTTCGTACGGCCACAATGTCTCTGAGACGCACTTGCTGTAGGACACTGAGGCTGGTGCGTCCGTGACCTCTGCCAGCCTTTGAGCGTCATAGCTCATACGCGCTGAGAATTCAAGTGGCAAGGACGGCGCGGATTATTTAGGTTACTGAGGGTGTGCTGGAAGCCAGGATCCTGGCATTCGATCGTAAACGTGTTATTTACAGTCATTCGCAACAAGATCTTGCAACACGCGCTTGACAAATGTAGAGCACTCGATACATTCGGAGTCGTCATGCATGGTACGGCGTTAGCGCTCGTTTAGATACTTATAAAAATAGTTATCAAAACAAGGAAAAAGAAGCTGCCGTCACTGAATTTGTATATATATATATATATATATATATAACCCTCCGTATAGAAATCCTATGCTATACACGAAGTTACTCGGAGCTATAACGCCAGCGCGAACGCTTACAGCGCACCGCATTGCTCAGCGTGCATTCACTTTGCGAAAGGTCGTCTGCTACACTCAAGCGTTGTAGGCGGCGCCACGGTCGAGGAGAGAGCGCTAAAGAGAGGAGAAATGAGGAAGAGCACTGGCGGAGGAGGAGAGTGTCGCTACTTTACGTAGTTTCAGGGGTTTTATTTTAGATGGACGCCGACTGCCACATTACGAGGAGCGCGTAGTGAAATGCGTCAAACAGAAGGCTTTGCGCCTTGTTCAAAAATTGTCGATTGGAAACAATGAATCCGGCGCATACGTTCGTATCCTTTTATACAACCATCGCTTTTTGTAAATAGGGACATTGTTCACAGCCCTGTCTATTGGGAAGTGCTCAAAATAGTGCTAACAATCAATACTGCAGTGTAGCGTGAACTCCGCCGTGTGTAGTAAGCCACCGAGCAGAAACATCCAAATTGGTGCCATTTTCTCCTTCCTGTACATGTCATCGTGAGTCCTCGCAGTAAAGAATTAAAAAAACAAAGCAAGTTCGGTTGCGAAATGTATAAACCTCTTCTACATCCACCCTATTTAGTGGATGTCGCCCCTGCAAACTACTACGAATTTTTTGCACCCACTTTTGTTATATGCACTTCACATGCTAGGGCTTTCAACTATGGAAAAAGAAAGGCCCATATTATTTGTCTGACATTTTTTAGCAAACGAGCATCTATTAGGAGCTGTTTAAGAGGACCCCTCTCAGAACTTTGGGAGATCATTGTGATGAATGGAATGGAGTATATACTTGAATGATGATGTTATTATTTGTGATGAAATTATTTCAGATTTCAAAGAGAATAAAACTGTCCAAGAGCATACACTTGACCTAAATAAAAATTTCATATTTTTTTCTTTTATTAGACGCTTAACTACTGCAACCATACACGGATAATTTCAATTCCCTGCAGACCATGATAATATGCAGTAAAATATAATGCAAAACGTTGCTGAAGCGAGAACCCACTGCCGAAATGCCTCGAAATTATTTGTTACTTGCTGCTGCGAAATTGTCAATCAGCAAGCAGAATATGACGCTCACTGCACTTGAACAATCTGTTACCGATGGTTTTAGTCAAGGCGTTGATAAGGCTCACAAACGCTGCCATCTGGAGTGGCTCTAAGCTATAAATGGCTATCTTTTTCCGCAACGAGGAGACAAGCTTTATTCACTCTGTAAAAGCTACAACTCACCACTATAGCCTAAATTTTTCTGCTTCTCTCTCCTTTCCGGTCACAATATTCATTAACGCGCGCAGGACTGTAGCCGCTGTTGTATACATGTAGCGATCACTCGACCCCTGAGTGGTGCGAACGTGTTGGACATTCGTATGTGTCGTGGTTTAGTACGCGATACGACAAAAGAACAAACCGACCCTTACCAGTCTGTGCGAATAGGAGGCTTGCTTTTACGTGGTATGTTCCTGCGCCCGTTCGCACGCAAATTTCACGGGTTGCACAATAATGGGTACTCGCACATGCGCGCATTACTGTTTTTTTTTTCTTTTTTTTTTGACGAAATGTTCGCTTGAGAATGGTGCGCTGGGCTTCAGCATAAACTACGTCTACGCACACCTGTACACCAAGAAAAAAAGTACTTTCTTTCTTTTTTTTTCTACAGCGAGCACTATTCTCTCAACGAACAGTGGCCCCACGAAACACAAAGCGTTCGTAAGAGCACAGACGATACGTGTTCATCGACCAACCCTGACACTCCCTTCGCGCAGCTTGCTCACACTTCGCGCGTGTCCTAATATAGATCGCCGTCGAGGCTTCTTCTGATCACACGAAGCCTCGCAGGTCCAATGCGTTGCACACGCGACAAAGATGGACGGTGCCGTAACCAGCAAAGAATAAGAAATAGGACTCGTTTCTTTTCGGACTCAATGATTCGGCCCTTGTGGCAACCACGTTGTCATCGAACCTTTTCCATCAACGCGCATTCATGTCTCTACACGATCGATTAATCGGTGCCACGCTGACAGCCACTTGTTCTCTCCGCTGTGTAGAAACCCCGAAAGCAACGAAGACGGATAGCGACAGATACGCACCTACCATCATTCCTCAACGCGGTATCAGAAATACGCGGACACATCTATACCGGACGGTGGGCCACGACCGCGTTCGAATGCGGCGGCGTGGGGGAGCATCCTGTACACGAAAACATACACGCGTGCAAACGCACAGGTGCTCGAGCGAAGCCGTTACCAGGACAAGATGAAGAGCAGAAAGGCTCAGAGCGGGCGCCGCTTGCGTTGAATCTCTGTACACGGGACAACCAGGGAACCACGTACATTCTTTTGTTTGCCTTACACTTTTTTCGTGCCGTAACCGGCATTCCCGATAAAGAAACTCGGCGCCTTGCGCCGTCACACTAAGGCCCGAGACCGGGGCATCCCGCCGGCGTCTTTGTCGTCTCGGCATCGGGACGAGCTGCTGCAGCTCCAGCAAGTTCGGCGGCCACAGCGGTTACTTCGCTGTATGTGTTTGCATGCGCCCCATGGTATGTGTTTGGAATTGCTTGCTCTTTCGTTTCTTTTGTAGTTCTTCGGGGTTCGAGTTGTTTGTCGTCCGGCGCAGCAGCAAGCCCTTATACGCATGCGTTGTTAGGACGGCGGTCGAGGTGTGCTTTCAAGCCGTGGGAAATGTGCCAGAAGCGTCCACGCACCGTTGATGTCGCACGCAGAGGTGTGTCGTAAGATCGGCAAGCCTTCGTTCAAGCACCTGCAACCACACGTTTTTTTTTTTTTTGCTTTCTTTCTTTCTTTGAGAACCTTACTGAGATCGAAGGTGCTTTGCTAAGAGGACGTGTGCGTCCACAAGAGGCCGCTACGTTTTTATTTATTGACACCTGATGGATACATTTTGCATATTTTCAATCTGTCTCTACAAAGTGCTTCCTTTTGTTGTCAACTGCAAGCTCCTGCACGTTCACGGTCCGAAAATCAGATTATTATCCGCGCAAAGTATGCGTGAGGCTTTCCACCTGTTCGCACCGTGTATCATGGTATTGCGCTATTTGTTCGGACGACTGAGGAATTTCGTACAGATTAAAAGCCGAATGTCACCTTGGAAACTTCTCTTTCGTAAACTTTCATTGCGCGGTTCATGGACAGTTGTGCAGGACAGACGCCTGTAAGTGACATTACTATTTTATCTGCAACGTCGTGGTTCATTTAACGAGCTGCTATCGTGATGGTGTTGTCTATATATATATATATATATATATATATATATATATATATATATATATATATGAAAAGACTTGTGTGGACTCGTTCACTCGTGTGACCATCCTAGTTACTCGACTGTGCTGATGTTGCTGATGCCCGTACACGAGACAATTTTTGTGCGTTTATGTTCGCGCGTGTGTATCGTGCTTTTTTTCACTGTTCTTCTTTCTTGTTTCTTTTTCTTGTGTAATGAATCAGGATTTTGGGATAGGCTGCTCTGACGTCGCATAGGTTCACATGCTTCTACATCTAAATAAAAAGAAAGATCATTCTCAGATATAAAAATTGAACCTGAAAATCGACACATAAACATTAGCTTTTACTTTCAAAAGTTCGTCGTGTGAAATGATATTAACAAGAAAGGCATTCATGCCTACTTTGTAAACGGAAGCCCGCTGCAGCAATGCGGAAATTTAGCCCTCGTTAATGCTACAGCGAAGCAGTTCGTGCATTCTACAAGCCAAAACAGCGCACTTGCTAGTCGGTCTGCAATGCGAGTTTGACTGCTCCGAAATACCTTCGTGATGCTGGCAAAAAAAAAAGGATTCCTGCAAAAGAGTGTAGGCATGCTAAGTTCTGAAAGCACTAACATTGTTGGCGGCCACATCCCCGAGAAAGTATATTGTTATATGACTATTCGACGAAAGAAAGTATCTCGTCTGCGGGCCAATAAAGACCAAATCAGGGAGATTGAGTGCAGGGTAATTTTAATGATGGGTTAAACACCGAAACAGGAAAAGCCTAGCAGGTTAACATGACGTTTCTTTTTCTCCACTGCCATCTATATTTTTTTACACTTCATTGCATCTACTGTAAGCATATTTCCCATTAGGTCTATGGAATTAACCATGACGTCAATATTTGCGTAGCTCTCCGCCTCGGTGGCCTAGTAGTGGTCATAGCCTTATTTGCTTCAGTGGAAAACGTAGCAGGTTCTATTTCCAGCGCGGTTGTCGCTTTCCGTCACTGACACAATGCAAACATACCCATCTGCTAAAATTTTTCATGAACGTAAAAAAACCCTCGTTGCGAAAAATAATCCTAAATCTTCCAGTAGACGTCTTCTCTCATCGTTCAGGCGTATCAGTTAGACGTTGTACAATGCAAAGTGTTGTTTTTCTTGCAGAGTTTTAGCTTGTCGCATTCTTATTACCGCTTACTGGTATGCCGTCTTACGAGAACCGTGGACAACAGTGGAAGCGCTGGTCACGACATCTGGCGACGCTGTGTCCAACCACAATGCATCTTAAACGTTTTTGTGCTGCGTCAGTGTTTTCTCGCCGAAGGAAAAACAGTAATGTACGTTACGTTACCGAGTATGTCGCCACCGACGCTTTATACCGGCACTGCACTAGAATATTGTTGCTCGCTGCCGCCGTGTGCACTGATGTGTTAGCTTTATGTAATCTGTGGTTAACTTCGGCGTTAAGAGATGTATAGCCACGAGCATTTCTACCGGCACACACCACTCCGGCAGCATTGCATTCCACAAAAGTTAACCGACGAGCTAAAATTCGCTAATAACTTTTTTCATCCGTCTGCTTTTCATTTGCAAAGAGGGCCTGGTGCTAATTCAGTGACGAATATAGCTCGCCGGGAAAAGAAGAAGACGTCAAGTAGAGACTCGATAAAAGCCACCCTGTGTTCGCATAATCTGTCATGGCGTCATTGCTGCGCTTTATCTGAGACTAATATTTTTCTTCGTCACCTTCAATACTTTCTCATCCTTCTCTGAAGATTGAAAATATGTCACATTGCCTGCCTGATTGAGATTCCGGTCCATTTTTTTTTTACGCGGTCCATTATTTGCCGTTATTCAAGCGCCCTTTGCAAGCACAGTCGATGGAAAGGAAAATCACTGGCTGCCATCCCAGGTGTCCTGTATTTATTTGCACGTGGGTTGTGCGCTGGTTAGTTGCTTTAATGCACTAATTTGTTTTCACTTTAGAACCAACGGGACTATGAAAGACTGTAATCGTTGTCAGGGGTCTTTATCATGTTTGTGCGGAGAGATTCTTTTTTCATTATCGCTTCTTCTTTCCTCGTCTTTTACGCTCTTTTCTTTTCCTCCAAAAGCTGACTATTAAGGGGGACAATTACTCTAGTTGGCTCTTCTGCCTTTTGTGTCATACTTTCTCACCATACACAAGAAAAGCAGGCTACCTACCCGAGCTTCCCATACTTAAAATTTTCTTCGAAACTGTATACGTTGGAAATCCATTTTGTGGCAAATACAGCTAAAAAAAAGTCTGCAGTCAGACAGCTCTGTGATATAATACAGACGAGCGTTTATAAACCGAAGCTTAAATTGCCTTTTCCCTGGGTTGTGCATCTGGTCTTCATGTTTCTTGCCGAATAGGTTGCGCATATAGCACGAAATTTTCACCGACAATGTAGTGCCAGTTGAGGCACTACCGTTCTACTTAATACGATAATAAATAACGACACAAAACCTGTACGTACGATGTTGTCTCATAGGTATCTTCTGGCTACGGCGTTTCGCTGTATAAGTACTAAATCGTCGGTTCACTTCCCTGCCTCGCCGACCACATTTCATTGAAGCCGGAAAGCAAGAAAGCTCATGCACCGGGAATTGGGGTGCACGTTAAAAAAATATTTCAGAGCCCACCTTACTGCCTCATAATGGAATCGTGCTCTTGGCGCGTAATAACTGAGAATTTAGATAATTTATGAGGTATCTCTAATTCACACATACCTCTTAATGGAATAGCGCATGACGTTCAACGACTTGTCATATTTCCTTCCGTTTGTCATATCTGAGCCGCTCCATTGTTGCACCATTCTGTGTGTGCAGCTTGTCATGTTCTCTAGGGTATATGACACTGGATATTTTCCCATTATAAACAATGCAACTAAAAGCAAACGCATAAGCAAACTTGGAAACGTCCTTGACACACTCACTTGAAGCTTCGAGTCACTGAGATTTCAAAAGTGCGTTTAGCCAGCATAATTTTTCTAATTTTTGATTGTTGATCGCTTTTTTTATATACAGGAGGTGCGTGGTGAGGAGCCAGGTGGCGGGCGAGCTTCTGCGTCGTCTTCGTCCAAGGGAGCTCGGACACTGGACAAGTTGAGCGGGGGCGAGTACATCCGCGGTCTGGGCGGCCGCCGGCACCTCGACAAAATCAGCGGCGGCGAGCTGCTGCGCTCTGCCGACGATGCCGAGGTCCTCCGCGAGCTGATGCTTCCCTACGCACTGAGGTCGTCCTCGACGCATGGCTCGGAGCCTCGCCGAGGCCTGGACAAGATCGGCGGGGGCGAGTACATCCGCACGGCTGGGGCTTTTCCGCCTGGCGCTTCGCCGGCCAAAAGGCAAGCTGCGTGCGTATCAAGTAGGGATTCTCACACCTTTCTGTCCCGCCTACTTCTTTCTTGATCCGCTGTATCAGAGAATTTTGCTTCCAGATCATGCTCAGCCTGTATTCACGCTCCAAAGTTGGACGTGTCTGCTTGTTACAGTTTAAACGGGAGGGGGGGGGGGTAATGATGTTGCTGCAGGCTGGGTTAGCGTGGGAGACATCTTTGCGAGACAGATTTCAGCGAGAAGGCGAAGGGGGTTTGGGGGGTTTTAGTAGTAGCAGTTGCTTGTAGTAGCTTACGCCTATGCAGGCTCACTACGTGAACAGCTTTGCATTTCCCTAGCTTAATAAATCGTGCCAGCCAAGAAAACTTCGCCACCGATAAGCCGACAAGAAAGCACGTGTGATTTTGAAGCCTCTGCAAATAAAAATTCGCTGGTATAATTCCTCATCATCATGACAGGTGGGACGCAATGGCGTACCGGCAAAATAATTTTAAATAAATAGTATCTCATGTAAGCGGCATTTTCTAGCGAATGCAACGAAAAAAAAAAACGTTTGATCACACCTCCTGAGACCATGTGGTGTTTGAAAATTGCAATTGGGATCCAAACGATTAGGTGAACGGCGTGTTTGATTCTGTGAACGAAGCGAGTTATGGCGTATATTTTGCGAAATGTACATGCTCGACCCATTATCAAACATTTCCGTAACTTCCCGCACACATCCATATATAGAGTAGATTCTCATTGCTTTGCCAAAATGGCGAAAACTGCTTCGCTGACTATAAGCTTATCGCAGTTGGATGGGACAGCTAAATGGGTGTAAATGTTGAACTTAATGGAGCAAGAGGTATCCTACCTTCTTTTCGCGTACTGGCCTTCTGTATGACTTTTTGGAACGTTAGTTACAAGGGACATACTCACGTCACATTTGATTGCATTGAAGGTTGAGTCACGCACACGTAAAAACAGTATCTCTGGCGGAGAAAATTGCAGCCAAGTCTTCGCAAGGTTACACCTCTAGCTAACGTAGTCCTTCTCTTTTTTTCTTCTTGCCAGAACGATTCAATATCTTAAATATATTGTCACTATAGTGTGGCGTGACTGGTTTCTTTTTATTCGCTGTATGGTGTGGACACTGCTAACATTAGGAGATAGCTCTCCCTTTGACAGCCCTGCGCCTACTTCGAGTATTGCAAAGCACTGCTGCAGATGATGCAAGCAATGAGAGAAAGGAACACAATGGTTGCCAGAGCGCGGAGTCGCCACTATATGGCTTCAATGAAGACACGTGTACTTATATAGGAAGCAATCGGATCCTAACTGAAAGAGCGAAACTGCCAGAAACGTATACCTGCCTATCTGTGAACAACGTAAAATCATTTCAGTAGCCAATAATAATCTAACTTTTACTACCAAAACCTTTCGCATAGTCTAGGTGCAACCCAGGAACGTTAGGCTCTAATTCTTATTACATATCTCCAGTCTTCCTGCATACTGCATAAAGTATGAGAAGAAATCATCTGCACCAGCCGATTAGGAAATTACAGTGAGATATTTTTGAAAATAATACACGCCACAGACGACCGCACAAGAGGTGCATGAATAGGCAGTATATTTGTTATAATGAAAATACGAACGTTCAGCATACTTTGCTAATTTAAAACTTGCCCATTAGCTTCTTTCCGTACTATCTGAAAAAAAAAGATGTGTCACAGCACACGCCTGTCGTTTAATTAGCACTGTTTGATTAAAGCAAGCCCTTTTAAAGCGTACTTGTACGTACTATAACACTAATTCCCCCTTCCATTATATGAGCGGATAAGGAAACATACGAGTTTTTGTACAGGGTCCCACGTGATGACGTATGATTATCTCTTATGAGGCATTAGTTGCATGTGCGTTTTTGCAAAAGCACAATAATTTAATATATTCTGTTGAAAGGCTGCATTTTCGTGATCGCATAATAAGTTAGTGACCTCGCTGGCTGCAAACCATAGCAGCCGCGCAATCTTCTGCGACATTGACAACAAAATCACAGCGATGAGAGTGGCAACCGAAGACATGCACAACTCTGCTCATCCAACTTTATTCCACATAAAGTTTAAAGTCGATGCCGCCTAAATAAATCAACACGCAAGAACGCAGGACTGTGCGTGTATGCCCCCTACTGTGCCTTATATTTTTGGGCTCTGCTAGTCGCCTTTTCACTTCAAGGCCGTGTCTGTGCGTTCCTCATAAGGGTCAAGCAGGCGTTTGAGTTAGTAGGCGTTTCAGCAGCGGCTAGATCAAGGAGTCTCGGGAGGCGCGACACGGTAAATAACCCAATTTATTGCCTCTCGATCAGCGGGCAGGGGCGCCGCAATCTCCGTCAGAATTTACTACCGCCCAGCCATAATGGGCATTAATGCACACACACGTTCTCCCACTTCAGCGCCAGCTATGTGTACGAGTTCCAGGCTATATTGTGCCCGACGCTACGTTTCAGAGTGGGGCTCGTAATTGATTGGTCGTTTGTCTCCACAGAGCGACACTGCCAGTTATCTAGCTACGCAATGACGACCGGCTGATTGTAAATTGCCGTCTTGACTTCTAGTACAAATTGCTACTCGAAGGCAATTGCCTTTTTGTTACTTCATGCATGCGCTATAGTATGGCGCTTCCATTAAGCCTGTTGGAAATCGTGCTCTCGTGGCGCACCAAGAAGGACGAAGTGAAGATTCGCTCGCGACCGGCGCATTGCTCATGTTAGGCCTGGCAAGTTGCGTTAGTCATGTTGGGACGGCTTAGCGCTCTGTCCTCCTAAGCCTTGCAGAAGTGTCTTTTGCCACGAAGCCTGTCCTGGAAACACTTTTCTTTTCGGAGGGGACCATTAAGTACCTTCACGAGGACATATACTTAACGTGCTGAGACGACTGGGATCGGCTGCACATTCTCTCACCGGCCTCAATGATTGGTAGCAGTGAAGTCTTTGTCAGGAAAAACGCTTCCAACTCAGCCAAATTGTATCCCTTTTCGTTGCCTCTACGCGTGAGGGCATTTGGGTACCAGAGGGCAACGTTAAATTTCTTTGAAGAGGCGCGCCATCGTGCTTGAAAGTGTCAAGCCAATCAATCCTATTTCTTGTTCCCGTTCGTTGGACGGCAATTCTGCGATGAGTTAGAATTTACGGACAAAAGTTGGGTTTTTGAAATCAATATTAACCTGAACCACAAATCTCCCTGCATAACAGACAACTATCGTCTTCCGTCCTTCTCTTAATGTTAGCTTTCACCAGCAATAACGATCCTAATCGCTTCTCCTGCATAAATGCTTCTGAGTCGTGGCATAAATATTTATTTTATTGACTTACTTGTGCTGCCACTTCAAAGAAGCCAAAGCTTTCTTTTTATTTAGGGAGGTCATGCTGTGCCCCATAAGAACGGAATGCTTACCCTTCTTATCTTTGCTAGACATAATAGCAAGACATGAACTCATTTATTCTGAGCCTCATACGCTCGCTTTAAAAGGAATGCCGCTAAAGAACTGACAATGGCAATCCGTGCTATGTGTTGACGGAGACACTACGTCAGTAAAATTCGGTGATGATAAAGTAAACGGCATGTGTTGTGCAGAACACGAAGAGTACAGGAATATGATTTGGCAGGTCACACCTGCATACTGCTTTCAACACCGTTGTGAAACATCTCCATTTCAGAATATTGTTTAGAACAGCAGGTTATAATAGATAGAAAAAGTCACAGGCCTGCGCGGCACACGCAGCAGAGTCACAGCTTAAGCTAGTGGAGCGGCTCAAGAGTAGCTGCAATTTCGGCACCACGCACAACAGGGTCTTCGTGGCAAAGTCTCTTCGCCTGGTTTTGACGAGAACGATCTGAACTGTCCGACCGGCGTCTACGGCAAGCTGCGGCTTGTAATGCTCTCTGCACAGCAGTCTGCTGAGCCCGATGATGCCTGGTTGTAGCCGCGCACGTAGCTCTGCGGTTCGCTTCTTCGGCAGCGGTTCGTACCTTGCGAGGAGACGCCATAACGTGTACCGACGAGGTATCCAGAATACCAGGTACAGTTACATGCAGCATGCAACTGCTATATGCAACTTACATGTCGGGGACACTGCGTTTGCAGGCCCCTTAACTAGATGGCGCCACCATACTGGAGGAGGCTCGGGATCGCGTTGATTGTGTGCCTCGTCTGAACCATATCTCGTCGTCTTTGCCTGCGCGCCTGCCTAGGGAGCGCTTATAGGGCATTTTCCGCTGCCTGGTAGCAAGTGCTTGCGTGGCTCAGTGGTAAAGTATCCGACTCCCACGCAGCGCGTCTGCGTTCGATCCCGGCGGGGACCGGGTACTTTTTTTTGCATTTCCGGCGATAGCGGTTACGGTCACCGGCATCGGTGGCGGTGGACACCATCGCCAACCGAAACGGCCTTTCGAATTAGCCTATAACAGCTTACGCTGTAAAACAGGCAGATCCAACGCAATGTTGGAACCTAGATGACGCAAATCTTTTAGTGACGTAGCAGCAGTAGCGCATAAAACGAGTCCAGCCTCGTAGCCTGTAGCTATTAGCTGTCCGTGTCACAAGGATGGAAGCGATATGTGCTGCTTGTCGAAGGAAGAATGTTGTTGATGTACAGAGAAACACCACACACATCTAACTACGCTTAAGGCCTCATACCCCTTAAGACGGAGCGGTACATCTATTTTGGGGGAGTGGCCATTATATGTTCGCATACTCAGTCACACATACCGAATAACACAAGTTGTCTGCTGGGCAGGAGAGGAGCCAGCAGCAAGTTTTCTAGTCGGCACATACCCCGTGGATTATGTTGTCTATATACTGTATCCACAAATATATCCGGCCGGCAAAAGCGGTAGGAAAGATTGAATAGCAGTCTATTTAATCAAATGCGGATGCTATATTAGTCTTTGAAAGCTTGCGGATCTTTATGAGCAATGCCTGACCGCTTCCGTGTAGCAGACGGCTGGAAGAATGCCAACATTGTAATAAATCATACGACGGGAGACTTTAAAGAATTGAATAATTATAGGCCAATTAGTCAGTATTGTATGAATTATTTACCAAGGTAATTTCCAGTTGGCTCAGCGTAACACTTGACTTCAATCAACCAATGAAAAATGCTGGGTTTAATAAGGATTATTCTACAATGAATCACATCCGTATCATCAATCAGGAAATTGAGAAATCTGCGGAGTGCAATAAAGCTTTCTGTATGGCTATCATAGATTATTAAAAGGCATTTCAATCGTAGAGATACCAGCATTCATAGAGGCATTGCTTAATCAAGGAGTACAGGAGGCTTACGTGAATATCTTGGGAAATACCTGCAAAGATTTGACAGCTACCTTGGTTCTCCACAAGAAAAGTAGAAAGTTACCTATCAGGAAAGTGTTCAGGCAAGGAGGCACAATCTCTCCAATGCAATTCACTGCATGCTTAGAAGCACTCAAGCTATTGACTGGGAAAGCTTAGGAGTGAGGATCAGCGGCAAATATATCAGCAACCTTCGGTTTGCAGATGACATTGTCCTATTCAGCAACACTGGGGACGATTTACAGCAAATGATTGAGGACTTTATCCGAGAAAGTGTAACAGTGGAGTTGAAGATTGATATGCAGAAGACAATGTTCAATAGCCTGGCAAGGAAACAAGAATATTGATTCACAAAGGAGCGATAGTGAGCTCGTCTCTACGTAATCAAACAATAAGTCACGACATAATACTATTGTCGGTAAAGCACACAGAGAGCGTATTATATCCAGCGGTATCATTATTGCAACTCATTAGGTGTCACACACGAACATCGGCAAAACACGTGGGTGGCAGTCAAATAAATCCGGACTTTAAAAACTATGCGACTACGGCATTGGAATTCACACTGACATAGCCGCGGCAACTTGCACTTCGATTCAGGACGCGCTAGTCACTGCACAGACGCGTTCATGTTCGAGGTATTGGTGGAGGTTATGCTTAAAACACAGATTCTCAGAATTTTAGCGTCTGTGCTTGCATTTTTGAGGCTTACAACAAGCAATACTGTAGCAGGCGAGTACGACGTTACGCGCATCCGAAAATAAGTTGTTCTTGACAAGGTGACGCTATCAGTGGCCAAATGGGATGGGGAGAGAGAAGAGAGAAATGCAGCGAAATTACCCCGATGCACTTGCAGTTTACTACCCTTCACTTAGGGAAGGAGGATATAAGGGACAAAAAGAGAGTGATGGGTGGGAAAAATACCACTATTAGCACGCACACCATAAGGTGAGCGCCAAGTCTAAAACAGTCGCAGAAACCTATCCACTTGAGCTGCTGCTCTAAAGCTCTCGTTTTTGTGGCAGCAGAGAGCCTGCTCCTGTCTGTACTAAATGAGTTCTGCATCGTATTGTTAAAGTCTTAAGGGGTTTGTTTTCCCTTTGACCAATATTATGTCACCATCTAGATATGACTTACTACACCTCGAAATGAGATATAATAAACTGTCGATACCAATCCGCCAAAGGATCGCACAATGGTACCTCGCACAAAAACGGGAATTTAACTTCAGTTTATTGTCCGGAAGCTAGCTTTTGGGACAAACGCTTGCGACTAGTTCTTAAAGCCTACAGAGTCCTTTTTTTACACGCCTACTTTTGTCAGTATATAGGCACACTTTCACATTCGCAGTTCATTGATGTACTCTCTAGGCGACCAGGCGAACTCGACTACGACGCTGTGGCCAGAAATAGGACGCCACAGCGGCGTGCACGTGCGCTTGTAGATCCCCCAAAATTGTCAACAAAAATGAACTATATGAACCTAGTGCGTTGGCAGCAGTGCAAGTTTTGATATTGTGTTATGCGATTTTCGACGTCAAGCAGAAAATTTCGCCGTCAAACATGCACGCAGCAAAAAAATTACTCCATCTCCCGCTAAAGGGAACCATGTGTGGATGCGAAGCAGCGGGGAGATGGTTAGCTTGAGCGGGAGATGCAGCGGCCCGAGCGCTCATCGCGGCGCTGCACAGGAGAGAGAATGAGGCGCGCGCGCTCCGTCATTTTCAAACCGCGGAACTACCGTGGCGCCTCCGGCGGAGTATGCAGCTGTCGCACCACCTGTCGTGCGCGCCGCTCTGGATTCCTAGAGGAGAGAAAGGGGGAGAGTAGGAGAGGAGAGAGCGGGGGAGGGGACGCGCATGCGCTGGGGGGGGGGGGGGGGCACGCGGGCGCCGCTCCGTAGAGTAGAGGATTCCAAAGGAGAGAAAGCGGGGGGGGGGGAGAGAAGAAAGAGGGGGAGGAGCCGCGCATGCGCTGTGGGGGTGTGGGACGCCGCGGGACGGAAGGAAGGACAAACAAAGCCCCCGCCATAAGCTGCTTCGCATCTAAAATTCCAGTGCGCTTAAGCTTCGCCATTAAGAGTGGAACGCAATAGCGTTATTGGATGCCGCTTGAGGCCGACACCATATTTTCTGTGACATGAGGTCCGATCAAAATTTAGAAAGGCTCGGTTTTCAACATTCCCCTCAATGTTGGCTAGAACCAAAGTACAGCGAAGCAACATCAGAATTGGATGACGCTTGAGCTTCGCATTTAAGAGTGGAACGCGATAGCATTCAAAGATCCCTGGCAGCTCATCAGGCTTTTTTGTCGTATATACCGACGCTATCACGTCTGTAGGTTGTGGTTAAGTCGTACTTTGCGATTTTCCTGACGGATTTTACTTTGAGAAATTCCATTTTTATTCACTAATGCCTTGCGCCACGCGAAGGACCCGCCCGGTCGGGGTGGTTCGGGATGATGTGGTTCGGTATGATTATTTCCGCCAGACGCCGATGGGGGGCTTACGCCGACACCGACGCCGACTCCGACGCCGGATTTTCTGCGACATGGAGCCCTTAAAGCTGTCGCGTTAAAACATTCTCCGCGACGCGAAGCACAAGATGCGTAAACCGTCGCTCTACATATTCTAAAGTCAGATGCGCAGCTACACCTTCAGGTGCACGGAAGGAAAATAACAAGGTGGTAGCGATGTCTCACGAAATCGACGCCGACATAAAGTTTGCTTGCAATAACTTTCCAACTCTAATCTCCACGACGACCGCATCACTAGTATAAGGGAAGTTTTCACAGCGACAGAAAGTTCTAAACTAGGCTTTGTTTGTTGATTCGTTTCGAGCTTGCTGAAATTTGATGCATCGATTGCTCATACATAAGCATATGCTGCCTGCACCGAAACACGAACGCCGTGTTGTTTGCATAATCGAATACGCCGAGCAATTTGGCGCGCTGCAGTGCGGCTTCTGCTCGAATTTCCTTCACACCTCCCCCGAAAAATTCCACAAAGTGGCACGTAAGCGTAAAATATTCGTAGCTTAGGTGCTCCTCTATACACTGACTATCGGCTTTAGATGAAGCTATCCTCCTTCAGGAGGGTTGCAACTCATCTGTCTCAAGTCACTAACAAATAGAATTAGATGAGGAACACTAACAATTTTATTTCCGTCGTCTTTAAACCACAAAACCCACCCACACGAGTTATATAGTCAAATACCGGACTACACTTCCTGAATACACGCATAGCCAGATTGTAGGACTAGTATTCGTCCGATCCGGGTTTGTTCAAGAATTACTTTTTTTAGTTATTATATATATATATATATATATACCATAATGCTGATTTGTTTTTTTATTGCCGCATGCGTAATTTCTCTATCCAGATTCTTACACAGAATATCTGATTTCTTCGCTTTGTGAATATGCCACAGGTCATCATCATAAACCTATATTTATTTCCACTGCAGGACGAAGGCTTCTCCCTGCGATCTCCAATTGTCCCTGCCTTGCGCTAGCTGATTTCAACTTGCGCCTGCAAATTTCCTAACTTCATCACCCCACCTAGTTTTCTGCCGTCCTCGACTGCGCTTCCCTTCTCTTGGTATCCATTCTGAAACTTTAATGGTCCATCGGTTATCCATCCTACGCACAGGTAAATACTACATAATCGAGGGCTCGGCGAAAGGTTGTGTGGCGAGGTAACAACATGTTTGAAGAAAACCTACACTCGCCAACCAAAAAAAAAAAAGAAAAACGAAAATGGCTTTGACGTTTCGGCACCCAATACGGGTGCCTTGTTCACAGTCGTTGTTATGCACGCGCCGAATGAAGTAATGCGCTTGCGTATGACTGTGAGAGGGGTCCCCGTGTCCGGTTCATTGTGTGCGCCGTAGATTTTATGCAAAATGACTGAAGAAGATGGCGGGATGATAATTTCTTCTTTTCGATGACGGAAACCGATTGCCAATCAATACTCTGACCTATTCTTTCGTGCAGCTCTGCCAGTGCATTCGACACCGTGTGCCCTTTGGCTATTTGCGCGTATAGGCACTTTGCGTGTATTCGCGGGCCTCTTTCACGCTCGGTAAACATTTTTATGCGGCACGTATTGACCAACAGAAAGCTGTATCGTGAGTTTTTCATGTTGCTCTACAATATTTGAAAAATTCAATAATAAATTAAAACTAATTATGCAATTAGGCGGCATGCAAAAAATAATCTGCGTATCTGCAAGCATCGGCAAACAACATTACCTTGATTCTGTCCACCTGCGTGGCATTTGCATATTTTTAAAGTTTGGTGCATTGTAGTTAGCACATCCTGTATTTATTTATTTATTTATTTATTTATTTATTTATTTATTTATTTATTTATTTATTTATTTACAATACCCTCAGGGCCAGTGAAGACATTAAAGAGGGGAATGGATTAACAAACCATATAAAACAGACATAATTGAAGTGTTTGCAATGGTGAGAATCGCACACACACAAAAAAGTGTAAAAAAATGAATGCAGTAAGTATTCACACAACAACGCAATAATCCGGCCATTATATAACATTAGCTAAAGCGCTACCAAAAACTGAGTTATCGGTGATGGAAACAATATTGTCGGCAAGGTTATTCCATTCATTCGATGTTCGAGGCATGAAAGACTGCAAGAAAGTGTAAGTGTTAGACCTATATATGCCAACTTTATCATGGTGATCGATGCGATGTGATAAGTAATGAGGTCGAAGAACGAATTCGTTACTCAGAGTCGAATGATGATACAGCTTGTGAAACAGGGCTAAACGTGATATTTTGTGGCGGGATGATAAGGATGTAAGCCGAAGGTCGGACTTCATGGCTGTTGTGCTTTCGGTTCGGCTATAGTTAGAATTAATAATACGAACAGAGGTATTCTGTACACGTTCTACGGCGCTAATTAGCTTTTCGTAACATGAATCTCACACAGATGACGCGTACTCTAATTTTGGACGAATTATAGTCTTGTTACAGCGTAGATCAAAAGTTACAGCGTAGATAACCAAGCATGCTGTTAGCGTTGTTAATTACGTATTCTGTATGGGTTGTGCAAGCGAGGTTGGATGAAATAAATACGCCCAGGTACTTATATGAACTTAGTGATTCTATAACGGAACGTTATTCAAATCGTATACATGCGGGGCATTCTAAACCTGGCTACACGCATTGATTTTCACTAACTTAATGTTAAGTTTCAATAAATATCATCAGAACATTTATTATATATATATATATATATAAGGATGAGAAGCACAACTTTGCGGTTCTCTTCGGTTTATTTGCCAAACAGTTTTCGTCAATGGACCGAAACATTTGCCCTTGAAGATCAGTCCGCCGACCGAAACTATTTGCAAATACGCCATAGATTACCGAAAAAATGTGCTTCTCATCCTTCTAAATGCGTTTGGCTCATTGAAAAATCCAGTCGATATACACATACGGTGTATATATACAGGGTGCTTCAGCTAACGTTACCCAAGTATTAAAAATACAAACATAGGCGCTACGCGTGTCGTATTGGCGCAGTATTGTTCTGAGCCGTATGGAGAACGTCATGATATTTTTTTACAATCCGCCAAGCTGGGTAATTAACAATGATTACTTAATTAACTTCTCAATTATTAACTCTAGCGAAAGATCCTCAATACAAAGGTTGTAGCGCTTGTTCAGAAACATCGGATTATTTATTCTCTACCAAAATAACTACCCTGATAAATTTTTCCAGCCTTTCTTTAAAGTACGCGAAATTTAAAAAATACCACGTGACTTCCGGCTAACGCGCCGCGCTTTCAGTGCCCTCAGATGTAGGTTGAACGAATTAGCAAAAGCTGCTCCGCGCACGGAGGTCTATTGAACAGGCTGTCGGTGACTGCCATCATGGTTTTTATCTCCATCGTTCATCACACTGTTACCCTCTCCCCCTTACATCGTGTTTCTTCATTGGTCCGAAAAGAAAAGCAAAAAAAATTCCTGCGCTGCGTCAAATGCTGCCTCCGGTCCCGTATCGCATTCGCACGTGGCGGCCGCTTTTTCATTGAATTTTTTCTTAGAACAGTACGCCCCTATTGTCCCTTAACGTCCATCGCAGTCACCGACAGCCTGTCAATCGACCTCTTTGCGTGGAGCAGCCTTTGCTAATTCGTTCAACTTATTTTTCAGGGCACTAAAAGCGCAGCGCGTTAGCCGGACAGTCACCTGAATCTTTTTTTAATTTCGCGCATTTAAACAAACGCTTAAAAAAATAATCAGGCCAGTTATCTTAGCAAAGATGAAATAATCCGATGTTTCTGAACAAGTGCTACACCATCTTTATTGAGGATTTCTCGCCAGAGTTAATACTTAAAAAGATAATTAGGTAACCTTTGTTAATTTCCCAGCTTGGCGGATTGAAAAAAAAATATAATGACCTGCTTCATACGGCTCAGAGCAATACTGCGCCAAGACGACACGAATAGCTACGCAAATAAGATACGCATCATCTAAAGGCATTCTTGACGGTGCTGGCGTGTCCCATGGCTCACGCCATTACCGTTTAAACTGTCTAAAAAAATTACTCTACTCCTAGCGAGGTCTCCTAGCTAAACATCGGATGCAAGAATTCGACATTAAGAGTAAGGAAAGCTTATTTCCGTGCAGATTTTGTGTAGTTTGTTTTCATGCGGTCATGTTAGCTCGTCACAAAAGAAGCCACCGAAAAAGAAAACCATGGTTTGTCCCTGGGACAAGCCAACACCCTTAAAGGTGCTTAATGCTTTTTTTTTTTTTTTGCTGTGCATGCCGTTCTCTGCAAACAGCGATATTACCAAGATCGAACAGCACTGCAGGTCTCTTTAGTAAGTCGCCAGTCATGAGACACCTCCCTTTCTTGAAGACGTATACTCGGTAAAAACCGTCGTTTCATCCGATTTCGTGTCTCCCAAGCAGCCGAGAACCTCGGCCAGCACAGGGTACACAGTATACAACAACAAGGAGGTCCGTCTTGAAGACGGTCCTAGCCTGGATCCAAGGTCTATAGGACAGGACTGACCCTAACCGTGCACACTATCCGCAAGCAACGACAACCTGGGTCACTGTAGCGCTGCCGGTAGCGGAGCCGTAATGCACCGAGTTGCCGGCTCGACCTTAAACCGGGTCCCCGGCACAAACGCCCGCCACCTACCTGTCCCGCAGTGAAGCGTAACCATCAACCACGAGACTGGTAACTGATGTGGAAGTTAAATGCGCTTTTATGGGGTCCGAGCAGTAGGTGCGATTGCATATGGTCAGGGTAGGTTGTGCGTCATTGACTCAAATAAACGTACTATACTCTTGGACAGATTCTAAAGGCTGACTGCCAATCATGATTTCTTTAAGGCGATATATAGCCTTAGGTGTCTATGTTGGCGGGTGACCTTGGCGAAACTGAGTCGTGACAAAAAATGGCCGACGCCGCAAAGAGTAAGAACACGTCAAAGAATGCGCGGATTGTCGTCACATTTCTCAGGGAGGTTCCTCTAAACAAAGTAAATTAGTGGCTTTGAAAAGAAAATTTGTTACCTTTCGGCCTGGGTGGCAATCGAACAAGACGAGCACGCTTCCGTGAAGTCACGGCTACTCCACGGTTCTGGCTTGCTAAAGGTCTGCCTAGTGCGTGCGTGACGGCACACGTCACGTCGCAGCCGTCTCGCTGTTTTCGAACATGCGAAGCGAAATGTGCAGTGCCCTGTATATACCGGGTGTTTAAAATTAAGCGTTAGGGAATTTTTAAAAATCACCTCCGGCAGGTAGCATAATTCTTATCGTTCAGATGGGTTACTCGATGAGACGGACATTAGTAGCACGAGAAATCGAAACACATATTCAACTAATTTACAAAAAATGGACTAATAAACTTCCTAGTCAATTACTTTACGACACATTGCGATTTACGAATTGTAGCCGGTGAGCTTGTCAGGCGTATCCACTTGGAATTATTTTCAGAATGACACCACTTTGGAGATATGCGCCATCAAACTCGCCGTAAAAATGCACTGTTGTTCCACTTACTCTTTTACCAAAATGCTGTTTTATACATAGAAGCACGAAAGTAACTGGAACGCCCATGTATTTCGCCCCACACTTTCGGAAATAATATCTTGAAACTGGTCTCATCCCGGAAATTCATTTCAAGTGGATGCGGCCTGCCAAACTCACCAGCTGCAATTCGTAAATTGCAGTATGTGTAGTAAAGTAATTAACTAAGAAGATGATTAGTCAATTTTTGGTTACTGGTTGAATATGTGCTTCGATTTCTCGTGTTGCTAATGTCCACCTCTTCGAATAACCCAGCTGAACAGTGAGAATTATGCTACCTGCCGAAGGCGATTTTTAAACATTCCGTAAAGCTTCATTTTGAGCACCTGTACATAGTACATGAGCGTATGTTAGTGTGCGCGCGCTATATACTCTGGTCGCCGTCTGATGAGCCCCCCCCCCCCCCCCCCCCACTTGCCCGGAAAGGATAATAAGCCCTGCTCTACTCTACCTTCATTAACTTTACCTCAATTAAGATAGAGTTCATTAAGGAACTCAAACCCATGACCTTTGGTGGGAGTCGAACCACGACCTGTGGTGTTGATTAAGGCAAAGTGAATTAAGGTACAGATAATTAGGCGAGAGTTTTTACGGCAATCGAACCCACGACAAAACAAGTAATAGGAAGTAACAACGCATTCGAATGGGAATGGCAAGTAATATAGTGTATGTCTCGCGAGCACGCAGGCTTTCACCTTCATCCTCTTTAGCGTACGCTAAAGAGACTGCGACTCTTTGTCACCTTGCCAGGACATTGAACATTGCATTTATCTTCTGTATGTTAGTCTTCAATCCTACTCTTACAATTTGTGGGTTAATGTCCTCAATGATTTGTTGCATATCATCTGCTGTGCTGCTAAGCAGGAGAACGTCATCTGTTAACCAAAGGTAGTTGAGATATTCGCCGTTGATCCTCACTGCTAATCCTTCCCAGTCTAATAACTGGAATACTTCTTCCAGACATACCAGACATACAGTAAACAGCATTGGCGAGATTGTTCTTCCTTGCTTACCTGTTTCATGATAGGCGTCTGCGCTTTTTCTGTGCAGAATTAAGGTATGTTTCGTATATGTATAGATATTTTGTGCGATAGTCACGTATCTTTCTTTAGTCATTGACGACACACTGAGGCATTCCTTAGTCCAGGAGTAGAGGCATTTGTATAGCATCAAACACATTTTAGTTTTCTATGAAAGCCATTTAGAAAGTTTGGTTGTAATCTGCCTGATTTCCCAATTACCTGATTGATGACGTGGATGTGATCCATTGTAGAAGACCTCTTTTTGAAGCCAGCCTGTTCTCTAGGTTTATTGAAGTTAAGTGTTGGCCTGATTATATTGTAAATTACCTTGGAGTTTATTTAATACAATATTGAAAGCATTTTACATATAAAATAAAAAGGGTTGTAGAATACCCCTTTTCGAAGTCAGCCAGTTTTCTCGTTTAATTTACGTGTTTCCCTGATTCTATTCGAAATTACCTTGGAGAATACTTAATAAAATTCTGAAAGCAAGCTAATAAGCTATAATTCCTTAATTCTCTGACGTCTGTCTTCGTATGGATTACCGTATAAATCGGACTTTAGGTCGAGTCGTAATATAGGTCGACTCCCGACGTTTAGCGGAAGAAAAAGAGAAAAAGAAGAAGAAAACAACCGAAAATCACCTAAATGCATTTATTTTCGAAACGCCACCGCTCACCACCCTCCGGAGCCGTAGTAGCCTCATCCGTCGGAAGGTGCAGCACTGTCTTCGGAAGCCGACCATTTATCGCGCGATATATCCACGGCTTTGCAGCGAATTGTATGCACGGTCACCGACAGCGAGCGCGCACGAAGTTGCCGCACAAAGTCCGCGAGTGTGTTCAAGCTGCGGATGAACCGCGCCTCGCCCACGAAATGATGTTTTGCACGAGTTTCACTTCAGCAGCTTTCCTTTTTGTGCACGGCAATACCGCACGCATTTTTTTTTTCCTGATACGTTAAACTAGCGCTGAGCGGTCATGTTGCCGTTCGCTTCTACAAGGTTACCAAACGACGACTCAGATTCGGCTCAAGACCGCTATATAAGACAAGGGGTTGTTAGCTTGTTTTTTTTTTTTTTTTTAATGAAATAATATCCAGTTATATTCCGGTTTATACGGTAGCATGATGTTGGCATTCTTCCAACTCAGTAAAGTTGAAGTCGTGAGGCGTTGCGTATAAAGGGTCGCAAGGTTTACAAATAACATAACCCCTTGATTTTTAATAAAACGGACTGTTTTTTAGTCTTGTCTTGCCACTTGTCCGATTGACACATCCTGAAAAGCAATAAGGAGAAAGTAGAAAGCGCTTCCGAAACCGCATTCCGCGAAGCTTCGCACTACTTTCACATTGCAATGCTTTGTTTTTTTTAGTTTCAGTTCCATCTTTATTTTCACGAAATTAATACAATTTGGGCACGCACTGTCTGTTTGACCCCATAGTCAAAAGCTAATTCTCGGGTCACTTACAAAAATGTAATTGGCCGTAATCTAAGATATAGTAACGCACTCGGGTCAGCCTTGGCACAAAGGGCCAAGACGTCGAGAATGTACGACACGTAGGACTCGGTCGACGTCTGAACACGTGTGGCAAGGGCATGGAGGAAGGAAACAAAACAGGAGAGGCCCTGACGTCACTTTTTTGAAGCCGGAAGTGCAGCCATGTTGGTGTGCCACCTCTCTTTGCGCCTCCAATCAGGGGTTCTGCAGCTCGCCGGAGCAGATGGGCGTGAACTTTGAACTTGCATTGTTACGACCAGCCGGAAGTGTGTGCTCCTGACGCGCGTCTAAACAAAGCCTACAAAACTTCTGTAGCAGTTTTAGTGAAGCAGACGCGCTGCCTGTGTTCTTCCGTGGCACGTTGAAGAAGACGACGAAGACCCGAGCCCTGATTGCTTGAGTGCATCTGTTGCTGGCCGACACTCACACTCACAGACCCAAAACCCAACTTTCAAGCTTACACACAACACTTCAAAGTCAGCTTTTCTCGCGAACAAAAGGTGCTGCGGGAAATACACCGGCGGAAAAATCTTATCTCACTTTCCAGAGACCGAGAGCAGCAGCGAAAGCTTCAGGAGCGCGGTTCGCCATAACAACATTGACATTTGGGGCACCCGTCCCAGTGATCCTTTGCGAAAAACAGTCCGTGACTACCGCCACACCTTCTCCAATACGTTCGTGCTGGCCAGGGCCTCTCCTGGGGTTTCCTTCCTCCATGGGCAAGGGACTTCTTGGCATCGAGTCGGCGACTGAGCGGATTGCCAAAAAAAAATTACACCGTCTTCCCGTAGGGGAACCCTGAGTAGTATGCGAAGCAGCCAGGGGGTCGACTCAAGGCAGTTTTATCAGCTGTATAAACTTGGACATGCAGCAGCACCAGCAACGCGCAGAACTGTTGTCGACGCCGTCGGCGTTTTTCCCGCGTTCGCACCGAACGCGCGCGGCGTTGGTGACTGTTGCCGGTGCCTCTGGGGCGCCAACCGTCGCGCCTCAAACCTACATATATAAGCTGCTTCGCATTATCGCGCGCGGAGCCGCAGGTGTTGCCATTCGTTGCGCAATCCAGAGAGAAGAGGAGCGTCGGTGAGGAGAGGAGGAATACCGAGAGGAAAGGAGTTGAGACAAGGAGAGGAGGGGGAGGAGGATGCGCATGCGCAGTAGGGGTGTTGACGCCGCACGGCGGAGGGTGGGAGTGACATAGCCCCGACCATAAGCTGCTTCGCATCTAAAAGGTCGCGGAGCTTCTCTTTGAAGAGATCCCAGCTCGAGATCTCCTCTTCGTGAATCTGGAACCTTGCCCGTGGAGCACCGTCGAGGTAGAAAAGAACGTTGGCAAGCATAATAGTCAGATCCCACCTGTCACGGGTGCTGACACGTTCGTATAAGTGGAGCCAGTCGTCGACACCAGGACTGCCTACTACGGTGAAAACACCAGGATCCCGTTAGGGGGAAATGGCGACGTAGGTCGGAGCAGTAGGCTGAGACGCTTGCGTAGATGAAGCGCCGGCAGCAGGAGCCGATGTCGCAGTGGCGCCGTTGCGACCGCTGCGAAGCTCCATGACGGGTATGGGGAACGTCCGCACCTCCACCAAATAATGTTACGTGTAACTGATGCCCAAGGCTATTTACGCTTTATTTACAGGGAAGATAACGGAGGCCAAAATGGTGACGCTAAATCAAGCAGGAACCCGTCGTCTTCCTTCTTCCCGGTGTAGCCACACTGTGGCGGCTGTTCCGTATATATATATCTTTGTATTTAACAGTTTTTTCGCAAACCTGAGCCTGGCTAGTCCATGGTCAAATAGGTAGCACGTTATCCAGCTGAGCTGAGAGGACAGGGTTCATAACGAACCCGCCGAACTTGGGTCACTGGGTATGCGGCACTTGCTAGGCGCATCTGTTCAATGAACTTCTTTTATACCAACTTGGCAACTGGCAACAATGTGCGACAAGTGCCTCGAGCAGCCAGTCACGTGGCTTGTATTCGCGGGCTTCTTTCACGCCCGGAAAAACCCTTTTATGTGGCGCGTATTGAGCAACACAAAGCTGTATCGGGAGTCTTTCATGTTGCTCTACAATTTTCTCATTGACCCTTTACATCTAATTATAATATTTGAGAAGTTGTGAAATTAACTAAGTCTAATTATGTAACTAGGCGGAGAGCAAAAAATAATGCGAGTATTTGCAAGCGACGGCAAACAACATTACCTTGGTTCTGTCCAGCTACATGTCATTTTCATATTTTTAAATCTTTGTGCGTGGTAGTTGTGACACGCTGTATACTATTGACACGCCAACCCACAAGAATTGAACAAATTTCTGGCTGTAGAAATTGTTCAGTTGTTTAATACAGGAAGGTGGTATTCTTTTTTATCTTCCTTTAAGTGATTTAAATTTAACTTTTTTTTAGATATATACTTGGCAATAATTATTATCCAAGAGTATCAATCGAAAAAAGAATACGCATCATAGAATGACATTCTTGACGGTGCTGGCGTGTTCCATGGCTCACATCATTACCATTAGAGCAGTCTAAAAATTTTACTCTACTTCTAGCGAGGTCCAATTATACCTGCGGTCAAAGAAGATGCAGGTGAAAACTGTATTATAAATCTGACCGCCATGGTACTCAACTAAAGATCTGATACGAGAATTCGACATTAAGAGTTCGGAAAGCTTATTTCGTGCAGATTTCGTGTAGTTTGTTTTCATGCGGTCATGTTAACTTGTCACAAAAGAAGCCACCGAAAAAGAAAACCATGGTTTGTCCCTGGAAACAAGCCAGCACCCTTAAAGGTGTTTGATGCTCTTTTTTTTTTCTGTGCACGGCGTTCTCTGTAAACGGCGACACTACGAAGATCGAACAGCGCTGCAGGTCTCTTTGGTAAGTCATCAGGCATGAGACACCTCCCTTCCTTGAATGCGAATACTCGGTAAAAACCGTCGTTTCATCCGATCTCGTGTCTCCGAAGCAGCCGAAAACCTCGGCCAGCACAGGCTACACAGTATACAACAACAAGGAGGTCCGTCTTGGAGACGGTCCTAGCCTGGATCCAAGGTCTATAGGACAGGACTGACCCTAACCGTGCACACTATCCGCAAGCAACGACAACCTGGGTCACTGCAACGCTGCCGGTAGCGGAGCCGTAATGCACCGAGTTGCCGGTTCGACATTATACCGGGTCCCCGGCACAAACGCCCGCCACCTACCTGTCCCGCAGTGAAGCGTAACCATCAACCACGAGGCTGGTAACTGATGTGGGAGCTAAATGCGCTTTTATGGGGTCTGAACACCACGTGCAACTGTATAAACTACGAAATCTTCGTGCACTTATGACCGCTCGTCTGCAAAGAGAGACATTCATTAGCGGGTGCTGAATATGTTTGCCTGACCACACGCCTACCAGGCTGCTCCGGGTGAGAGTGGTACGTGTTTCATGAAATGACCAACTGATACCCAATGCACATGCACATGACATGCACAAGAGGCACAGTATAGAAGGTGTAATGAAGCAGACGCGCCTCGTGCTTTGCGTAGCAGCCGAAAGAAAGAAGACGAAGACGCACGCTGTGATTGCCAGAGATTTCGAGCTGTTAGCTGCTCCTAGGCTGCTACAAGACTAATTTTCTCCTTTAATGAAATCTCATTACATTTGGTGGAGGTGCTGGGATCCCTCAAGTCACCCTGGAGCTCCGCACTCGTACCTTGCCCACCAACACCATGATGACGCGACCAACACTCCGACTGAACCAATGGCTGCTGCCCCTGTCACTTGCGCCGGCGTTCTCCGTCAGCGCGACCCGGCCATCTTCAGCGGGACAGGGCAACATGACGTCGAAGACTGGCTGTCCTCCTATCAACGCGTAAGCGCTCATAATAAGTGGAACGACCAGGCAAAACTGACTAACGTCATCTTTTATCTTGCTGACGTCACCAACCTATGGTTCAAGAATCACGAATCTGACATCTCCAGTTGGTCCGCATTCAAGATACATTTCATCGAAGTGTTTGGCCGCCCCGCTGCCCGCAAGCTACGTGCCGAATAGCGTCTACGTCAGTGAGCACACCAGCCGGGTGAGACTTTCCCCAGCTCTATCGAGGATGTATTGGATCTGTGCAGCCGTGTTAATCCAACGATGACGGAGGACGAGAAGATCAAACATATTCTGAAGGGTATTGAGGACGACGCGCTTCAAATGCTGTTTGCCAAGAGTCCAACCAGATTCGCCATTCTCTTCAACCTGTGTTAGAGTTTCGACGAATTGCGCCGCCAACGTACATCGCCCGCCAAAACGTCCCGCAGGCTGCCTCTGTTGCGGCCATTGCAGTCGCAGCTGGCCATACCGATTCTTCTGGTCTCGTCATTCAGATGAAGGATTTCATTCGAGAGGAAGTGGCCCGCCAGCTGTCGCTGCTCCCTCACAGCCAGGAGCCTGCCCCGACACTGACTCCGGCCGTGCAACAAGTCATCCGTGCCCAAATATCTGACGCACTTCTCTCCGTTCGCCCGCCAGCTCCTGTGACGGCACCGCTCTCCTATGCCTCTCCGAAGACCCGTCGGGTCGCCTCGGCCGTTGGGCGCTTCGCCTGCAGGAATACGACATTCATATACCACTCCGGTCGAAAGCATTCCGACGCTGACCTGCTCTCCCGCTCACCGATGGCACCTGATGTGGCTTCTCCTTCTGTTCCATCTACGACCTCAGACCCGTCACTACTGACTGCCATTGATATGCCCTCCGAGAAACGCAAGGACCCATCACTTGCCCTGCTGCTCGACTATCTTGCCGCTTCATTGGTCATTCCTTCAACGTGGACGCTACGCCGTCAAGCAGCCCACTTTGCCATGTGAGACTCCACCCTCTACCGCCGCAACTATATGCCTGACGGTAGGAAATGGCTTTTGGCTATAACTGGTCACATGCGCTCCGATATCTGCGCGTATACTTTCATGCCGACCCTCAAAGCGCCCACGCCGGCGTCCTAAAAACATTCACAAGACTGCGCCAACGATATTACTGGCGTGGAATGTATCGGTTTGTCCAGCAGTATGTGCGATCATGCACCATGTGCCAACAAACCAAGACTAGGGAGCCTACATGCAAAAAACAGCGCTTGCATGTAGGCTCCCTAACCAAGACCCCTCCACAGCGCCCTCCTGGCCCACTACAGCCGCTACCGTGGCCTGCTCGACCGTTTGACCACGTCGGCATAGACTTCTATAGCCCGCTCCCATACAGCGCATATGGAAACCGCTGGATTATCGTTGGTGTCGATCACCTGACACGCTACGCCGAGACCGCGCCCCTTCCCGCTGCGACCTCGCACGAGGTTGCGATGTTCATTCTTCGTAACTTCGTCGTTCGCCACGGTGCGCCTCGAGAACTACTCAGCGACAGGGGTCGTGTCTTCTTGTCAGAAGCGATACAATCCCTTCTTCGAGAGTGCAAGTTCATTCACCGGAAGTCGACGCGTATCACCCACAAACGAATGGTCTCACGGAGCGGTTCAACCAAACACTCGGCGACATGTTGAGGATATACGTCTCGTCCTACTACACCAATTGGGACACCGTACTCCCGTTCGTTACGTTCGCCTATAACACCGCGACGCAAGCGACCACCGATTTTTCACCTTTTCTTTCTCCTGTACGGACGTGAGCCTTCGTGTTCACTGGATACTATCCTGCCCTACCGGCCTGACGCCTCCGAGTGCACTACAATTTCAGAAGTCACCCGATATGCCGAAGATTGCCGCCAGCTGGCTCGTTCGCTGACCAGCGAGGATCAGGGGCATCAAAAGACAAGACGTGACAGTGATCAGGCCACGCCCACCTTCCCTGCCGGTTCCCTTGTTTGGCTATGGATACCGCCTCACACTCCTGGCCTTTCTTCCAAACTACTTGCGCGGTACCATGGCCCGTACCGGATCATCGACGCCTCCTCACCTGTGAACTATATCGTCGAGCCGGTCACACCATCATCGGACCTTCGTTGTCGGTGTCGCAAGACGGTGCATGTTTGCCGCCTGAAGCCATATTACGACCCCCTCATCTTGTGTGTTCCCTGAGTCGCCAGGATGGCTCCGTTTCACACCCGGGGCCAATGTAATGAAGCAGACGCGCCTCGTGTTTTGGGTAGCAGCCCAAAGAAAGAAGACGAAGACCCATGCTGTGATTGCCAGAGAGTTCGGGCTGTTAGATGCTGCTATGCTGCTGCAAGACTAATTTTCTCCTTTAATTAAATCTCATTACAATTTTAACAAGCATCGACACTTTTTCCCGCTCACTTTCATGGCTGCTCACTAAATTTAAACGCAGCCTGTTTGTGCTGACGCGTACATTAAGTACGTCGGCCCTAAGAATAAATGTTTGTCACTTGGGTTATACATCCTCCTGAGTCCTGAGACAACAATTCTTGAAACTTTTTGATTGAAACTTCTTTATCGAACAAAAAAGGACGCAAAAGAACGTAAAACAACATTGTTGCTGGTGAAAAACTCTAACGGAAGGTAGTTTGCTGGTACCCAAGTAGGTACTCTGGGACTTAAGGCGTATGGAACTCGAGGAAAGAGTTTCTACTTTGGAGGCAAAGAAACACGTCACATTTTTGGCACTTCCCTCACGACTTCCCCTTGCACTTAGATTGCCATGCTCAGGAAAGTGTCCAGTCATGTCGTAGCGCACCTCGTCCTGTGGTAGAGTGTTTAATTTGGATCTGTTAGGTGCAGTGGATTCCGCATCGCCTTCTGCATTCAAATTAGGCCCGCTTGAATTGGGTATGTCTGCTTTATGAGCACGTTAGCTACGTTTGTTTCGAAACTCAGCAAAGCGAGCCTATCCTCCTTAGGAACCATGGCCATTTCGCAGTCCCTCATGTACTGCACCCATCTGTTGCAGCAGACCATGTCCTACAAATGTGAGAGAAAATAGCACAGTCCACTTCTTACTGCGCATTACGACCCTGTAGTAAGCCACATAGCGGTCGATGAGGTCGACACCACCCTTGTGTTCATTGCATTGCGCTACAATGTCAGGTTGAGCGACTTCGATTCTCTTCATTCCTTCTTTTGGCCACCTTCGGCGCTTCTTTTCTGGCTCAGTCCCAAATGAGGTGGACAACAAAATGACTGACTTGTCCTTCCATTTGACCAGACGAAGCTTGGCGTCATTGCGTACTCTACAGTAGGACTCTCCACGTTTCATGGACCTGTCATTTGGCATTCCTGATGCTTCACCATTGGTGCGGTTGGCCATGATTGGCCCAGTAAGAAAAATATTTTTCCTGAGCAAGAAGTCCGCTAGTTTTATTCCAGTAAAGTACCTATCGGTGAAGAGAAAGGTGACATATGTCGATTCACCATTTCAGTCAGTTTCTTTACAACGGCTCCCCCAAGGCCCAGTTCCTTCAACTCCTCATCAGGAACAGTTTCTTTCCCGACTTAAACTGCTAAGTTCAAAACTAAGCCTTCAGACGCCGCCAACACAAAATTCTTCAGCCCAACAGGGTTCGGTTTGCTTGGGAGACACTGCCGCATTGGACACCTGTCAGTGAAAGGAATCATTTGCTCGTCCACGCAGAGTTCTTCTGAACGGGAAAGCTCTAGGCATGCTTTCCTGAAAAACTCAACAATTGGCTTCACGAGGAAAAGCCTGTTCTCTTCTCTTTCTTTGTCTGTTACAGACAGCCTGTCGTCAAATGGTGGGTGGCTGCGAAGCTCGAAAAACTTGTCGCGCTGCATTGCATTCGTGATTACCTCTACAATTAGTTGGCACGACCAGTACATGCGCCCTCGTGGCATCTTCAGAACACCCATTAAAATACGAATGCCTGCAAAGGTCCGCATATCCTTTGCATTCGTCTTAACGGATCCACGTACCACCCCTCTCTTGAACAGAATACATTTTGGACTGAGCCGGAAAGTACATGTAAGGCGATTTTGGTTCTTGCGCGCTGATATCAGCTCCGACTCCACTTAAGTTCACACTGGGGAACCTAGACAACCTTTCGATCAAAAAATTCTACAATTTAATATAGGTTAAGGGAGATATCTATTTTGAACTGAACATGCACGCGCTAAACAAGTAAGATGTAAAATGCTCGTACGTTTTAGTTTTCCTTATGCAACGTGTGGTTGATGGCTGGTTCACTTGGTCAGCAAGGTCGTCAGAGCTGCTTTCTGCTTTCCACGTCGGATTCGTCCAAAACCTTGTGCGGAGTTGTCGATCCACTCTGGGTCATCACAATCTGACAAATCAGCCTCACTCTGCTCCAAAAGAGCCTGAATTTCTCCATCTGTGTGGTACTTGCCTGTAAATTCAAATACAGCAACTGAGTCCCAAAGAAATTGGGTATCCGGAACTGCAAGCACGCCTAATACCTACGATTCTTGCAAAACTCCTACTAAACACGTCACAGTAATAACTCTAGTGTGTCATCTTTGTGATCACAGCTATCAAGTTTAGAAAAGCGCCGTAGGGCGAAGTAATAAAACTGTACCTACCGCGTGGACGAAAACGTGCGTGCAGGCTGGAGGAAGCCTTGTCTGGCTCTCTATGCGGCGGCCCCGCCAAGACACATAGCGCCATCTCTTTCACAGAGCGGAAAATGCAAAGTACCCAAACGGGTAATATGGGTCTCGAAGGTAATAATTCATTTTAGAAAGCGTTGTAAAATTAGAAACAGAGGTACCCAATTGGGTACCCCTGCAATGAGGAGGATATATTCTGGTGTTCTGATTATTTCCATGGCACTTGGATTATTTCAGCTGACGCTTGGATTAAAGTGAGCAGGAACACCTGGAAGAGCATCTGGTTCAGGCCAGTGTCCCCGAGGAAGCCTAATAGCGTTCCCGTTGTGCGAAAAGCGCTAGCAACGCTGCGTCAATGGCAAGGAATACGGTGCAGCTCCAACGAGCTACCTAGTAAATTTAAATCCTATCTGCGGATTGGTCTTGTCACCGCAAAGCGTGTGCAAACGTTGCGCAGTCGTGTTCAATATGAGCCGCAACACCGGTGCTCGTGATGAAAGCGGCTCCAACACTGCATGGTGGCTGCGATTTGCAAAACAATATGCGCATCCCACGCACTGTGGGAATCGATGTAAGCGAAGCTTTCGATGCCGTTTGCTTTGATTGACAATAATTATTGTTCTGCTCTGTCGCTTATGGTCGTGGTGCTAACCACGCTACTCGTATTCCATGGCCGCCACGCGTCGTTGCTGCGCTTCTCGCTTCTGGTCGCAGTGCTCGCGACGATCGTCGTCTTTCATGGCCGCCACGTGTCGTTGCCACGTGACGTATTCGCCACGTCTCGCGGCGTAGCGAAGACGCTCCTGTTCCGCGCGACGCTTCTTTCGGGCCTGGGTGTCCTCGATGCTAAGTGCACGCTTTGTATTCATTTTTCTGGCGCGGGTTTACGTGCTCCTTCTGCGTACGTGACCAGCACGCTGTTGAGAGGCCTGCTCCAAGCGCTCTCTTCAGGCTACGGACGATTGTAATGTTGACACTATCACAGCCCAGCACGCGACTTCTACCGCCCAACACCTGCATTTTTTCCGCATGAGAAAGCAAGCACAGCACGTGCCAGACGAGCAAACTGAAATGCTGCCGCGGTGGCGCCGGCCGGCATGGACGGATGAATGGACGGATGCTATGCGCGTCCCCTTTGAAACGGGGTGGTGGGTTGCGCCACCAAGCTTTTGTTATTAATGCGAAGCGTTAGATGGCAAGGCGAAATCGTATATGGCTAGGCAAAATCGCCTGTGTACAGAAAACTATCATCATCAGCAATGGCTCGAGCATCGTCATCTTCTTCCGCAGCTGGCTCGTTGTCGCCCCTTGGGTTACGCTCATGCTCGTTATCGGCACGCGCTCATGCCACTGCTCCCGCGTTCGTCATCGTCGTCCTCTTCCACAGCTGGCTCCGTTGCCGCTCATCATTCCAGCCATTGCCTCCTCAATTCCTCTTCTCTTCTGTCATCGTAATGTGGAGGCCGCGTTTACGGGGATATGAGCCATTGTTTAACGAGGTATGAGCCATTCATTATCTTACGTAACGGACAGATTTAATTTTGAAGCAATTTAATTTCGATGAATCGCAAGTGGCCATGGCGGGCGAATGCTGCTAACCACGCCGCCGAGCAAACTCGATACATCGAATGCAAGCAACAACGGCAGACTGTGGGCATACCGTCAGTGACGTCGTTGTCTCTGTCGCAGCCGAACGTGTAACCTCATAATTGAGAAGTACTTTAATGCACCCTCGGGATTAACCTATTGATGAACACCGGGGCTGCACATTTCAGCTTCGCTGGTTGACCATCTTCACGGAGTGGAAGGGCCGACAAATATTATTTTGCCTAAGGTCCTACCTATATTTATGAGAAAACACACAGATACAAAGAATTCCAAGAATAAAACTTCTTTACCCACTACTGGGAACTCTGTTTTTGTACGTCTCTGTTGTTTGTGGTCTGCCTACTTTTCTGCCACCAAACCTCCAATCGCCTCTTACTAGTCTCTATTGCGGACATGTTTATTTTCCCCCTGCTATACCTAAACCCAAGAACTTCAAGGACGCCAAAGGAGCCTAAATTGGCAGCTGGGTAGATATCTTCACATTCCAATAAAACATGTCCCATCATTTCCCTAGCTTTACCACAGCAAGCGCATGCGTATTCATCCTTGGTGTACCTCGCTTATAACTACGCGTTCTAAGGCATCTTCATCTCGCTTCGAAAAGTAAAGAGCTTCCCTTTGAGTTATCATAAATCGTTTCTTTCCTCATTTCTTTTTCCCTTTGAGGTAGTTAGTCATAACAGGTTTCTTTTCTGCTGCCGCCACCCAATACGTTGTTTCAGCCTCTCTCACTTGGCGTTTGACGTTCTTTGTTGCCGTGTTGCTGACAATACCGGTCGCCTACTTGTTGGTAAGCTTCCTAGTTCTTTTCCTCCACTGTGAGTTTTCCTCCGGGATGCGTGGAAGCGAGCGCTGTCTGCAAGAAACCCAGCGGCACACGTGAGCCAGTTCGCAGCAGAAGCTGCGCCCGGAAAATCGGGAGCAAAGGCAAAGATAGCTTCGCTTTAAAAGTTGGTTTAATAATGAGTAAACAAAAATGTGTTTATTTCTTCAATTTTTCGAATGTCGACGTCACCGCGTTGTCTTGGAGCCCCTTCAACCATATTCACCTGTGTTTCAGCTCATATAGTATATAGTATATCCTGTTTCCGAGAGTCTGACTGATTGTTTTCATTTCGAATAAGCTTGTTTTGTAATCTGCTAATTCCTACCCGTCCCGATGAGTGAGAGGCTTTCATCTCCCCCATACTCTGCTGCTATAGTAGCCCCTCACTGGGTCAAATCCTCTCCGCGTGTGGTGGCTGTGGTCAAAATGTTTTATTCGTTACATACGGATATGACCTTTCTTTAGATACCATCTTTGAAGGGAGAAAAAGGGGATGAGCAAGGTCAAGGGAAGTGGTGCAATTAAATGTACACTCTTTGTCACAAGTACACTGGCAATGTTGCATGCAGCCAACAAGCTTCCTCAGGCTTAATATTTAAGGAAGTTCCTGTGCTACTCTATTAGTTCCAGTGTTCTGCGTAATGAAAAGGGACCTGAAAAGATCTGGTGTGTCCCCAGCTAAGCTCTACGGAAACCCAACCGCACAGCTGAACGACACGTATGGTGAATACGCCGAGTAGCCTTTATACTTCTGAAAAAGTCTTCTTTTCTAATTACATTTTCTCTTCTTTAGGTTAAAGTGTAAATAGGCTCTCTAACTCCGAGTACCAGTTGCTTGTGCTGTGCACGTCACAGCTATGATTGTAAAGACTGCAGCGCTGCATGCCCTCGAGTCGCATAATGCGGACAATAGTCGAGCTTGTTCTGGGATGATGGGACCAAGCGCGGCTCAAAGACCTGAAAATTCTGAAACCGTCGATGTCGTCCGGTAAGACGTCTTGAAACTAGGGGTTCTGGCTCTTGCTCGCAAGCGGCGTAGCCGCTGAGAGTGGCTGAAAGTAATTAGTACAAATACCTTCTTGTCGAATATATTTCGCATGCAGATACGACAGTGGCTCTTGTAATATCAGTCTTAGAATAACTATGCTTCCAAAAACTAAAATGAAGATATAGATAATGACGAGCATGTAAGATGTCGACGAGTCTTTGAAAAAGGTAGAAGAGTTTCTTGTTGACAGTACCAACCGTGAATCCAAGAATTGATTTATAAAAGATGTCAAATGGTGTTTGTGTGGGTGTAAAACAACGCGTATAACGCGAAGATTTTTACAACTGAACACGTCTACATCGCCCGGTTTGCAGGTTCGACTCCCTAAGCGGTCTGACGTTCGGCGGCGACCAGGGTGGCCTGCACAAGCGTGGCTACGGCCACGGCGAGTTCGACGAGATCGACCACGCTGGATGGCCGGGCTTCTACAAGCGCAACTTCGACGAGATCGACAGGACCGGTTTCGAGGGCTTCTACAAGCGCTCGGCCCGGGAAGAGTGAGCGCCCGGAAGCCGGCGCGTTTTCCATCCACTTCACCACAATCTCCCCCGCCGTCACCTGCCCATCATCTTAGGTGCGTAAACACCGGTGCTTTCGAACGGGCTAGCTGGTCGCTAGGTTCCTAGCACAACGCCTATATACACCCTCGAAAACCATCTCATGATCATCGCGCATGGGCAACATAGAGCACACGTTCCACATGGCAAAAACAAGAAATGCCACATAATCGGCGCACTATCTTCTATTGTTGAGAAAGTTAATTCGCTGTCATTCAAAGCGATAGACGGATGACTAGCGTATGCTTCTTGCAGTCTAGATATGTGGCAAGCTTCTACAATTTCTCTCGTTGTCTGATTATATAGGATTAACATACAAAATAGCGGCTTGGTCATGCAATGGCTTACACGGGCTCAATGAACATTGCGCGCAGTGCGTTGCCAAATGCGTGGGGTATTCCACATATTTTTTTTCAATTAGTCGTTCGTACAGTTCAAGACGCCATCCCCTGCTTGATTATGTAGTAGAATCTTATTAAACAGAACATCAAGCGACCGGGGAAATATGTTCCGATTACCAGAATGGGGTTTACGGAGAGTGATGTACAGAGGCGCAAAACCCTCTTGACGCTTTTAGATATGTCAAGCGTAAAGAGCTGAATGTAGCATCTACTTTGTCCCGTCGTTTGGGCGTGGTGAATGGCTACTAGATTATGAGGCTTCGCCACAAGTTTCGAGGAGGCACCTAGCGACGTATCAAAACAAACGCATAGCTCTTACTGCTCCAGTCGGTGGCCGAATGACACGCTGTCGTGCCGGGGGAGCCCACATTATCATACGGCGCGCCGTGAAGCGTCCGAACTTTCGTTTGTCTCTGTTTTTGTCATTTATGGGGCGAGTGGCGGTGCCGCGATGCTGTCTATACAGTTATGCATTAAAAATCTACCAACATTTACACGGGTGTCCACCCCGTGCGACACCCGTGTCTACCAACACAGGTGCCGCAAGAAATATATTTCAGACCCACCGTTTTTCTTCGAGTATTCTTTAGAACTTGCTTCTGTGGATTTGTTTACAGAGAATTGCAGAAGTTTTGATATTTGATTAACAAAAGCTTTATTTTATTTTTGTATTGGCCAAATCAAAGGTAAACAATTTAGGACCTGTTTTTTTTCGTTTGCGCGGACATTCCGTTTAAGTCAGTTATGTTTACCGAGAGTCTACTGTATGACTGCTGCTACTACAAAATCACAGGGAATCCGGCTTTAGAGTAACATCTTCATGGGGCTAGTTGGTTTATGGGTGCGGCATGTAATTATTGTGTGATTGTAAAGAGGGCACCATTCATAGAGATACGTAGTACCTAACAAAAATAAAATATTTATTTCGCTTCTTTTGCCATCTCCCTTACTTTGAGTTAGTGCACTAATTCCTTACCTGAACCTGCCATTCCAGGTTCGTAAATTGCCGTTGCGGTACTTAGCGTGGTTCGGCTCACCACTAGCTTGGTCGCAGCATGAGACACAACGTTTAATTTAATCATCACAAGCCAAGTATTATGCTCACTGCATGACGAAAATCACTCCCAGCGATCTCCATTTAACCCTGGCCTGCTGCATACTATGCCTGTGAATTTCGCAATTTCATTACTGCACATAATCTTCCGCTGCTCTCAGTGGTGTTTCTAATATCTTGGCACCCGTTTTACATACAATATTACAGATTCTCTAATCTACTCATATACGCGGCCTCCCGAAGTCGAGTTCTTTCTTTTCGTGTCGACTAGAAAATTCCCTACTCAAGCTTTTTCTCTAACATCCATACTGATATTTCTTTTATCTCCTTTATCTCCTAACGAGCGCCTATCATTTACCGCTCCATCACTCGTTCCACGGTCTTTTGCTTCCTCCTATGATCGAAATTTCGACATCAAACGCTGTACTGACGAGCAAATATATTGTCATTTTCTGTTCAAGGGCATCTTTAAGCTACCGCTCAGCCTTTCGGGGTAGCTGCTATATACAACCGAAATTAATTATTTTTTTATTCATGCAAGAATATTTCTATAGCTTGAAAAAAATATGGAAAATAAATTCAAGGGTTTACGTGCCAAAACCATGATTAGATTATGAGTAACGCCGTATACATAGTGGAACACCGTATCAATTTTGACCACCTGTTCTTTTTTTATTCCGCCCCTATCGGAATCTGGCATCACAGTCTAAAACCGAACCCGCGACCTCGTCTTCAGCCATAGCCACTGCTGATGATCTCTCGCTCCAAGGTACGCCAGGAATCGCGCTCTCCATTGTGCTAGACCAGATGAACAAAAGTTCATTCTCAGACGTCTGAATTCTTTTCAAGTTCGTCTCGACCGAAATCGGCGCACACGCATTGAAATGTTTCGATGCGTCGTCTAGAAAACGCCAGAATGGCACGGAGGATTGAGAGATTGTGGTTGTGCGCTTGACAGTGTCATCTCGAATATTAGCTCTTCTTTTCTTTCCTTTCCTTCCCGTTTCTTTTCTTTTCTTTTCTTTTATTGGCGGATTCATTGTTAACGACGTTTGTAGTGCATCGATTCCCGGATTTTACCGACTGTGAGGAGAAGGCTTGTTGCTAGCTGCGAGCAGACCTATAGGCTTGCAAAAGTTGCGGGCTAGTGCATCCCCCGAGTGCCACTTATCCAGTGCGGTAGAGCAGGGGGCCCCTCACGACACGTCCAAAAAGTACTGAAGCCGAGGACGTATTTGAAGCGGTGCACAACAGGCAGAGCGCCATCAATCCCTACCGCGCCCTGATAGCTCACCCACGCGGCTCACCATGCACACTCCAGCTCCGTATCGCGGAGGAAGTTGAGGAGGAGCAGAAAAGCCTCCTTGCTAAATATCCAGTGTTCTCGAAGGAACAAAATGTCACTTACACGTGTGTGTGTGTGTGTGTGGGGGGGGGGGGGGGGGGCGATTCTACGCATGAGTCCCGCTTATGGGATTGGTCCATGTGCCTTAAAGAAGAGAGTCTGTTTCAGCAGAAGATACAGAAACAAAGAAACCGTAACCAGTCTTAATGCATTCTTAAGCAACGCAAATTGGCTTATGTGAATCAACAGCCCCATTAATTGTTATTATGCATCTTAATTAGGCAACAGAAATTGTCACGGGTCGGTCCGTTATTGCACCAACAGCGGGATAAGCCCACGCACCATGGAGAGGTGTTCTTGGCAGCTACAGTTGTTGGTGCAGGCATGGCGTCGTTCTGTACGGGGGGTAAGGTGTCCGCGCCACGCTTTTATTTCTTGAGTGAGGAGGGTTGGACATATGCAGAACAACAGCACAAAAGCAGGACGCGCGCTGGGCTTGAAAACAGAACTCTCTCTATCGTTTATATTGAGCCTTCTGAAGACTGCATTTGAGAACGCAAATATCGACCTCAATCCATCGACGTATACTTTACCACCATCCTCTTCTCCTGAGCGCGAGGTCAGCTGTTGTATTTGTGCCGCGCCAGCCGCATTCAGAAGCGGATGGAATGTGACAACTCTAATGCAATAATGTGCGTTTGAAAGAACCGCAGGTGGTAAACATTACTCCTGAGCCCTCCAGTGCGGCGTTTCTCGTAGCCGTTATGTACGGCACGTTATAAGCCTTTCAATAGTTCCATGCCTAAGAGTACAAGGAGAAAACGCATTTGTGCAGTGTTATCCTTTTTTCTCTCTTTTTCTTTTTTTTGTACAATTTTTTTACGGTTTGCGGGCTGTAGGGAGATTTACGCGTATAGTGTACGTGCAAGAGGAAAAGTTGGCGCTATAGTTTCTACGTAAACCGCCAGTATAGCCTTCAAGCAAGAACGGGATATATGGGCAGTATATTTTGTTGTTTGCGTCGGTTGCCGCACCGCATAACGTCAGAATGAAAATTAAAATCTTCATGCAGGCCCGCTTCATGAAGACAGTGCAACCGCGACTTATAGAATGCATTTGCCATAATCCATCGTTCACAGTCTTCACCTTGGCCACGCATTTGCGTAAACATCTTTTGTTTTGTTTTTAGTGTGAATCATTACTCTCCGATGCGAGCCAGTTTGCTGCATCTCGTCGTTTTTCGTGCGTCAACTAGCAGGCAACTATCGCGGTGGTATAAGTCAAAGATGCAAGATAGCTGACGCTTCGGTGGACGACCGCTCGGGGCACGGCGAGGGAGAACCAGCGAAGCAAGTTGAATGCGAACGGTGTCGACGCGCGGCCTTAAATAGCAGAGCGAATTGAGCATCACGTTTTAGCGTGACGATGTTAAGAGCTCCGTGCCGCAGAAGTATTCAAGCTCTTATATACTGGAAAGGCTTAGGAGTGAGGATCAACGGCGCGAATATCTCTGCAACCTTTGGTTTGCAGATGACATTGTCCTGTTCAGCAACACTGGGGACGAATTCCAACAAATGATTGAGGACCTTCTCCGAGAAAGTGTAAGAGTGGGGTTGAAGATTAATATGCAGAAGACAAAGACAATGTTCAGTAGCCTGGCAAGTGAACAAGAATTCAGGATCGCCAGTCAGCCTCTAGAATCTGTGAAGTAGTACGTTTATCTGGGTCAATTACTCACAGGGGACCCTGATCAGGATAAGGAAATTTACAGAAGAATAAAATTGGGCTGGAGGGAATACGGCAGGCATTGTCAAATCCTGATTCGGAGCATACCACTGTCGACGGAAAGAAAAATGTACAGTCATTGCATTCTTCCGGTATAAGGCAGAAACTTGGAAGTTAAGAAGCGCGAGTGCAAGTTAAGGACAGAACAAAGAGTGATGGAACGAAAAATGTTAGGCCTAACCTTAAGAGACGGGAAGAGAGCGGTGTGGATCAGAGAGCAAACGGGAATAACCGATATTCTAATTGACATTAAGAGAAGACAAATGGAGCTGGGAAGGCCATGTAATACGTAGGGTAGATAACCGATGGACTATTACAGTTGCAGAATGGATGCCAAGAGAAGAGAAGCGCAGTCGAGGACGGCAGAAAACTAGGTGGGGTGATGAAATGAGGAAATTTGCAGGTAGAAATTGCAATAAGCTAGTGCAAGACAGAGGTAACTGGAAATCACAGGAAGACGCCTTCGTCATGCAGTGGACATAAATATAGGCTAATGATGATGACGTCGCATATAATCCGGTGCCGGCGTCGGCGGTGTTGTCCGTTACAGGAAAATCATCCCGCACCACGCATCCCGAGTCACGCAGTACCTCCGCGTGGTGCAAAGGCGTTACTGAGGTAATTGAATTTCTCAAAGTAAAATGCGTCAGAAAATTCGTCGACTTACACACAACCTACATACATTATAGCGTCGGATTATAATTTGAATATACGAGAAAACACAATTCTGTTACGCGGAAACTCAAACACAAACCCATTTTCCAGCTGCCGTTTGAGGTCTGGCTTAGTGGCCGCGTTTCTACCAATCACAGAGCGGTGCGCGCGCCGTGCTTTTTACCAATCATAGCGCCGTGGCGCGGATCCATGTTTCAGGGACAAAAAAAAAGAAAAGAAAAACTGAACGCTCGCCTTCGTGCATAGCATTCGCCGCCCGCATTTCCCGCTAAACATTATGGCTACATAAGCTGCAGCTGCCAGGAAAACTGAGAAGCAGTCAGGGATATTTGAATGCTATCCCGTTATACTCTTAAAGGCAAAGCTTAAGCTTCTCCAAAATTTTGCTTTGGTGGCATTGTATTCCGGCGTCACGTGCTTTGTGCGTGAGCCCTGATGTGCCTGAAGGTTTAGATATGGTAGTAGAGCACTCGGCAAAGAATTAGTTTGATGGTTGGTTGGTTGGTTCGTTTCGTTCGTTCGTTCGTTCGTTTGTTCGTTCGTTCGTTCGTTCGTTCGTTCGTTCGTTCGTTCGTTCGTTCGTTCGTTCGTTCGTTCGTTCGTTCGCTCCCTCACTCACTCACTCACTCACTCGTTCACTCGTTCACTCATTTGTTCAACTATTTAGGACACTAGGCGATAGCAAAACGACAAAGAGGGTCTCGGGCTGTTAGAGCCCCACGAGCTCAACGTGAGTCAGCTTCTCGGGCTGCAAGGATTCGCTAAATGCTTCACAATACATAGGTGTTAACTATAGTTGAGTCTGTCACACTTCTCTAGCATATATTTCTGTTTTTACATTTTGCACTAAGATCATTTCCAGTGGGATCGCTGCCACCAGTAGAATTTCGTTGTCTATTGAGAGCGACGCAGAACTCCCGTATCGTTCGACGACTTTCCCCCTTCCATGGTAAGCGATTGTGGAGATTCAATGATATCATAAAGGGATCTCTTTATCGCATATATAGCCGCAGTTGCACGTTAATTGCGAACAGATTCAACGATAAGCTATCGGCTTGCAGCATCCCACTCTAACAAACGACTTCTGGCCCTGTCAAGAATGTACACGTGGCAACCGCTCATTTGACGATAAGTCTAACAATATACTCAAAAGTGAAAGGGCACTCAACGTCAAAGAGTACAACGGTACAGGGGACATTCTCGTACCCCGTTCTGATTATCTACGACATGTCGTGTGCATACGCTTCCCCTACACTGAAACTTACCGTATTAACTCACGTAATGCCCGCACTTATTTTCCTGATTTTTTCTGGTTGCGGGCCTTGCACGAGGCAGTCTTACGGCTATACTCAACGAAGCCCCTAACTGCGCTTAAACTGTAATGCTAAATGATACAATCACTATCGACGGATTATAATCGCCAACCGATTCCCCGGACAGGTATAATGCTGCGAAAATATGAGAATAATCAGGTCGCCAAAAAAAAGAAAACGACTTGCAATGGTGAAATTCATTTCTTTGTTTTACAGTGTGCCAGCACGGTAGAATTTTACCGACCTGTTATCACTTTTGTGCTCCATTAAAAGAAATTCAGAGACCTTCCACTACCGTGATGATGGAAGCCACCGAAGCTGTGAATATGGTGGGTCTACTCTAGTGAATATTGCTATAGTGAATTTATGTATTATCATTATTCATTAAATTGAGCGTGTTCGGCATGTTCGTCAAAGAGCAAGGACAGCGGCGTCTTGTTTTAGTCCGACGTGATGGCCAAGTAGTGCGTTTGCTGCGCCAGGTCCGCCCCATCCTCTTAGACTGGCCTATGAGCCACATCGTTCATAGCCGCGGCACACTGCACGGCAGCGTCAGGACCCTGTGAGATCTCTCCCACTCCTGCTCTCGGCGGCTCATACCCACATATCCAACGTGGGTATGATCCACACGTGATTTTATTATCGTTAATCATGACGTAACTGACGAGCATGTGATGTTATTGATGTCATTTCATTTCATTTCATTTATTATACCTCAAAGGCCCCAGTTGGGGTATTACATGAGGGATGGGTTTTAATTGCATTGAAAGAATGATTCCAGTGTTGTCTTGAATTGATGTGGATCGGAGTGGTACACGGCAGTTGTAGGCAGATGGTTCCAGTCCCGAGCTGTCTTCACAAAAAATGAGTGAAGATGCGTGGTAGATTGCACCGGGGGAGGGTAAACCGCTCTGGGATGGTTTGTGCGGCTGGATAAGCGATGGACTGGTAAGATAGCTGGAACTTCGAAGGGAGCATTATAGAATTTGTGGTAAAGGCATAGCCTAGATATGTGATGTCGCAATTCAAGGTTGGTGAGGTGACCACGAGCCTTAAGCTCCGAAACGCTGGAGTGGTAAGAGTACACAGAGTAAATAAAACGAGCTGCACGATTTTGTTCTGATTCTAGAATGTTATATAGGTGAGATTGATGAGGGTCCCAAACAGAGCATGCGTATTCTAACTTAGGGCGAACAAATGGCTATCAGTTTCACTGATGGCGGAGCGAGTCTTAAGTTCCTACGAAGAAAACCCAAAGTGCTATTCGCGGAGTTAGCTATGTTAGCTACGTGGGTAGACCAGGAGAGATTGCTTGAAAATGTTACGCCAATATATTATAAGATTCAGTGGATGATATTGTGAAGTCGAAAATGATACGTTGTGTTGGATGGTAATGTGGCCTGCGGTGGAAAGATATTAGTGAAGTTTTCTTTATATTTAAGGACATTAACCATGTGTTACACCAGGACTCGATAAGGTTTAGCTCGTTTTGAAGGGTAATTTTATCTGCGTTGTTTCTAATGGAACGATATACGACGCAGTCATCTGCAAATAGACGAATGGTAGAAGAAACATTAGCTGGGAGTTCAATAATATAAATAAGAAAAACATGACCTGTCATGTTTTGCATGACTGACAGGTCATGACCTGTCAGTCATGTTAGTTATCCGTTTTTACACCTGTGCTAAGGCACAACTGGCGGGAAACCGCCACGCACATGGAGCCAAATCACTACGCACATGAAGCCGAATTGCTGATGATGATAGTTTCTTTCTACACGCGGACACGATCATTGGGTAACTAGCACTTCACAGCTTCGCTGTAAAAAAGAAAGCTTACTTGATATTTGGTGATGGCCGAGACCACGAGTGCGTTTCGCGCTTACCCATCGCGAAGCCCGATGTGCGTCGCGGGTTCTCGCGAAGTGCAGATGCCGCATAAGCGGTCTTGACTTTGCGACACTGTCAGTTTAGACTGTAGTGGGCAAAATCAATTTGCAGCTTTATTGTCTTCATGCCTAACACACGAGCTTACGCCGTTACTTCCAATAAGCGCACGTATGAGCTTGGTAGGCGATCGCGGTTGTCGCCGGCTGAGCGCCCGAATACCCAGCCTCAGCTTCAACCCACGTGGCCGTCAGCCCTTCCCGTGCGCCTTATCTCATGCCCAATCACCGATGCGCAACTGGTACAAGCATTTTAAGGGTGAACTTCCCAGATCGGCTTGCCACACGCTTGCGAAACTTAACCAGCACGCGGGTAAATACCCACCAAGCATGACGCTTAGGGAAACTCTTTTTCCACATTTTCACGCTCCAAAGTGTGGTGGCGGACCATACACGAGTGCGGGCCTTGCACGAGTAAATACGGGTATTGCCCTTCTGCCTTCCACTAGCAAATTTTACTATCCTCAGTGGCATTTTCTGCTAATATCGAAGCTGGAAATGCTGTTGTAATATAAAACGTCGCAAAAGCAATGCCCAGCCATATAAAATAGAAAAAAAGTTCTTATCTGCCAAGACTGTACCACCAGCTAGGTTACTGCCATTGTGGCGGCGGCTGCATTCCTTGTCACCCGTAATTTCGCCCATGTGACAAACGATGGGTATCCGCCGCACCATGTACAACTATGAAGGGGACATGGGTGCACTCTTTGGGATACTTTCGGCGTCTGCCGGACAGACCCATCGAGGTCGTTATCTTTCCCCTGTGGGTCGAGAGTGATGCATCCGTTGCCTCAGAGTGAGAATGGCCTTCACAGCCACGTGTGTACGTGTCCAGCTGTCGTCAGCGATTGCATCACTCGCAGTGCCGGTTGTCTAGATGCCAATTAGGAAAAAAAAAACTGGTCATCACCGCGCGCCATTTCTTGTCCGCAAGCACGCGCACTCCTTGTCACGTACAAAAGCTTGCTACGTACATTCAAAGTGTACACTCATGTACACTCACCAAAACTGCGTTCGCGCTTGCGTTATGCCCGCAATATACGCGTAAGAACACGTGTGTATTATATACGTCTACGTCAAAACTGCGCGCCTATTTGGTGCGTGCCGTTACGAGAGGCGCACATCAACTGTCGCACTTTAGCGCACCTCAGAGAGTCGTGCATAACAACTCTCGACGTAAGTGCTCTGCTTCGCTTGATTTTCGGGGAACAAAAAAAATTTGAGAGGAAGCCAAAGGTATACAGACAGGGGTACAGTTGAGGCGACGGGTACCAGCTGTCTCTCTCTCTCCGAAACAAAGAAGGCTGCTCCCTCTTGACCTCGGTCATCCAGGGCTCAGCGACGCCCCTGGGAGCCGTGAAGGCGCGATCAGACAAGCGGTGCGCATCACAGACTCGCCTGTATACCGCTTGCTGCGCGGTCCAAATGCCAGCGTTCTTCACCGCACGTCGCAGCCGCCACGTTCAGCCGTGTGCCAGCTTTGCCTCTTTGCACTACCTCACTCTTCTTCTCTTTTGTTTTGAAAACCTGCGTGTCTTAAGATTACACGAAAGCACATTTTCACCTTACGAAGCTCACGATATAGAAAAACGATAATTCCGTCGAGACGAGGGCCTCGTAAACCTTCGGGCCGGACCATATACAGCGCAAGCGTTGCGTTTTCTCGTTGGGGCTCGTTGATATATAGCCGCTTCGATGCGTGATCGAGCTGCATGGCTTGTCCTCACGATCCTATACGTCGAAGGTGGTCGCTATCTATACACCCCCCAAAAGAATGCCACGCTTCTCGAGGGAAGCTAGAATTCCGAAGCTCGCACTCATTGGCGCTCTCGTATAAACGGTCCCCGCAGAAGCAAAGACTATGTGCCGCACGTTCGGCGAACGTGTGAAGAGCTGGCTGACGTTTTTACGGCGGTCGTAGGAACCGTTTATGCCTGTCTCGGCCGATGCTACGGACGTGTCGACCACTGCCATTACTGTATCTTTTTTTTTTCTTACTTTCTATGAAGTTCCTGAATCATGTAATCATAAACATTTCGTGTCATCAAGCCCGCAATTAACGTAAATCCAGTCAAAAGCCGGTAAACATGTGCTTACGATAGCGTAAAATGCTACACTTCCTGTAATGAAGCATCTGCCTTATGCATCGCTGTACAAGACAGCTTGATGAGCTTTCCCTTCCGTCTAGCACGAGACGCTGGTTCTCTATCAGCGTTGCTCAGTTCTTGCTCTTCGTGACAAACAATCGCCTTTCGGGGTTATTCATGAGCGAACTATGTTCGTGAATCGAGATCTATGAGGAACTTGCCTCAGGCAGCTGCCGTATATACACTCGAGCAAAGGCTTCTCTCGTGAAGATCCGCGCCCCCAACTTGGAAGCACATAATTAGAGCGCACAAAGGCAGCGGACTTCTGCGACCTCGCAGAATGCCAACCTAATTTCCAGCCAAGCTGTTCCCTTTACGCAGTGGCCAGAAGAATATAAGTTGCCTGTAATTGAATCACAAACTTGAAAATGTTGCCCGCATATTACTGGTTTGTTTGAAACCTTGCCCGAATATACCACTTTCGAGCAACGGTTAAGGCATTTTCACAAAGGCAGCGATTCATCCACGCTCATTTTACTTCACCAGAGCACTGGCATAATGCTCAGCCAAATTTCGCTAAGTTTGATCTTGGTGGCATCCAGCCACCTAGATTTTGCGCCACTCGTAGAACTGAATCGTGTATGCTGAGGAGCACTTCAATACGTATTTATTGCACAGAGCGTAATTAACCCGAACACATTGAATTGTGTCTACGCATAACTCGTCAAGTGGCCCTTACTTTCGCTAAATATGAATTGTTTGTGAGGTAGAGTTCCTTCTGGACACTGGAAGAATCAGCGTTAAGATGGCCATATAACGCTTTCAAGCACTTGCTAAAGCAATTTGTTACAAAGGCCATACTTGATCCACTTGCATTTAAATTCGCGCACAAATGTTCTATAGCGGTGCCTCCGTGTTCGCTAAGTTTGAGTTTGGTTTCATTTGTATTCACGCCAGGAAAGTGGGCTAAATTTTGCGACGCTCGTAAGACATACTTATAAAACTCCGGAGCGCCTGCGTAGGTAAGTTCTTACGAAGACTGCAGCTAAAGCACACACTTCGAACTTTGCCTGGGTGCGTGGCGTGCGGTATGTTCGGGCTTTGTTGTGAAAAGCTTTAAAAGTGAGAGCCATAATTAGCGCCATCGATGACATGGAAGGCGAGTGGGCTGCCAAACCGAGCCTATAATCGAGAAGCGCCAACAGCGACCAGTGCTTAACCCTTTCACTGTCATTTTTTTTTCCTCGGGTCTTGTAAAACGAACATAACGGTTTGTTTTCAATTATTCGGGAGAAACAATGGCATGGTTAACTACAAATTCAATCTTAATCAGGTCCTCACTAGAGAACGTACTAGTAAGTTAGTGACATGGTTGGACACTGAAAGGGTTAAGACTATACTGGCACCAGGCGCACGCTGGGCATGTGTGAAGAAATAAACGCATTGGGAAAAATATACGGCCCACTTTGTTGGTGGCACTTTGTTGGTGTTGGTGTGGTTGCGCATCACCGAAAAGATTAGAAGCAAATGGCTAGCTCCCATGTAAGAGCTGCATCTCGGTCAAAATAGTGAAGAAAAAAAATGTACGGCCCTTACACGGGTGCATACAGTATTCCGTTCGTGCCACTGCAAAACGTGTTCTGACATTTTTTTTTTTTCTCGACGCGTGTAAGTGGCTGGTTCGTTACTTTATTTTTCGCTTGCTTTCCAGATCTTAAAGGATGACCAGAAATATTTCAAATTTAGTTACTGCACCAAATTAAAATGTCAAGTTAGTGATTTTTCTCTCAATACGCAAATTTATATTTTTTGTTTTGTTTTGTCCACTCTTATTTACTATCCCCAAGTTATCATTGCTAGGATTTCAGAATAAGATGCATATCGACCCGGGTACATGCCATTTCCTAAATTGCTTCCGGATGAGCTCAGAACTCGGTCATCTGCAGCAAAATTATCTGTCCCTAATAACATGGGCTGATATTTGTTTATCGAAATAAAAGTTTCATAATTTCTTTTACACAAAGCTGACTTAAACGAAAAAAACTGAATAACGTACTGTTGTAATATGAATATAACTTGGATAGATTATTGCGTTATAGGCTCCAGCAAATTACAAAAGAGTATGCCGCTTTCGGAGGGCGCAGACTATCTAACATATGGTGCCAAGTATAGTTAATATATATTCGCGCTTTTTTGCGTGCCAAAACCCCCATAGCATTTCGAGCCACGCCGTAGTGTACCGTGCACCCGCTGCACGGTACACGGGACCAAGTAATGTGAAGTGTATAATAACTTTTAGCGATGTATGCGTAATAATTATGAGAATAGGAAAATTATATACACTGAAATTGCCGCTGATTTCTGTTGCTGATCACGAGGACCCGTGTTAGATCGGCGGCCTCGGTGGTCACATTCTGGTAGGGGCCAAAATGCAAAAGCTCTCCTAGCTGTACAGCACTTTGGCGGCGTATACAGGTATACAAGAAACAAAGGTGGAGAAAATTAATCAAGAGCTCCCCTTGACGGTGCCTTTCACAACTCGTGGGTTTCTATAGGAGAGTAAATTGCATAATTTTCAAATCCTAATCACCCTGGATCTTCTAGGTATGAGCAATATACTGCATGTACGAGGATATAGTGCGCGAAAGTTCTTCATAATGTCACAAGTGATTGGAGATATGCCATCCAGAGCTCAGAACCTTTACGGCCAACTTGGGCTTTCCAGAGAGCCCACGATGCAGCGGTTAGGCTCGGCCTACCTGTCCCCACGTAGGAGCGGCCCGTAGCTCTGCCCTAGGGCAGAGTTTCTCAGGACCTTGTCAATAAAGTTATTGTCAATAAAGTCAATAAAGTCTGTCTGTCTGTCTGTCTGTCTGTCTGTCCTGTCCGTCCGTCCGTCCGTCCGTCCGTCCGTCCGTCCGTCCGTCCGTCCGTCCGTCCGTCCGTCCGTCCGTCCGTCCGTCCGTCCGTCCGTCCGTCCGTCCGTCCGTCCGTCTGTCTGTCTGTCTGTCTGTCTGTCCTGTCTGTCTGTCTGTCTGTCTGTCTGTCTGTCTGTCTGTCCTGTCTGTCTGTCCTGTCTGTCTGTCTGTCTGTCCGTCCGTCCGTCCGTCCGTCCGTCTGTCTGTCTGTCTGTCTGTCTGTCTGTCCATTTGTCTGTCTGTCTGTCTGCCAACTTAAATATGGTGCGCTGGCGCTGATGTTTACAACTATCTGTAATGCCAAGCAATATGCGCATGTGTGTAGCAATCGGAATACCCGGCGCAAGACGGACGAGATAATCGAATTTCCGTTCTGAAACCGGCCGAAGCAATGTTTTTAATGACCAATCCGAGAATCTTGCATCGAAGTAGGTGATCTTTTCAAAACAAGAATGTCACTCTAAGTCCACACGCTCCACTTTAATCACATGTTTCTAACCTGAAAGTTTCTTCTGCTTTCTGTGGTTTTACGTGCCAAAAACCAGTTCCGATTATGAGGCACGCCGTAGTGGAGGGCTCCAGATTAATTTTGACCACCGGGGGTTCCTTAGCGTGCACTACAACGCAAGCTCACGGGCGTTTTTGCATTTTTTATGGCTTATTGCATTTCATTTGCATTTTTTATGACTGTGCCATGGCCTTCACCGAAATGCGGCCTCCGCGGCTCGGATTCGATCCCGCGATCTCGTGCTCAGCAGCGCAACGCCTTAGCTGACTGAGCCACCGTGGCGGGCAACCTGAAAGTTTATGTGCACATTTATAACATTGCTAAGGGTTGTGCATTCTGCGACGCGAACAATTAAGACATTGCGAGCACTTATGTATCCACGTGTCCTTTTTTCCTGGGTTCTTTTTTTTTTCGTGGGCTGTGCTCGTTCTCCAGTATAGACGTTCTTGCAACATTCCGAGGAACTTCATTCACCCAGCACTGTGCAAAGCGGTCAATAACAGCGTCAGTCTGCAATAGCCTGACTCAAGACTACGTAATTGCAGCGAAGCAGGCGGCTGGAGTCAATTTCCACCCCACCGTTTCGCCACCTTGCACCCTCAAGCTATGCGAAATTAATTTGCGCTCTGCGGAATAATATCGCCTTTCCCGCCACATACAGACCAGGTTGCTGGCTGGACCTTCCGAAATGCGGCTGCGGTCCGAATTCCGTGGCACGACATATTGAGTCGCTCCTGTCTGCCGACGCGGCCGTAATACGATACCGTCGATGAGATTTCATTGATGGATATAGCAGGAAGCGGTCGCCTGGTTCACGCCGACAAGCCAACTGCTCTGGATTTTCAGGTAGATCGCACAGTCTTCACGCAATATTGCTAAAAATGGGACTTCCTGTTATAAATCAGTTTGTGAGATAATTCTGGTATTTCTTGTTTTGTTTTCGTTCTCTCATTTTATGGCATGTGCCGTGGCAATCTCTAGGTGCTAATATCATTTATTATTACTTTTTGTAATGGGAGGGGGGGGGGGGCGGCAGCGTACTTCCTTACACGTGGATACTTTCTTTCGAAAACTGATATCGTCTCCCATTTCCTATCACCCATGTAATGTATACGCGCTCTCGTAGGTGTGGTGAAACAATCGCTATACTTCAGCACACATCTCCGTAAAAAAAACATAATCAATCTCCTGACACAATTCCATCGTTCCCACTTTCTTTCTTTGTTTATTTTTTTTCTCTCTTTCTTTCTTTCTTTCTTCTCTATGCCTGCTGTCATTTCTATGCGCTGTCGTCGCTTGTGGTAAGTTTCCTCCCGTTCGCCCCATTAGACGCCCGACGTCTTTCTCAGCGGGTTACTGGAGAAAATATTTGTAGATGTTTCATTTCTTCTACGCCTCTGCGTATAGGCTCACCTATTTTGTCTCGCAATAAAAAAATGGAAACTTGGTGCGTTTGAAAACAAAAATCTCAAGAAATACTCCGCTGAAGCTTGCCCGTTCTATGGTTCTCCGTTTGTACTCGTGTTTTCTCTCTCGATAGCGTCAGGGTGCGAGCCTGTCTCGAGTTACGCCGGATGCGTCATATTCAGCAGGCCCATCATCGTATCTCGCTGTTTGACGGGGGTATTTTATTTCGCCGGCCTCACAATAGCGAACCTCCAAAAAAAAAAGAAAGAAAGAAAAGAACTAGAAAGAAAGAACACCTGTCCTTGGGGAGAAAATGAGATTCTTCAGCACTTTGCCAGAAAGAAGCACAAAATGCGATCTGCACAAAAACAGATAATGGAAAGAAATTTTTAAAAAGCCGACCAATATAGGAATGCTGGAACATCGAGGATACCTACATCCGTTTTGATGGAGCGGCGGATGCAGTAAAGGCTTGAAAACGGTTATCGGTGCCATCGACGTGCAATTACGGAGAGAAGTTTAGAGGCTGTTGGGTTTCTGAAAAAAAAGAACAATCTATTTGGACACAAACAGAATGAAATACATCGGCAATATGAAGTTGATCTCCCAAAACTCAAATTGAGTTGTGGGAGGTGTCAGGAAATCTTGTTACGTAAGCAGCAAGTGTGGAAATATCGATAACAATGCTGGCCTTTTTTATCTTTTTTTTAACTCGCTGAATTTGGAAAAATTTCCTTCGGCAGATAACACAATTTTAATTCTCGAACTGGCATGCTCAAAGAAACAGACACAACTTTCGCAATAAACAAAGCAAATAATAAAACTTCACTGACTTGATTTCTATACCTTAAGACATTTAGAGATTGCAATATACACATTCTAGCTGATGAGCTTATAAGGACACTTGGGACAAAATTTGAGCATGGCACCAGTTCCTAGATATTGGTTGGGGCGCTATAACGTCAAGCTATTCCGAACTTTTCTATTCCAACTCTGCAATCAGCCCTCCACCATTAGTCTAAAAATTTTCGGCCACCCCCAAGTTCGCCTGTCTCTCACGCGCCTTCACGAAAATCGCGATAGCTCCCCATCTGATATGATGTGTACACACTGATTATGCATGATCAAACCGCACAAAAGAAACCTTATTATTCCTGATTTGACGCCTTTTCGCCATTAGGCCTCTGCTATTGGTCAAAAGCTTTCGGGCTGCGCCCGCTCCACCTGTCTGCCACGTGACGTCACAAAACCGCGATAACTCACCACGTGTAAGAGACGTGCACGCGTTAAAGAAGCATTACTATCACGAACAAAACATTTTTTTTTCTTAATAGCCAGAGACTGCCCCGTTCCGAAAGGAATAGAAGATGCGTTCCCGCCGATCACTGAGGCACTCGCTACTCGCACCTGCCGGTGAGCATCGATTTCTTTGTGTTTGATAAACCTTTTTGCGTGGCAGTAAAACGTTATCCAGCCCATTCGGCACGTATACGACATCGCTCTGCCAACTCTACCTTGCTGGAGATCCGTTCTAGCGGCATTCTTGACCTTGCGTTGCACGCCGCCGCGATTTTCGACCAGCCACCGCATGCTAAGTAAGAGGAAGCGGACCAATCGGAGACGCCGGCACCACCCGCTTTATATGGTTGTCTATTTTCACAGCGCTGGCTCAGCCCCATCGAAATCCTCTCCGCCTGAGCGTGCTCCTCGCCTCTTGCCAGCCAGTAAGACAAGAAAAACTGCTCAGTGTAGGCGATGTTTGTTTTGAAAGCGAACAACGGTGACCTATAAACGAGAGCGTTTGACTATATAGGCTGTTCAGACAACCCTGCGGATCCCCGCCCGATGCTTGCGTCGGCGGTTACGTAAACTTGACGTCAGGAAATTGGATTAAAAACAGATTGGAATAGTTTTACGTTATAGGGCCCTGGTGTGTAACGCGCTGTTCTTTAACTTACATTTTTTTTTTACCAAACTCCACTTTATGCACTGCAGAACAAAAATAACTGGAAGACCAAGAGAGACAGAGATAGAGAAAGATTTCAATGGAAACAGAAGGTAACACATGATTCATTAGCGAAATCAAAGCTTCATTTCATTAATGCAGGCCACAATGGTACTAAGTCATGTTGAACTCTGATGTGACAATTAAGCCACAGCATGCAAAACATGACATCAAGATAAACTTTGACGGCAACACTATAAAGCGAGAAAAACATCAAAAATGTCTTGTATGGTTCAGCGAAGAATAAACGGGGAACATTATTCGTTTAATTAAACAACTTGCGCAAACGGTCAGATCCCGGGGGCGAACGACGAGAACGATCACTTCGGCCATCCTGCCAACGAAATATGAAACTCCACAGGCGTCCGTTCGCACAACGACTACTCTCACATAATGCACCGCTCTCGCATTTTGGGCCAAGCGTGATGATTTCCGTGTCAGGCTATGAATTGCAGCGGCATTGTTCATACAACGTAAGTTTTGATGGAGCGGCAGCAGCAACAGAAATATTTGGTTACGTTAAGTTACCGTCGCGTGTGTTGCTTCAATGAAGAGAAAGGCTGCACATTAAAAAAAAAAAAACTCGTTGTAGTGACCACTTAGTGGTCACACTATTTACTACCTTTATAAAACTGCCGCAGGCAAGGGTGCAGTTAGCAACCTTACTGACTAGACAAGCAGTCACTGTTACTACTGGGTCGCCGCCACTAATTGCAAACACAGTTATATCCACCAGCTACAAAGTGTTTATCCTAGAAGACATGTTGGACCGAGTATGGAATATGCCAGAACTTGTCTGATGTGTGCGTTGCAGGCTATCAAGTTTGTATCCGGTGGTACTAAATGCGTTTGGAATTGGTGGCTGAGACCTATTAGTAATAGCGACTGTTTTGTTTATTCAGTAATAATGTTACTAAAACTACCGTTTACAACGGCAGGTATAACAAGGTAGCAAATAGTGTTATCACAAAGTAATAAGTACAACGACTTTTTTGTACGTGAATGTTTCACTTATTTTCTTGTGGTGCCTTGCGCACCTGATTGTCGCAAAATGACAGATGGCAGTCATGCATTGTGATTACTGGTCTCTCGCACAGAAAGATCCAGACCTCTCATCTATCGCGCGTATAATAGACGGGAAAAATTGAAGTTGAGAGTGTCTACGCTAATGTAGCATAACTTGATAGACAGTACTGCAGATGAGGGCACGTGACACGATCGCTCAGATAACGCAGATGAGCTTTCCACTCTTTCTCTTAAGAATGTTCCCTGATGAAGTGGTGCCACAACCACAAAGGTGTTTTAAACACAGAGCATGCAGAGTTCTGTTTGATCCCACTGTTCTTGTGGGTGGTACTGTCTCTGAACTTCTTCAAAGCCAGCGCTTTCAGTTGTAAGTATACACACCCCAAGCTACTTCAAACAAGTCTCTGTAAATGGTAAGCGTAAAACCATTTGTACTTACGTATACCTAATACCCATTTTTTTTTTCACAGTGCGGAAGGCGGCCCATCGTGCCTGTAGTGCACGTGAATAATTTACTTCACGCAATGCATTTAAAACTGATACTATAGCAGGGAACGTTACGTAACCTCTCTACTCGACTCGGGGTGTTCCGAACACTTCACCAAACTTATTTTATTAATTGAATGTCCTCAAGTCTCATGAATGGAATGTTTATTGGCTATCTAGTATGGCAAGAACAAAACATGAAAAACAAACACTCAAGCAATCCCCACGTCTCTTGTTTACGCGGTTGTACGCAACACAGTCTGTAGGGGATGTTTTGCTAGCGGCACATAAGTGCATGCCGCGTAATTTTCTCAGCCATATTCCCTTGGCTCTCTACTCCGCCCCCATGTCCGGCCAAACAGTGTAGCAACTCCGTGCCAGACGATGACGTCATAAGCTTTCCCAACGTGCGTGCGTGAAACTTTTTCCAGGAATGCGGCGATGAACCGAGGTTAAATTTCGAGAAAGGCCTCTCGCGGCCCATTGAACACGGATTGCCTGGAATTTTCCGATTACCGCTGCACACTCGTTCGCTTCCAAATGCGGGTTCATTAAACCGCGCTCATGCTCGTGCTTGTATCCCGGTTCGATACAAACAGTAAATGGTGTTTTGTAAAGCAGGAAAGCCCTGTGCTCGGCAAAATAAGTGTACACACATAGTTATGTAAGCATATGTCGTGCCTGTGTGTGCATGTCTGTATGTGATCTGCGTGTGAAAGCGAGAGTGTGGGCGTGCTTTTATTTCGTCTGTATTATTAGCATTAGTCATTCGGACTCTCACGCAATAAGTGGGATTGATAACTTGACATAAATATGGCAATTCGTTTAGCGCATGCGATGCTGCGAGCCAACGCAGAACTTATAAAAGTTGAAGATTTCAACGTCAAGTAAACAAAATAGCCGTCGCGGACAATTCACGTCTTGCTGGCGCTGGCCAATTGTAGGCAGGCAGCAATATGGATGACGTGGAAATTCCATTTTCTTTGGTGCAATATGGCTGCGAATTTGTCTTTATTTTACTAACGTTATGCAAGGACTTGCCCTCTTAGACTTGCCATTAGGTTAGAGACTTTTGAGAGCATTTTGTATTTCCATCAACATATTTTTTCTTTTTATTTTTCTGCTTACAATTTGGCGATAGCGGGCCCTATCTGTGGCCGCACTTCCCATATTTTACACTCAATAAACAAGAAGGACGTGGTGACACTTTGCATATATTATGTTGACTCTTTCAGTCGATCATTCACTGACAGCCATGCCATCCTAATCTCGCTGTCAAGAAAGACATTCTCATGCTTACCCGTTACCTTTAGTTGTATCTCTCTTTCTCTACCATGCAGGCTTCTCCTACGGTCCCGGTTCCAGCGCCTCTTCAATTCTTAGTGCTTCGTTCCCGCTCGCCAAAGCGTACCGCCACCAGACCAGGGGTTGGAACCTTCGTGCTCTCTCGCGACAGCCCAGTGAAACCAGGCAACAACGTGTGCCGCCTCTTTCAAGCCAGCGTAGGCTCAATCAGAACGGCGTCGGCTTTGGTGCTACTTGAAGCGCCGGGCCCAACGCCAAGCACGGCCGCAGATCCTTTTTTTTGCTCCAGGCCATGGCCGCTATAGCACTGTCACTTAATAACCTCATCGTTAGTTATCATTCGATGGTTCCCTTGCGTGGTCCACGCCTTGCTCACTTCCGTTATCGCACGTGCACTTACGAGTTCAGCGAGTCCCCGCCATCACCTCTCCTGTCGTTGTTGCTGCGTGCACCTCCTCATGTGCAAATCACTCGCCGCCAACTCCCGTTTATTTCGTATGCAGCTGTAAACACGAGTCGCATCACAGCTAATGTCTAGGGACGCTGCTGCTTTATCAGGAGTGGCAGTGTGTCGATACGGGTCATGTCAAAAAAGAAAAAAAAACTAGGGGTGAGGAAACGAGAAGAATGAAAGGTTAAGAAACAACCCGGCACACATCAGCCGGATTCAAACATTGTTGAACGAGAAACCAAATTTTTCGTTGCAATAAAAGCCTCTTTATTCCTGTCTTGGCTGCGTGTTCTCTTTATTAGACGCATTAATGCCTCTCTGCTAGTTTGGAAAAAGCGAATGCGTCATTTATGTAGCCGAAAGGGCAAACAAATTGTTTACAAAGTCGAATCGTTGATGCATCGTTCACCTGAATCAGGTGGAGCTCTCTCCACCGCAAGTACAAAAGAGGTATTGTTACGGAAGAACGTTTATATTCTTGGCTGCTCTTGTCGAGATGACACGCCGCCCTGCGTAGCTCCCACCTCGACGACCGACTCTGGGCTACCCAGAAAGCCTGCGAGGCGGCGAAGAGGCAAAACCTCGACACCCCCACGTGGGAGGCCTAGGTACAGCCAACTAAACTGCTGGTTTAAATAAACGTTTGTTTCCTCCTCCTGGCTACCATGTAAATGGAAACTCTTTCAAGCCTCCCATGTTTAATGGACCTTCCTCTAGACAGTATTAAGAATGACAGCACAAGTATACACTGCCAAACATGGAGCACTTCTCTCTGTTGTCCAATAATCCGTGGCCTACAAGGTGCTAAAGGATGAAGGGATGCTTAAGAGGAATATTAAGATCTGTTAGAAAACTATGGCTTCAGCGATATGAAAGCGCGATTCCTATCGCTCAGAAAAAGCATGCAAATTGAAGACGCCTGGTGACACTAGTCCGAATTTTCCGCCCCACATCGCTGTGACGTCATTAATTTTTATGGCACCAACTTCAGCCTAATCAACTATTTATCAGTTAAGCAGCACCGCATTGCATTTTAATGTAACCCAAGAATCAACGTAGCAGCTTTGGTGAACTTTTCTTGCGTCGGAATACTGATTAAATTGTCTAGTTCAATCGCCTTTCCTTTTCTCCGCAATAATAATCTCCATTTTTTTTTTTTTACCAAATGAATGAAAATTGAGTTTGCAAACACCAGTCCAAGTTCGTTTGCGGTTACGCATGGCTGCATGCTGTTTACACTTTACTGATCTCTTACCTTAAGCAACAGAAAATATTAAAAGCAAAATCCCGTGTAATGCACTCGTCCTCCGTAACTCATAGAGCCATCATTTCCCGGCGAGAAAGAATATTAATATATGAATAAATATATATGATCAACCTTTATGACCATGCAATACAAGAAAATTGAAGCATGACATGTTTCTAGTGAATATAGTATATGCTGTAATATAAAAAGGGGAGAGACAAAATCGGAGAGGAAAGAGAAAGAGTTTAACCAAAATAACTGTCCGTTTGAGTATACTCTGCCGTGTGGGAAGAGGTAAAGGTGGTCAAGATGAGGTTTGTAAAGAATACCTCCGCACAAGCACAAGGCAAGTACTCGGCAATGACTACAGTCTTTTATACGTCAGCTGTCAGCCGTAGTTTATCTAGAAGTGCTCGACGTTTTTTAAACCATCGGGATTAATTAATATATAAGAAAAGGAACAACAGTACACAGGAGCCTGCCAATTTCTCTTTCTTCGGTGCGCTACGCCCCGTTCAGTTAGTAATGTTCTAGTGTGTAACTTTTCTAAAGATAAGGTTGCTACTGTAACTGTAAGAAGCCAATTTTCTTGTCTCTTTCGGAATGATTGAGCTCACCATGCAGCCGTCGATGCCCGCCAGATGTTCGGCTGAGACTTGGAGATTCTATGTATGTCAGAAAAAATATTCCGCTTGAAAGGCAGACAGTCACATAAACGAGTGACTGCTAGAGGTCAAAAGATTAGGTCTGGGATGCGCAATGTGGCACACATATTATGAACACTCTTTTATATCTTATGCGAAGCGGAATTAACTTTCACAATGCATCTTTACTGCATCGTACAGCTTACAATGCCGAATATTTGCAAAACGATGATGATGATGATGACGATAATAATAATAATAATAATAATAATAATAATAATAATAATAATAATAATAATAATAATAATAATAATAATAATAATAATAATAATAATAGGAAGAAGAAGAAGAAGTCAATCAATTCTGTTTATTTAACGCGCCCATGCAATAACCCTAGGTCTGAGTGCTGGCCCACGGTGAAAAAAAACGAAAAAGCAAACCTACAAATACAAATAATAAAGCAACCATTCCGACTGCGCTCAGCATTAGTCGTCACACACCTTAATGGTTCTGTAAACAATTCATGACAAGCCAACAATGCTGGGCTGGTATTCAGAAATGTTCTTGCACTTGAACTATACGTAAAAACATAGGCCAGCTGATCGCGATATCCCGCATTATATTACCCAAAGCAGTGGGCCAATTAGCAAGCGGCACTTACTAACTGTTTTATGCATTCGGCCCTAGATGTTTACGTCTGCTCTCCGCCGCGCCTTGGCAGTAAACAAGGCACATACTATGGTCAGGCGCACAAAGCCAATAGGGGCACTATAAGAACAGTAACAAGCGGGGCGAGCGCTTAGAATACTTAATGCACAAATGCGTGCAAATAGCGGGTAAACTACTGCAGCCATGAGCGCAGCCAGCTTAGAGATGTAAGTCACGACGTGCCGCTCGACCCATGGAGATAAGAATACGAGGAACTAAGTTTCACCCTGAGACTGCAAAAACTTACGAGAATGCAACTGGCTTCAGCCATTCCGCGCACAAGCCTGAGTAGCTCGCTATTAAAACACGTGCGAAAAGCGCGAGTGCTTTCCTTAGGCAACAGGTGGACCGACTTGGAATAAGTTAATTGGGTTTTCATTTTTAAGGGTGGCAATCTAATTTCGGGTATCGCGACCGAAGCAGCATAAAAGTAGCGTCTCCGTTAAAGTAATTCCGCCGGCAATGCAGAAACAACCGGAGCTATATATCTTAGAACTACGTAACACTATTAGTGGTAAATGCATTAGGTGCATTTAAAATTACCATACTTCTATATCGACGTTCAAACCTGCCCCAAATGGCGATTCGGTGATGCAGGACAGTCCAAGAGTGCCATTTAATTTTGTATGACCAAGCTTCTGTAGCTTCTCTCCCAAGGAACATCTAAGATGACTTACCTTATAATCCATAGGTACTTATTTTTTTAGCCAATTTCTTTTACATTGAAGTTTAAGGGCTTCTAAGAGCATACAAACTTCCATACAAACCTTCCATGACGCTGCGCCATGGTCTGCTTATTAAAGATCACATAATTGGTGCTCAGTAAACGTAGAGCGGCAGCAGCTAGTGGTCAGCGTATACCACAATAAAACAAGCAGGTATGCAGGCCTGATACGCAACAGACGTTGCTGTGAAGTAGTTTGTTCTAGGAGTACATTATGTTCACGGGCATTTGAAAAAAAGTTGAGGTCCTGCGCAGTGCGCCCGAATTGTGGCAGCAATAAGCGAATAATTTCACTCGTATTCCCTAAATGGAACTCTGCGACGAGGAACGCATCTGAAATCTATGAAATGAAGACGACGATCCTTAGTTCAGCCTCACCAGGCTGCTTATATGTATTGCAATGTCGATAGTATAAAACACAAAATAATGTTACTGTCGACAAACGGTTCGTATACAATGATCTACTATCCACCGGGGTGGCTCAGTCAGCTAAGGCGTTGCGCTGCTGAGCACGAGATCGCGGTATCGAATCCCGGCCGCGGCGGCCGCAGTTCGACCTAGGCGAAATGACAAAAACGCCCGTGCGCTTGCGTTGCAGCGCACGTTAAAGAACCCCAGGTGGTCCAAATTAATCCGGAGCCCTTCACTGCGGCGTGCCTCATAATCATACCTGGTTTTGGCACGTAAAACCCAAGAAAGAAGATGAACACAATGATCTACTGTTACAACCTTGTATTTTCGAACTTTTTCATCGATCTATCGAGTGGTCGGCACTGTACACATTAGACAACGAAGACGTAGCTAAAGTCAACGATGAAGATTTACGCATAATTTTCGGGAACACCTTATGTAGAACTCGAGACAGAAAGCAGTCGAAAGCAAGGATGTCTCGTGAGAACTAGCCGCCATATAATGAAAGCCACAGAGAGCGAATGTCACGAATCTGATGTATTTCCGCAGCATTGGCTCGTCAGGTGAACATACAGCGTTGGCTTTTATTGTCTCGATTTTCCGAGCCGTTGGAGTGCTTATGAATAATTCTGCCTGCTAAGTATAACCTTTATTGTGTCCTTCTAAGCTGTAAGCTGTACCAGTGGGTTGATGGCGGCAAAGTACAGCGGAAACATAGAAGATGCAAATGGACACGTAAAGTGGGAGACCTGTCCCAGTAGCCCAGCGGCTATAGCGTGGCGCTGCTGAGCTCAAGGTCACGGGCTCGATCCCGGCCCCGGCGGCCGCATTTCAAAGAGGTGAAATGCAAGAACGCTGTTTTACTTACATTTAGGGGTGCGTGAAAGAAACCCAGGTGGACAAAATTATTTCGGAGACCCCACTATGGCGTGCCCAATTATGATATCGTGATTTTACCACGTAAAACCCCAGATGTTTGTTTATTTTTTAAGTGTCACAACTTTAACAAGGCGGACCCCACCTGTCCAGAATCTACGACCACCGAAGGAGGTGTTGATGTGTACCACTTGTCTAGGACTCGCCCACGCCGGAGAAACATCTGGGAGCCTTTCCTCAATTGTTTGGCCTCCGCCACGACCTACTTAGTGGCTTAAGTAGGTCAGCATAAGAGGACGCCTACCCTGTCTCAAAGAGGATGCTTATAATATCGATATAATATCAACCACCCCCACCCATCGACTCATCACGTGAATCTGAAATAGCTACTATGTACTACCGCGCTCAATATGAGTTACCACGCGAGCATGCACCCGTCCGCTCTTCCAATAATAAAAAAGGGTAAGTGCCATTTTTCTTATAAACAGAGTGCTACCAATAGTGGGAGCGGGGTTCAGCATTTTTTTTTATCTAGTCACTGCCACGATGCCATACGGGCACTGTATGGCAGCATGGCAGCCACTACACACAAAAAAACACACAAAAGAACATAGAAAAATATGAAAAAAAAATAAAAAAACAGTGGCTTCTCGTGTTGCAACTCAATGAGCACGATAATCCAACAGGTTCGTTGTCTGAAGGAAATAAAGCAACCCCTGAGCAATTTCTGGAACTTCGTATTTTAAATATTGCAGTTATTTTATATAAATCATGAGTAGCATTTCGCGATTACTGTAGTACCTCATTGTCAAATTCCACAAATATGGGCATAAACAGAAATAAAACAAAAAGAGAACGTGCGCTGCTCCTGATGCTGCACTGCAAAAACCATCAGTCAGTTTAGCCGTCATACTTTTATCATTTTTTTTGACAAGCATTCGCTCTCATTCGGACAAGACCAAGAAGGGAAGAAGAGACACAAGAATATGATATGAAAAAAAAACAACTTGCTCGTGACAATAACGTGATTCTATTGGCTGCTGTGTGCAGTATGTCATGGTGTACGCCTTCCAAATAACTGCCTGCCGTAATTTGGATAGTTAAACGCTTTGAAATAGAGCTGCCAGGTTATTTACCGTCATTTACTGCAGAATTTTTTTGGCGTACGACAATAAAATTACTTGTTTCTCCTAAGTTAATTCTAGTTAGTTAATCTCTTAAATCTTTGAAGAGTTTGTTCACCCTTTCTACCCGATACTCCCCCACTAGAACCGCTGCTGGCTCAAGTCATAATTTCTGTCCAATAATTACCGGAAAATAGCAATGAGCATACAAGACAACTTATTACAACGTTTGATTATTCTCATCGTCCTCGTTCTAGGTCTTATATTTACTAGTAAAGCCCACTTAGTTAACACCATGGCTTTTTTTTTCACGCATAGAGCGTATAACTCCTTCACGTCTTCGGCGCGTTCAAATCAGCTTCTCGCTACAGCGTTTAGTACTCAACGAATAAATCATCCATTTATATGCGCTCACCTCCCAGCCTTCCATTGTAGGTACTCCTCTGTCCTGTCGGACAGAACACTGACTTTTTTACAAAGTTGTCTTGCGGTTTGTTTCCCTGCTCCACAATCAACGCAAGTTTTTTTCAGAACAATGCTTCGCTGCCTTTTCATAACTCATATTCATTTGATAACTATGCACATTGCGACGCTGCAATATTCTCAATACTCTACCACACCCGCGAAATTTATTATAATGCATTGCGCTATAACGCATGATGAGAATAGCGCATAAGGGGGCAAACAAGAATACAGTCGGTGCCAAAAAAAACACGTTGTATATCTAGCGATTGTTTCACAAAATCAGAGATTATTTCGTTATGAACTTAAGCTACGTTCACATGGTGTTTGTAACTGACCCATTTTCTTCTTGAAATTGACACTGTGTGAACGCCGAACAACAGGGGTTCGACGTAAGAAGTGCCTGCAGTTAACTTATGAGAACTATTGCTTGAACATAGCCTCATATTTACGTTTTTCTAAACAAAGCTTTCAGTTGCTCTGAAGCCCTGCTCGCTGAGTGAGATGCATTGAGTGCCAGCGCTTGGCGGTGTCATGGTCAGATAGGCTATAGCCGGAAGTGTTGGTGTCCTCAGTTCGGCTTATCACTGTCCCCTCAGTACGCGCATCAAAAAATTATTGACTCTGTTCCTTCCTGGTTGCTTGTCACTTAAGAAGGGTGTGCGGTGTCGTTCGCTAGCTTGCATCAAGCGTTAATGAAGCGCAACTAGCAGATAAGGCTGAAATATACTGGCTACTGTCTCTTTCTTTTCTTCAGCATAAACATACATTGTGTATTCCGAGGGCGTAAAGAAGCTCCAAGACAAAATTGAGATCGCTTCACGTCACCGTCTATCACCTTCAAGAAAGAGTAGAAAAGTTTGCTTTTTTATAGCTTGAATGTTTGCAAAAACTAGCCTAGCAGCATAGACATCCAAAACATCGACAGAATAAAATGAAATTTATTAAAAATTAAACTTCATTTTAGTGCAACGGTAAAAAAATGTGAATCAGCCCTTTTGTTCTGGACACAATAATTTTGAAATATATAGAACTAACAAGAACAAAGAAAGAAAACTGTCAAGCTCCTTAGATGTCATCGTGCCGATAAGTTTCGACATGAGAAATAGCCGGTAAACCTACGTCACTTCTGTCCCTTGACTACCGTGAAGGGTCGCTCTCTTTCTTCCACCACCATCATTTGGAGTCCTGGCTCCTACACACCTGCTCTTTTTACAACACTAATTACTTCCACCGAATCCCTAAACTTATGTAACTCCTACAAATTATCCGCCTTTTTTATTATATACCAGCTTTTAATAGCTTTTAACTTTAAAGTGTGTGCCTGTGGCGCAGTTCCCAGGGAGCTTCAATGAAGAGAATTTTTGTAAGTCCATTGCCTATTATACACGACAAATTATCATATTCAGTTTTATCGAATCTGATCCTCCAGTGCGCGCTATTGAAAGGAAGTAAATATGGCTGGCTGACGCCAAAGTAATTTTCATCGGCGCTCAACACCATACTCGTAGCTCCAGAGCTTCTGATGCAGACAACCGCAATTTGACGCCAAGTACGCTGCTCATAAGTTGCTATTGATCAAAATAAAGCAAAACGGACTATGTACACATGTCCATGAATTTTGGACATTGCCCCTTTGGCTACTTGTCAAACTTCACGGCAGTGCACCAGCGTAACTCAATGGCCAGCACTTTAAAAAAACATTTCACAAGGCCGCCCGAAGTTCACGAACTTTTGGTTATCAACATCGACAGGGTACTCCCTCTTATTACCATGCGTATTTACGGCACTTAGCCATGACGTCTTTGCTGCTTCACAGCACAATTCTGGTCAGGAAAAAAGAACACTGCTACATCGCAACAGGGAAGCTAGGAATAAGTGCTGTAAATACGAAAATTATTAGAAGGTCGAAGCATCGAGACGATGCTAACTTAATGTTGTTAAAATTCAATGGCCTTTTGAGATATCATATCTGAAAGTGCGGCCCATTGAGTTACACTGGTGCATTGCAGTGGCGTTTAGCAGATGGCCGCAGGGCAAATGTCCAATATTTCTGTGTATTACGAATTTTCAACGGCCTAGTTCCAGCTACCGGATAGAATCGAGCAATGAAACAGAATTACAAGCAACTCGCGTTAAGCAATGTTTTATCTATATTGGGCAACCGCTCGCTCTGGGAAAATTGTCGATATGAGATAATTTCTTTATGATACACTAGATACTGTGCAAATATATGGAATTACGTTGACCTATGAGACTGTGACAGTGGCTCTTTTACCTTCCTAAGTCGAGAAAACTGCAGGTCTTCAGTGAGAGGAACCTCAGCTGGCTACTGCCGGAGCAACCATCAAAGCTTCTCTTTGCTCTCAACGTTTTTTATGCTCCTTTCAAGCACAAATACGTTCAATCGCTGTTTTCTTTTATCGTGACAAATTTCTATGCCTTTCATTTTTGGCTGGCGTCATAGTATCATCATCAGCCTATATTTATGTCCACTGAAAGACAAAGGCCTCTCCCTGTGATCTCCAATTACCTCTGTCTTGCGCTAGCTGATTCCAACTTGCGCCTGCAAATTTCCTCACTTCATCACCTCACCTAGTTTTCTGCCGTCCTCGACTGCGCTTCCCTTCTCTTGGTATCCAGTCTGTAACTCTAATGGTCCATCGGTCATCCATCCTATGCATTACATGGCCTGTCCAGCTCCATTTCTTCTGCTTAATGTAAACTAGAATATCGACTATCCCCGTTTGTTCTCTGATCCACACCGCTCTCTTCCTGTCTCTTAACGTTAGTCCTAAGATTTTTCGTTCCATCGCTCTTTGTGCGGCCCTTAACTTGTTCTCGAGTTTCTTTGTTACCCTCCAAGTTTCTGCCCCATATGTTAGCACAGGTAGAATGCAATGATTGTACACTTTTCTTTTCAACGACAGTGGCAAGCTCCCAGTCAGGATTTGGCAATGCCTGCCGTATGCACTCCAACCCAATTTTATTCTTCTGTAAATTTCTTTCTCATGATCAGGGTCCCCTGTGAGTAATTGACCTAGATAAACGTACTCCTTTACAGACTCTAGAGGCTGACTGGCGATCCTGAATTCTTGTTCCCTTGCCAGGCTATCGAACATTATCTTTGTCTCCTGCATATTCATCTTCAACCCAATTCTTACGCATTCTCGGTTAAGGTGCTCAATCATTTGCTGTTATTAGTCTCCATTGTTGCTGAATAGGACAATGTCATCTGCTAACAGAAGGTTGTTGAGTTATTCGCCGTTGACCCTAACTCCTAAGCCTTCCCAGTCTAAGAGCTTGAATACTTCTTCTAAGCATGCAGTGAGTAGCATTGGAGAGATTGTCTCTCCTTGCCTGACCCCTTTCTTGATAGGTATCTTTCTACTTTTCTTGTTGTCATAGTATACCGCTCCTTTATTGTGCACAGTATTCCAGTGCAAGGGGTAGCTTGACGGTGCTACAGCATTCCAACAGGGAAGCACCCATCGAGTCGGCTGCTTCGGGTTCAGGTTCAGGAAACCGTAGACTGTGAGCTACCGCGAGAGGGTCCAAACACAAGCTTGTACAGCGGTTGTGTGTGTCAACTCATGCAAAAAAGAAAGGATCCAGTCGCTGACGGTTGCTGAAAAATCCGTTCGTGCTTTTGTTTAACTTGTAAAACTCACTTTCGCCGTATAAGTGCACTGGGCTTCGTATGCTATACAGTATACCGCGTTTAAGTTATCAAGATCACCGAAACTCATTCCGTAATCCTGCTGTCAAAGTATCATGCGAAAATCGATGCGCAAGAAGGATCAGCTGCACAACAATATTGTGACGTTGGAAGCAGTCGTATTTTGGCAACTGCACATAACATGTGAATTTGAGAAGGAACATTAGGTAATTAGACCATTAGACACACGAGCAACATTAGGTAAATTTATTACAAAAATTAATACAAAAATAAAAAGAAATCAGCAACTGGTATGCATGCACGAAAAACTATATGATAAAAGCTAATTCAAGGTACCTGCTTGCAGCGGCGGTTTATCGTGTCGAATGAAGCACAACGCATAGCTTTCGATAACATCCGTATTACGCGCATTATTAATTGTAGCTTTAACTTTAACCCAACCATTTCTCTAACGTGGGACATGCATTGTAAAGTTAGGAAAATAACACCAGGGTACAACACTGACTTCTCATTTATTTCATGGTATGACAATAAGCAACCTACCACGATATAACCTTGGCGATACAGCTTTTTCGGTGATTGGAAGTATTTGAACGTTGCAATTCCGCGCACTTTCTAAAAATACACAACTAGTCATATGCCAGAGTTGTTTATAGTGCCCCTTCCACCCATGCTCTAGAAGTGCTGGACCATAGTGCCATATGTCCTAATTCAACTGAATGACGTACGGTGACTCAGCATTTAGGTGCCAGTGATCTTGGAGAAGGCGTCAAATTACATTTCATAAGATACTTTAAACCATGGCGCAAAGTAGGAGCGGTAAATATTGTGGATAAAATATTCGTTTCTCGCAAAGAGCCGCATCCATCTTTCCCGGCTGCATGCCAGAATGGTGTTAAACTGCAAAAAGTAATTGAGCGCATCTGGTACAAGCAGTATGAAGAATAACTTCCATCCACGTTGAAACGCCAGGTGTTGTTCGCTATCGTTTTCGCATTACTGAGCTGCCTGGGAGATTTCCCGTTTCTCAATAACTACTATGTGGCACGCGATTCTCACATGAGATAGTGTTTCGATCCGAGAAAATTGAAGAGACAGGGGGATGTTTTTAACAAAGCCCAAATCAATGAAAATGTCAATATAAATGGGTTTATGGTTGACTTTAGCTACGCAGCCTGCCTGACCTTTACTGGCGAGGTAAGAAATAGCTGTGCTTTTCGGTTAGCCTGTCTTCGGTGAACTCTTTAATTAAATACGAGTGTTTCTATAATAATATAGTATTTGCTGTATCCATACCTCAGTAAAAGAAACAAACGTGAACATTCAAGGAACACTTTGACGTGCTCTTGCACAAGATGGCATCTGCACAAGCTGACGTCTTACAGATGAGGGCAAGTTACGAAACCTTACTCAAGTCGCCCTTTCCCGGAGCGTATTTCAACATAGTAATTTGCACGAGCAGCCCTAGGCTGTTCGCAACGACTTATTGCAGGCAGCGTCGACTGTTAATGCTAATTTCGCACTGTGCTGCCCAGCAAAATGCACTGTGTGGACTGTTATGAATAAATAGCACTCTAGCACTGGGGGTGACGGTACTTGCGACGTTTTAGCTTTCTAGCGCGCTGCGCGTTTCGGCTGTGTGGCGACGCAGGACGCAAGGCTGCAGGCGTAGCATGGGCGTAGAATAGCATAAATGTGGTTGATCCCTGTTATATAGGAATCGGTATAGAACACGAAAGTGAAACGTGTCTTCACAGAAGTAGTGTAATGTTTATTGCACATTGATATATAATGTCTATTGGTGTTTTGTGGCTAAAGCGCCCTTAGGCGTTGATGCACCCACGCTGACGCCTGGTGGCACGTCTCCTCCATCACGACTACCAACGTCGATGACCATGAGCAACCGTCGTGCATATGGAAGCTGCACTACGCTGCACACGCTAGCACAACGCGAAAGACGAAGCACGTAACTGACACACTAATACAACGCGCAAGACAAAGCACGTAACTGAATCGTCACCGAGTCAAATCAGCGCGTACAGCGCGTCGTAATTGCAGCCTCCGCGATCAACTTCAGAAACAGCTGAGTACGGTAAACGCCACCTAGGTAACGTTGGTAGTGCTTCTTGATGCCAGCGTCCCTTCGAATGCTGGCATCGAGGCGTCGTAGTGCTGAGACCACCGAAGCGTTCACTGTCGGTGCGCGTTAGTGTCATAATGCAGTACTTCTCTTTTCTGCTCGTAGGTGGCGGCACCGCCCTGAGCAAGAGCGCGGGTACACGGAGGAGTGTTAGATATATAAGGCGCGTCTGTGTAGCTCTCTGCAAATGCGTTTGTGGCGCAATGGGTTAAACGCTCGGCGATCTATCGTCGCGGACCGAGAGGTCGTGGGTTCGATTTCCAAATTTTGCATGTTTGTGGAACTTTTTCTTCTGGTTTCTTTCTTTGTATTATGTTTGTGTACATTGTAAGAACGTCATTCCGTATTTCCGTATGACGTATTTCCGTGACGGAAATACGTCAATGAAGTCTTGGTGGACCCCGGCATAAAACACCTTCGTGTTAAAAAACGAGTCGTTTTCGAGTATTTGACTGTTGCGGAAATAATTCTAGGCATAGTGAAGTGTGGTTGCAAAAGACTACGGAGTTCTATAAACGTGGCAAAATGTCAAGCGTCTGATGCGTTTCCACACCAAAGTTACCACTAAAGGAGCGATCACAATGTCAGAGAATTGGAGCAGAGATTCAGGGTTTGGCGCGGCGATACCTAATGCTTGTAGCTAGGAGGGTCACATAGTTAGTATACTAACTCTAGAGGAAAAGCTTGGCGAAAAAAGTGGGAACTGCAAAGGCATCACCATGTTGCTACTGTAATGTTATCTGTAATGACAACAAATTCAAACTTTTATGCAAAAACAAACATTTACAAGTGGGCCGTACGTATGGACAACGTGTAAAGTTCATTCCATATTTTTTTTTCAAAAAATCGGATGGCAATTTACCAGATTTTGATGTAAAATTTACAGTGCGTGAAATTATGTGTTTGCCGGCGCCTGAGTTAGATGACGCCACCATACCGAGGGAGGCTTGGAATCGCGTTGACTGCGCGTCTAATCGCGCGTCTCATCTGAATCACATCTCGTCGTCTGCGCCTGCGTGCCGGCACACAGTATAGCAACATGGTGGCGCCCTTGCGGTTGGCGATTTCAATGCATTGCCGCTATGGGGAGCTTTTACCCGAGATAAGCTTATAATAACTCTATGGGAGGTCATATGCGTGAGGCTGTCGCACGTCGAGGTGAACAAAAAATACATATTTCATTATTATATGCAATCTGCTAATGAAATGCGATAGGTGTTCGCTGTCGATCTCGGTACAGTATGGGTGCCCCATATCGCGGCTACGTTTAATACACTAGTAAGTAGGTTCCCAAACTCAATAACTTTGTTGGAGCGAAAAAAAACGCAGGTCAGAAACGAAGATATGTACTTGGAATACTTGCTTAGGAGGACTTGTTGCTTACACGTCATTCTAAATTTCATTGCCATTCATATATAAGAAGTTTTGGAATCGTAATTTCTGACAGTACCACATGGATTTTGTGTAGCGAAGTACCGCAACAGACAACAAATGTTTCGCGAACAGCGAAAACACGCTCAAAAAAGGCGAATTCTATGCAGTTCCGCCGCTAAATCACAATTGAAACGGATGAACTGATACCACTAGACCTTCGGATTGATAAGCTCAGAAGAATATATTCAAAAATGCAGGACAATATTTAGTGTCCGTATCCGTGTTTTGTCATGCATCACGGAGCCTTCACAATTTCTTTTGATTTATCATTTCGCTCTATAGCATTGTCTTTCTTCTCTATGCCCAACACATGTCATGTGAAATGAACAATTTACCCCGATCATCAAACTAATATGCGGAAACGCTACATTCGTAATCACTCTCCGTACCTGCTATGGCGAATGGAGAAGCTCGTTTTCGATAGCGGAGGGGACGTATACAATACAATACAACACAACACAATACATATCGCTCAAAAAAGTAATTCAGGTGTTATCTAATAGTAACGCGTTATCTCCGAAGCGTGTCAAGACATCTAAGGATTCGCCAACGCAACGCGTACTTACTAAGCGGACTGCTGCAGGGTTGCTCGTTTAAGCGACCAAGACTATAGCCTCCGCAGTTGATAGTGAAGCTAGCGAAAGCGAAGTACACCTCCGGAAAAACGGCGGACGCTGTAACCTCTCGTGTGAAAGACGGACAGATTTAGAAGTTTGTATATCCCGTTGGCTCAGGCGAAGTAATTTCGTTCCCGTTAAGCAGTCTTTGGCTTTGCGCTCATTCACGTGGGTAATGTTTTCTTCGTCAGAGATATTTCGACACAAGAGACTCCGGCGCACCTCGGCCCCCAGCTTGACTCCTTGCCCAATCTCAATGACATCGCCACTCCCAAGCGCACGCACTAACCCACCGCACGGGAGCAGGGGCGAGCTCAGAGGCCGGGGTTCTCGAGTTTCGGGACACTCTCATTACTTTCAACGAAGTCACTAAGCACTATCACCTGGGTAGGAGGACTTATCCTCCCCCTCATAGCAGACTGGTTAGACCTCTGTCGTCCACTTTACGCATGCTTCAGACTATGTCATATCCCAACATGGCCCTTTTTCTTTCGATCACTCCAGAGTCTTTTAGCTCTACTTGCCCCGACTGTGCGGCTGCTAGCAATCTAGAACACATGCTCTGGCGATGCCCCTCGTTACAGGGGCCCAATCGCATCACGGAAGAAGAATGGAGCTCTGCCATCCAGAGCTCAGAACTGTCACGACAAACTTGGGCTGTCCAGAGAGCCCACGATGCGGCGGTTAGGCTCGGCTATACCCGTCCCCACGTGGGAGCGTCCCGCAGCTCTGCCCTAGGGCAGGGCTTCTCAGGACCTATTTAATAAAGTACTTTGTCTGCTTGTATGTCTGTCTGACACAAGAGAAATAAACGTGTGTTTAAGGGGTGACACTGCTGAAGAGAACTGCGCCTAACTCGAAAACCTGTTAGGACCGTGGACAGCAGCAACTCTAAAGAAATTAAGGCGCACTTCTTGCTAAAAGTGTTTTTGTAGATCATTGATCTTTATTATTAAGTGCTATAGGATAAAAACTGCATGCATGTTTCGCCCGGTGAAAATATAATGTATGTGCATGCAGTGTATAGGTACGTATGTTCTATCTGAAACATACATTTTCCTCTTGCGGCGTTCCTTGTACCCATTGTGTGTCTGTATGTATAGTGCTTACAACATTGTACTACACTCTATATGGTTTCGGCTCCCAGGTGCAATGAGCTGTTTCATTTCCCTTTAAATTAATATTTCTGCGTTTCAAATAAAGATAACCGTTCATTTACCCTATGCTTTGTTTTTCTTGATTGTCCGTTGAAATCACTTGGTTATTACAAACCAAACACCAAGTCTCTGGTCACCTCTGGCTAATCTCCCTGCCTTTCTATGCAACCTTTCTCTCTCTCTCTCTCTCTTCTCGCTTATTACCAGGTTCCGCACTACGAGGGTTTACCATAATGTACAGCATTTCCAATATCTTATTATTATCAAGGGGGCGTCGACCAGCATGTCGGCTAGTGCCGTGCCACTAAGCGAGCCTGCTAAAGTAGCGTAGGTGGGCGCATGCATGGGCCCAGACCGAACTGGTGTCCGAGCACCGTCTATTCCAACGAACCCTGCATAGCCTCTGTTGCTTATCAGCACATCTAACATTGGCAACCCCTCATTTGTGTAAACATTACGCCCACGGGAGCATGTACGTGTGTGGATTGCTGTTTGCGTTGGAAGCAAATAAGCAGCACGGATTATACGGAGCTCATCGGTATAGCCTATAGCGGACGATGCTCTGTGCGCACACAGTTACCGTCACTACATTTGTGGCGGCGCTCCGCGACACAGGTGCTGACTGCCATGTCGGTCAACGCTCGCGTGGCTTCTGTAATGTCTCTTTTACCTGTGTGATACATCGCGAGTTTTGGATACATTTCTGTGCTTATCGTGTGAAAAAGCGTAGCCGACACTATCTCTTAATGTCAGTGTCTCCGCACTTCGTGATGCAAAAAGAAAATTGGCTAGATCCAAAGTACATATTGTAATCTATGTGAAGGTAAGCTTTCGCGAAGCGGTAAAGTTCATGCTATAAAGCTAAATTCGATGCGTATAATTGTCTTTATTCTAATCTTATACACTGTACGATCTCATGCAATGTTGATCCACTACAGGGTTCCCAGGCTGCGTCAAAAAATGTAAACAACAGTCCATGCGAATGCAAACCGTGAGATATCGCCCTAAGAGTGTCACAAGAATGAAGACGATGATTGATGCTTCTCGAGGTAAGCACAGATATACGTAGGTGTGCAAAGAGATAGATGCATGATCGTGGCTTCCGAGATCCCACCGGCGCCCGTTAGTGCGCCATTGCAATCTCAGAGGTCACGGATAGATGTATGCAGAAATCAGTACGATGCGAAAGATTAGGGTGTGGTTGACTCGATTATTTCATCCCTGCCCCTCTAACCTAATAGAAACTGGAACCCGCAAGCACGTTCTCTGGCACATGCTGCGCGACGTGACATGCGTACCAGTCGTCTCAAAGAACCAGTTGACATTGGCATGAGAGAAGTGTGCGCGCGTATACGTGGGAAAACAAAAACATTTTGGTGGGAAAGATTCAATGAAATGTCACTGTTATGAGGATTTTTATCAAATTGACATCAGCTTAATGATTGCTCGACGTCACTTCCGCAAGTGCGACACGTGCCCAATGGTGAGCACATAAAACAAGTAAATTTTAAAGGTTTTTCGATCAGCTAACTGATTGTTATTTGTCATCAAAGTAATATCGGCGTATTCCTGTAATCGACCTGAATTTATGTGGAAGTGGGCTACCTACTACAGGCTTTTGTTCTTACTTTTCTGTGTGTGAAAAAAAAACAAAAACAAAAAACACACTAAATTAAGGAAGAAACGTTTAAAGAATACCTTTGCTTCATTCGTAGTTTTTTTTTCCTAAAATGAAAAAAAAACATATATGTCGTCTGCTTCAGTGGATTCGTCTTCCCCTGAGCTTTCGTTTAGCTCTACCCACAGACGCATACGCGGTACGCCAAATTAGTTAGAACTCTTTCAACCGGCAACTCAGCGACCCAATGTGCGAACGGATTTCAGCCCACTAGGGTTGGCCTTATAGCACTAAGTAAATGCACGTAAAACCATCTGCTTCCAAAAATATTGGAACACGAACCTGACTCAGCGTCTCATATTTCATAGTTCGTATTTTCTTTCTTTTTTCCTCTAATTGGAAAGCGAAAAAAATTTTAAAAGCCTGCACGAACGCTCGCACGCACAGGCGTAGCCCCCATCATTGCACAAAGCAGACTTCCGCACTAAGAGATAAAAAAAGAGTCGAATAGTCTCTCAATCGACAATCTGGAAACGTAATCCACGACGAAACCGCCACTTCCTTCCGCTAGGAAGCCGCTTTCATCAACCGACGCTCCTAACTGCATCCCCCCCCCCCCCTCCCCATCATGTGTTCTTCCCACACCGTCTGGCTGTAATCCAATTAGGCCGAAGCGGGGATTAGCCCGGGAGTGCCCTCGTCATTTATTCTCTAGGCACGTGGATTGTTCCGCGCAGTGGAACGAATAGTAGGCGTCACTGGTTAGTCTAGCGAGAAGCAGTTAAGAGGAAGATGAAGTTAAGAGGAGCTCCAACCTAAGTGCGTGACGACGGGGAAAAAGTTTTTCTCTGCATTCGCTGAGTCAAATTCGAGGCGGTTTGGTGAATTTAAATGCAAATGTTAAAATCTAGAGACTGTAGGGGAGGGGAGTAGATGTTTCTATTAGGATCATAAGTTATTTTACAAATGTTCTTCAGAATCATAAGATCTAAAAGAAAAATGTGAGGAACCAAGTTTACAGCTGTAATTGAAATGCTAAATTGATATCGTGGTGTCTATATATGAACTTAACCGATTGAGTCATCTGAAGCGCACAAACAAACATGTCACGTTTATTCCATTCGGATGCTGTAACAGGCGCAGATTAATCCGACATATTTTTCTGGTGCAAAGTTAGGTATTTAATGTGTCGCAGAGTTTTTTTCTTTCGATTACCAATTTTTGACAATTTGACAAGGTGTACACGGCCCCAAATCAATATTTCTTTCGCTATCATTGCTAGAATTAAACTTTCAGTCTCAAATGCAACAAATTCCCTGCAACCCTATTGAGCCGTTGTCTATCGAGATCATTTATTCGTTTCACGTGCATTTGTATCAGGAACTTGAAGTTGGCCCCAATGTAAAACTGCCTCTTAAAGAACCAATGAAGAGAGCGTATACCAGTTTCGCTTGCAGGTGTTGCTGAAACACCTTGCGTGCACGCGAACGATATATATATATATATATATATATATATATATATATATATATGTGTGTGTGTGTGTGCGTGTGCGTGTGCGTGTGTGTGTGTGTGTGTGTGTGTGTGTGTGTGTGTGTGTGTGTGTGTGTGTGTGTGTGTGTGTGTGTGTGTGTGTGTGTGTGTGTGTGCGTGCGTGCGTGCGTGCGTGCGTGCGTGCGTTTCTGCAAAGTGCTATGCTGTAAACAACCTGTAATCTGTCTACTTCTATTTCGGCCGTAGAAGCATAGTTTCGTGTGATGCACGTTACATTCTTGAGTGTCCTTACTGCTTTCTTTTGATTATGATCACTGAAATTACTTTGTACGATAGTTGTTTGTTAGCGATGGCATACAAGGATGTCCACTTAACAAGAAACCTTGATTGGAAGAGTAGCCATGGTGTGGCCTTATTTCTTTCTGTATGTTGTCTTGAGCGCTGTCAAAAATTAAAAAAAAACACGCCCAAGTACTCCGTACACATGGTTAATCAGCGAAGGTGAAACGTGCGGCCCCGGTGTTTATCATCACTGGGTTTTAATCCCGACGGTTCAATAAACGACGGCTTAGTAAGCTGCCGGAGCCTCGGTACGCAGTTGCTGCTTGCACTCGGCCACCCGGGCGTGTTCTTGTGCCCGGACTGCAGCATCGGCACGGCGAACACGAGCTCTCTCACGGTTCGCTGTTCTTCGTAAGATGCCTGCTGTTCGGAGGGTTCGTACGATGCGTGACCGACCCATGTCGAAGTCGGAGAGAAACTGCTGCACGCGCACTCTGCTGCGACGGAGAGAGCGACGTCACTGACGGCGAAGCCAATGGCACGCATCTCTTTCTCTTTTACGTGTGACAAGGTTAGTTCAAGGGCGCGTTACAGGTCCCGGAGCCCACCAACCAGAGTCCACACGGGTATGAGCCATTGCGCCTGGACTCTTTCAGCACTGTCACCAGGATCGGCCCACATTCCTACGCACATTGGAAGGACAGATTTGGTTTCGCCTAGCCAAACACAGCTTCGCTGTAGAACATTAAATAACGAGCATAACGCGACAGCCCAAACGTCGATCCTGCTAAGGTTATGAAAATCAGCCTCACTTACGAGAAACAACGCTTAATCGGCAGAAACGGCAACGCCCCCTCTTTTTCCAACGAGCCCCATCATGCAATATGATGGGGCTCGTTGGCGCGTGCGTTTCTCCTAGCAGCTCTGACAAATCGGGCTGAAGAAGCGTACTCCTCTGAGCTGTTGGCAGACTTATATTTCAGTAAGAATACCACAAGAAAAGGAAAGAACTGACAGTTTCGTTTGTGGTTATACGAAAGGCAATTTTGTTTGTTGCTTCATGTCAAATTTTTTTATTGCCTCAGAATATCTTTATTGTTCTTTTATAGGCATTAATTACACTTCATCATCTATTTGGTTGTCTTTTACGGTTTCATAGAAGTTTCTAGACACCTACAGCGGTGCCGGACACTCCTCCCGTTGCAGTGAAAACATAACCTGAAAGCACGAAAACCACTCAAGACACGCAAATAGCATGGACTGTCCGGCGGTCATCATCACCCTTTTATCAAGCCTCCATATATTTCCATTAGTCAAACAAATAAATGGTTCTTCGGGCAAGGGCAAACTACGGTGAACACAGCCTATTATATAGTGTATTGCCTACAAAGTTAAATAAGTGCGATTCCTCCGATGATGTTTGCACTGGGCCTCTCGCTTCCTTCAAGCGATATTTCATTAAAATTATTCGATGATGCTCTTTTCTATTATTCAATTGGTTTACATTTTCTCTCGAGTGTGATTTTGTCACAGATATTTCATCGCTCACTGTTTCATATCCCATCTTGGGTCCTCCACAGTTTAAATGCTCTTTCGTCATTTCATGCCAGCGTACGCAGTGTCTGAGTGCGACCACTGTATGATATGTGCTAGTACTTATCTTGTGGGCCCCATATGTCTGGCAAGCAATTCATTTTGTAGGGTTTTGTTAGGAGTTCATTCTAACTCAGTGGGATGAATAAAATAATTCATTCATCAAAATAAAAAAATCGGAGAAACTTGTTACTCTGCGATGTGACACACGCAAAAGACATTGCTAAGGTTGACAATTATTCGCGCGCTCCGTTCCCACGTCACTGGCCTATTGGGAATTTGCGCGCATGGACGACAGTCTCGCATTTTTACGGCACATTGTCACTTTGTAACATGACGCGCGCACCAATCGCCTCAAAGCGCTGTTTGGCGCAAGAGAAAAATGTATGCGTCTGAGGATATGGTAGATAATACTACAGAAAAAAAAGAACATGCGTGGCCTCATGGGTATCAGAGCTGGGACAGTATATATTTTTAAATTTTTTCGTAATACAGATAAAAATTCTGAGCATTTTGGTGCGTTTAGCGACAGGTTTATCCAGTATCTTGAAGATACACGGCACCTCAACTGATGTATCGAGAATGCAAATACTGATACCGGTCTTGATGAATGTCTCATGATGCAGATACAAGATATCCAAAGAGTATCTTACGATGGCACCTCAGGTCCACATTTCTTCGCTACTGCCCACGTCTGAATAGCACATTCTCGTAGGAAACTTACAGCGCAGTAAAGACGAGAGACGAAGAAAGCGCCGCACAACACAATAAAATTGTGGAACAAGAACTGAATACCAACCAGCCCGACATTACATGCTATTCTGATGGATACAACGTATTTATTTATTATTTATTTAATTGAAAAAGCCCAAAATGAGGCTAGATAGAAATCTACCGCAAAGTGCATCAAGCAAGGTAGGACCGTATTGAACGTGCAAGGTCCTGATTATCGCCTCCTGGCCTACTTGCCAGTCAGCGACATAGCAGTGACGTTTGTTCATGTTATTGTGTCCAAACAGAGATTTGGCCCACACTCATTGCAATGTGAGTGCCACTTCTGTTTTATCTACCTTGCTAATCCATCACCCAACAATGAGAATCAAGGGACACAACTGCATTCATTTAGTCAAAGCCCGGGAATCCATTACAACTTTCTGCATTCCTCTCCCTTCTCTCTCTCTCTCTCTGTCTTTGACGCTGTACCAGATAACTTAGTTAAATATTCTGATAGCCACGTCTGCTCTCCGGGAAAAAAATGCAGCAACAACAAAATGCTTGCTCATCCAAATTAAGGTTTTCTCGAGATTCTGCACTGCCCAAAAATGAATTCGTATAGCAACATTTGGACTCGCTCACACATGCACTGCGCCTGACAAATAAGGTGCGAGTGTGACGAAGGTAGGGTGCGGTGAAAGGGACTACACGTCCTTCCATTAAGTTCTATTACACAGCTAAATTTCACTCCATGTTCTTTACGAGCACTCACGCTGATTTTTAAAAAAATCAAGAAAAGTATAGGCGGATTTTACGCATGTGCTGGAATGTGTGATAAGCGAAGCTGTGTTTGTATGTTTGCTTAAGTGTACTTACTTCACTTTTCCTCTTTCCTCACTTCTCTGTAGCTAAGCGCACCTCTCTCAATGCGCGCTCTGACCCTATTTTTTTCCCTTCCCGTCATTCTCCACACTCGGCAGTTTTTGTGGCCGACTTCTCGACTACCCCTTCCGTGGCACCTACTCCTTTCGAAGGAATTGACCAAGAACATTCACATACCCAGTACCACACGCAATTGAGATCCGAGTTTGTTTCGGCACTTCGCACAATTTGCATTCTACGTGTCTTTATCCAACCTCTTACATGCCAGCTTGGGTCACTGGGTAGTCCCCGGTTTATTGGGCAGAGCATCGCGCTGCTGTACGGGGTGAACAGTGTGAGACCCAACCATTGAGAATTGTTTTCATGCGATTATCATTTGCTCGGGAACTTCACCCAGTTTGCAGTATGTGTGTTTGTCTGTACCTAACCTCATTCACGCGCACTTAGGTAATTCGGTTGCGGCACTAGGCATATTCCGTTCTTGAAAGAACCTCGTTCGGTACATACCCCGTCACACAACCTAGGGACCTTGGGTCCCTAGGTTGTGTCACGGGGTATGTACTTGGGTCCCTAGGTTGTGCCACGGGGTATGTACCGCTCTTCAGTGACAAAACAATCATTTAAATTTTTTCTGGTGCTTGGCGGAATCTAACCCACACCATGTGCACTTAGGCAATCTTCTCTAAATACCACTCGCACACTTTGCCGCGGCAGCACTAGATGGCGCCGTATGTCCAGAGGAGAACGCGAGTGAGGAACACGTCTGTAGTATACATGACGTGTTTAGGGGGTGTGTCGCCACATTACTTCGCTACTAGTCGCATTGACGTCGGCAGTCACGCTGAGATTGTTCCCACCGGAACATTTTGTCTGTTTGGTCATATACCCAGCAGCACTTAGTGGCACATATGCCCTGTGCCACGTGACTAGCGGCGCGGACCCAATAAGCAGAGTTGTATACTCGACAAGACGGAAGCCAGCAAGCAGCAGCCAGCATATGGAAGTTGGAGGGAAGAGGCCAATTCCTTTCAACAACAAAAAGAAAACGCTGGCAGTTCTCAAAACTTACATTGTCGACTGTACACACCATAGAGAAGGGTGTAGTCCTCAATGAAAACGTTCTTCGCCGATATGTTTCTTCATACTTCGCTTGCTTTGTGTGCATACAGGCAGTCAATTGCTGATTTGCAAACATTTGTAGCCATATATTTTTCACATGAAGCAAGGTTGCTGCGGAATCTTTGTAGATAATTACCAGGAGATTCAACTATGACTCGTGTATTCCTTGATTACGCAAAGCCTCCCTTACTGCTGGTATCTCTACTGAATCAAATGTCTTTTCATAATATATGAAAGCCATATAGACAGTTTGATTCTACACCGCAGAATTTTCGATTACCCGATTGATGACATGGACATGATTCGATGCAGAATATCTGTTCCTGAAGCCAGCCTGTTTTCTTGGTTGATTGAAGTCAAGCGTTGCCCTGATTAAATTGGAATCTATCTCTCTGTATAGTTTATACAATACCGAAAGCAATCTAATGGGCCTATAATTCTTCAATTCATTAACGTCTCCCTTCTTGTGAATCTGTATAATGTTGACAACCTATCAGCTGCCTGATACACTTGAAGTCGTAAGGCATTGCCTATAAAGGGATGAGAACTTTTCAAGCATAATATCTCTTTCATCTTTGATTGAATCGACCGTTATTCCATCTTCAGCCGCCGTTTTCCCCAGGAACATGTCTTGCAAGGCCTTTCTAATTTCATCGCTAGTTAAAGAAGGAGCATCGCTGTATCCTGCTCATAACTACTTCCAATGAAGGTTGCGTGGCTGCTCTGGGTACTGTACGGGTCACTATCGAATTCCTCAGCTGCTTTAATTTATCATCGAAATCGCTGATGTCATTACCCCGCTTACATTTCACTGCATACATTTCGCCCTGTCCTATGCCAAGTTTATTCTCATTTCCTGCTGCGGCCATTTTTTACTGCTTCCTCAATCTTTCCGTGGCAACAGAAGGGTGCCTAGAGAAGGGAATTGAAGTCGAGGACGGCAGAAAATTAGTAGTTGGATTCTGCTAGCGCAAGACAGGGGTAATATAGGTGATCGCGGGGGAGGACTTCAACCTGCAGTGCTCATATAATTAGTGGATGATGAAGGCAATTATAATTTTTCTAGTTCTTTAAAAATGTGGTTTACTTCTACAGAAAATGATTCGTACAAGAAACAGCCGCTTAACAAATTACCATTTTTCGGTTTCCTTAGCAGCTGTGGTGGACATTAATACTTCTTAACAAATCAAGCTTATAGCATTCAGGAAGACCACATTTGTCTTATCCTTACGAATGTATTCAAAATGAACATAATAGTTTTCCATTGTAATTATAGTGCGAGCGCTTTAAATTAAGTCACCAAATAAATAAAGAAGACTTCGGTCGCACACGGAATGGTCAGTAATTGAATGAAAAAAAAATAACTCTTAAAGCCATGCACAAATATTATTTTTTATTATTATATGAGAGCACAATCAGTGTGCGTGTGTAGCGTAACATCAGAAAATTATGAGCCCACATCTTTGTTTTCAGTTCTAATTGTTTTTCTTTAGTGGGACGTATAGTATTCGCTGCAAGACATATCGGCAATCAAAAAGTATAATAAGACTTGTACCACTTTGATCACTCTAATATGGCACCAAGCTTTCACATTTAAACCCGCATCGTGAAACACACCCGTAGGTTACGGCGCCTAGCCGCGTTCCAAAGAAAAAGAAGACAACTACCATTATGTGTGCGGCAAGCCGCCGCAAAGTCGAGACTCTGCAGGAGAGAGGACTACTTTCGCCATCTCTCGCCAGTCAAGGAAAGTTGTGGGGAAAGCTATTTCGGCAGGATGGCTCCGCGAGCTTGGCTGTTTTATTTCAGAGCAACCGTAGCGCTTTGTAGACAGAGCAAATGTGAGAAGATGAGACTACATCTTTAAAACTGGTGCGCAAACCCCAGGTAGATCTGCGCCATCGTTCTGCTGCTTCCTACGCTTTTCATTAGCGCCGTAAGATGGCGAAACCAGTCCTCTTTCGTGCCGCTTCTTCGATGGTGAGCAGCGTGCACGAAAACGGTTTCTTCGTCTTTTCGCTACGACAGCAGTTAGGAGATAAAAGAGGGGCATTTTTGTGTGCGCAAATCATTTCCGTTACGTCTGTCGTGGCGAGGACACTTCCTCGTCTCCAGGTTCGCGCGCAATTAAGGCGAAGGAAAAAAGTACGCAGACTCAACTCCAGTTGACATCTACGTAATGCGGAGCATGCGTGGTTTATAGAGAATGGTTATTACGAATCACGGAAGTGTTGTGCAGCGAACAGTTACTGCTATTGCGACACATGTATATCTTATGGTATGGATGGATGCGCCTTTATTCGCATAGGGGGGCCCTATGCTTTAATGGGGTGAAGAAAAGGAAGTCAAGGGTGCATCGATACTAATACGAGGGTTTACCCAAAAGTAACCGGAATTCTTTTTAAAAAGCTATGTATTTATTTAGTTTTCACAAAACAACCTTACCACCTTCAAAGTACTCTCCATTTCAGATAATACACTTGTCCAATCTCCGAATCCATTCATCGAAACATTTTTCAAACTGGTCTGTTTGCGAGGTCAGGTGAGTATAGGGCGTGGGGCAAAGGAGTCATGCTATTTGAGCTTTTTATTTAGAATTACTGAAGAGATTCCGCAATAGGGTGCGACAAAAAAGGCCATTGTGGAAGTCGGGGGACTGGTTCTTCCACCGCGACAATGCACCAGCTCACATGCGTGGTTGTGCATCGAGTGACGATTACACCAAGAACAAGGAACATTGGGACATAGTGCTAAAAAGTGCTTCACTACACGACCAACTTCGGGCTGTACAGAAGGCCCACGAGGTGGCGGAGAGCTTCGGGCTCTCTGTGCCGACGTGGGAGGTGCCCTCTACACCTGGCACCTAGCCGAGTGTCCTTCAGGACCCCTTCTTTGGGAAATAAAGTTTTACCACCACCACGCAACAATCTCAGTGCGACAGTTTTTGGCAAAAATAAATGGCATGACTCCCTTTTGCCCTACGCAGTGTTTTTCATCCTCTTCGACAAAATAAAACCCTCATAACCTATAGATGCTTCCACATGCTATATTTGTGTCTACCTCACACACGTGTGCACACTGTGCATCATCACGATCATCACATTTCAAGGTGAGCAAGAAGAGAAAGAAGAAGAAATGATCTCATCGAGGATGGAAGCAATTTTTATCATCGGCATGCATACCGTAAGTAAAGATACGCATTGCCACTTACGTCTTATCCAGATGCCTGACGTTGTCTGATTCGCTTCTCTAGACATGTTAGCGGATCATTTAGCGCGTTTTCCGTTGAGCGGAGACGTCTGTCTGTTGACGCAGGTACAGAACATCATAGGCGTAATCCGCTTCTCGTACGGATTTCATCGAACGGGCTCAGGTAAGCGATGGACAGACCGCAAGAATTTCTCATTGCCGCGACTGCCAGCACAAAGCGCGTGTATTAGTATCAGCATGAACCAGCAGAACATGGTATGAGCATGACACCATGTTCCGGGTGGCCAGGGCATGAGTGCCCAGGATTTATTAAGCCGTTCTTTTATACATTGAAATGGGGCAACGCCCCTCAGATAATCATGCTACGATATACAGAGAAGCTGGGCAACGCCCCCTCAGCTTATCAATCGTAGCACACGTGTCAGACGCGATACGATACATCTATATGGTCCTGCAAAACTTATCGCTGGTCACTTCAATTATGAAAAGGGGGACCACATAAGCTTTCGCTTTCTTGAGAGGGAAGATGCTTTGTCTTATGCATGTTCCACGTGTAGGCATCGTTATACGAGTAGGCACGGCTTCCAATAATACTGCTAGCCTACGCCATCATGCTAGCGTACTACGATATGTCCGCCGTATGCAGTAAGCGACGCTACCATATCTACGGCGCGTGGTTCGCCTGGAATTATCAAGGCCACGCAACTTCAATGTCATTTCAAGAGAGTGTGATTGTAGCTCCAGGTTCCAGTTTCATTAACCCTACGTTTCGGCAGTAACGTGACCTAGTGCCTCCCAAATACCGTCGCTAGATTTGTATACTAAGTTACGTACCACCACCTTCGCAGCTAGTTGGCTACGCTTCGCAGTCGCCAACTAGGTCTCCTTTGGGTCCCTGTGCTCTCGTCTAGTTCGTTTTTATTGCTGATAGCAATTATATGGACACTTCAACCGGATTTCTGCCGTCGGCGTCGCCGTCGCCGTGAGGTTCCGTATAGATTCCAAGGGCGATAAAATCGTCCCGCGCGCCGTATGCGCGACTGAAAGCGCGCGGGGGACGCGCGCTATCACGGAGAGCCAACGCACGGCGGAAAGCAAACGCGATTGTCGCGCGAAAGGCCGTGGGGGTATGGGGGGGAGGGAGGCGGGGCGACGCGCTGTGCTACGGCACCAAATGCTTATCTTGCAACCCAGCGCAAGGGGAACTGGCAACGCAATCTCCCACGCGAAAGCAAAAAGAAAAAGAAAAAAAGCGGGAGGCAGCGCGGGAGGGAGGGGGGGGGGGGGGGAGCAGCTTCTACTCTGCCAACAAATACGCTTGCACTGGCTGAGGTGGCCGTCGCCCGCACCGTCTCCTATCTCCACATGGCTCTGACCTTTGTATGCGCTGCGCATTCGCCGCTCAGTTTCCGTTGAAGCGATAGACTGCACGATTCTTCGCCCGCTCCAGCAGCTGCGCTTGCTGCCAGCGTTTTGACAGTCGTTGTCTGCGGTCATTCAGTGTGATCTATTCATGTTTGCTTGTGCGCGATGACACCACGCTTGTCAATTCAGTTAGAAAGCGAATGTGTCCAAGTTTATGCGGCCGATAAAACTACTCTACTATCCCTACTCCGAATAGCTCTCTACCAATTTGCTATAGCAATTCATGCTTCGCCTTTCGGGCGAAACCTGCAACATTTTTTTTTGTGTGTGTGTGCGAGCATTGCGTGCATAGATCGTCACAACAAGTGGGCTCTTTGCAAGTTTCCGTAGAAACTGAGACCTCTTATGTTTCTTTTTTTTTTTTGCAGATGACATTGGGCTCAAGTTAGACGTCTGCCTCGGAACCGAGTCCTTCGCCAACATCCTCAGCGACGTGACCATCATCTACCTGCTCTGGCAAGAAGTACGCCCCATTTCTATTATTCCCCCCCCCCCCCTTATTTTTCAGAATGCGCTAGCTTGCGGAGCGGTACCGGACAGTGCTGGTGCTTGAAGCACGACACAGCACCTACAGTGCGTTTCTGCGCCCATACCCATGGGTGTCTGCTGCTATGAAACGAAGAAAAGAAAAAGTAGACGCCGATTCTCGATTAATTAAACTTGAAACGTGCTAAACAGGGCAACAACAGGAGGTCAGAAAGGAAGGCACAAGATAAGTGTTAACGAAAGTGCAGCAAGGCAGAATTATAGTGCGCACAGCCCCACGCATGCGTATAATTCTAGCCGTTCAGGGAGGATATCCGCCAGTGCCAATCAACATAAAACACAAGCGCGAACATGCTTGGAGACGGCATAGGAGTGACGATGATAGACTCTAGTCGAGTTGTATACCTATTCTTCTTCCGGTGTCATTTGCTGCTTCCGTCTCAAGGCTCGCCACTCACTGCCACGTCACTACGAAAATGCCCCCCCCCCCCCCATTTCAGTCATGCAATTTATATTTAATTATTTATGGCAATCTTTGTGCACAGTATATCATCCTACAAGGGATATCCACCACGCGACAAAATGTGGCGCAATTGTATTGTTCACGTGTAATAACACTGATTTGTTCATATCTTTCTGTTTTAACGTGCGAAATTATATATCAATACGGGTCTGACATTTTCTGAAACACTGGTACAAGAGTGTTTTCCTGAAGCTGTAGCGCAAACGCGTGTCTGTTTTGGCAACAGTTCGGACAATATTAAACAGCCTTAAGCAATGTGATCGTGCGCGTTCAGTCGGCCTCGAATGCACACTAATTCAATCGAAGAATTGCTTATGCAGTGCATCATAATAAAGCAAACTTCTTTTTTTTTACTTTATTTCTGAATGCCTGTTATTTCTTTTTTTTTTCACTTACAGGAAAAAGCAGCAGTAGTGTACGTGCGGTCTGTAAGTGCATGGCATATGTATACTTTTACTTCTGCCCACAAACTGCATTTCTTTACGACCTATTTTTTCTTTGACATTGCACAACATCCATTAGCATCGTGAGTTCGTCGGAGAGCGCAAATTTTAAATTACCGTTCAACCAGAATTTCAAACGAGTGCCTCGGAATTATCGGGTGAAATCCCGATAGCGGTTGGCACCCGTACTGCAACACCATAACCAAGCATCAACCCCTAAACCTCTCCGTTCTTGCTGCTGCGAAAGTTGGGCAGTTTTTTTGTATAATACATTCCGTGAAACGAAATGTCTACATATCCTTGTAGACACTGTCACTAATGAGAGCGAAAATGCGCTTCACTGTAAGTCATGCTGATTAAGAAGAGAAATTAGAAGGAAGAACGCATTTTCGGGCTCACCTAACAAACAAAAAAGTGTGCTTCGTGATTCCTACGCCAAGTAATCCGATATTTTTATTATGAAATGCGACCCAAACAGCTACATGGTAATTAGTAAAAAAATTCAATGTTTGAGTTTGTCTGATTCTGGGGCAATCAGTACTGAAGCACTCCGGGTTACCTTTGACCTCCTGAGGTTCTGTAACGTGCACCCAATGGACGGCACACAGCCGAGTTTGCATTGCGCCTCAGTCGAAACGTGGCCGCCGCCACAGCATTCAAGCCCGTGAACTCGTCCTCATCTGCGCAAAGTAATAGACACTTTGCTTCCCTGGCGGGTACAGCTGTGCATGTAACCTCCTATGAACACATGGGTGATGCCCGTATTCGACATGGAAGTTAACTGTTTGTTTGTTTGTTTGAGATAAACGGTTGCTGTTAGATTATTTGTTTTCTTAATGCGTTGCAGTTTTGTGTGAAGGCTTTTGATCCAAGTCCTGACGTGTGTCATGTATAACTTTAAATTTATTCGCAAGACAGGGTCAACGTTACGCTTAGCGCTCACGGCTTGTATAGAGGCTGCGGCTCAATGATTCGCAGACACATATATCGCACATTCATTTGTCGTAACAAAATACTGTCACAGTTTAGTGACGGTGAAGGATGAAACACTGCCAGAACTATGAGCTAACGATATACACCTTCATTGCGCGAACTTTTGTCCCTAAAGACAAGCAACGTTCAAACCATAACGATTGCGACGAAAGCGGTTGTCGAAATTGGAACTCACGGGTCAAGTCCTTAGCTGTCGAGTCGCTACGGTAGCTGGTGAGGAGATGAAGTTTGGCGCAGGCCAGCGTGGCACGTAAAACATCGCTGTCGGCTCTAAAACAGTGTTCGCGTCACCCACGTAATCTCGTTAACGAGACTGTTAAGTTCGGTAACAACATTCAGTAAATTGGAATACGACAGGCACAATTCTCGCGCCAAGCCATAGCTCGAGAACAAGTCATAATCCAGTAAAAAAAAAAACGGTCATCGACAAAAACAAGTTTAAAAAGAGCGTAGGCGTGACAGTATTTCAAACTGGTTTTTGAAAAGATGTTCGACACAACGCGTGATGCATTTTCGGTTTCAGGTGCGAAGCACGGAAACAGTCCAAGGACCTCTGTCCTACGTGAGTATGAACTGACTCGGGCCCCGACTTGTCTTTTGTCGCCTTCTTGGGCGGAAACGCAACGTCCGTCTCACCTGCGGCCTTTGTCTATAAAACATTTGCAAGCAATGGCTCTCAAAGACACTCCAAATTAAGGGCATAACATGAACCAATGATTAGTATTACCACAGGGCGCCAATGTTGGTTTTCGTTAAATTTAGGTGCGCATTAAAGAACCCCAGGTGGTCGAAATTATTCCAGAGTCTCCCACTATACGGCGTGCCTCATAACCGTGGTTCTGGCAAGTAAAGCCCCACAGTTTATTTTAATTCGTTGGAGAAATACAGGCTCAAAGCGTGATGAATATCTTGAATGCACTACGTAAAAAAGAATGAACATACGGCCAGTGTAACTTCAAAGACGAACGATGGCCTTTTTCTTGCGTAGTATTTTATGCATGCAATCTTGCATGCGTGGAATGTGGTTGATGGACAGACTGGTTTATTATTTATGGTTGATTGGCAAATCGAACTTTTTCAACTTCCTGAAAAACTTCCTGATCAGACTAGGAACTATTAGGTACACTAGGCGGTGGAGGGCTACAAATTGTTTTACCACCTGCAATTCTTAACAGTGCACCCAACTTTAGGTGCCCGAGCATCTTTTCACTCACCCCTGTTGAAAGGTGGCCAGAAACGCCGCGATTTCAATCCGCGGCCTGGCGTTCAGCAGCGGAACGCCTTATCTACTCAGTCACCGCAATCAGAGCTAGTAAAACCATCGCATTTCTTATCAAAAAAAGAAGAAAAAGGAAAAAATTCCAGCTATAACTTTATCGCTATAAAATTCCAGCTAAAAATCCAGCTATAATGTTATCGCAGTAAAAAAATCCTTTACATTTGTATGTCAGTCTGACAACTGATGCATGAAAATTGTTTGCAAAGTTTTGCCATTGATATTCGGTTTGCACAATCGCATGCAACATTATACAATCGCATAAACTTGTTGCACACACTTTACAAATTACTTCTGTTTGTAAACATATTAATCACATGCAAGATTACACCATCCCACATTTGTAACTCACTCTTTGCAAATCAATTTTCCTTTAATTTTGTTCGTTACATTCTGTAGACAATATTTTCTAACTTCTGCACCAAAATTATATTTCTTACGGGCTGTAATTTTTTTCAGAGTCTACAGCTAAAAGAAACAATAATGTAAAACACAAGAGAGACAAAAATTCTTCTTCATTCTGATATCCTGTGTCAACGCATGCAGAGAAAGAATGCTCGAGAGGAATTTATTCCTGCAACAAACGGTCAAAAATGGCAATTACACCCATTTTTTAGGTTTTCGTTCGGAAGTTAAGTTTCTCATTACTTGGTTGGGTTGTGGGCTCTTTTGATAAAGTTATTGTAATTTTATTTATGATGTTTTGTAAGTAAGGTATCAAACACGCATCCGTAAAGCGCTTACTTATTACACATATCAGAATTCGGGGTTTCGTGCAGGATTTTGCACATTGTCCAAGTTAGCATTCTCTCCTTTTATGCCAAAACAAATGCGTGCGCCGAAAAAGTAATCTCAGTTCCAATGTACGGAGAAATATTGAATTCTCATATAAAATATGTCCGTTGAAACAAAACACAAACAAATAAAGCGTGAGCGTCCTGTGACTGTCCTTGCCTGAACAGGCGCTGCTCATATGACGTGGCTGCTGTTTCTGAAAATGGCCCAACCTCAGGTGTTTGACTACAAAGTGCGTGTAACGAGATTGTATTAGAACCGGCAGGATCTGTGTATGTGAGAATAAAAGAGAATATATTGGTAGCATGTACTAAAATGCCTCAAGAATCGCATTCAACATATTTTAAGCTTATGTGCAGTGTGAAGTCAAACTCGCTACCCGTGGACTCAACATATGAAACCTAACCCAAGAGAGCGGATTCTTACGGTAGAAATTCTTCGTTATTACTCGTTCTATTAGTGTAGCGTTGCGCAGATTACGCAGACTTAGCGCAACAATTAGCAAAGTGTATTCCACGTATTCGACAAAAATAAGCGCTCTTTCTTACGAATTCCTCAGTCGTATCGTCTACTTTTGTCATACTCTTAAATTCGGACCTGCCGAAGTCAAGCTGCAAAACTTCAGGAATTCCGTTGCCACAAGATCCTTTCAATACAGTAGGTTTAAAAAAGCACTCTTGAGTAGGCACAAGGATGCTATTGCATCTCCTGCGTATATTGCACGCCCTATGTCTACTGCTATGAAGACAGTGAACAAGCAAACCTTTGCAAAGTCATCCTAATCTTATTTCAAATACCACTCGCAAAATTATAATTATTTATTTATTGAAAATATCCTAATCACGCGAGGAACGAAAGCACTGGACTCGACGTCATCAAAGGATGCAGAGAATGCAATAGCAATGAAGGCTGTTGGGGACCGGCTTAGCGGTTCGAGCTTCTGTCAGATTGCGTACATTTTTGAAATGCTACATGATTTTTAAGCAAATGCCACTCTCTTTCTCTTGTCCGCGTGCAGAAACAAATGACTCAGGTTCTCGGCTTCTTCGTTGCATGGAACGCTATTGCGCTGCATCTCTGCGCGTTTGGGAACTTGACAGGCCTGCTGTACCCGCCCAAGTGGGTGAGTATGGTCATGGCTTCTAGGCGTGAATCCGACAAAGAAACGATGGCAAAGGCTTTCGACGATCACTTCAGAGATTTCCGGAGTATACCTGCTCGATTTGACGTATGCATCAAAATATTAGGCAACCTCATCGTGTAGGACACTTTGGGGTAAGGTGTACAGGAATACCGACCATCTGCTTTGAAAGTTCAACTACTCTCCTGCCCATTTAAGCTTGAGGAGTGACCCACAGGTAGCATTGAGACGCACGAGTAACACGTAAAGGAACCCCAAAGGCGAATAATAAGACAGCGTAAGCTGTAAAAACGCCCTTCCAGAAACTTCGAAACGTTTGCTTTTTGCCAAGACGTGACTTAACTGCAGAGGAAATCGTGACTGACGGGGCCGCTTTCTACGAGCTTAATTCATATCACGCACGACGAGCGAGGTAAAGTCGTCACCACCATTTGGCGCCACAGGTCAGTAAAACGACACCGTAGAGACGATGCTATGTTTTTTTTTTTTTGTATAAAACGCAGTATAGCCAGGCTAGAACCTTAGCGAGGACAGTGTGGTTCTGCAGCGCTAACAATACCCTAAACAAACTGCGGGCGTATCATGAGCGCGACATGCCTGTCCTCTTCAAAGGTTCTTCGCCATGGAGCATGTTCAGATGCCCTCTGATAAAGATACTTCGGTTTGTGTATATAACTGGATTCCATTTCAGCGATTTAAGCTCGCGACATCACATGGACACGGCGTTTCTTACAGCTTGTAGGGAGCATGAGTTTCGCGAGCCAGTAAAGGCAGATCAGCACTACGCGGTACCAAAACTATACCGAATAGTGAGAGCGTGGACGGTTACAGCATGGACAAAAAATAGAGCTTTTCTAGAACCCGCAGCGTCGTAGTGGGTGATGTCATTCAGTTACACCTTTTGAACATCGATTACAGGTGGACAAGTAGCATTTTACTCGAAGTTAAAATGGAATGTATTCATCTTTTTAATGGTAGCGGTTGACTGGTAGTGACCCAGTTAAGACAAGCAGTGTAAGCTCATCGGGCTAGTTACGTAGTAATGAATGTTGCAGTCCGGTCACAAATTGCGTCTTACACTTGGCCTCATTGTTTTGTTCGCTGAAGCTTTGTCTTCGGTTATATTGACACCTTGTACGTTATCTACCGCTTTAGCTTTACTTATTTGTCTATTTCCCGTTTATCGAGAAGGGCATAGAGGAGCAAATACAGTCGAGCACCTCTACAACGAAAGGACGTGTATAAAGAATGAATCATTATGTCCCGGCTCTGTGGTGAGGTGTGCGGTGCGTGACCTTGAAAACGAAGTGACCTGTATAGCGAATGATTTCCGAAGCCCCGATCACTTCATTTTAAAGGCGTTTGACTGTACTTGCAACACGTTGAAAACCTGTGTCTGCCGCAGGAAAACTCCGGGAACGACTCAGCAGAGTCAATGAGATGACTGTAGAACAACATGCAAACTCCCGCTACAGCTTTCTGTTGCTCAATACGTGCTACATAAAAGTGTTTTTCCGAGCGTGAAAGATGCCCGCGAATACACGCAAAATTGCCGTGCGACTGGCCACTCGAGGCACTTTGCGTGTTTTCGAGGGCTCCTTTCACGCTCCGAAAAACGTTTATGTAGCACCTTTTCAGCAACAGAAAGCTCTATCGGGAGTTCCTCATGTTGCTCTACAATCTTCTCATTGACTCTTTTCATCTAACTATAATAGTTGAGAAGTTGATTAATTATTAGGACTAATTATCTAATTAGGCTGAATGCAAAAAAATACTCTATTTCCAAGTGACAGAAACAACACTATCTTGGTTCTGTCCAGGCACGTGTCCACTTGCATTTTTTCAAAGTTTGGCCCAAGTTAAGTGAAACACCTTGTATATTATACTATATCTATATACTATATCTATATACTTACTATATATACTATCCTATGCTATATCTGTAGGTTGCGCCGTAATTCAGGTATATATCTACTAGGAATTAGTGAATTTCTACCATGTTGCTTAGTCCCCGACAATAATAAGAGCATACACCAGGCCCACCGCAAGTAATCGATGCACGGAAAGCATGCAAAATAAACTTCCTCGCCGTGTAGAGAGTGAGCAGGGAGTGAGGGTCGCTTATGTGGTGGTCGCAATGCAGATTTAGAGTCCGCGGTGAATACCTTTGCTGCGATGGCAAACAAAATTTATTTCAAGCTTCGGAGACCCTTTCGGTGGAGGAGCATGATGTATCTATCATATGAGATTGAGCTAAATCTTACCAGAGGTGGAATTCAATGATCTACAAGCGCATCGATCGCCAGCGATTAAGTTGCAATATACATCCGTTCGTGCTATATTCTCACCCACATTATCGTTCTTGTATGCATTATTTCTAGTACACCAACATGGATGCAAACGAGCTATCGACGAAAGAAAAGGCAAGTACTGCACGAATTAGTGAAAGGTTCATTGCGAGATAAAGAACAGTCTGTCGTACACACTGGCTGAGCAGCCTTTCTAAATAGAGATTACCTATTTTTCAACGAACAGGTGACGATTGTTGCGTTTTGGGCACCGCTGATCATCTTCCTTGCGTTTTGGAAGGTAAGCAGGACTGTTGCATCTTACGCGCAGAAGGAAGCAGGCTGTGGTAGAGAATATTGAAGGCTGCGGTAGAGAATCTATTGCTGCGAACCTAAAATAATTATTATTGGACAATCGTCCGCATGTTGTTTCATTGTTTATCTGTCACATTCAAACAATTAAAGCTTCTTTTTCTTACGTCGCTGGGATAAGTTTGCTGAGGTGGAACACATTTTTTTGTCAATGAAAATTTCACAATTTCAAGACAATCGTCTGTGAAGAAAGAAGGCAACCGTTTCGCTTGTCACATTATTTCGATGCATTTTTACTAGAAAATGTTACTGAAGAATACTGATAGAATGCGAGCAAGTATCTTAAATTCACAAATAATTATATTCTCTCTTCTCAGCAATGAGGAAGCCATGTTTTTTTTTTCAAATACATATCTCAGAGTTCTGAAGAAAGTTCGCACATTATTAAAGCTTTTTGCAAAGAAATTTCAATAAAGTATGAGATTTCCCCGAGATATATTGCTTAGCCAGTGCTATAGGGCTATGGCAGTCAAAATGCAAAGTACCGCTCTGAGGGATAAGAGAAGCTCCGTGGAATAAGGAGAAGAAAACACTTTGGTCTCGCTTCTTCCTGAACTAGAAAATAATGACATGCAACGAATATACATGTTCAAAGTTGAAGTTTCTAGACCCTGCGGGCGCTTTAAATAAAGGAGTTGACATTTCGTTCTAAATTAACGAACAGCCTCATTATTGAAGTCGTGCTGCTCCAATATTTAACCTTATATTGCAAGTTTCGCATTTGCAAATTCTAGAAGTCGCCTCGTCTGCATGGCATTTCTTGTGGTACAATTGCGCTCCATCTTGAATATTGTATTATTGACAACCCGCTTTATTATTGATATACCAAATAACTTAGTACACATGACTGTACAGACCTCTTTATATTTTTCCTAAGGCCGTGTTTTACGTTCTTTACATATCCTCTCGCAATTGTGTTATCAGACTGCATGCTTCAGAATCAGGCTTTGCATGCGCTAGTTCATAAGCTATACAGTCTTATTTCCACAACAGCTGCTTGCAAAAACATGACAGATTCGCGCCTGGCACGAACTGCCACACATCGCACATGAATCCCATCTGCAGTCCAACGCGACACAAGTTGAGGTTCTGCTTGACGAATGACCCCGCAGATTTATTCAGGGGCACGATCACTAACGGAAACACGGAATTTTGATGAGTGAATCATTCTTTCATAATTAAGAAGAAAAAATGAATTTTTTGAACTATCCTTGCCCGAAATGTACCACGTGTTAAAGATTTCAGTTGTGTTATTCTTGAAAACTATATCTTGCCTCATGCAGTTTCTAACTAGAGCGCAATTAGACATCATTCAGACTTTCTATCTGCCAAATAAAAAGCGCACTACAGGCTGAATTGACACTTAAGGCACTTTGTCAGAAAGATGAAAACAACATTTCACACATTATTAAAAACTGAGTTGTGAAGAAAGTTCAAATAACATAGGAAATTACCGCTTCGGCTTTCCCTTCTAGCTGTACTACACGAGTCTGATCTACGAGTTCTACTTGTTCTACAAGGCTACCAAGGGCAGGCCTTTCGATTACGACCCTCCTGCCCAGATTCCAGGCAGTGGGTCCCATGCGTCCTTCATCACTGATGATCGCAGAACCTTCAGCCCCAGCAAGACGCTCAATCTATCCAGCGGACCAGTGAACCGACAGTCCATAACCATTCAGAACCGCGCAGCCGTCCAGTCGAAGGCAAGCCATGCGTCCCGCGCTGACGGACCACGGCGACTCTCTGCCGCTGCCGACGAGCGCACCGACACAGGAGCCATAGAAATGTCGCGAAGGCACAGCGGCAGTTTGCGGAGACAGTCTGTCGCCCCTGATGGTACCGCTGCTGGCGGTAGCACAAAGAGACGAATGTCTCATGGCGGCGGGGCGGGACGGCAATCCGTTCGCGAGGACCAAACCTCCGTCACTGTCAAAGCTCCAATCCCGAAGCCTGAGACCGTAGGCGGGTCGCGACGTCAAACCACTGACACCACGGATGGTGAAGCTGAATGTGCCCTAACTATCCTTTCAGCCGAAGATAATGCTCAGGTACAGCGTCCTCCTAGAAAAGACCGCGCAGCATCTGGCGCTTCAGCAATAACCAGGAAACGCAGCAGTCATTCACAGAAGCGTTCAGTCTCCGGTGAAGATCGCTCAAAGATTGGCGCCCCAGGCAGGACGCGCCGGAGCAGCGCCCGTCGGCATTCCAAGGCGCCAGAAGGCGGAGTCATGGAAGCCGTGGCAGGAACAGCTAACAGCTAGGACCACGTGACCTAGATCGGTGGCAGTCAGCCACAGAGGACGATCGCCCTTAATGTCAGCCCGAAGGAATATCTGCTTCATACCGCGCTTTATACTTAAGCGTATGGTCGTTTTGTTTCTTTTTCGCATTCCACCCTGTTTCCAATGAGTCATTTCAAATGCACAACAGGCTCATTATCATATGATGTGTACGGTTCTTGGTGCACATAGAAATCTTTGATTCACACTTTATCGTTTTCTTCCGAAGAAACATTTCCTTCTCCCGAATGTACAGAGGTCAACACGCTTCTCTAGAACACGCGAACCACGTTCTCAGGACTGCGCTGGCGATATCTGGAGATGACACGTAGCACAAAATTGGCTGTATATGAGGTTTCGTGACTGTATTTCTAGTTCCCATTGATTTCTCTCGACCTCGTGGTCGACTTAAGCTTTGGTGGCTGCTTTGGCCTCAGGAGTGTCTTCTAGACAAGTGCGTTGACCTCTGTACACGTGGCTGTTCCTTGAGTGGTATAAAAGCAGTAGTTCAACGGAATTAACAGTGCAACTCTAGCTCCGTCATTCTTGGATGCTTGGAAGCACAAACATACGCAACGAAGATGAGCGACACACAACGAGCGCAGATTGAAACTAAATTTTATTTACGCAAAGAATAAACACGTGAGAAAAACATGAAGAGAAGAGGAAACAAAGGAAAAGGGAAATATTACACTTACACGTACGTGGTCCAGAAATGAAATTTCATTCTGACAGTGATATGAAAGGTGAAATCGCAGACGTCTCACTGTTTTTGTTTTTTTCTTATCAGAAAAGCTTCAGCCATCTCCCTAGTTCGCGAGTCCTGATTGCGATGCAGTACTGAAGTGCAAGAAAATTTCGGAACGAACCTACAATTTTCCCGCACTCGAGAACTGTATCTCAATCAGGACTCGCGAAATAGAGAGATAGCTGAAGTACTTTTTATAAGAAAAAACAGTGACACTTGTGTGAGTTCACCTTCCACATCACTGGTAGAGTGCTAAATTGCACTTCTGGACGGCACGTGCTTTTAGTGTAATTTTTCTCTCTCTTTTTGTTTCCTCCGCCGTTCATGTTTTTCTCACTCATGTATTCTTTGTGTGAATAAAATTTTGTTCCAGTCTCGTTGTGCTTCATTGTGTGTGTTCGCGCTTCCAAACAGCCATGAATGTACGTATATACCAACTGGCCCGGTGAACCACTCTCCGTCGTTATGTCCGTTCATTTCTTCAAGTGCTATGGTATCTAAGCTAAGTAACTATCCAATCGCATGTACGTACACTGCTCATCCATTCAAACGCGACAATCTGCCCACGCGGTGGCCGGCAGTTTTTCCACCCCGATTTCATCGTACACCAGGGGCGCTATAACGTAAAATGATTCCAAACTGAATTTGATTCCAATTTCTGCAATCAGCCTCCACGATTGGCCAAAGCATTTTCGGGCCACTCCCAACTTCGCCTGTCTGTCACGCGACGTCACGAAAACCGCGATAGCTCCCCATCTGATATAACGTGTACACACTGATTATGCATGATTAAACCACACAAAAGAAAAATAATCATTCCCGATTCGACGCCTTTTCACCATTATCCCTCTGCTATTGGTCCAATGTTTTCTGGCTATGCCCACTTCGCCTGTCTGTCACGCGAGCTGACAAAACCGCGAAAACTCACCACGTCAAAATGACGTGTAGGCGAAAAAAAAATGAATTAAAACGCTGACCAAAACTGAAAATTTTTCTGAATAGCCATAGACTGCCTCCTTCCGAAAGGAATAAAAGATGGATGCCCGCCGATCGCTCAGGCTCTCGCTAATCGCACCTGCCGGTGAGCATGTATTTATTTGCGCATGATAAACCGTTTTGCGTGGCAGTAAAAGGTTATCGAGCCCTTGCGGCATGCATACGACATCACTCTGCCAACTCTTCCTTGCTGAGGATCCGTTTTAGCGTCATTCTTATCCTTCCGTTGCACGCCGCCGCAATTTCTACCAGCCACCGCAAGCTAATTAAGGGCGAAGCGGACCAATCGGAGAAGCCAGCACCACCCTCTTCATTCGGTTATCCATTTTCACTGTGCTGGCTCGGCCCCATCCAAACCTTCTCCACTAGAGCGTGCTTCCTCGCCTCTTGTCAGCCAATTAGATAAGAAAAATTGCTTAGTGTAGACAATGTTATTGATTTTGAAAGCGAACCAAGGTGACCTCCTATAAACGAGGTGAGTGTTAGATCGGGTTGATCAGACAACGCTGCAGGTCACCGCCCGATGCTTGCGTCGATGGTTACGTAAATTTGACGTCAGGAGATTGGAATCAAAATAGTTTGGAATCATTTTACGTTCTAGCACCCCAGAATTATCTCGGTGTCCCCAGCACCCACCAGTGGCACAAAAAGCGCCGGCTGCAATGCGTGCCTATCGTCGACATTGAATTGCTAAGCACTGTACTTGTAGATAGTGTTGAGCAGTCCGCTGTTTCGTTGCGGAATTTTGCTTGTTTAATTATGGTATTCGAGATATCGAACTGTTTCCCACGTGTTACACGTGTAAAAGAATGGAGAGCATGTGAAATAGCGGTCTCATGTGGAATTTTCATCTCGGGAGCCTTTATCTATACGCGCGGCAAAGAAGAAAGCGCATTTTTGGCAACCAATCCAAAAATAATCATAAGGTTTGTTGCATTTGAAAGAATGCATTAAAAGTCAGTAAACATCGGAAGTTAATTTTCAATTTAGTTATGTCACCAATTTGGTCTAGCAAAATACTTTAGAATTGCAAGATTACACGAAAATCAAGTACCAACATTAGAGCTCTGTAATGGAGAAGCCTTAATGGAGAAAATCTCTCTGCCGATCCCAGCATAGTGCATGATGTAAAAGTGTCAGGTAGGGTAAAGTGCAGTGAACATGGGTTAGTTAGGTCAAGGATTTGTCACAATTTGAAGAGAGAAAGAGTAAAATTATTTTTAAAAAATAGGCCAACCTAGACGCAGTAAGGGTAAAAGCAGACCAATTCAGGTTGATGCTCACAAACAAATATGCAGCTTTAGAACATAAAGACGGAAGAAAACATACAGGTCATGAATGAAACCGTTACTAGGCTGATCTCAGAAGCAGCAATTGAAGTGGCAAGTAAGGCACCATGGCAACAAGTAGGTAAGCTCTCCCTAGTAACAAATGACCTAATAAAGAAACGACAAAGCCTGCAAATGTGCAACTCAATAGATCAGATGCAATACGCTGAACTGTCAAAACTGATCAACAAGAAGAAAGTAAGGCATATTCGAAATTATAACGTGGAAAAGATTGTGGAAGCCGTAAAATAGGGACGCAGCATGAAATCAGAAAAAAACATGGTATAGGACAAGGCAAGATGTATGCACTGAATTATAAGGAGGGTAATATCATCAGCAGTTTCGATGACACAGTGAAAGCAGCGGAAGAATTCTATACTGGCCTGTACAGTGCCCAAAACACCCAAGCTACTTTCGTTCGAAGTAGTGATCAACAGGATACAGAGGCTCCTTCTATAACTAGCGATGAAGTTAGAAGGGCTTTGCGAGACATTACCCGAGAAAAAACTGCTGGAGAAGATGAAATAACAGCCGATTAATTAAAAGGCGGAGAACATATCGTGCTTTAAAAGCTTGTGGCCCTTTATACGCAATGCCTCACGACTTCAAGTGTACCAGACAACTGGACGAAAGGTGCATTATACAAATCCATAAGAAGGGAGACGTTAGAGAACTGAAACATTATAGGGCCATTAGCTTGTTTTCAGTACTGTATAAAATATTCACCAAGATAAATTCCAATAGAATCAGGGCAACGCTTGACTTCAATCAACCAAAAGAACAGGCTGGTTTCAGGAAGGGATATTCTACAATGGATCACATTCATGTCATCAATCAGGTAAAAGAGAAATCTGCGGAGTACAAACAACCTCTCTATACGGCTTTCATAGATATTGGAAAGGCATTTGATTCAGTAGAGATACCAGCAGTCATAAAGACTTGCGTAATCAAAGAGTACAGGAGGCATACGTGAATATCTTGGGAAATATCTACAAGGATTCCACAGCTAAATTGATTCTCCGCAAGAAAAGTAGAAAGTTACCTATCAAGAAAGAAGTCAGGCAAGGAGACACAATCTCTCCAATGCTATTCACTGCATGCTTAAAAGAAGTATTCAAGCTCTTGGGCTGGGAAGGCTTAGAAGTGAGGATCAACGGCGAATATCTCGGCAACCTTCGGTTTGCAGATCACATTGTTATAGTCAGCAACAATGGGTGCAAATTACAACAAATGATTGAGGATCTTAAAAGAGAGGAAGAGTGGGGTTGAAATTAATATGCAGAAGACAAAGATAATGTTCAGTAGTCTGGTAAGGCAACAACCTCTAGAGTCTGTAAAGGAGTACTTTTATCTAGGTCAATTAGTCACAGGGGACGCTGATCATGAGAAGAAAATTTACAGAACAATACAATTGGGTTTGAGTGCATACGGCAGGCATCGCTAAATCCTTACTGGGAGCTTACCACTGTCGTTGAAAAGTGTACAATCATTGCATTCTATTGGTGCTAACATATGGGGCAGAAACTTGGAGGTTAACAGAGAAGCTCGAGAACATGTTAAGGACCGCACAAAGAGCGATGGAACGAAAAATCTTAGGCCTAACGTTAAGAGACAAGAAGAGAGCATTGTGGATTAGAGAACAAACGGGGATAACCGATATTCTAGTTGACATTAAGCGGGAAATATGGAGCTGGGCAGGCCATGTAATGCTCAGGATGAATAGCCGGTGGACCACTTGAGTTACAGAATGGATACCAAGAGAAGGGAAGCGCAGTCGAGGACAGCGAGCTCGAGTTTGTCAATAAACACTGAAACACGCAAAATCTCAGTAAATCTGTCCACTGACCTTACCATGGATCAACATTTGATTCCACCAATACAGGCAACAAATTGAAATATGCCTAGAAAGCGGTCCAATCACGCATTATCGGCGTGAAGCGAATTTGCGTACTTGAAATCAACCGTTTGAAAAGGGTTGGCGAGTCCAACTTTGGAGGGGTACTCTCTACTTAAGGGGTCACCGAAGGAACGCAAGGAGCAGTCTGTGCACACGTAATAATGTATGTACGATGGTCTCCATTTCAAACACATTCGGTAACGCGAACGCAGAAGCTTGGGTTACATTCATGATCGTCGAGTCTTTATTTCGGACAGAAAGAGTAAAAGAAATTCCAGCAGCGTTCCCAAGGCGCCTGCTGGTCGTACTCTGTTCTCGGCACTCATTGAAGCTCGCGGAAGATCTTGGACGGGCGTACGGCGAATTGTTCTGGCATTGGTTCGGATCCCGGGCGGCGCTTCTTTACCGCGAGGCTCTGAGCAGACACTGTGCTCAAGCCTTCATGAGCATATTGTCCAACTCGGGTGCCATCGGCGAGTGGCGCGCGTTCCCCGGACGATGGTACTACCTGGGAAGCACCGGAGACACTGTTCGTAGTCGCCACCGGCGCACCGACCGCGATGGAGCTCACTTCCGCAGGGATGTGGTAGACGGCGAACCCGGCTGCCGCGTTGAGGATGGACGTGACGACGAGAGCAGGGTCCTCTCCGCTTTGCAATAGGCGATGAAATGCCAAGTGTCCCAGAACTTCTCCGCTGGTGCAGGCGGCAAAGCCTGTGCAGAGGCCCGTGCAGCGTGCCTGAATCGGGTAGATATTGAGCGCCAGGAAGAAGATTAGAGCAAGAGACACGGTGACTGACAGGCGCATTATGGTGAGAACGACCATCGTGGGAAACGTTGCTCCTAGGTCGTACATGAAGAAAAGAACACTCGACGATGAACTGGAGACAAGAGTCAAGGTTACGATGACCCTCTTGACACCCTTGCCACGCTGCAGGAAGCTCCAGATAGCGATGAACGTGGGGCCTATGCCGAGGTACGTGGCTATGCGCACGTAGTCGCTGACCTGAATGCCTCGATCAAGGGTGTAGTGGCTGTGTGTCCAGCCGATGATGAACCAGCTCGCAGCGAGCAGTATCGTGCGCTTGCGCAAGCTGGACGCCCAGACGCAACTGTCGACGCAGGAGGTTTCGACATTCGGTTCGACGCACGGTTCATCGCAGTGGCGCCTCCGCATCTCTTTCCGCAGCGCTTCGAGGCAGGTGCTGGGCGAGACACCGTTGACGTTCGCCGCTTTGAGCGCCACGCTCTCGGCGTCCTGAGTGCGATGCATGTGCAACAGCCACGACGGCGACTCGTGGATAATGTAGAACGTCCCCAGTAGCCCGCCGGCAGACACGGCGAGCATCAAGTGCGAGGAGGACCAGCTCATCTTCCAGAAGTCGATCAGGAAGGCGAATATTGGCACGAAAATGGTGGAGAGTGCCGGGGCGAGCACGCAGTAGAACAACCGTCGTGGCGTCGTCGTCACCTCGTACAATATGACGTAAAGAGGCAGCAGGCAGCCGGCAGTCGCCCCAGTCACGGAGCGCATGATCACGTAGGTCTGGAAGTCTGTGGCCAGGGCGCTGCCCAAGAGCGTCAGCTGGAAACCGGCGAGGGCGACGATGGCGACCGTCGTGCGGCCGACGCGGTCGGCCACCTGGCCGGCCACCAGAAGCGAGAACACGGTGGCGCAGTAGTGTGCGGCCCGAGCGATGTCGTTGAGTTGCCTGCGCTCGCACACGATGCTCCACTCGCTGACGATGGTATTGCCGTATTCGCCCAGGTCGAACTCCCAGCTGGAGCAGGTCACGACGCGGGCTATGATCCCCGCATTCGGAGGCTCGCGCACGGTGCAGCGACTGTAAGTTCCGTTGGCGTCACGGGGAATGGCAAGCTTCTTCCATTCGTCCACGCTCACATTGAGGAAGGCCGGCGGGCGGCTGCACCAGTGGTCCATCACGCGTGAGGACAGCCGGAACAAGACCCACTGGATGTAGCAGAATCCGCCGGCTACCACGGCGATGAGGAGGATCCGCACCTGATAGGCGCCTTCACCGAATGGTGCGCAGTCGTCTTCGTAGTCGCCTTCAGGCTGTAGGCCAGCCTCCACTGCGCTGGCGTGCCCTTCTGGAACGGGATTCATGGCGTCCTAAAATTATCGTCTTCTGCTTGCGGCACGTGGCGCACGCGGCAATAACTGACCATGGGCCGCTATATCTAGATGGCTAGTAACTTGCCGATAATTTAAGGATTGAGTAACATTAAAATTGACAGAACACGTAAGTATAAGAGGAATCTTTTACAAGGAATAACATGCTGCATTACGTTCCTGAGCTTTACTGCCTTGTCCCGGCTGTGATCATGATCATCACAATCACGCACAGGACCATAACGTGTTCATCATCTCATTACTGAAATTCGGATAAGATAAGCGAAATCTACCCGTCTTCTGGCCAGTACTCCTGAGTAAGTATAGGTACCTTTAAGCACATAATAATAATAATAATAATAATAATCAAGATAAGACATCGTCAGAAGAAGCCGTGGTGAAGCATTGCACCCTCTTGCACGTCGGCATCTAAGCATCGCTAACACAAAGCACCTGCCCCTCTCAGATTAAGTTTGTGTCCCCATCGTATTCGTGTGACCACGACGACGAGGACATACGAGTATACCACCTCGTTTGTCCCAACTGCACTGCCCATAGCACCTCGAAGACGAATGTGCTGTCATACTTGACATCGGCCTTTTAATGCGTTAGCATTCTTAGGGTACTTAACGCACTTTCCGGGGGCTATCGATATATGTGAATGCCTCTGTATCTATGTTTGTATCTAACCGTTTTCCCGCCTAACTGGGTCACTGGGTAGTAAGTGGTGGAATCGGTTGCTGTGCTGAGTTAACAGGGTCACTGAGTATTTGTCAATGCGTACATAGGTCCCGCTCTTCAGCGAACCTCTATTACGCCGATATGGTTCACTGTAGACGCAGCACAGGGTAGGTACCGCTGTTCAAAGAAACTCTATGACGCCGAATTGGAGTACTGGGCATGTACCACTAGGTCAGCGCTGGTCTCCAATAAACATCTTTGACGCCATCTTGGGCAACTGGGTACGTACGTGCCGCTCTACAATGACGAAAACCCTCCCTTAAATTTCTCCGATGCCGAACGGAATCGAAGCCACACCACAAGGGTTCTTCAAGGACAGCAAACCGACGCAGTAGCAGACTGCGCCATGAATGCACTGGGCATGTGCCGATCTTGAATGAACCTCCCAGCAACTTGGGTCACTGAGCATGAGCCACTGAGCTGTGCGGTAAGGCAGGGACCGTATTTCAAGTGCACGATAAGCAGTGACCGTATTTCACATTATTTCCAGAATTTACGAACACTGGCAGTCCAGCGCCATGTGTTAGTGTGGGTGTCCTAATTCTGGCGCGTGTGTGTGAAACATATTCGCGTACATCAAAAATCCGCAGACTGTGGGTCAGCTGACTTGCCGTGGTATAAAGTTCTACGATTACGTGTCACCGCATTCTTTCTGTTTTATTTTGGTGTGAATTTGTGCAATATTTTAAATAACTCGCCCTTTAGTATAGTTTCTTTGTTTAATAAGCAAGCTTAAAGGTGTAGCCGTCACTGGTATTATATGCAGAAAAATGATCAATACTACTCTACCATTGCTGCTACTGCTATTAATACTACTACTACTACTACTACTAATAATAATAATAATAATAATAATAATAATAATAATAATAATAATAATAATAATAGAATGCAGAAAGGCACCGCAACCTATATAAAACGTAGGACAGACGCGCGCGTACCTCTACCGATGCCCTACGCTATACATTTTCCACAGTTCCTAAGTTTTGAGTTTGAGTTTGAGTTTATTTTTCACAACTTGTAAAGCGTACATGGTGCGATAATGAGCTTAGGCAAAAAGATGCATTAGGGCAGCTTGAATGGCGTCACCCTTCCATAAAACCGGGCAGTAAAGATGGCAAGCGTTTTCTTTTACACATACCAGAGGATCATCGTACAAAATTGAGCACACATGTCACAGTATCAAAGTTTAAAAAAAGACAATCAAAAAGGTGAAATAAATGAAATAAAATAATGAAGCAGAGAATAAATTATAATGAAGCAGATCGTACAAAGCTGTCCTTCATACGTTCACGTATCAGTAAAATTAGTGATTCATAACACACTGTTCTTATCACATTAACGATTGCTTCTCCATCTGGAGAAATACCTCACAGTCTGATATTAACTGCTCGTACAATACAACATTAGCGGTATGTTATATCGCCAATTTAGATAAAGAAGCACACTAAAGAGATTTTGCAGCAGTATCCGATTATACCATGCGAAATCTCTGTTCATACCAGACTTGTACACGTTACAGAAAAAAAAGTAACGATTACAGTTACAATTACTTCATTGAATATGCTTACCTACACCTTTATTACTATCCCACGAAGCTCTCTGAGCGATTACTCAAATGTAATCAATTATTTTACAGCGAAGCTGTTTATGCGGACCCTGTGCCGTCGTTGTCGGAGTTCGCTAAAAGACTCCACGAGACCTAGCGGGAGAGGAGAGGAAAATAAGAGCTCAACAGTGGGAAAGGGTTTAAGCAACCCCTTTCACACTGTGAGAATACTGTGAGAGGGTGCATATGAAAAGAGGAACGGGGAGGGGGGTTGACGTTAGTCGCGCCGTCCAATACTCGCGTCGGAGGAGGAGAGCGTGAGGCGCGCCAACCAGTGGCGGTGTAGGAAAAAAGTAGGTCAACAGAGGAGTGGGGTGTGAGTGGTGTTCGCATTAGCGTTGGTTGTATATAACACGGAGCTCTGGATTAGGGTTTCCGCACATCCCATCCCAGCTACAACTATAGGAAGACCACGAGTAGTGCGTACTCCTGAGGAAGAACCTGCCTACCGCAAGTGTCGGCGAGAATTGTCAGCAAGCAAGTGTCGTGAACGGGCTTCGTCGTATATAGGGCCGACCCCGAGCTGCGAGCCAGAGATGCCGAGTTTAAACGGCAGCGCCGGACGGCAGTCCCGAAGTGCGCGCCCGAGACGCGGAAACAGATCGGCGGCGCCGGCAGGTAGCTTCATTGTTCGACCATCATTAACGGAGTGGAAGGGGCGGTGATTTTTTACGTTACTTTCCTCCGAACATTATTAACATTGCATAGACACAGTAAACAAGAACCAGCTGGCACGGCACTTTCATTGCGTCCTCTCCAGCCCTTCACACATTGCTTATGTTCACTACAAAGTGCTTTTAAAAAATTGAGTCGACCATCTTCCCTCGTTTTTGTCGCGAAGACATCGGCAGCGACACTGAAAACTCGCTCGGCTTGCGCGCTGGTGTGTAGGGTGGTGTTCTAACGCATACGAGTACGTACAAGATTGAGGTTACTCAGCATCAGAGTCTTCCTTATGAAGCGCAGCGCTTCCTTGCAGCCGATACTTGGAGAAGACGCTCCTGGTTGGGCCAATGCAAGGTCGCTAATCGAGACACTCCCGCACCGGTTCAATTCATCGGTCAACATCATGGCGGAGCGTTAAGATCAGGAAATGAACACTGAGCTCCCATTGTTTGCCTGTCTAAACAACCGACAGGCTAATGCGGGGCACGATCTCGGGCGTTTCTGCTGCAGTTCCCGCTGAATTCAGCTTCTCAAAGCTGCGTCGCGCGTTACGACTTGTCTCGTCAATAAAAGTAACTTCGACCCTGCAGCAACGCAACGCCTCATAGCCACTGGACCGTCGAGGTGGCTAGCGCCAGATTTCGCTCCAGTATTCCGAGTGCATAAAACCCAATGTTTACATCGCCGCTAGAACGACATCAACAAAAAATAACCGCAGACACGACGGAAGCCACATGCATCCCGTAACTGACCAAGCCGCGAGATGCGCACGCGAAATGAGAGCGTGCGACTCAGCAGCTGTTGTTTCTGTCGCTGCGCAATCTTCGTGCTGCCGTTCTTTTTTTATATCCGTCCGTGCCTAGCGTAGGCCCTCCGCAACTGCGCTAACAGCATTCCGGCGTGGTCTAGTGGCTAGGATATCTGGCTTTCACCCAGGAGGCCCGGGTTCGATTCCCGGCGTCGGAAGAGTTGTGTGGTCTCATGGTGTAATGGTCAGCACTCTGGACTTTGAATCCAGCGATCCGAGTTCGAGTCTCGGTGAGACCTTCTGTGTTTTTTTTCTCTTTTTTTGCGTCGAGTTAGCTTTTAATTCCCGATTCAATCATCTGCGATATTTTGACTAATAGCTCATGCATCGTTCCATTTATAAAGGGGTTGCTCCTGTTCTCCCACGTAGATAGATTAGTCGGATCAAAGCCATCGTGAATCGATTTGTTATTCATTCTTTTTGGCATTTATTTAAGTAACTGTATCTCTCATTCTTTACGGCGGCAATGCCTGATGCTAACGGAATGCACCAGCGTCAACGCTCGCGGAGTTCTTACGAAACCGTGGGGTGTTTCGCCATATGATTCAGTCAATTAGAAAATCGCGCTTCGACCCCCCACGGTTTCGCAAGAACTCCGCGAGCGTTGACGCTGGTGCATTCCGTTAGCATCAGGCATTGCCGCCGTAAAGAATGAGAGATACAGTTACTTAAATAAATGCCAAAAAGAATGAATAACAAATCGATTCACGATGGCTTTGATCCGACTAATCTATCTACGTGGGAGAACAGGAGCAACCCCTTTATAAATGGAACGATGCATGAGCTATTAGTCAAAATATCGCAGATGATTGAATCGGGAATTAAAAGCGAACTCGACGCAAAAAAAAAGAAAAAACACAGAAGGTCTCACCGAGACTCGAACTCGGATCGCTGGATTCAAAGTCCAGAGTGCTGACCATTACACCATGAGACCGAAACTCTTCCGACGCCGGGAATCGAACCCGGGCCTTCTGGGTGAAAGCCAGATATCCTAGCCACTAGACCACGCCGGAACGCATTTACCGCAGCTGCGGAGGGCCTACGCTAGACACGGACGGATATAAAAAAGAACAGCGGCACGAAGATTGCGCAGCGACAGAAACAACAGCTGCTGAGTTTTACGCTTTCGTTTCGCGTGCGCATCTCGCGGCTTGGTCAGTTACGGGATGCATGTGGCTTCCGTCGTGCCTGCGTTATTTTTGTTGATGTCGTTCTAGCGGCGATGTACACATTGGGTTTTATGCACTCGGAATACTGGAGCGAATCTGGTCGCTAGCCACCTCGACGGTCCAGTGGCTATGAGGCGTTGCGTTGCTGCAGGGTCGAAGTTACTTTTATTGACGAGACAAGTCGTAACACGCGACGCAGCTTTGAGAAGCGGAATTCAGCGGGAACTGCAGCAGAAACGCCCGAGATCGTGCCCCGCATTAGCCTGTCGGTTGTTCAGACAGGCAAACAATGGGAGCTCCGTGTTTATTTCCTGATCTTAACGCTCCGCCATGATGTGGACCGATGAATTGTACTGGTGCTGGCGTGTCTCGATTAGCGACCTTGCATTGGCCCAACCAGGAGCGTCTTCTCCAAGTATCGGCTACAAGGAAGCGCTGCGCCTCATAAAGAAGACTCTGATGCTGAGTAACCTCAATCTTGTACGTACTCGTATGCGTTAGAACACCACCCTACACACCAGCGCGCAAGCCGAGCGAGTTTTCAGTGTCGCTGCCGATGTATTAGCGACAAAAACGAGGAAAGATGGTCGACTCAACTTTTTAAAAACACTTTGTAATAAACAAAAGCAATGTTCGAAGGGCTGGAGAGAACGCAATGCAAGTCCCGTGCCAGCTGGTTCTTGTTTACTGTGTCTATGCAATGTTAATAATGTTAGGACGAAAGTTACGTAAAAATATTTTATTATTTTTGAGTAATTCCTCAGAGGGCTCTGTGGGGCAGTATTTGGTAACTCTTATCAATTACATTTCGAAATGTACAAATGATAAGGTAAACGGAAAAGAAAGTTGTCGAAAGGACAACTTGCCGCCAGTGAGAGCCGAACCCACCACCGGTACGGGTGCGATGCTCTTCAGCAGGTGTTCGTAAAATAATTGATTACCTTGGAGTTATTCCTCAAAGGCTTTCGTGAGGCAGTAATTAGTAACTGTAATGAAATCCTTTTTTGAATGAAGTAATTGTACTCGTCATCGGTTACTTCTTTTTATTGCGATAGCAATTATATGGGCACTCCACGCGGATTTCCGCCGTCGGCGTCGCCGTCACCGTGAGATTCCGTATAAAGTCCAAGGGCGATAAAATCGTCGCCGCGTGCTGTACGCTGTATGTGCGCGTGAAAGCACACGAGGGACGCGCGCTTTCACGGGGAGCGAACGGGGACGAACGCACGGTGGAGAGCAAACGCGACGTCTTCTGTTGCGCGAAACGCCGTGGGGGGATGGGAGGGAGGAAGGGGGGGGGGGGGGCGACGTTGTGCTGCGGCACCAAATGCGTATCTTGCGACCGGGCGCAAGAAAAACTGGAATCTCGCAGGCGAAAGGAGGAAAGCGGGGAGGCAGCGCGGTAGGGAGGGGGTGCGGCTTCGGCTCTGCGAGCAACTACGTACTTGTACTTTGCGCGGTGATGGGCGGTCGCGCGCATCGTATCTTGAAAGCGATCTGCAACACGGCTCCCTACCTTTGTATGCGCTGTGCTTTCGCCGCTCAATTTCCGTTGAAGCGATTGACCGCACGAACCTTCGCTCGCCGCTGCTGGCGCTCTTGCTCACGCCAGCGTTTTGACAGTGGTTGTGTGCGGTCAGCGAGTGTGATCTATTCATGTTTTCTTGCACTCGCTGACACCAGCTTGTTAATTCAGTTAGTAATCGAATGTGTCCAAGTTTATACAGCCGAAAAACCTACTACCCAATTACTCTACTAATTCGCTATCGCAAGTGATGCTTTGCCTTTCGGGCGAATCTGCGACTTTTTTTTTTGTAACGTGTAAAAGTCTGGTATGCATAGAGATTGGCACTGGTGTAATCTAATACTACCTGAAAAACTCTTTAGTGTGTTTTTTTAATATCTACATAAGCAATACGACGTACCAATTTGTTTATAGTATCAGTAGTTAATGCCAAAATATGAGGTATTTATGCAGACAAAGAATCAACCGGTAATGTGATAAGAACAGCTCGTTATGGGTCAATAATTTTACTGATACAGGATGGCATGAGGGAAACTTTGGTAGCACTCCAACGCACTTAAGCTAAATATGTTCCAACCGAACTGAAGTGAGAATCCAAGTTCATGTTCTTGTTAAAGAGCGCTCCTACATTCTGTCTTTGGCGTATCTACCATTTCCATGTTGAACTTTTGAACTTTATCGCGCGGGTTCTGTTATGAATGAGCTCTGGCGCACACGATATATTGGGTGGTCTTCGTTTTTTTTTTCTTACTTTGAATTCGTCAGCAAATTACCAGTTGTGCTACATCGTCGGCTATCAATCCGTCGCAGCACAATCGGTAGTGCAATGCACACGTAATGCGGAAGTTGTGGGTTCAGCTCCCACCGGTGACAAGTTATGTTCGCGTCGACTTCCCTTTTATTTGTTATTTTCTATATTTCAGTTTCAACCAGAACTAATTTATCCAATGCTTTCCTTGGCTTCATATGGTCATGTTGTTGTTCTTCTTTCTGGGGTTTTACGTGCCAAAAACAGTCCTGATTACGAAGCACGCCGTTGTGGAGGGCTCCGGATTAATTTTGACCACTTGGTTTTCTTTACGTGCACCACAACGCAAGCGCACGGGTGTTTTTGCATTTTCGCCTGCAGTCGGGATTGGATCCCGCGACCTCGTGCCCAGCAGCATAACGCCTTAGCCACTGAGCCACCGCGGCGGGTAATTATATAATCACGGTGTCATATATATATATATATATATATATATATAATTTATTTGTTATATTTAACTGAATTGTAGAAATAATAAGGTAAACGGGAACTAAAGTCGACGAAAAGACAGCTTGCCGCCAGTGGGAGCCGAACCCACAACCTCCGTATTACAATTGCGGTCCTCTGTACATGGAGTTCCCAAACCACACCTGCCTTTCCGAAGTGCCCCAGAACTGCGCCCCCTCCCCTCTACTTTTTTTTTCCACCGACATGCTTATGGTCATAACAGTTAAGTTTAAATTCTAATGTAAAAATCCACCCAAGGAGGGATGGCGTCAGATTCGTGTTGGCCGCTCGCAGAACCCTAAGATGCCGTTAAAGCGCTCCTCACCAGACCTGGCCATTTTGATCTGACAGCGCAGTGCATACAGTGCGCGCCAACGATCGTGTCTGCTAAGTATTACACCGCTACGCGCTGCGGAAAGAGCTCAAATTTCAAACCAAACGCCGTTAGCCCTTCTCTTCGCGGGCGCCGCGCTGCCAGCCTGAGAGTTGACGTATATGCGCAAGTGCGCCGACGTACATGTATCTGCTGTGACGTCACTCTCGGTGACAACGTGACTTAAAGAATTATTCAAGGCAACAGCAGTTGTTTGCTTGATCTGTGGCTTCAATAGACGAATTAAATTTTCCAGAATGATAAAACATACAAACCAAATGTCTGCGTGTCTTTGTTTTACTTCGTACGGTATAGAAAGAAAGATGTGCTTCCGTTTCGTCTGCTTGTTCCGACGTCGTGCAGTCGCGTGCGCTGTGAGCGAAACTAAGTCATTTTCTACCGTGTTCCAGCGCGCGATCATGCTCTGTGATCCGCTTGTGTCTGTCTAAGTGTTCATGTAGCACTGACCTATACCGCTATAGTCGGGTGTTCTCGTGCACAGTGCGTAAAATTGTGCGCTGCGCGAAACGAGAAAAACGCAACAGCTCGCCCGCACGACCTTCAGCGCAAGTGCGCCACGCAGCAAGAAATCGAGGCAAAAAAGTATGATCCACTGCACTCTGTGACGGTAGATGACCAGCGAAGCTGTAAACAGCGAAGCTGTTTACAGCTTTCAAACGCGCTTTCAAACAGCATAGCTTTACAGCTTACAATGCGCTTACGTAAACAGCTTGGCTGTCGCTGTTTACGTAAGAGCGTTGTTCCTCGGGAGTCCGGACTATACACGGCCTCTCCATTACGACGACAGAAGAGAAGTTAAATTCAAAATGGAGAACGGCAACTTGTCTTTCTGGTTTTTTATATACGGTAGCGTGGACGACGGCACCGCCACCCCGTGGAGCCGAAGGAAACTAGACACGCGTGACGTTTTGACAGCACGGCCACCATGGGAGAGCGAAAGGAAAGCAAACTAGATACGCAAGCGCTTGCAACGCCGACAAAGAGAGGGCGGTGCGAAAGTATACACATGGCCGACGCGGGTCGCACAGCGGCAGATCTTTCAGAAACCCTCATTATCTACCTGGGAGTCTGCTGGTCTTCAAAATGGTGCCTATCGATAACTACTAATCGACTCAAAATGCATATCCAAGAGACGTCGGCGAGCCATTTTTGGAAGAAGACGATGATGAACACGCGAGCAGTGGCACGAGCGCGTTCGCGCGGGACCTGAGTATTTGTTGACGCAGAAGAAAAATGTACGGAACCCTAGCCATAAACAGCGTCGTTTGTAAAAAAAACAAAGAAAGAAGGCGGGGGCCCGTGACGTATGCATGACGCGATCCTAGAACGCACAGAAGGAATTTATCTTGCGTAAGCTAGACTGGACGAGGAGAAAGAGTGTGCTTGTCGGTGGTGACGCTCGCCTCCTGAACTCATGGGTTCGCGGCACTGAAATATTTCTATCTCTGCTATTAATGAACCAATTTGAAAAATTCTTGCGGTAGAACGCTCCCAAGAGCACACGTAACAACTTCCAGCGTATAAGCAAAGTCTGCTATGTGGCCTGGTGAGGGGCCCTATACGGTAAAGGGATATTTATTTATTTGGGGAACCTATTTTGGGAACCGTTGCTCTATACCATTCTAGTCTTGCCGCACTCATCAACGGTGGGCAGCCACGTGAGGTTGTTGAGGAAGTTCTTCATCCAGACATTGTCACCTGGTGCATAATCTGTGCTTATTTCCTCCAAACTCTCTTTTTCGATGGTTTTCCTAGGCTGTAGCGCATCCAGACCAGATGGAAGCTACCTATTGAACTATAATTCCGCTCGCGTTTTATGCGTTGTTGTATGTGGTTGTCGTATGCCGCTTAAATAAATAACCATGGCAGGCGGTAGGACCGATAATCTTCGTTCCGCTTGTCTGTTTGGCGTGAGGTGGAATGTAGCTGAAGTTATCTATTTGCATCTACTCGTTATGACAAATCGTGGCATCTAAGATGAAACGAATGCTGTGCTATTGTCGAAAACCAATATTTGTGGCATGCCAAAAGCGGCGAACAGTAACCGTACGACATCCTCGGTTGCGTAAGTAGCTTGCGGCGGCACTTGAAAAATTTGGCGTAACTGTTGCCACGTTGACATCCTTGCGCACACCGCCACCCATAACAAAGCTCAAACAATATATCCACCTGTGGCATACATCATTATTTGTGTGAAAATCTGCGTCGCCCTTCTGGTTGACCTCCCGACCTTCTTGTCTTGTCTTGCCTTCAAATACTGGCTCATACCCACTACAGGGGATTGTCCAAGAAGCATCCTAAGCTTTGTTTTTTCTTTCCCTCGCTTGATCACGCAAAACAAAAAAATAGACTTACCAAATGCTGCTAAAATATTCATTTAAGTGACCGTGTACTTTAAATTCAGTTGATCGGCTTTTAAAAGACCACAAAATGAATTTTCTGTAGCAAGTTCCAGCTAAAAATGTGCGGTAGAGGACGGTTTCCCGCTTTCTAACATGCGTATTGGCTAAATAATTATGCTCGCAAAATTTTCTCTGTAATAGTTCCATGTTTGATCATTCATATCTGCATCAGTAGACACTTTAAATGATAACAGCTTTTTCATCATCTGACCCGCGACCGGGCCGGTGGGCTAGACCTGCCGGTTCCGACGTGGGACTAGCCGGGTGCGCGACGAGTTCGCGTCCTCGCCGGACCTGTAATAAAAGTTATTTCACTCACTCACTCACATCACCTGATTAATGGCCGATTCCCATAGTGGGTTGTGCCATTTCACTATATAGGGAACAAGAACAAGAAGAACATCCACACGTGAGCGCGACTGAAGACAAAGAAGAAAAGAGCATTCCCGCGTGGAGGCTTGATTCGGTGTTCATCGACATTGACTGGAACATTTATCACCTACTTCGGGCAGCCTCTCACACTCCTGGTCTCTTGCGGAGTCCCGACACCGTCCCTTTCGACCAGGGTGTACCGGCAAAAGCCATGGCCACAACGAGCACCAGCCCGCAAACGATGCCGCCAAGCAGCGAGGGATGCATTCCAGGTGGGCGAAGACCCTGCACAGAGTCGCTCAACAGTGTTCGAACAGACTATATAATGGGCTGATCCGGCTGGAGCTTGTCGGTCGGGATGATGTAAATGCTAGCACAATTCGAGCCAGCATAAAAGTGGTAAGCCTGCCGCCCTCCAAAGCTTTTGGTCGCCCTTGTCCGCAGTCAAGACATTTTCTGTATAGAATTCTGGTCAACTCGCAGGACATTATAGCTAACAAGGGAAGGGGAAGGTCCTATATTGGAGGAAAACTACGGCATACTTTCGCATTCCCTGCCCGTTATATTGAATTCCCTGCCCGTTGGATTGTCTCTCGGGGCCTCTCTTTGGCAACACCCAAAGGGTCTAGATGCTGCCGGTGAAAGTGAAGATCCTGCCTGGAGGAGTCAAAACGCTTGAACGGGGTACAAATTCATCCATCCCGAAAGGGTACGAAAATTTGAAGTTTGTTAGAGGCGCGAATTAAACTACACCGAGAACCAGCTGGGACTCGAATTCACAAAGCTTATCGCTCGTACGTGTTATTTGCCATTGGCGGGCAGCCTTTGCTAACGGTATGTGCAACATGACGATTGGTTGGCACCTACTCTTACGAACCGTTCCAGCGCTATAACTATCTTTTCAATACGGGCCCAGGTTTGCAATGCGCCTTGTAGAGCAATCTATACAGGACGAAAAAGTAAAGCAACGTCACTACCCACTCACAGGCGAGGTGGCGAAGAGCTCGCCGACACCAGAGGCGGAGCTGCAGCGAAAGCGACGCAGCTTCCAGGAGTGCCTCGAGTTTCTCATGCCCGTCTACCTGCTGCCTTTTGTCTTCATCGATAAGGTACGCGTATGTGAAAGTTCTCAGCCGCATTGACATAAAATACTTGCGAGTATCGTCAACTATCCTTATCAGTCTTACCCATATTCTAAAATGACCATTACCGCTGCTTCCAACGTAGTGTGCCTCCGATCCTCACTGCCTGTCATCGTCTTATCCAGGAACCTATTCTCGCGACTGATGATGGGAGGAGATTTAGAACGAAACCACTTGGTTGATGCCCGATATCGGCGCATAAAGCAAAGGTGTCATTAGGTGTCATTAAGTGCCAGAACATTAAAGTAGACCTAAAGGTCAGCGATCTGGGGCATTCAGTTTGTTATATTGAATGCGATAATCATCGCATTTCGTTTGACAGTCCCTGCCTCGAGCGCTAACCCTTGAGGTATTTTTCAAAGGATTTGAAGAAACGTAGAGAAAACCCGTACTTTTTTATGACAGATGCTGTACGTTTACCATATTCCGCGGCTCGAAGAGATCTCATAATATGAGCAAACCTCATTGAGTCGAAGCCGATTCCGCCTGATTCGCACTTGTCTTTGCGCTAGATGTCCACTGACACCAAAATTTCTAACTCTAGATGTTGTGGTTTTCCTGCATATATAGGTAAATCTGACGGAGTATCAATGGCGAACGTTGCCTAGAACATATTTTAATATGATTTTAATGTAAGCGGGAATGCTCATCTGAGTTGGCAGCACCTTGCGAAATCGTCATCAATATGACGCGTTTAGTGGCTGCTCGGGCTCTCTGTGACGGTTTGCTGGCTCCGCAAATATTGTTGACGTCATAGATAAGGATGCTTGCATGGAGCATGACAGGACGCTGCTTCCTCGCTTCCATGTATAGGATGTATTCGTCTGCTCTCAAGAGAGACACGGTATACCTTCCGGCGCCCTACTTCTACCAACTGTCACACGCAACCGATTTTCAAGTTGCAACAGGATGTCGGTTTGGATCGCACGACGCACAAGCAACCAACTCGCGCTGGCTTCGTGAGATCTAGCAACAGAGCGGCGGGGGCGGCGGGACGGTTATTCGCCGGTCCATCATCTCAACCGAGGTCTATCGCAGCCCTCACAGAGGCATCAAAATCGACAAAAGTTTGTTTCTAACACAAAATAGTAACTACGCGTAAAATAGACTAAAGCTATGTGGAAAAGTGCGCCTGTTCTGCAAAGCGGCCCCAAGTGTACTAATTAACGGGCGGGATCGGGAGCTGCGATGCCAGAGCACTTCGACTCGCCGACGGACAGCATACACCGTTCGTCGACATGTTTGCTCTTCATGCCCTCGGCATCGAGAAAACGAAGCGAATTTATCAAAATATGACATAATTGTGCAAACTTTAATCGTGTTGGCAAAAATAAGCGCTCTACTGTGGAGCTGCGACGGAATCGCGATCGCCGTCATCTGCGGCGGCCGGCGAGTATACGCCTGGATCAATCGGCGGCTGTTATCGGAGCCCGTACGCTTTGATCGGCGCGCCCTTGTGACCTGTTTGTCGCTTACGCGGTGACTTGCTTTTATCGAGGATGTTCGAGTAAAACGAAGGAGATTCATGCTAAGACGTTAGTTATGTACTTCCCGACAATGGTTCATGCTGTAACACGCTTGCCCCTATAGTAGACGAATTTTGTAACTGCGGGCTTCTCAATGTCACCCGTTCTTGAGCCCACGAGGTGTCCAGTCAGTTGCGACTGCTGCGGTGCAGCGCCCGTTTCCTATGATTTTGGGCGGGCGTTTAGAAGTGATGCTCAATTTATCATAATTAAGGACGCTAATATTTTTTCATCACGTAGGAGAATTTATGGTTTCATTCCGTGATTATCAAACACAGACCTATTCATTAAAACATTAAGTCACAAACAAAAATTTGGCTATCCGTTTTCCTTTAGCTTAATCGTAAAAATGTTCTGCTTGGGATGTAGAGCTCGCCTTGTGACTGGCACGCTTGGGTCCTCAGTTGTAAGAAGTTCTCATCATCTCATTGAGCATTCCATTTCTTGTAGTTAAGATTTTCTTTTGGCAGCCGGATAACCACTGCAGCTCACTGGCATTACTGTTCGCCTTCCACAGATGTCTCCAAACCTATGCACATATTTCCCATGTGATCTTTCACAATGACGACAAGACAAAGCACTGTTATTGGTGTGCCCTATTTTCTCGAGAATTGAGCAAAGCCTTATAATATAAGCACAACCTTATAATGTAAGCATATAAGCATAACCTTATAATATAAGAGAAACACACCCCCCGCCGTGGCGGCTTAGCCACTATGCTGTTGCGCTTCTAAGCAGGTGGTCGCGGGATCAAATCCCGGCCGCGGCGGCCGCATTTCGATGGGGGCGAAATGCAGAAAACGCCAGTGTCCCGTGTATTGGTCGCACGTTAAAGATCCCGAGGTAGTAAAATTAATCCGCAGTCCCCCACTGCGGCATGCCTCATAATCATGACGTGGTTCTGACACGTAAAACCCCAGAATTTATTTAATAAGAGATACACTTTCGCTTATTTGCAGTCTACAGGTATTCGTTGTACGCAAGGTCAGTAATCAAGCTTGATAGAGCAGCAGAGAGTCGTAGGGTAGTAAACAGTATCTCCGTTTGTATAAGCAAACGAGAAAGTATTGAGGGCATGCCGTCGTCGTTCATATAGTTCCACAAAAATCGACGAATGAGCTCCGCTTCTCCTCTGTATGCGATTTCTTACAGTGAGTGCGCCAAGTGTAGCGAAATTTTACTTTGCCTAACTTTGTTATAAATGAGTAGTATTTATACTGGTATATACCACTGAACCGACTTTGGCAAAGCCGCGGAGCTGGTAATTGTACAGTTGTTTTGTTAGCAGCTTCTGTACAGCACCCAAGCATACGATGATGCGTGCACCTCGTGTTTGTCGCATCGTCCAAGTTCATGTTGCAAGTCCCAGCACGCCGCGTCCGAGAATTTTCAGCGCCCCGCGGGCGGTGGGCGCTCGGGGTGGCAGAGCTGGCTCCCGTAGCCACGCCTCGAAAACCACAGAGACCAAAAGGACAGACAGTTCGTCTAGTTGTTATGGCAGCCCGTACACTTCAGCGCAAGTCGCATGCGGACGTTCGTGGTAATCAACACACATGAATGCTAGCCCTGTGCCCCGTCCTTTCCGTCTACGTCCGTGTGGTTTGCGCTGAAGTGTACATCACACAGAAACCAATCAGTGCACGCGGTAGTATCAGCGGTCTGAGCGTCGCGCATGGGCAGAGGGCTTGTCGCGGCGCCCCGCGGCGGCCGCGGTATCGACGCTACGCAGCAGCGTGGCCTCAGAGACGGTTGAGGTCATGCCGAAGAGCCGCGCCTTTGTTCATGCTTCACTTCCGGCGCGCGGTGATGGCGGTGACTTTTCAGTTTCAGTATCAAAAACGGCTATTCTGGCGAGTTTCTCGTGACGCTCCACTTGTATTTAAAACGTCAGATTTTGCACGTAGGCCCTTTTCTATATCTACATTCTTACGCAGTCCAAAATGTTGTTGCATTTGGCCTATAAATATCGCGTATCCCTATGACCACTTATAGTAAGAACAGCTGTTAGCATCACTAATCTCCACACAGTCGGCTTACTGTACCGAGTCTGTCAAGTGTGTGCTTTTAGACGAAAACTTCCACCTTCTCTTATGCAGGAAGGCATCTGCATCTACTGCATCCTGCTGACCGTGGTGGGCCTCATGGGCCGCCTGCTTCCGCCAGCTGTAGCCGCCATGCTGCCGATCGCCATTCTCCCCCTGGGCGGCGTTTTTGACGCGGACCACCTGGCCGCTCAATACCTTGGCGTTAGTATCTCGAGAACAGCTTCCACTTATTGCTTAGGGTGTTCTTGTTCTCACCCTTTCGTGCCGTCATACGTCAGCACTGCGAGAATCGAAAAATGTTCGTTGCTATCGTACGAAAACACGACAGGTGCACTAATGTAGACATTTGCTGTGACTTGGAAGATAATATATGGAGTAGGTTAGCCCTCCCACGTTCTCAATCTTTATGTACGTTTGCCATTGATAACATCTTGGATAGTACTGCATTAGAGAGAAAGTAAGCAAACCACTGCTCCCTTACGTTCATCATTTGCCCCTTTTTTCCGGCGCTTCAAATGAGTCAAGGTGCTTGCAGTAATCAGAGTCTGAACCAAGGAGGTGTTCTGAACTTGTTTGTCGAGGCAGAACTTCGCAACGCTAGCAGGCTTTCTTCTGTGCTTACTAAACGAAGATCCCGGTGATACATCAAAGCGAGGTCCGACAAGACAGACGAATCAAGGGGCACATAAAAAGTGAAGGTTCTCAGGGCGCATCCACATCGAAAAAGGCTGAGAGGGTGCGCGGTCGGCGCACGCATTCGGATTATATCATTCGTGCCAATGACAGCTTCTGTATGACCGCTGCAGCAGTTGAAAGACCGCTAGTGCGAATGCGAAGCAATCATCGAAGCTCGGCAGCAAGCTGTTGATTTATGCTATCAGTGAATTTTGTCCGGCTTTTTGGGACGTCGCCGGTGCACTTTAGCTATAAAGCTTTTTTAAGGCAATCCATTAAAATGTCGAATATTGTTGTCACGGAATAAAGTGTCATAAATGTCTCGTCTTTTACCAACGTGCGCAGCCTTCCGTGCTGACGGCGTCTATCCTGTTCGCCGTCGCCTTCTCGGGCGACGAGACGACCGTGTTCTTCCGGCTGTGCCTGTACGTCATTCAACGCTGCGCCCTGCGGATGCAGCCGCTCTTCCTCTACCTGCAGCTCCTGGTGTTGACGCTGAGCCTGCTGCTTCCCAGCACCATCATTGTGGTCTTCAGCACCGTCTTCATCGACCGCTTCGTCACCACCGTGCACGACGAGATTGTCGGCGGCGACCAGCGCAGCGTCGTCCGCATCCAGACAGCCAGCTCGTCGCCGATCTATTCGGAGGAAGACCGGCGTCCGCGGTGGCGTCGCGGGAGCAGAGTCATGAAACCGGAAAGGAGGGCCAGGAGCGTGTCCATGGTCAGCGAGCTAGCAAGCGAGCCATCCGGCAACAGCGTCTCGGCGAAGCAGAGTGGAGCGCGCAAGCTGCCCCCCGCGCCGACGCACGGATCGGTCCATACGCCCCCACGGGATATTGAAAAGGCAAGCTCCACCATTGTGCACTACATATTCTGTTAAACTAACTACAACTACATTATGAAGGGCGAAACATTACTGTAACCGATGAGTAGCATAGTAGGGAGCGGAAACGTTGGATTTCATGGTTGAATTTCATTTCCACCGTACGCTGTGGGCTTGTCTAAAATTGATCGTGCCGAATCGTACCGTGTGCGCACTTTTGGCAGAGAAGCGCTGTTTCTTCGCCAATATGACGTCTTGTCCAGAGCTGCACGCGTTACATAAAAAAAGGTAACCGATTGCAATTACAATTTCTGGATTCGGCAAATGTAATTGGTTACAGTGACCAATTCCTGCGCCACGAAAGTAAATAAACAATTATTAAACGAAATTCATATTACTGTTACGTTACTTTCGTTCCAGGCTTTATTAACATTGCATAAGCACAGCAAATAGAACGCCGCGGCGGCTGCATTTCTATGGAGGCGAAATGCAAAAACGCCCGTGTGCTTGCGTTGTAGTGCACGTTAAAGAACCCCAGGTGGTCAGAATTAATCCGGAGCCCTCCACTACGGCGTGCCTCATAATCAGAACTGGTTTTGGCAAGTAAAACCCCAGAAAGAATATGAACAGTAAATAGAACGAGCGGGCCAGGTTCTTCAGTGCGTATTCTTCAATCATTCAAGCGTAGTAGGTTAAGGCGGGGCAAAATGCGACAAATATTTGCGAACAGTGAATTTTTTTTATTTCATTCAATATCGTAAAACAACAAAACAGGAACATTCTTTTGGGTAAAGGTATGTGGTACATAAACATGGCTATGTTCCGGCTGCTCAAAAATTTAGGAAAAAAGAAATAAGAAATGTCACAAATGTCGCATTTTGCCCCAACCTGCGGGGCAAAATCGGACGCTGCGTCGGGCAAAGCGAGCCCGTCTCAAAAAAAAATTGAGGTAGCTCAGTTCTTGCTGGAGAAGCACTTAAAATTCACTCCGTGAGCACCCAAGCAGTCTTCATGAACCAACTTTTTTGCACTCCACGCACTAAATCAAAACAGAGCCTGGCGCTGTGGTGCTCCACAAGTGCTTAGCAGATCAAGCATCGCCATTTTTTTTTGTACCACTGTAGCACTTTCTTGGACATTTGCGCTTTACGGGCTCATTCAACGAACGAATGAAGGCTAGATCTGTCCTCATGAGTCTTCTTCGCCTCTTCTTGGCCTCTAGATGACGAGCTGCGCAGGCAGTTTCACGGCTTTCATCATGCTCAACTTGGCTTTGTAAAGCGGTGAAGTTAGAACTGTGCTAGCTTCGGAGTTTCTTGCCTTGGTCTTCAGTTTCGGCACTGGACAAATGCAATTGAATGTAACGCCTGTCAGAATAAATTTCTCGTTGTTCTTGGTGTTACTCGACGAGCCTATGTCAGCGTTAGTGCCATCCTTTTCAACATTCTCACCTGTTACCCTGGTGGACGGCGGCTCGTCAGACAGACAAAGAACTTTTATTCAGGTCCTGAGGACGCCCCCTTTTAGAAGGAGTCCATAGCAGTCGGGTAGCAGTCGTCAAACTCGGGGTCATCTAGAACAGCGCGATAAAATGGCCACACACCACACTTTCGAAATGTATGTGATTTTCTCTTGTACGTCCGCACCACCCTAAACAAAAAATATAATATATAATGTGCGTAAATAAATAATTCGCTTAGCAAGAAATTATTTATGCCGATTCAACGCCTTTTGGTTGCTTTTTGCCCCTTTCAAGTGCCCGAAAAAAAATCCTCCTTTAACCCACGACACTTACACAATTCAACTTTTGGCAGCATGTAGCTAGTGGTACTAAGCAACAATATAAATACTTACGTTGCTGAACTGACGCGAGAGTACGTTCATGCACGGCTCCAAAAATTTCAGTGAGCAGAATTTGACCGCTTTTTGCCGGGTCATGTGCTCACTGACAACCCTGCATTTTTTTTCCCACACGAACTCTTCGAACAATCGCGAACTTTTTCACACAAAGGAATGGACAACCACAACCACCTATCGATGATAATAAAGAACCACAAAAAGTACCTTTATGTTTTAGGTATAGATGGCAGCAAAGTCAAAATGTCGCGTTTTGCCCCGTGTCTCATTTTGCCCCGCCTTACCCTATATCTTCACTGACAATTCCTTCTCGACATTTTCGCCGGTCGTCTTCCCTCGTTTTTTTTTTAATTTTTTTGCTTCTTTTTTTGTGAGCACACCAGGCAATGACACAGAAAACTCGCTCTATGTGCAAGCTGGAGGAAAGGGCGGTGTTGTAACGTGCATAATTCTGCATAATTATTATCATGGTTATTCAGTGCCTCTATGTACTCGTTTAGGTCCCCTATGAAACGCAGCGATTTATTAATGCTGGAGCTTGGAGAAGGCGCTCCTGGTAGGGCCAATGAAAAGCTGCAGAAATGGAGCATTTCCTGGCATCAACGTCCGAAGTGGCCGTCGTTATCGAGCCAGAGCAGCGCCGGTTTATTTCGTAAGCTAACATCCGGTAGCCCGTTAACACGACGAAACACATACTGAGCTCACGGATCTCTCAGTTCATTGCCAATCCACAAGGTTGCTGCGTGGCGCGAACCGCGGCCATTCCACCAGAGTTCCCGCCAAATCGAAGCGCTCAAATTTGCGTCGCCTGTTTGTTCCAGTTTGTCTTTCTTCAATTACGGAATTGGTTACGTGTAATCGGTTACTGAAACAAGTAATTGAATTACAGTGAGCATTTGTGAGTAAGAAAAGATAATCAAATTTTGCAAGAGTACCAAAAAAATGTGGTTGATCCCTCTTATATAGGAATCGGTATAGAACACGAAAGTGAAACGTGTCTTCACAGAAGTAGTGTAATGTTTATTGCACATTGATATATAATGTCTATTGGTGTTTTGTGGCTAAAGCGCCCTTAGGCGTTGATGCACCCACGCTGACGCCTGGTGGCACGTCTCCTCCATCACGACTACCAACGTCGATGACCATGAGCAACCGTCGTGCATATGGAAGCTGCATTACGCTGCACACGCTAGCACAACGCGAAAGACGAAGCACGTAACTGACACACTAATACAACGCGCAAGACAAAGCACGTAACTGAATCGTCACCGAGTCAAATCAGCGCGTACAGCGCGTCGTAATTGCAGCCTCCGCGATCAACTTCAGAAACATTTTCAGAGCTAATTGCGGAGGCCACGCTCCGCTGTGCTGAGTACGGTGAACGCCACCTGGCGTTGGTAGTGCTTCTTGATGCCAGCGTCCCTTCGAATGCTGGCATCGAGGCGTCGTAGTGCTGAGACCACCGAAGCGTTCACTGTCGGTGCGCGTTAGTGTCATAATGCAGTACTTCTCTTTTCTGCTCGTAGGCGGCGGCACCGCCCCGAGCAAGAGCGCGGGTACACGGAGGAGTGTTAGATATATAAGGCGCGTCTGTGTAGCTCTCTGCAAATGCGTTTGTGGCGCAATGGGTTAAACGCTCGGCGATCTATCGTCGCGGACCGAGAGGTCGTGGGTTCGATTTCCAAATTTTCCATGTTTGTGGAACTTTTTCTTCTGGTTTCTTTCTTTGTATTATGTTCGTGTACATTGTAAGCTGACGTATTTCCGTGACGGAAATACGTCAGTGAAGTCTTGGTGGACCCCGACATAAAACACTTTCGTGTTAAAATGTGGTTGATCCCTCTTATATAGGAATCGGTATAGAACACGAAAGTGAAACGTGTCTTCACAGAAGTAGTGTAATGTTTATTGCACATTGATATATAATGTCTATTGGTGTTTTGTGGCTAAAGCGCCCTTAGGCGTTGATGCACCCACGTTGACGCCTGGTGGCACGTCTCCTCCATCACGACTACCAACGTCGATGACCATGAGCAACCGTCGTGCATATGGAAGCTGCACTACGCTGCACACGCTAGCACAACGCGAAAGACGAAGCACGTAACTGACACACTAATACAACGCGCAAGACAAAGCACGTAACTGAATCGTCACCGAGTCAAATCAGCGCGTACAGCGCGTCGTAATTGCAGCCTCCGCGATCAACTTCAGAAATATTTTCAGAGCTAATTGCGGAGGCCACGCTCCGCTGTGCTGAGTACGGTGAACGCCACCTAGGTGGTGTTGGTAGTGCTTCTTGATGCCAGCGTCCCTTCGAATGCTGTCATCGAGGCGTCGTAGTGCTGAGACCACCGAAGCGTTCACTGTCGGTGCGCGTTAGTGTCATAATGCAGTACTTCTCTTTTCTGCTCGTAGGCGGCGGCACCGCCCCGAGCAAGAGCGCGGGTACACGGAGGAGTGTTAGATATATAAGGCGCGTCTGTGTAGCTCTCTGCAAATGCGTTTGTGGCGCAATGGGTTAAACGCTCGGCGATCTATCGTCGCGGACCGAGAGGTCGTGGGTTCGATTTCCAAATTTTGCATGTTTGTGGAACTTTTTCTTCTGGTTTCTTTCTTTGTATTATGTTCTATGACGTATTTCCGTGACGGAAATACGTCAGTGAAGTCTTGGTGGACCCCGGCATAAAACACTTTCGTGTTAAAAAAATGTGGTTGATCCCTCTTATATAGGAATCGGTATAGAACACGAAAGTGAAACGTGTCTTCACAGAAGTAGTGTAATGTTTATTGCACATTGATATATAATGTCTATTGGTGTTTTGTGGCTAAAGCGCCCTTAGGCGTTGATGCACCCACGCTGACGCCTGGTGGCACGTCTCCTCCATCACGACTACCAACGTCGACGACCATGAGCAACCGTCGTGCATATGGAAGCTGCACTACGCTGCACACGCTAGCACAACGCGAAAGACGAAGCACGTAACTGACACACTAATACAACGCGCAAGACAAAGCACGTAACTGAATCGTCACCGAGTCAAATCAGCGCGTACAGCGCGTCGTAATTGCAGCCTCCGCGATCAACTTCAGAAACATTTTCAGAGCTAATTGCGGAGGCCACGCTCCGCTGTGCTGAGTACGGTGAACGCCACCTAGGTGGCGTTGGTAGTGCTTCTTGATGCCAGCGTCCCTTCGAATGCTGGCATCGAGGCGTCGTAGTGCTGAGACCACCGAAGCGTTCACTGTCGGTGCGCGTTAGTGTCATAATGCAGTACTTCTCTTTTCTGCTCGTAGGCGGCGGCACCGCCCCGAGCAAGAGCGCGGGTACACGGAGGAGTGTTAGATATATAAGGCGCGTCTGTGTAGCTCTCTGCAAATGCGTTTGTGGCGCAATGGGTTAAACGCTCGGCGATCTATCGTCGCGGACCGAGAGGTCGTGGGTTCGATTTCCAAATTTTGCATGTTTGTGGAACTTTTTCTTCTGGTTTCTTTCTTTGTATTATGTTCTATGACGTATTTCCGTGACGGAAATACGTCAGTGAAGTCTTGGTGGACCCCGGCATAAAACACTTTCGTGTTAAAATGTAATTTATTACAAGTAAATAATTACCTGTCACTCGTTGCGTACAAGTCTGGCTCGTCCTCTTCACGCAGAAAACTCCTCGCAAGACTTACTTCGGAGGTTCCGGTCGACCGCGCCGCGAATACGACCGCGAAAATTCGTGGTCGCGCTGCGTTCCCGTGCGTCGCATCCGCTCCTTCAGCTTGCAGAGCAAGCCGCCGTCGTCCATCCTGAAGCGCAACCCCAACACGCCACCGCCGACGCCAGTGACGACGCCCTCCTGTGCGGGACCGTCGCCGGCACCCTCAACGTTGGACGTCATCTTGAGGACGGAGGACCGGGAAGGCGGCAGCCTTCTGAACGGAGCCCTCTCGGCAGCCACGTCGCCGCAGCCATCGCCGGGCAGAGAAGTCTGGCACAATGATCGCGCCGAGCCATCTGCCGTCGAGACGATGTGCGTGCCGCCGTCATCCGCGTCCTCTCTGTTCTTCCGGTCTCAACGCAAGGCTCCAAAGTCCGGTTCGTTGACTGGCCCCCGTACGGCGGACGCTTCTACCGCTCGGAATAGCGGCGTCGACGAGTCGTCTACGCTCCTGCCGAGTTGCTCGAACGTGGGTGCGGTGGTGCCATTGCCGCCGACGGCCAAGTGCCCGAAGAGCGATGAGCAGCCGTCCGCTTCGACAAAGTCTCGATCGACAGTGCAGCACGGCCGTGGCGTTCTTTCGCCTCATAAGGTACGAGCATCCCTTCACCTGCAAGTCTCGTTGTATTCTTTCGTAACGACTAGACACAGCTGTAGCTTAGTTGGCTATGGCGTCACGCTGCGTCGAGGTCGTGGGTTCAATCTGCATTTTGATGGGGGCAAAATGAAAAAAATGTGGTTGATCCCTCTTATATAGGAATCGGTATAGAACACGAAAGTGAAACGTGTCTTCACAGAAGTAGTGTAATGTTTATTGCACATTGATATATAATGTCTATTGGTGTTTTGTGGCTAAAGCGCCCTTAGGCGTTGATGCACCCACGCTGACGCCTGGTGGCACGTCTCCTCCATCACGACTACCAACGTCGATGACCATGAGCAACCGTCGTGCATATGGAAGCTGCACTACGCTGCACACGCTAGCACAACGCGAAAGACGAAGCACGTAACTGACACACTAATACAACGCGCAAGACAAAGCACGTAACTGAATCGTCACCGAGTCAAATCAGCGCGTACAGCGCGTCGTAATTGCAGCCTCCGCGATCAACTTCAGAAACATTTTCAGAGCTAATTGCGGAGGCCACGCTCCGCTGTGCTGAGTACGGTGAACGCCACCTAGGTGGCGTTGGTAGTGCTTCTTGATGCCAGCGTCCCTTCGAATGCTGGCATCGAGGCGTCGTAGTGCTGAGACCACCGAAGCGTTCACTGTCGGTGCGCGTTAGTGTCATAATGCAGTACTTCTCTTTTCTGCTCGTAGGCGGCGGCACCGCCCCGAGCAAGAGCGCGGGTACACGGAGGAGTGTTAGATATATAAGGCGCGTCTGTGTAGCTCTCTGCAAATGCGTTTGTGGCGCAATGGGTTAAACGCTCGGCGATCTATCGTCGCGGACCGAGAGGTCGTGGGTTCGATTTCCAAATTTTGCATGTTTGTGGAACTTTTTCTTCTGGTTTCTTTCTTTGTATTATGTTCTATGACGTATTTCCGTGACGGAAATACGTCAGTGAAGTCTTGGTGGACCCCGGCATAAAACACTTTCGTGTTAAAAAAAAGCTGTCCGCCCTTCCAATGGGGTGGAGATGGAAGACTAGCGAAGCTGGACTATGGTGGGAATTATGTATTTCCAATTATGACTATTAAGATGTGATGGTATATTTGGTTATTTGAACTATTAAGCAATGAAAAATATATATGATGCGCGTTCGGTGGGAACGTGGGCAAAACGCCGCCGCCGTCGATAACAATTGTGCGCGTTGTTTGTGTGACCACACACAACCGCTGTCAAAACGCTGGCTACGGGACGAACGGCTCAACGCCGTTGTCGACACTGTTAAGGGAGAGGCGGGCGAGAGCCCAGAGTCGGCGGCAGAGGCCGGCAAGGCTGCGCGCATGCACCGCAGTGGGAGAGCGGGCACGCACACGCAAAGTCTAGGGCCGGTATTTTGTAGCGATGCCTTTCCGGTGCTAATGCCTTTTCGCGCTTATCGCGCTTTGTCAGTGGTCAGAGCGACGGTCTGCTAGCGTTATCAACGAGATCAGCCGGCCGTGAGCGGTGGATGATAAGACTAGTATAGAATAAGTCATAAGGGATCGCTACAAAATACCGGCCTAGGGCAACGCCTCCTAGATTGCACAAGGCCTGTGCTCTTCGATCCGTGACGTCACGCTAACTTGCCCGACTGCCATAGAATCTATTGGGGATGCGCCCGTGTAAGCCGCGGTGACACATCACCGCTTTCGTCTCGCCGGGCTTGACAGGGGAAATTTCGGTCCAAGTAGCATGACGTCATAAATCAGAGTGCACAGGCCTTGTGCTATCAAGGAGGCGTTGCCTAGGTTGCCTCGATGCCCTCCTCGCCCACCACTCCCCTTCCACTGGGAAGTCGCGTTTGCTCTCCGCCGAGCGCCTCTTCTTCTTCACAACCACAATCTCTCTCTCCGCCGTTCGTTCGCTCCCCGTGAAAGCGCGCGGCCCTCGCCCTCGCGCGCTTTCACTCGCACATAAGTCGCGGTTGCTATCCGCCGTGCGTTCGCTCCCCGTGAAAACGTGCGTCCCTCGCCCTCGCGCGTTTGCGGCCAATGAGAGCGGTTTTTTTTTTTTTTTTTTTTTTTTTTTTGCCGGACGCGACGATCGAAAGGTAAGTCCTTAAGGGCACAGGCTAAGGCAAAGTAATAAAAAAATGACTGTTTTTTTCTTTGAAATATGGGAAGTTTATCTCTTTACGCAAATTTTCCATACTCGCGCTTTTCTTAGGAAGTCGGATTTCTGGCTGAAAAAACATGTTTTTCCGAAAGCAAGTAGTGAGTGAATACGCCTCCTTTTCGAATGTGCTCCGGGCTTACCGTTAACTTTTCCAACAAAAAACTTCTGGCACGAAGACCAAAACGCTTGTCTGGAATCAGCTATATATGATAAATTGTCTCGCAACTGTTGCACCGCTGATTTTTCAGCCAAGGCAATCCAAAGACGCTGTGCGCGCGTTTCTTCCCGCGTTTGTGCTTCGGAGTGTGTCTATTCGAATGCTTTTCGTTCCTAGCTGCGTTCCTTGCGACACTAGACGCGGTTATTTCGTTCAATGATGATAGTATGGTATGTGCCAACATTTTGAAGTCATTAGGACTCTGAAGTCTGGCCGCAGCACAGTAAAATGGCTGAAAGAAGTTGACTACAATCGACAATACATTGCGGAGAGAGCTGCACCACAGCTCACAAAAGAGGCAAGGCAACAAACACGACAGGCTGATAATCGAGAAAAAAAAAAGACTTTGACCAAACAGGTGGCAACAATAGATATGACTTTAACGGTGTTTGTGGCAAGAAATGTGTTTTTCAGGTGTTTTCTTACTTTAAACTCGATTATCTCAAGACCATGTTTTTTTTATTACATAGGCACCATTATTTTCTGTCTTCAGGATAACCAGTTGACTTTATTTCCCTGTCATCTGTGTAACTGTAGGCAACTATTTTGTAGTTGAAAATATGCACCGAACGGTTTTTGTGTTACAAATTTTGAAATGTGCAAATAAAGCCAGAATGTAGGTACTGGTGTGAAATATTTCACCAAAACAGAAATTTTAGTCAGATTTTAATAAGTCTAGTACGGTTAAAAGAGCGCAAAATTTAGAAGAAAATGATATATGCTTTATGCGAACACCTCTTTTAGTTACTGAGAAAACGGTACCTCAACATGGTCAAAAATACATGGGAAGTATAAGGCTTATACCCTGTGCCCTTAACAGCTTCGCTGTAAGAAACACACTTCGTGTCGACGCAGCGCTGTCGTTTATACTGGTCAAGTTTCACAGCATTCGTAATGACACCGGGCTGCGTGGAGGTCAGATGGTGGTACAATGCTTACGCATACTTAGACAACTCCCAGAGCAGTTTCTGCATGACTTTTTTTTTAAGTTTTCCTTGAAAGATTTATATGCGGGCAAGATTTCAAACAAGCCAGTCATTTAACGTTTTAAAGTATGCGATTAAATTACAGGCAACTGAAATTCTCAATTTCACCTGTCGAAATAAAGAGCCTCGGTTGAAATTAGGTTGTGATGCTGCAAGGTGGTACAAGCCTACTATCCTTTTTTACCGCCAGCGTATATGCCCAGTCTGCAAAATCAGCGAAATTATGTTTGTCGCCGCGAGGGAAGCGAGCACTAGGGAGCCTACATGCAAGCGCTGTTTTAAACACCGCTTGCATGTAGGCTCCCTAGCGAGCGCCGGTTGAGGAAGCCGCCTGGTGGTGAAGAAGAGAATCACCGCGTTCGCGCCCTTTCCGATTGTTCTTCGATGCCGCGGTGCTCACTGTACATGTTCGCGGAGTCCATACGCCTGCACGTAAACCGCGTTCACGGTGTGAAACGTCACTAACCTTTACAGCGAAGCCGGTAGGGGCTAGGTTCCCCAGGATCGTGACCGCATGTAGAAAACGCTATCATCATCAGCATTTACTTTGGCTCCATGCGCGTGGCGGTTTCCCGCCAGTTGTGCCTTAGCACAGGCGTCAGAGCGGATGATGGATGGCCCACGGTTATACCCCTCACCACCGCCGATGCCTCTTTCACAAGTGTTGCGATACTCGGCGGCGGCACGTCCCACCAATCGTTGTGCCCCTTTGTGTCGTGACGTGGAGATCGCTCTAGCTCTGTTATCAGCGGTTGCCCGTTGGACTCGCCATGGGACGGGCGTTCGTTTAACAACGTCTTCCAGGATCCTGACGTCAGGATCCTGATGATGCTGTGCAGTGGGCCACGGCTATGAACGCTGTGCATGGCTCATACGCTAGTCTACGACGATGGGGCGGACTTGGTGCAGCAAACGCACCACTTGGCTATCGCGCCGGGCGAAAACAAGACGCCGGTGTCCTTGCTCTTTGACGAACATTCCGGAGACGTCAATAGTGATAATATATTAATTCACTATAGCACTATTCACTATAGCAGATCCACCATAGCCGCAGCTTCGCGGGCTTCCATCTTCACAGTAGTGGAATAGCTCTGAATTTTTTTTTAGTGTATAGACACTGAGAAAACTTGAGAGAGAACGAATGCTGCTGGAGCCACAGAATGAACTTCAATGCCGCATTCTTGTTATATTCCGCTCTACCTGCAAACATTCTCTGTCGACTTGCGTGGCTTCTGCTGAAAACTTTCCTCGTGTACGGAGCAGCAACAAAAAAATTACCAGCCGTTCCTCTACCGGAAAATGAGGGTAAGTGAAGCTTGTCCTGGGTGCACCTTGTGTTTGACGGTTGTTTCTTGTGAGTAACTTGACTGTGACCAAGGGAAGGTCAGGTGATCTGCTCGGCGTTGGCGGAGTGCCGCAGCTGCAGCGGCTCGCCCCGTAGGATCGGCCCGTCGACGACGCGCCCATAGAGAAAGAAATTCAACAAGAGGGGACACTCGGCAAAAACTGGCAACAGGAAACACGTCACCATACGTCACGCTATACTTTTGACACCGAACGTTAGCTGCCGCGAGCATCGAAAAAAAAGAAAGTGAACTTAAGTTAACAGGCATTCATTTATTTTTTTAATTCTTTGCCGCGAAAACTAAAACGTTTTGCGTATAAATTAACTTAAGCTTTGCGACTTATTTTCCTTGCCTTACCTAGCCACAGGTCAATGACGCGCCAGATACATGCGTCATCCGCCAGACACTCCCCCGAAGCCAGCGAGGATGGCTGCGCGCGCGTTTGAGCGCTCGCGCGCGGCGACCCGTCTGTCTCATTTTTTTTCTTTTTCAAATGTAACCTGGTTTATTGGGCTCTCGGCGTATTCTTGCGTTCCTTCTGCACTGGGACAAGACACCACTGCACTATTGGAATACGGCAAGGTGAGAAATCTTGTTTCACAGTCTACGACGCAATTAGGCTTACGGCACGGGACCGAGACTTAAGACGCAGTTAGCGAAAAACAGCTCGGCCATCCTGGCGCAGTTAATTTGAGTAAATGAATCGTGCTGAGACATGTTTCCGACGCTTCCTAGGGGACTATTGTAACTTATTTCGGTGTTTGAGCTACACTGGCCGTACAGGGCGCCATGTCGCAGTTAGCGAGAACTCAACTGTGGTGTGTAGTCTATAGTGCATCTTGCTAGGAGAAGGTTGTGCCGCTTTCTCTGACGCCAGACATTACTGAAAAGTAATTTCGTTACTTTCTGGGGTACTTTTGAGGCACGCTGGCCGCACAGCGCGCTGTGACGCAGTTAGCGATAAGCAGCTCGGCCGTGGTGATAAAGTTAGTTTGGCGTGTAATGAATCTTAGAGGGACAAGTCTGTGACGTTTTTTGTGACTCCACAACAACATATACCTTCTTTCGGTACTGACGCCTGTTGAAAACGCGATGGGCGATTGCCAAGAGTGATAACATGGGGTGTGCTGCTGGCGCCGGCAGAACGCGCGAACGACGAACATATCAGAAACTTGTAATTCGAAAATTACGTCTTCTAAAGGACTGAAAAAAGGCATTCCACCCACGCATTTGTCTTGAGTGCTTGTTGCGTCCGTCTCTGTGTATGTCGCGTACCGTCGCGTCGCCCGAGGCCAAGTTTTGGAAACGCGAAGTCGCTCGTGTATTTGTGCTGCCTAAGTGCAAGAAATAATGCCCGGAAATTGGGGAAAGCTTGGAAATCAGATGTTTTCGTATGTTTGGGATGAGTCGGGCATTTTCTACGCCATGTATGTAAAAGCGAATTGCTTTTGTTTGTAATGCCGCCCATTCACCGCTTTCGCACGTTTCGCCTCGCGGTATTCATATGTCTAAATACCAAAGTGACTCATGCTTGTAACATGCTGTTACGTGCTTGCAAATGTAACATGCTTGTAATTTACTTTTTTTTCAGCTGGTACCGTCCGGTGGAGCTTCATACAGGAACTACTGCCTTACCTGCTGGTGTCACAACGTTGGATGAACGCACAAAAAGCGCGGAACGAGCTTTTATATAGAGCAAAATAAATATTTCCTCATTGCACAAAAGGTCTTGCGTCTACTTTGTGAAAATGCACGTGGCACAGATTCGATGGGACTTTACGAGATCGTTCGCAATCATTTTTACTAAATAATAAAGCGATTCTGCACGAAGAGCAAAAAAAAAAAAAGGAAAAAGGGGGGGGGGGGGGGCGCAGCCGGCGTGCTAGCTTGCGTTCAAAATACGCACGCCCAAAACCGAAACCGGAAGTGATGCAAGTGATCGACACCGACCGCTTGGCACGCTGCAGTCAATTCGGCCGCTGGGCCCTATGGGAATGTCCCCTCTTGTTGGAGCCAGAAAGGGAGGGGACACTCATGGGAGTGTCCCCTCCCTTTCTCTATGACGCGCCCTTTCACGGTCGATCTCCCGTGCGCACTCGGCGAGAGCTGCCTGTAGTTCGGCGATACACGCAATGCGCGGCCGTCCCATCGGTTTTCTGAGACTGAACTGAACGGAAACGAAGCAGGCGCCGCGCGCGCGAGACCCTTTTCTGCCCTTTCCATCCCAAGCGGAAGCGAAACGGCTCTGATTGGCTGCGCACGTGGCGTGAGAGCGCGCCTACGCAAATGGCACCATACCTAATGACTCACGTCCGGCGCCGGCGTGCCGCCGCTGGAGCCGGCGTTTTAGCGTCACATCGCCGGCGCAGGCTAGGGTATACAAGTTTCGCTTGAAAAAACACAAGAGCCGTTACTGGCACTTTGCATATGACATATTGTTTTTAACCTGTAACTATATGTATAAGTGAAACAGGCGAACACTAACATCCGGAATGTCCACATATACTAACATATAGACAGGCCTACCAAAGATAAACGATTGTGTGGTATGTACGAGGACGCATAACCCCTTCCAGGCTCAACGCCGGCACCATGCGTCATCGGCCAACAATAAGCGGCAGCCAGAGCAAGCGGCTCGTCAGTCCCTCGACACGAAGGCCGAGACACGGCACGAATCACGGCGGACGTCTCAGCCGAAGAGCGATACGGTGCCACCGCCGCCCAAGGCTGCGGCGCCAGAACCCGACCCGATGCCCGAGCCAGTGCAGGAGAAGGCAACAGCACACAAGCCCCAACCGGAAACAAAGCTGGAAGTGCGCGGTGTTCTGAAAAAACGAAGCCCGCAACCTCAGCCCGGCGACGTGAGGCGCAGCGACAGCTTGCCCAGCAAGTCGCTGCAACCGATCGTGCCGTTCGAGAACAAAGACTTCGGCCTCAGGGCGCCGTGTGCGCTCCCCGCGGCAGGATCTGTGCAGCCAGCCACAGGGCAGGGCCGTCTTAACGCAAAGTGCGCATCCATGAGCGAGACGAAGTCACCGATAGACAAGGGCTCGAGTTCCCGTGAGTGCCTTTCCTCTATATTTTTAATAATCATCTACGGGGCACGAGGTCGCGGATTCCATTTCCAGCCGTGACGGCCACTGTCCAATAAGCGCTAAGTGCAGACGCGGTCGTGTACAGTGCTTTAGGTGAAAAGCAAAGAACCCTATGTGGGAGAAGTTATTCCGGTGCGCCTCACTGCGGCGTTTCTCATTTCCCGTGCGTTTTGGGGCAAAGTTTTACTGCCATATCAAACAATAGCAATTGACGGTGCTTAACGTCTCGAAGCTATGCGTGGGCTAGAAGAACTCCTTTCTGGGCTGGTTGGTGTATTACAGTAACATTCATTTTTTTTTTCGCACAAAAAATCACAGCTTACATGGAGGAAACGACACAACCGTCTTGTTTAGTTGGACGTCTTGTTTAATTGCCGTTGTTTTTCGCACAGAAAACGTCAATGTACTATACGCACGAGCTTCGTGTTGCGCACCGTTAAAGGGCCTCTAGATAACTATTCCCCACCATGAATTCTTTAATGTGGGTTGGAGTAGGATAGCGCTGATGTTTAAGCTCCACCCGTCAATGGTTGCTGTGTTGTCCAACAAGCGTAGAACTGGCCTTAACGACATGCGAAAAAAGAGTTATCCGCTTGTTGAAGAGCACAAAATACTATCCGCGCAATTCCTCTGCTGCCCCCCCCCCCCCCCTATTGCTTGTCACATAGTTCAAAAACAACATCCTATCTAAATGTGCGGGTGTTTCCAACTTTCAGATCTTTATCTGGCGTACTGCAGTTATGCATGGAGATAACCTTCACGGTTTGCGACGCAAGGACCTTCAAATGTTTATTTAAAAATAATATGAAAGCGCTACTGGCGTAAATGTAAAGGGACTCACAAGTTGTTAGGGGACGAAGAGATTTCTAGAAAATTTTGCGGATTATGCCGTCGTTCACCATAGCAGCACCTTTCCAATAGGAGACTGTAGAAAGTGGTGACGTCTGCATCTTCGCAGCTTCTGAAGTACCAAAGACAGCTTCTTTCTACAGATGGCCCGACTGAAATTCGGTCGCTAAGACGAGCGGTGAGCGACAGAATACGTACCACTACGTTCTTCTACATATGCAAAAGTGCGTAAACAGTTGATTCGTGCGGGACAGGTCACAGAAGTTTGTATCGCGACATGAACCACTCGGTTCATGGTCTGATGCTGTTTCGAGCGAGTTTCCCATTCTTGACTTGCTGTACTTGCATACGTGATTAAGGTCACCCCTGTTGTAAGCGTTATTTGTACCAGAAACCTGTGAATTTTGGCAAAAGCATATCATTATACACTATTTTGTAAAATCATTTACACGTTGATTTCCTTTCCATTTCAGTCATCTCGGGAACAGAGCAGCCGACGTTGTCTCTGCGCGTGCGAGCGTAAGTTCCCGCTTGCTTTTGTGATCTACGCTGGCGCTCACCAGTTTCCTTGTTTTGTATTTTTTTTTCTCGTTCGTGCAGCCTCACCACCGCGGTGCGCCCTGCGTTCATCGCCAGTGCCGCCTACAGCGCCATCTTTGGGAACATCGCGAGTTTCAGCACACTTCCCGTGCGGAAGACCGTCCTCGTCACTCTTGGCTGGCGAGTGTCACCGCTGCCTTTACACTGCACACAGTGTTTCAGAAGATGCGTCCCAAATCCTTTAAAAGTAGGAAAGACGCGGTTATTAGGCAATCTCCTCGTGATTGCTTCCACCACAGAGGCCTATATTTAAAATGAGTACAGGTAATAATAACTAAACAACTCTGAAAAATAGGCTGAATAACTTTTTTTTTAAACTCAGAGTCGGGCAAGTAATCCTAATGTGATATTTGAAGACCCGAGGAGTGCAAAACCGTTTCGAGACATTGCACAGAACTTACACTGCTAATTTCTGCAGTGTAAAGAAGTCCGGCCAATTTCACTCTGACAGCCGAACTGAACTGCCGAACAGTGAAACTGCCTCTTACCAGACGCACATTAGTGACAGAGCTGCTTACGCCTCGCAGTGCGACGCACATGAAGCGAGCGAGATAGCTGTTCGCTTTACGCACGTAAGTGCCATCGCCCGGTGCTGCTGCATAGTCCACTTCTTGCGGAGGAGTGAATGATTGCTCGGTGTCAAATTGATTCGGCCAATGTCGGGGGACAGCTAACCGGGAAATGCTTGGGAAATGCGTTGGTTGCGGTTGTCGCTTAAAGAGGATCAAGGCTTGCACCATGTAGGAAGGAATCGCAACATGAGCGCGCCAGCTTCTGAGGAAAAAAAAAAAAAGTATGTTCAGCAACCACGGAAGATGGCTGTCAGAGCAAGCAAAACCTTTACTGTTTTGCATGCAGCATACTGCGCTTGTCACTGTGTTCTTTTTCATATCTAATTCAAGCGTCCTCGTTTCATGCGTCTGCACAGCTGCACCTCACTGCCCAGCGCAGGTAGGATATAGCGAGACGCGCAATCTTGCGTCAACATCGTCACAAACGTATGTCTCGCTTTTGTGGTCAAGGAAGAAATAGACGCGTTAAATAAGTACTAGCGTTGCACCACACACAACGCCGGGCATGTCCTTCATTCCACTAAGCTGGGCTGACCCCGAAAGCGATGCAATACCACATAGCGTCTCAAACCGCTAGTTGCCACTTCATAACAACAACTGGTGCGCGGCTTTTGTGTGTAAATGGTTGCTGCACGCGCGGCATCCGCCGAGACTGTGGTTCGTATCCTATAATCAGGTGTGATTATTTTATTGAGTGGAAGCTTCTGTTAAACGCGTTCTTAAGTCTCCTTGACGCACACACCCAACATATACATATGCCATTACGCAAACATTATAGCCTCTCACCCCGTTTAGCACGTACTCGTCGAGGAAACCAGCCAGCCACGCCGCACCCCGAAACTACACACGAAGAAAGCTTCGCTTTGGGAATCAAGAACAGGTCATGAACTTCCAGAAACAATTTTGACAGATTTCTGCACAATGATTCTCGTCTTCGAACGGAGAGAAAGCTTCGATTTGATATAATTCGTGAGTCAATCCAGCCGCAGCAATTCTTACGCGCTTGCGTGGGCCATCGTTGTAGGCTTTAGGTGGTACATACAGCTTTGGCAAAATCGCCCGATGCGCCATCCGAGGTATCAGAATGGTGGTTACTCAGACTGTTTGGACCTGGTGGAAGCTGTTGGAAGCCTAATGACAACTTGTTGGAAATTTGCCGGGTCGGATAGCATTTCGATATGACGTTGGGTTGAATAGTTCTTACGCAGGCGATTTAATGGACGACAGTCTTCATACTTCGTCCACGTGTTCGCAGCCGTGACGAGCAGTGCCCGGTGAACTGGTTGAGGTGGCTGGTCGTGTCGCTACCAGTGGTGGTGACGTGTTGCGCCATTTCGTGGGCGTCCATCTACTGCAACAGCCTCGCCACCTGGTGAGCGCCGAATTCCGTAGCAGATCGGTTAATTCTGGGGGTTTTTTTCGTGCGATTGGCTACACCACACCATTGATGAGTAATGACGATCGGGGAAAGCAAATACACTACAATTGATCAAAGTTAGACCAGGCTGAATCACAACACTAGTAAGGAATTGTGGTTAAGCAAGGTTGATAGACTAGTTGAATATCACTTGCTTCCTTCCCAGACGTCGCGATTTTACCGAGCCAGAAAAATCATGTTATGAATTATTTTTCTAAAATTTATTGACAGATATCTCGCTACACGTTTTTGTTAATTTTGTGTATCATCGCAACCACAAGATTTCCCAACGTTTTGTCAGGTTTCCGTCTCGACGTGGTCAATGTAAAGATATATTGTCGTGCCTTAATGTTTGTAGTTCACTCCTGAATTTGACATTAAACCTCACAAAGTATAAGGTATTATTTTTGATACTCAGTTTTACGCCTCAAACGTTTACTTGGGCCTAGGAGGCTTCATTATAGCAAAGCCCATAGTAGCGTTTTTTTTTTGTGCACTGGAGTGAAGCTTCCGCTGTATATACTTCCTTAAGCCCCCTATATATATATATATATATATATATATATATATATATATATATATATATATATATATATATATATTGCAGTGCTAACTTATTTATAACTCAAATATTGTTGATATGCCATGGTGTTTGCGCTTTGTGTTGGTAAAATTGTTATGTATCTTGGAATTATTGGTAAGGCTTTGATAAACTTTACTATTATATCATCTACAGTGCATGACCAAGAAAGGACTCGACCCGGAGCCATAATTTTTACAAGAAAACCTGTTTGCGTCAGTGTCTTAATCAGGGACGAAAGTAAAAGATTCTTCGTCAGGCACAAGCGTTCAATGTGTCTTCTTCAGTGTCCTGATCAAAAGAAGTGCCATTGTCGAATTGTTGCGTCCAAGCTGAGCATTCCCTCTCTTGTCCACTGTTGATGGCTTCGTCTTCGATTTTCTGTTGGCCCTTCGTCTTATTGTTATTTAAATACTGTTATTCGTGTTTATCGGTGAATGGTTATCTAACTTCTTTCTGTTACGTAAATATCAAACCCAGCTGTCACACCGAATTAATATACCTTTTTGTTGTAATCTCCGATGATATCTGCAGTATTTTTAGATAAATTAATTCTGACGAAGCTTCCGATTGCGATTTAGTAGACTGCCATGCACACACGTGCCACCTTTTCCCATCAAATGCATGTAATTTAAGCAGCGCTACTGCACTGCTCCCGACCGCATTTGAGTTTATTTTTTTTTATCTTGGACGCTAAAATGTAAAATTAATGTTTGTACGGGGCAATACATCCACTCCAGGGGAGCTTCGTTTATCCAAATGTCTTTATGCTTCACAGTGGGTAATTATTTTAGGTCACGAAAATAAGCGGTCATGTCTTTCGTAGTTGACAGTGTCCACAGAGGTGCAGCTTGTCCCGAGTCCATTATTGTAAGGGCACCGTCTCACGGTGTCTAGAGCGCACTTAGGCGAAATTTGTGGCAGGCTTTTTACTCGTGAATCAATCCTTTGCTAAATAATAATGCTGGTGAACAGTCGAGCTGTCAGGTGCACATAATAAGCCGCGACACCTTCCACTCTACGCCTGACGTCAGGCACCTTCTTGTATTCCTTGGCTTTAGCGAAGACAGCATCGACGAGCAAACGCACCGAGACATGTCCAAGTGCGCCAAGGTCCGTCATCAGAACATGAAGAGGCACACGTGAGTAGAATTCCCTAGCGTATCTTTCGCGTCTGAAAAGTGCAAACTGCATGGCATCGAATTATCGAATTGGCCCCTTACAGTATTCGGGAGGCGTTGCTGTTCTTCTGGCTGATCGGGATTCCTGTCGCCTCCAGCGCTTATGCCACCCAGCACCCCGGAAGGTTAGTAGCTGCAAGTTGATCTTGCCATAAGCCTTATATAAAAGGACGAGGGAAGTTTGAATAAGGGCATAGGTGAATCGTACAATAAAAATTATAAGATACGCGCCATTCCAGGAGAAAGCATTTCTACAAACACGCCCTTCTTCCCCTCTTTCCCTGCTGCAGCAGCCGTAGCGTTTTATCCAGCACGAGGTCGCCGTGTTATGCCCGGCGGGGGTGAGCTCATCCGGATGTAGGCGAAGTGCAACAGCCTTTTTTTTAATTAGATTAACGTTCACGTGAAAGAACCGCAGGTGGTAAAAATGGATCGGGAGCCTGCCCGTATTTGGCGTCTTTCAGTGTGTGATGGCTTTGCTTTAAGACTATCATTAGCCAACTATAATCCGTCCGACACTGCCCAAAATTTGTATAATTGTCGTTCTACAATAAGGGTGTCGGAAGGATTTTGAAGGAATGACTATAGTACCTTCCGGCGCAGGTACCTAGAAGGCCCTTACCTGGGTCTCACACTACTGGTGCTGAGCACTGCGCCGGGACCGGCGTGGCGCCGCTGCTGGTCTCTTCGCTTGCTGTGCTGGCGGAAGATCTGCTCTCGCATGCCGTGGGACATCATCCTGATGATCGGATCCGTCATGGCGCTCAGCAGGACTGTCGAGGTACACGACTGCTGCTCAAAGTTTGCCGAATGAGTGGCCGATCGAATGAGGAAGTTTTTTTTGTTTCTTTTTTTTTTTTGGAGCCTGTAAATATATACAGGGTGTTCCAGCTATCCCGCAGCACGATTCAGAAAAAGAGGAACGGTGTTACGCGAAGCAAACCTAGTGCGCATTGTTTCCAGTGCAGTGGAGTAGCCACCAGTAATTTTTTTCGTTGCTGAGATTTAATCACCTAATTGTAACTAATTATCTAACTTGAGAAGTACTGTCCTAATTGTCAAAGTGTCAATGAGAAAATTGTAGAGCAACATGAAAAACTCTCGATACAGCTTTCTGTTACTCAATACGTGCCACATAAATGTGTTTTTCCGAGCGAGAAAGGAGTGCGCGAATACACGCAGAATTGCCGCACGACTGGCCGCTCGAGGCACTTTGCGTGTATTCGCGGGCTTCTTTCACGCTCGGAAAAACGCTTTTATATGTAGCACGTACGGAGCAACAGAAAGCTGTATCGAGAGTTTTTCATGTCGCTCTACAATTTTCTCATTGACGCCGTTCCTCTTTTTTTTTTTTAATCGTGCTGCGTGATAGCTGGCTGGGACACCCTGTATATATATATATATATATATATATATATATATATATATGTGTGTGTGTGTGTGTGTGTGTGTGTGTGTGTGTGTGTGTGTGTGTGTGTGTGTGTGTGTGTGTGTGTGTGTGTGTGTGTGTGTGTGTGTGTGGACACTCCAGGCGCGCTCACGCCATCGCCGTGTTGTTCAGGGTGCGACGGCGCATGCGTGGACCGCGCGACTTGGTGTTGCAGGTCACGGGATCTGGCGAGTTTCGGAAACGCAGAACAGAAAAATTGAAGGGGGGAGCGGTAGCACATGTAAAGGTTCGCTTGGGGAGGACAAGCACGTGCGCGCTCTTCTGAGGGCAGTCATCACGCCAGCGATGAGACCAGGGGAGGTGTTCGTAAGAGTCCACCTAGTGGACAATGTCCATTTCATCTGCTGTTGAAGTTCTGATTGGCTGGGCTGGGCGACGCGGCAGCCAGGCGCCACAGCCAATCAGCACTTAGACGAAATGAACACGCCCACTATAGGTGGACTCTTACAGAATACCTCCAGAAGAATGGTCGCGCTCATCGAAGGAACTCTGTTCGTGCGTGTGATTGGGCGCGTAACATCACACGCGTTTAGTTACTGAGCGACTGTTTACTGCACTTTAGGCAGCCCATAAAATTACCAGCCCGAATTCATGTAATATTGAAATACTTTGGTATTGCTGCCAACGCTTCACCTTCCATTCGAAAATGCGAGCTTTTTGGGGTTTTTTTTTTTCGGCGACATTTTTTTATGAGTAAGCGTTTTCTCACTTAAATGCACAAACCGTGCTACTTTTGATGTTTTGGTTATTTTTCGTCAGGTGTAAGGGTAACCTCAATAGGATGTAAATTCGCAGGAGCAATTCGTAAGTAATTGCTGCGCCACGCTTCGTAGTCTAGACGTTATGTGCACAAACCGACTGTATACTCGTAATACGACGTGCACTGCACGCGTAAAACACGAATGCGGCGACAGGCGGTTATACGCGTATACCTTTTATACATGTACAAGAACACCGGCGCAATTTAGTAAGGGTATTACATTAAGAAAACGAATATTTGATCGATCGTCTCCGGTTTCCTATAATAGATGAGCATTAAAAATATCAATTGTGTTTGCGAGTTTCAATGCAAGCAGGAACGGGAAAAACTCTACGCGCTAAGAGCAGTGCCAAAGCCACGGCATATGCCTACGTGCGCTGGTCTACCAAAGTACATATGAAGCACCTCTAAACGGAAAATAAAACATTCAACGTGTATCTAGGGCACCTTTTATTCTTCTAAAACGTAAACATTTGGGTCTCGGGATGTTTTGATTGCGTTCAGTTTACATTACCTCTTAAAACTGCAGATCATTACGCGTATTCAACGCATTGCGTGGTTTTCGCTGCAGTCAATCGACATGAAACCTCCTCTCTTTGCTTTTCAATGCATTAACAAAGTAGCGCTGTCAAAAAGAGTCGCAGTTGCGCCTGAAAGGCGAATCACCGATTGCGATAGCAAATTAATAGATAGCTATACGAAGTAAGCATAGTAGTTTTATCGGCCATATAAAGTTGTAAACTCTCGCTTATTAAGTAAATTAACAAGCATGGTATCACGTGCGCACAGGTAAACATGAACACATCTCGCTCGATGACCGTGTAAACTTGTCAAAACGCTGGAGTGAGTAAGCGCGGCGCAGCAGCAACGAGCGAATTGACCTCCGTGCTGTCTCTCGCTTCAACGCGAACTAAACGTCGAAAGCACAGCGCATACGAAGCTACCGCCATTCGGCGCACTTCGTCCACACCGTAGATCGCTTTCAAGATACGGCGCCCGCGCGGCCGCGCCGTAAGCAGTAGCCGCCGGCGTAGAACTTGTTTGGATTTGGACTTCATACGGAACATCGCGGCGACGGCTGAAATGCCGCTTGGAGTGTCATATAATTGCTATCGAAATAAAAACGTGCAATACACAGGACACAGAGTTGCTTGAAACAACACTAGCGCCACCCACCGTGGTAGCGTATTACCTTCGGCTTTGCGCTACTAACCCCGAGGACGCGAGATCAAATCCCGGCCGCAGGTGGCCATCTTTCGATGCGGGACGAAATGCGAAAGCGCTCGTGCACCGTGCATTGAATGCATGTTAAAGAACCCCAAGAGGTCAAAATTATACCAGAGTCCCCCCACTACAGCGTGCTTCGTAATCACATCGTGGTTTTGACACGCAATACCCCAGAATTTACTTTTTAACGCGAGCGCTAGCTAACTTGCAGATAAATATACACTGGAAAACCGTATCGCAGTCTTGGGGAATCACTGCGAAACCCTGTCTAGTTCTCCGTCCACTGTATGACATTATATTCTTGACAACGTTGGTGTGCGCGCCATAACTCCATAACTGGTAAATAATATTTCAACACAAGGTTGCATTGTCCTTGAAAATGCTCAACAGCAATATTATTGAACGATTGTTGACTAAGTTCAATGTCCATTGACACACACATGTTACATGCATACATATATCAGGTGACCTGACTTAATGGAACTGCTTAATGTCACATTAATGACACCTACTTGTACTAAATGGCGCATGAATTACTGTATTCGGCACAATGACACCCAGTCATTGCTCTATAATATTTCAATTCGATATTTTCAATTGCTATTGTGAAATGCTCGACAGCAATATGTTGAATTATTGTTTAGTGAGCTTAATGACTGGTTGAACAACTATTGAAAAGGTATTGAGTCAACAATTCATCAACAATGTATTCACGGTGTTATAAGGTAATTAGCCCAACTGACGCCAAATGACCTTCGCGTCTACACATATGAAGCTATCGTTTTTAAGTATTTCATACAAGCTGGTGTGCTAACTCGCGCGATTTTTGCCGGGCAGAAGTACCGGCTAGTCGAGGTTGGCCTTGCGAAGCTGGACGACCACTTCTGGGCGCAACGGTCTGCTAAGTCCAGCCAGTTCATCCTGGTCAGCGTGGCAGCTGTGCTCTCGGAAGTCGTGGTCGGGGACTCTCTGGCAAGATCTATGGCAACCACAGTGGTTCGGGTGGTGAGCTGTATAACCGCTCTGGCACCTTATACGAATGACTTATACTTGGCCCTTAACCTAATCAGACACAAAGTGGGCAATTTTGCGAGTTGGTACAGACGTACGATAAAACAGCGACAAAAAAAATCTGGAAAGCAAAAGCAGAGGACGACAAAAACTTATCTGTGAAGTAAAGGTTCCTTGAAGAACCAGATATATAATAAGTACAACCAAAAGTTAAGCGCAATCGCCAGCAGAGAGTAATGCCACAGAAAAGCAGTTTAGTGCAATCCAAGATCACATATAAGGAAACGTGGCTGCGGTGCAAGAATACGAGACGTAAACACGAAATGCACATCTGTGCACGCACGCCCATGTCCAGCACTCACGTCCTGCGCACGAAATGCATAGGACAGGTGCTGGACGTGGGCGTCCGGGCGCATTTTCGTGTTTGTCATTGTCGTCCTTAGTGCTGTAAACATATTTCCTAGTGCCAGTGGCCAACTAGCTCTGCTTTCAGCAATACCTCTGTCAAGAATTGCAACACACATCTGGGAAACTAAATTATAGCCATGTTCTTAGAAATGAACCAAGATTCCGTATGATTCTCTGACTGATCACGATGCCTCAATAGGGACAACGGTACATGTGGCCACATGTTCTTCAAGTTGCGCTTCTGCTCTATTAAAGCGAAGCTGGTAAGGGCGCACCTTTCGATCGTCGCATCCGGCAATATAAAAAAAACTCTCATTGGCCGTATGCTGTATGAGCGAGTGAAAGCGAGCGAGGGCGTGGGACGCGCGCTTTCGCGGGGAGCTAACGCACGGCGGAGAGAGAGATTGTGGTTGTGAAGAGGAAGTTAAACGGACATTAGTACAAGCGCCGTGTCTCTCTAATGCACAGACAGGGCCAAAATACGTTGCAGAAGTATTCTGTTGCGGATAGTTGGTTCTGGCTGAGGAAGTCACGTACTGGACAAAATACAAGGGCGAAACGAAAGATGGGAAAAAACGCAGACTTAATTTTTTTTCCGCGCGGCTTGTCCTCAAACAGTCCTCCTGGCAAAACAACATCCTAGCGTCGGGTCATCTTCGTATCTGAAGTCCGCCGCATAAGTTCTTCTTTCTTAAGTGCATTGGCACCGAAAACGTAAAGGAGGCCTGGAAGCCAGCTTCTCACTTACTGTTTGCATCAGGCAGTCCACTTCATGCCCGATGGACCTTTCCTGGTCCTATCCCTGCACACGTACTTCCACCAGTCGCACCTGAGACAAAAGTCGAGGACGTGGGGATTGCGGAGGGAAGCTGCACTCCGTCTTCTTCTCCTGCTCGTGTTATGTCTTTACATAAAATTGTCTTTATGTGAAATTCCACACATTTGAGTTATCCCTGTGATCAACGCTGTTTGCTCTCAGCTAGCGTGGTTTTTCAAGTAGGTCTGTGATAGTTGGAATACGTGTCTTATAAATGTTTTAGGACCTATTTAGTCCCGCATAAGAAGAACCAATTAAAGAAAGGTATCCGTGCGTGCACACCAACCCCGCAGGCGGTGGTGACGGAGACCCCGGTTTCCTTCTACGTGGTACCAGTGAGCATGGTGGCCTCCATCAATGTGGTGCTGCCGGTGTCGCTCCCCCTGCTGATCATGCGCGAATACTTCCAAACCAAGTGCACCGAGATGGTGAGCTTGACGCTGAAGGGGACATGCAGTTGATTTCTCGCCTCTTGCGACAGGAAGCACATACGGCATCGCCCGACATCGATGCACCTATTTCACGCTACGCCGTAACTTTTCTATCGTCGTGTCCGAGAAGCTTTTGATATACTGCACCTTGTGCTACGCAAACGGTATTTTCTTCTAGGCTACAAAAGGCATCAGCGTTGATTTCCAGAGACCATGACAGACGAAACGAACTGCTTCTTGATAACTTATTTTTCATTTCTATGATTGCATTTCACCGTGCTTCCGTGCTGCAGGAAAGGTCCAAATATATTGAAGAATAGAATGACAGACTGACACCGTCTCCTAAGAGCTCCATAAATTCTGCAGTAACGTAAATGTAGAGGCATTCGATAGGGAGATTGCTTGACCGCGGAGCCCACACGAGCTGTAGTTTGAAGGTTAACGAAAATGTCGAGCAAGTGTTTGGATAGAAAAGCTGGTTCCTTGTTGTGTCGCCTAGAAATGGCTATTCTAATCTCACCCGACACCTTACGCTCTCATCCGCAGCTGGCCTACGGCGTTCTGCTCAAGTGCACCGCCGTTCTTGTCATCTTCCTGTCCATGAACACCACCGGCCTCTTCTTGTTCCAAGGCGACCAGCCACCGACAGCGCAAGCCATCTACGTTATCCGCAACGCCACTGACACTGACAGGGCAACCCTGTGATATTCCGTAGTGCTACTTGTATAACATCCACTGTTTATGTGCGCTGTTTCATTTACCATTTGTACTTTACTGCTCTTATTTAACGGATTATTTCATTGTTGAGAGATGTGTCGAATTCGCAATGAGTTCAGCAATTTGGGATACTTTCTATTTGTACTCACGTGGCGTCATTTTCTTTTTGTATTTTTAATTGTCTACTGTATGGACTCAATTCAATTGAACGCGCAAGAGTAAGGTACGCTTCGGACGCGCCACACAGGGACCACAGTTCTTGACTCTCTTCTTCTTTTTTTTTCTTTACTGTCCATGAACTGCAAGTTTCCGTTTGCTGTGTGTTTGTATTGCGCTCGAGTATTCTACACCAAAGGAAATGTGCACACCGATTTTGACGTATATTCTGTAGAAAGCCGCATCCTGTTGATTGGGCCGTTTCACGTGATTCTGGAACACGACAAACCTAGCCCATTGCTTTCGCAGAGCCCAGCGATTGAATCGTCTGTTTTCTTTATAGGAACTGCTGAGATAACTGCACTGTGTCAACCAAGTGCCAAATACCGTTACGCCAGTGCTTTTGGCACCCGTACAGCTCCTTCGAGAATGGCCTCGGTATAAAACTGCTCTGGGATTATCAACTAGATTACTCAAGTGCGTACGCTGAGGTTGCTGACTCTTTGGCATTGGTGCGTTGGAAATCCAGTGCTTGCAAACAGTGATGATCACCCTTTTCATATTAACGATCTCCGTATGTCAGCGGTTCCATGTTGACTGACTGACAAAGTGAGATTCGCTTTCTTTTTTTTTTTTTTTTTTTTTTTTGTTCAGCGACTGCATAGTCCAAGCAAAAAGCGTGGTGCCTGCCATGTCGGGCAGTTTCCAGGTAATTACAGGCGTACGCTTCAGGCGTGCCACACTGGGACTGCCAGTTCTTGTCCCGCTTCTTCCACTTTACTGCTTACTGTTCACAACATGCAAATTCCCTTGATTTGAAGTGTGTTTGAAGTGCGCTGTACTGTATTCTACACCAATGAAATGTGCACACCGATTTGACTTGGTCTGTAGAAAGCCGCAGCCTTTTTTCAGAGGAGGAGTGGGACTCTCTTCTGCGTAGGCCCGCTCTAGACAAGCAAATTCTGGCTGTCCGGCGTGTATTAGGTGGGCTAGACCTGCCGGTCCCGACGTGCGACTAGCCGGGTGCGCGACGAGTTCGCGTCCTCGCCGGACCTCCAATAAATGTTATTTCACTCACTCACTCACTCACTCACTCACTCACTCACTCACTCACTCACTCACTCACTCACAGTGGTTCTGAAACACGGCAAGCCCCTGTCGTAGAGTCCAACGTTTGAATCGTCTGTTTTCTGTAAAAACTGCCAAGAACTCTGTGTCAGTACTCACTCAAGCGTCAAATACAACCCGGCCTGTAGTTTTCGCACCCGTGCTGCTCCTTCGAGAATTACCTCGGTGTAAAACTGCTCTGGGGTGATCTCGAATACTCAAATGCATGCACCGAGGTTACGCACTCTTTGATATGGGTGTGTTGGAACGCATACTTGCAATCGCTGATGATCACCCCTTCCCGTTTTACTGATATGGTACACGGAAAATCGCCCGTCGAGTGATTAACTGAAAAAGTTATTTTCGTTTGTTGTTGTTGAGTGACTGCATAGAGCATGCGAAGAACATGGTGCCATGTCGGGAATATTTCAAGTATTTTGAGGGTTGCATCGTTAATAAACCTTATCCACGTCTCCGTAGACCCTGAAAAACTAATCTTACAACTTCGAACGCAATGTAAAGACAAATAATGAGCGCAGGAAGACAAATACAGTTCTGTGGACGTTGACACGCGCATGCATATGCAATTGGCGAGAATACGGCTTGGCTGACGTTCCATGCAAACTAGTGTGTTAAAGGGGTTGAATGTGTGTATTGACGACCGAAAAAAAAAACTATCTTCATCTGCGCCGCACTGAAGTAATACGAACTGTCAATGGTGCAGCGCTGCTTAAAGGTTACAGCGACACTCAGCGAAGGATTCATTTTTCGCATATTTCTGCACAGTTACCGTGTCATATTAAATGACACTATGTATCCACGAAGCACACTACCACCGCCTCATAATGCTCTGACGCGAGAGGAAGCCTTAATATGGCAAAAACTCCGAACACATTTCCACATTTGTGTGTCTACCACGCGACACACTCTTCGCTGTATTCCTATAAGTTCCCACACTGCGATCAATGCGCAACACTTTACCACAAGGTATGGGCTTACGCAAGTACACCACAGCTCACACCCATAACACACGCCACCACACGGCAATGGGAGGTAGCACTGTCCAGCTCCGACTCGACGTACCAGCTCAACCTGGTCAACCGAGCGAGAAGGGCAGCTAAGGCCGCTGAACTCCCGGACTGAGGGGACCACCCACTGCAGAGCGGAGAAGCTACCTACGCTCGAGTGCTTTTTCGCATAAAGTTTATCTCTCTATCTCTCTATCCAAGCACGACAAAGAGCACGTTGAATAAAATCAACCAAGACTGCACATGGTGGCTCCCTTTTGGTTTTCTCGTTTCACGCATTTATCTGCTGACATTGCGGAGGCTGCGCGGTCGCGCCACCTAGCTAGTGCTCATCTTCCTATACTGCAAAGAGAAGTCGCTTTCATTATGCAGACGAGTTACTTGTCTCATCGCCATATTTGGCCTATGCAATGTTGTTTTCCGCGAAAAGACGTGAGATGTGCAGGAATGTTAAGGCATTTTACACAGGATGGATGTTAGCTAGCTTGTAGTTAAGATGCGTTTTTTTTTTACGCTTTAACAACGCGCGGGGGTGACTTTTGCTGAATGCTTCGATGTGCCCGAATGCGCTAGCACAGAGAGATTCGAGGGACTAGGCCTGCACAATACTTTTGTCGAGTACGCAGTCGCGACGCTATATGCTCAGAAAGAACGACTTTGTTCTTCAACTCAGGGCAGGGAAGTATTGGTGAGGTTAGGCTTTACACTGAGGCCCCAGTATTGCGGAGAGGAGACGGCACAGATAGATCGCAATGTTCGATCGCACATCGCGGTGGCCCCAATTCCCAAGAACATGCACCCCAAGTACCATCCCGGACGACGCAGAGCAAGAGCAAAGACTCTTCACAAACGTTTCGACGTGGGACCGGGAGTTTATTACACGGGTGCTAGTCGAACCAGCTCCGGCACGTTCACCGTAGTCTCTACGTGTCAGAACAACCTTACAACAGCATCCTTCAAAACCTCTTCGGCATGCGTGGCAGAGGCTGGAGCCATCGCTTTGGCCATTCTGGACGCCGAGCGCCAAACCAATTCGGCTGTCATATTATCCGACTCTCAAGCAGCTTGCCGCCTGTTTCTAAATGAGACGGCACCCGTGTCCATAATCAAAATTTTGGGCAATCGACTAGAAGGGCAACACACTATCATATGCTGTCCAGCTCACGAGGGAGTGGCAGGAAACGCGAGGGCAGACCGTATTGCTCGAGGATTAAACGTCCGAGCAACGGCAGGGCCCAGCGACGACCTTCCACCGAATTCTAGTGACATCCTTTTACAGCAAAGGCAGCAGTGGAGACGTTTTGGACATCCTCACTCGAATTTGAACAGCCAACAGGAGAGGGACTGGCGTCGTATTCAGACGAATACATACCCCAACCTGCACCACCTACACAGAATACACCCCACGAGGTTCATTGACGAGTGCCCGTGGTGCACAGAAATACTCACACTAAAACACATCACATGGGAGTGTCCTAAGAGGCCTCCGCGCATAGACAGACCAATTATACTGAAACATCCACTCATGAGGAATAGGCAGTGGGAGGCATGGCTTGCGGACGAGGGCCGGGAGAGCCAATTGGCTCTTCTGGACCGCTCGGGCCAGTGGAGCCCTGGAATAGGGGCCCCAACCAGCGTGCCTTCTTTTAATTATTTATTTTCAATAAAGTTTTTACTCACTCATTCGATGTGCCCGCGATCACTCTCTGTCCCCGTGCCTTGATCGCCTAATATAGCGAGAATTGTTACGTGTACTTCACACATGTTTTGTGAAATCTGTCTTATCCATAGTAGTAACACGCAGTAAACAACGTATGCACGTATAAAAGGACTGGACAAGCGATTGTCATGTAGCTTACTGGGCGCTGCTACTACGAATAATTTCTAACTCACCCGGTTCGTCATCCTTGTACAGCCTGACGTAGGCTCTACGACAGCCCTCTACAGTTTCGTGAAGTATCCCGTGTCCGAAATGAGAGTGAAATTACTGGCTATAGGTAAGTTACGAAGGATGCCGCCATAGGAGGGCTCAGGATTAATTTCGACCACGTGGAGTACTTCCCCATTTGCCGAAATTTAACTGCGCTATCGCTTTTGCGTGTCGCCCCCATCCGAAATGCGGCCGCCGGGGCCACAGAAACCGCATCCTCGTTCTCCGCAGCAGTATAGGGACTCTCTCACATATGTAGTTTATCTTTATTGGTGGAGTCAACATAGGTAACCTTTATTGGAGGATGGTGGTTCTAGTCCGTAACACCAATTGCGCCGACTCAGGTATTAGTCCATGCACTTCAGAAAAGTCAGCCTGCTTCAGCACCAAATATTGAGAAATCAGCATCGGTCTACATTTATTCTAATGCATCGGAAAGCAGCTTATGCGCATCAATACCACCATCCTAGTAGCACTGTTTTACCAAAATAATTGGGCCAGCAAAACATGTTGGCAGTTTCAACCGAAGCATGCGACGCCAACAAAGTTCGTCGTGGTGAACAAAGCACGTGGCACACACAGGGTGGCGTGGCTTCTGCGGTTGCACCGGAGCAATCACCGAGGCCACGCCTAGCTGCAACAGCCTGCGCGGCGCTGCATTAAGAAAAAGTGCAATGGAAATGCAATGTCGGTGCAATGAAAAAGTGCAATGAGCCACTGCTTGGCGCAGCTACGCGCAGTGGTGTTGATAGTTGCATGAATGTTAAACGATGCTGACTTGATATTGTGCCGCCACATTTTTTAAATACCATTGAAATGGCTTGTATAGGTCAGCTTTGGATCCTAAAGGACCCATCAGTCAACAAAACGTAGGGCTACGTTACGTAAATACTGACTCGAAGGTGTCATACCTTGGTCTTCGAGGATCTGATTAAAACGTCGAAAATACGTTTTTAAGACGTGTGCAAGACGTTTCGCAAAATGTCTGTTATAGTGGTTTTTTTTTTAAAACAACTACAAGATGACTTGCAAAGCGTGTTATGGTTGTTTTTAAAGCAACTACAACTAGTCTTAAAACATTCGACAAGATTGTGCCAAGAAAACTAGAAGACGTCTTAAATATATTTTTAAGACGTCTTATAGACTTTATAAGGTGATTACCAAGTCGTCTTGCTAATCTTGTCAAGACGTCTTGTAGTCGGCTAAGATACTAATGTGTGTTGAGTGGAACAGCGCCCTCCCCTTTTACTCCACATAATAGGCCTTCGAGCCATCCCTTAATAAAAACATCATTATCATCATCGTAGTGAAAATGTTACAGTACCGCGCGACCGATCTGAATTAAACTGAAATGAATGAAAACGAACCTGCAAAGTTCCAGTCACTGCCTGTCTACTTTAGTCTGGTACTAACAGACGTCTTGAGCCACAACGTTTACATAGAAATGCACACCGTAGATCTTCGTTTCAGGCCAAAATGATTTGTGCAGCTGATGGCGTTTTTCGCCTGCCTCAAGCGTCCCGCTACTGTCTATGCTGGTAGATTCGAGGTTGTTTGAAAAGCGAAAAAAAATTAATTAAATTATGGCGTTTTACGTGCCAAAATAACAATCTGAAAAGCGAAGCCTTATATAGGGCTATGTTAATGCGGGAACTACTGTGCACGAGGAAAAATATATGCGCTGTCTTACGGTCACTGATAACGGAATGATCACTGAAAATATAACAATGATGAAAATTTTGTTTTCCTAACTGCTTGGACAACGTTTTCATGCATTGATGCGTCTTTCCACTGGCCTATAATGTAAAATAAAGGCAAAATATTGGAAAAGGTCCACGGCAAGCGATAAGGACGGCAAGTGAGAAATCTCGAAAGATAATTACTACGAAAACATCCAGGGCGGTGCCTTGCTATTTGAGGCCCTATAACTTGCTCAAGACAAAAACACACAGGAACAAATATTCGCAGCAGGGTGAGGCATTTGTCTGCTGCAGAAAAAAAATCAGAGAAGACTCGGCACATTATCATACACTTACAAGATATTCACCCATCCAAGACCATAGGGAGCGCCCATTTTCCAGGAGCATTGGGGCTCAAAGCTGACAAGCGTTAACTGGTCCGTGGTTGAGGTGAGCAAGAGACCTTTAGAGTATTTGTGGAAAAAAAGTAAGGAAGCGATGGAGCCAGGGTTGTTACACTTTACAGGTAGGACAGTTTGTAACTTCACAATGTAGAGACAAGTTTATTAAGAGGAATAATATAGGTTAGAGACAGACAAAATGCCAGACTGAAATAGATGTAGCAAAACTGGATAGCTCAAGCACGCTAGGCGACTATTTGTCGCAGCCCTCTATAGAAGGAGGTCATTATACCTCATACTCATCGTGTCCGTTGCTTCTTATACCGACTAAGCAAAATTGGCCATGCTTCAGACTAGTATCGAGCAACCAATGAGCGCCGTACGAAACGTCTTGCTCTCAGTGAAACGAATTAACTTTTTGTGTCGTATCCCTTAGTATATCCTTACTCAGCGGTCCTCTTCAAACAGCGAAATCTTGTAAATGGATATTTTTTCTGTCTTTATATTGCATGTTTTTAACCCAAAAAAGTTGCAGTTTCGGCCGAAAGGCGAAGCATCAATTGCGATAGAAAATTAGTACAGAGCTATACGGAGTAAGGAGAGTAGTTTTATCGGCTGTATAAACTTGAACACATTCACTTACTAACTGAATTAACAAACATGGTGTCAGCGCGTACAAGCAAACATGAATAGATCACACTCGATGACCGCAGACAACCGCTGTCAAAACACTGGCGTTAGCAAGTGCGGCAACAGCAGTGAACAAAGATTCGTGCGGTCTATCACTGCAACGAAAACAGAGCGGCGAAAGCACAGTGCATACAAAGGTAGGAGCCGTCTGCAGATCGCTTTCAAGATACGGTGCGCGCGACCACCCGCAGCCGCGCAAAATACGCAACTGCTGGCAGTGTAGAAGCCGCACCCCCTCCCTCCCGCGCTGCCTTCCCGCTTTCCTCCTTTCGCGTGCGAGATAGAGCCACCAGCTGCGCCCGGTCGCAAGATACGCAGTTGGTGCCGCAGCACAATGTTGCCCTCTTTCCCTCCCATCTTCCCCATCCCCCCACGGCCTTTCGCGCGACGGAAGACATCGCATTTGCTCTCCGCCGTGCGTTCGCTCTCCGTGAAAGCGCGCGTCCCTCACGCGTTTTCACTCGCATATACAACATACGGCACGCGGCGACGATTTTATCGTTCTTGGACTTTATACGGAACCTCACGGCGACGGCACAAACCCCTTGGAGTGTCCATTATTTGCTATCGATCGCAATAAAAACTTAGCAATTTCACCCAGAGGACGAAGCACTGACAGCGATAGCAAGGTTTACCGTTGCCCTTGAACTCCTAGGACGGCTAACGCGGGCGCGGCAAAATGTCTGGCGTTCTTAAAATCTTTTGAAACGCCTTGTAGTGCCTGTAATTGTATCGCACAAGCGCCATGACGTTGCCCGTAAAGAGCCGCGACATTACAATTACGTCAATTTCAGGTATGAACATTGATATTCTCCTGCACTTTTAATATTTAATAGCCAGAGAAGATTAACGTTGAAAGCCATGCGCTGTGAATATTATGTCTATGACATTCGTTTGCGGGTGTCATTGATTGTGAACGTAACGTAAGACCTGGTCTGAGCAACTTTCGCGGTTGAATTAATGGTATAGCACCTACCTTGCATATACGGTATACATGAACATATATAGCATGCATGCACCTTAATATATGCGGAACTTCACTGCAGCGCCGATAACGGTGAAGCACGAAGTCACGGGTTCCATTGCCGGCTGCAGCCGCTGCATGTCGTCGAGGGAGAAATGCAGAAACGTTCGTGTGCCGAGATTCAGACGAAGGTTAAAGAACCCAAAGTGGTCATATTAATCCGGAGCCAGCTTTCCAGTGGCATCAGTGAATTTCTGTTGAACATTACGAAAGCCTTTGTCACCAACGCGGCACTGAGTGGCGCATATCGGCATCTACAGAAAGCTTGAGAAAGTCCCATTAACTCGTGCGATCACCCACTTCACGGGGCAGTGGCTGCATCATCGTCCTAGTCATCGCCACCACCTGGAGAAAGCCTACAACAAAGCTCCTGGCAGCCACTTCAGCGGTTAGAGTGAAAGATAAAAAAAAAGTCACAGGCCTGCGAGGCACACGCAGCAGTCGCAGCTTAAGCTGGTCGGGCGGCTCAAGAGTAGCTCCAATTTGGGCACCACGCACAACCGGGTCTTCGCGGCAGTTTGTTCGCCTCGTTTTGACGAGAACGATCTGAACTGTCCGCCAGGCGTCGACGGCGAGCTCAGGCTTGTAATGCTCTCTGCACAGCAGTCTGCTGAGCCCGATCAAGCCTTACAACTGCAACTTACATGTCGGGAGTGCCGCGTCACCACACTAGCAGAGGCTCGGCAGGCCGGGAGAACGTTGATAGCGTGCCTCCTCTGAATCGCATATCGTTGTCTGCGCTTGCGGACGCTGCGTTTGCAGGCATCTTACATAGATGGCGCCACCATACTGGCGGAGGCTCGAGTCGTCCCCTCCTGCGTGCTTGCATTAAGGGCATTTTCAGCTGCCCGATAGCAAGCGCTTGCATGGCTCAGTGGTAGAGTATCCGGCGGCAGTGTAGAACCCACGCAGCGGGCGCGGGTTCGATCCCGGCGGGAATCGAGTACTTTTTTCGCATTTCCGGCGATAGCGGTCACGCGGCGGGAGCCGCCGGCGGCGGCATCATCGCGACCCGAAACGGCTATTAGAATGAGCCCATAACAGCTTATGCTGTAAAATTAGTACAGCTTGCACTGGAGCTGCAATGATAGACAGCGGAGCTGATGGGCACCTAGCTAGTCCTGGCTGTTAGGCTAGGCTAAGCACTACCAAGTCATCCCCAGCATTTCCCGAAATTTATTGATTAGTTATCGATTGGCTATCGCAAGGTATTGGCCACGTATTTGGACTTGGCTAAGCACTACCAAGTCAACCCCAGCATTTTCCGGAATTTATTTTTTATTGATCGATTAGCTATTGATTGGCTATCAATTGGCAATCGATGGACTTAGCTGGACTTAGCCAGGCTCAGCTTCGCTAGTTCACAGGGGTATGTGCCATTGCGCTTGGACCCATTCTGCACTGCTGCCAGGATCGGCCCGTGTAATCAACGGCTACATGATCTAAAATAAAGGCTATACAACTTAACGAAATGTGTCTTCATTCAACTTCAACGTTCAAAAAGTACAATCCTAAACAAGCAATCAAATCACATATACATCGCATCGGGTAGCTCAGCATTTCTTGGGTTCATTGCGTGGTCTTTTGCTTTGGAATTTCACTCACTTTGCATGGGTGAAAGCTTCGCGTTCGACCATCTTTCTTTTATAAATGGGCTTTGAATTTGTTTCTGTAACATCTATTTTCTATTATTCCCCTTACCCCATTTCCCCAGCACATGGTAGCCAGCCGGTCCGAGAACTTGCTAACATACCTGTCATTCTATTCCTCCCCTTAAATTTAGATCGCACCGCTTTTTCTTCCCAGGGTTGAAATAAGGCTCTCGGATTCAATTTCAGTGCGACAGGACGTAAATAGGAGCGAGAATAAAAGCGCCAAACTAAACAATTCACCGACGATTACGATACTTCATAATGCTAATTTTCAGCGCAGCTGTTTAGGTGTTTTGAATTCGCGATATATTGTGGCAAAGAGTTTGATTCTGAACAACAGGGTCGTCTCGGTGGCGCTGCCGAGCCTCTGCTCGGGTAGCTCGTTTAGCAGCACCGGCAGACGAAGCACTTGCACCGGTTGCGTTAATAAAATGTGAACACGGGAACGCATGGCTCACGTTGAGCGCATTCTCTAGTGGCGGCGGCGCAGGCGAAGTAGCGCTTGCGCAGTGGGCCCGAAACCCACGCCGCATGCCTGGTCGCGTATTTCCAATTGCTAGTAGATACAGCGCTCGACCGAGGCGCCACGCTGCGCCGCTCGCGCGTGCCATGTTTCTAGCTGCCGCCGTTCGAACGGAGGAGGCGTTGACGGAGAAAACGCTGGGCTGGTGGTCACTAGCCTGCTGTTGGGATCGGTGGTATTATAAACGCATCACTGTTTTGATGATCAAAATATAATCTCACTATCAGGGAGGGAGCAGTCTACCTGACTGGAGCAGTATTTTTTTATATGGGGTGTTGCTACGCTGCGCTCCGCAACACCCGAACGACCGCCGCTTCGCGTCGGCGCCCGGCACCACGGCTGCCGCCGTGGCACCGGGGTTCAAACGACCGCGCTGGCAAACAGAGAGGGGAAAAAAGGAAAAGCGTGATATTAAGAAAAAATTTCTAGCCAGGGCGGGATTCGAACCCACGTACGCATGATCCCGAAGCGAGCGCCGTAACCACTCAGCCATACAGCCACGCTTCCAAGAATTGCATTCACACGAGCCATATGATTGCGTTCGAGCGCCCTCGGCGAAAGAAATCGCCTAGAAACGCGGTACGCACGAGCGGCACATTCTTCCGTATCCTTTCGCCATACTCTCCTCCTCCGATTTCCTCACGCTTCCGCTGCACACTCTTCGCGCTTTCGCCGTTTTTCATACCCCGCTGCGCTCCGCCATCGCTTTCGTCCTTCGCTGCGCTCGTTCACGCCGAGCGACGCTAAACGCAGAACGGGCGCCAAAGAGCTGCGCTTTAAAAGTTATCATCCCGCTCTCATTAACGCGCGGGGTAGTCTGCTACGCTGCAACGAACAAGGGGCACCACCATCGAGGGGCGAGAACGCGCGGGGGAGGGCGGCGGAGATGCCTCTTTTAATCATCGAGGGGCTTTATGCGTTCACATTTACGCTAAAGCCCCTTCACCACAGCGGCAGTCGTATAGAGTGTGAGTGAGACAACTTTAATGAATATCCTGCGAATTGATGGCCTGGGTCTAGGCCGCGCCGGGGGCAGCAGAGAGACCCTGTCTCTCGGTAGCTTCCCGAGCTTGCTGGATGGCCCAACATTGGTCCTGGAGATCTGAGCTAGTCAGTGCGGCTCTCCACCGCACCCCGAGTTCATACGGGGGGATTGCAATTCTCCTCTGAACTATTTCGCAATCACAGAGTGTATGCTCAAGGGTCTTTAGAGTTTACACCTCCGCCCATCCGTTAAAACGCCCGACTCACCTGCATTTACCGTATACTGGACACGCTCGGCGCTGCGACAGAACGCTCACAACGCATAGCTCTTGCTCGGGATCGACGGCCAGGTGGTTAGCGGAGAGACTTCGCGCGCTGGCTCCAAGATACCGGAAGTAGACTACCCATCATGACGCAAAGGCGGAGCTTCGACGCGATCACTCGGCGAACGAGTTGGGAGAAGTATGGCTAGGGAGGAGAGTAACTTGAAATCGTCCGTAGCTCTCACTTCGAGACGCTTCACTTAAATTGTGGCGAGAATGTTTACTGCAGCTGTACCCTACGAGTCTACAAAATTTTTCGAAACCGTTTCAGGGACCCCCTAAGAAATATACGGGGACTCCAGCTCCTGTTGTGTAGGAGTGAAAGTGAATGAATGAATGGTGCACGATTTCGGAAGTGTGTCTCGTGGCCTAACGGGAAAAGTGAGAAGGTTTAGGGAATGGGAGAACGAAGCGTCATTTTCGTGTCGACAGTCGACGATCAGGAGAACCTTGCCATAGAGGTGAACTTATGTTCCTTAAATTTCCTCCACCCCGACAGATCTGTTATCAAGCTTCCTCTGCACAGCAGTTATAGCACGACATTCAATATGTTCGGCCTACATCATTAGTGTTAATAATTATCTCGTTTCCTCGAGCGAATGCTGGAATTATGAACAAAGACAGGAGATGAAACCGGGACTACGAGCAGGTTTAATATATGATATTGCATTAAAAAAAGAAATACACAGTTCTATAAAAAATATCTGCTCTCAAAATTTTTAGTTGCATTAAACAATGTCTATTCCATGTTGGCCACACAGCATGTACAATGCCTCCAACTATCACCGAATATACTGCACTAACTTGTCTTAAATACTCTAAACACAGCAAAAACATTGAGCGCAAGGCTCACGAGTGATGGCGCACTCGGCCATCAATACTTTAATTACAACTGTACAATGAAACACTGTCGTCCAAAAACATCTAAATCGCAACAGTGTTTGGTGGCAGTCGCATGCAAGGAATGGTCCCTTAAGATGCAACATAAAACGCTGCACTGCATTACGACGCAGAATCCATGCGTAAAGTATGGAAGCACATGTAAAATTTTACACGTTTCCCCAACACACATACACACGACGTAACGCTGTATTGGGGGAAGGAGTCGCATATAAAAATCGCGTAGCACATTCGCTGCACATGGTGCAGCGGCTTTGGTCAGTTTCTACATCGGTTCAAAGCATACAAAAAAAAAGAAAGAAATCAGTGCTTGTAACTTCAGCACACTCTTGTTGTTCATCTCGAACCATAGAATTAAAAGACAACATTTCAAATGGGCTCAACTCAGAGCAATAAAAAAACAGCACTTCATCCTGCCAGTGGTCAACACCAAAATAAAGTCAGCATGGTAATGAGAACATCTTCATGCACCGCAAGATAACAGCAAGAAGCTGTTTATAGTGCACACAGAAAAAGTGCCGATAAAGCGGTGTAAAGTAAAATACGTGGGAAAAAGAAACTGGCTAGGGAAAAAGCGTATCTTTTTACGCCAATTCACAGGGAAATAAAAATTCATAAACGGCAAAGTTTTGCATCTGTAGTTGGAGCTTTTTTGCACACATAAGCTCTGCAGCATACGTGAGACCAACATGGGAAAGCAACAGGCTACTCATGCACCGCAGTCAAGCCATGACATCACACATGCCAGCTAAGGTCACATGGCTTGGCTCTCTATTGCTCACATTGGCAAATTTGCCTCTCAACCCTGCAGCACCTCAATTTAGTAGAAGTCATGCTTGCTGCATTTACTTCGACACACAAAAGCGAGCCCACAGAACTTTTCTGCCACAAACAAACACTGGAAAAAAGTATAAAACGTAAAAATCTGGAAGAAAGACAGCAATGCACGTAGCTTCAGCCCTTAGTACAAGGCGCTGCCATTTACACAGTATTCATTGCACATGCCTGACCCTGGATGTTGCCCCGTACGTAGTGAGCCTCAATTCTCAGCAACCCTTCAGAAATTGTGCGACTGGAAACAATGCTATGGATGTCAACTGGGCACACATCACGTGGTCACTTGGTGCAATGAATGCATGCGCGTACCATGCGAAATGATGAGGAAGCACAAGCTCTAACAAAAGTATGCCTTAATCACATCACATCACAGCACACAGCAAGGCTCTTCTGCTACAGCAACCTGCCTAAAACCAAGTTCTACCTACTTAATGATCTCACGTATGCAATTGATAAAAACGGAACTTGAGCCAGTTTTACTGAATGATGACACTACGTGTACCATAAGCCATATTTACATGCGTGATATTTGCACTCCACAAACTGATCGTAGAAAATATTTGTTTTTTTATATACACATCTCTCTCGCTTTTGCTTACACACTGGTAACACTGTGAAGCTTGGCGCAATGATGATGGCTGTGCTTGATGCGAAGTGTCGTCAATCAAACCTGTTTTCATAATGGCATTGTGTTGTGTCGCTTGATTTAGCTACTCAGCAATGTATGTGTAAATTAACAGGCAACCTAGCTATTCAGCGAAGCACACGTAAATTAACATGTCAAGTCACAGAGTCGCATCGGTTCGAAACCTAAAGTGGGGAGTGTAGAACGGAAAATGATTTGTGCTCACGGAGTCTAATCTGTTCACCGGTACTGCAGTCCAAGTCCCTAAACTGGGTTTATGTAAATGCAGCAGCGGGCGCCTCAAAATCATTTCGACTTGACATTCGACTTGGCAATCACACATCGAATTAATACACACGAGGCTGGTCCCATAACTTTTATGCTACATAGCTTAATCATAAATCTCTGTGCACACAATGCAGCAGGGTTCTGTGATCACCACTTGTGGCTTATAATAACTTGCAGTGGTACTAGGTATGAAAATGTCGTTGTGAGATACTTTGGCTAATCGCGCTCTCCTTTCATCCACTCTCAGTGCGCTATATACTTGATAAATGTTAATAATCCTTTTATTGATAAAGATGGTATGTCTGTGCATTAAAAGTGCATCAAATGGACTAGTTTAATTGCTTCTTATTTTCAACCCATGGAAAAGCTTGTTGGGAATTTTACCCCATATAAACAATGCGCCTACATTTGCACTAATTCCTTGGAAAGTAAAGTGCATATATCATGCTAGTAAACATGGTACGTGATGCTGGTCAAAAGCAATCAGTGTACAAGTATGACCGCATTAATGCAAATAGTATGGAATTATGAAGCTTTACCTGTAGCAAAAGTTACATTGAGGAAGTGCAAGAAGTTCCCCAGCAATTTCTAAAGCTGTGGTCAATGCACATGAACCAAATTAAAAAAACAATAATGTTTGCAAGTAGCCACGTAGCACTGTCAAGTCAAGAGCAATTATAGAGGCATGAATGCCCTAAAGCCCTAAAATCTGCGTAGTTAAGACTAGACAATATGCTTAACAGAATCCAAGTCTCATCGCAAATGGGAAGGCAGTGGACACTGGGCCACATAATCTTGAACAGTGGGAAACTTTTTCATGTGTGACTGATGTGGCAACAGACAAATATTCAGTAAACAAGCAAACCCCGACAGGGTGCAAGATATTCTATAGAGTAAGGTACATTATGTATGCTTTAAAAGCCTCACAAGCTTTGGGAGTAATTAGTACACTATTGCATCAGACACTGCCCCCACACGGCACGACCCAAGAGTTTTAGGATGCCACAAGTGCCAATGTTGGCAAATCATAGCATACAAGAACGAAAAAATAGGCAATATAGCCTCAAAAATGCGCTAATAAATATTCCTTCATCAATCACTTAACTGCACAGTGGCACTGTAATCAGACATTCCAAAGGAAGATTTCGTTGCCAATAGCAAACAGCGGCATCATTTTACAAAAATGTGAATCGCAGTCCAAGTACTCTGCACTTCTTGCAGTCACACAAAAAGTACGAAGATATGCAATGTACAAAAGGAAAGTTAATAGACAAACACATACTGTTACATTCGTTATCACAGGCACAGCCTGCCTTATCACAGTGCCATCTTGGCATTGCACGTCGGCTGATAAAGAGTGCAGAAGAGTCATTGTCCAAGCTGACGTGACCTTGTTTTCAGGGCAATAAAAAAAGGGTAGGAACAGAAAGTCCTGTTGGGCCAGCAACAAAAAGCTTTGGTCAGTGTCTAGTCTTGGCTGATGGACTTGCAGCCTCTGTTTGAGAGCAAAAGAAAAAAAAATTGGAGAGAGCAAACGTGCCCAACATTAGCCACAACTGCCGTGCCGCCGTACAGAGCAACAAAGCAGAGCCGAAAACAATAACAAAAGCAACAGCGAGGCATAACAGAAGCGATAAGTTTCCAAAACACTAGTTTAGCCAACCAAAAATAAATCGGCAGTCACACTTGGAACTTGGTCACAGTGCGGCGCAGTGAATGGGCATGTTGACACCCTGCATGCACGGCTGGTTTTGAATGGAAATATGGGGTGACAAAATGCCCATTTACAGCCTGCAATGACTCAACAATAATTCTTTGGCAAGGTGCTCAGAGTGGCAGGAGTAGTAAAAATATACCGATATGTTCTACGGAATGGCTTCTTAATTGACAAAAAAGAGGGTACACATGGTAGAACCGATATTGAATACTTTAGAAACCTCTTCACAATTACTTTACGTACAGATTTTACTTTACCAATTCAATGAGTAAATTTTACCAGGTGGCTGTGCCACTAAAGAGAAAGTTGGTCCCATGAACCATTCGCAAAAATGTAATCATTCACAAAATTACAACAAATGATTGAGGACCTCCACAGTGTAAGGATGTATGTGCCTTTTAAACACCCTAGTCACTTTTCCTGCTACCACAATAACTTTCCTTGCAACACCTTTAGCGCTCAGCATTCAAATATATGTGAAAGTCTAAAATGGTTTCCTGAAGCAAATACTGAACCAATTAGGATAAAATTTGGGGCACTTGAATAAAAAGAAAACCTGAATTCTAATGACTGCTGGGAGCAGCATAATTTCTTTGGGCTCTATTTTTTACAACTGAAGAAAATTTGAAAAATTCTAAAATATTGAAGCACCTTATTCACATCACTATGAACCTTCAATGATGGCAGATGTCACATTATCAACCTTGTGCCTTTTAGAAATACTGTCTACAGAGTTATAACTACTTGGTTTTGTTAGATGTAGAGTAGTTAACATGATGCTTAATTTTTCTCAAAAGTTTCTGTTATCAGTCTTGTAGAAAAAATGTTGAGGGCTTAGATAAAACTAACATATCTGCTCCCAACACAACTATAATTTGACTTCCTTTCAATGCAATAAATTTCTTTCAAATTATTACAGTGGTTGCCTGGTGACACCAATTCTATGTTTCACATGTACGAATGCAAGGCTTCCTATGAAGGTACAACTGATAACATAAACACCAATATAATAGTGAACAACCCCACAAACCAAACCACGACGCACGAAGGCAAACAATCTGTATAAAGTGACAAAATGTACATTGCCAGCTATACAAACAGAATGCATGAAGTTAGACATCAAGCACACATAGGAGTTAGTCACAGCAAGACCACACAGGAAGCAATCCAGCACAGCGACATATGAGCAAAAATAGTGCGAGAAATGCACTACAAAATACAAAAGTTTTGCACAAGACACTGCATCCACGACTATATTTATATATTTTATATTTATATATTTGAGTCAGTCAACATTGAAAACCACAGCAAGAAATTTATTTAAGATGTTACGGCCATGACCAGACCGGCTAGTCACTGGCCATAACATGGAAATCAATTTGCTTTTCCAACATGGACTTACTCATATACTGATACAGTTGTCACAAATGCTTTTGTGTAGGCACGTGTTAGTGTGTACATGTATATACACATGCAATAGCTCGTGTATGACTAACTGATCGACTAAATGTGCGACTAACTGATCCTACATTAAAGAAAACAAAAATGACTACAAATAAGACAATTTCAACTAATATATATTAGACAATGTGTCGTTCTTGTGGCACACATTAAGACTTTTCTTGGACGTTGCCACACAGCAGTACAGTTGATTCTCGTTATAAGTCACATTAGACAAAACGTGTATATGGCCAATAATCATTATAAGCAGATTCATTACATGCTGATATCGGCAAGAAATAAATTATATTTGACTTCATTATATCTTACAATCCATTATATCCATGTTCTTTTTAGTATTGAGGTTTGACTGCACTGGCAAAAGATGAACCGAAACAAGCTTTGATATGTGAATACATGTAATTGCTACCAGGCACCTATGAGCAAGTTGACTTGATTAACTGAGATGCAAAACCAATTTTTTTTGTATCTTCACTGTTTTATGTTTGAAGACTGTTTTGTGTGGTACTTCATTTCGTGCAGCTTGCAATACTTGGTAGCATGCTTAGTTGCAGTTTCAATATTTTCTTGCCTTTGTAATCTGTCTTACACAGCTATACTACTCTGGTGATAAAAAGCTATGTTCACGACAAGCCAGTGACAAAAACCAATTGGAACTTGCATGCCCACTTTTCTTGCGATTAACGTGCAAGGGTTATTTGTTAAAAGCACACTTGAGAGTGCTACAAATGAGAGTTGTGGGTGGTGAGGAAAGCTTTAATAATTTGTAGGCTTTCTTCGCAACAAGGAAGGGAGAACCAAAAGCTTGTGGCGTCCCGAAAACAACAGCATCAGCCATTTTTTTCACATGCTGTACAACTTTTTCACATCTGACTTGTACCCTAAAACGAATATTTAAGAATCTACATTTTTTAAATTCAAAGTTTGCCCAACAGCATAAAACGTTTGGTGCGTGCAAGTTATATATTCATATATAGCTGAATATGTCCAATAAAATCTACATATATATCACACTCAAGATAAAATGTACAAAATATTTTTGTGCATTCACCAAGATTTCGAAAAAAAAGATATGAGCCTGAAAGATGAAATATAGTAAACAGGCATACTGAAGGAATCGGAACAAAAGCAACACCACAAATACAGTAGAACCTCGTTAAGTTCCTGTTTGTTGCATTTTCCTGGCTTTGTGCTTTAAGTTTAGTTTCCGCAGGGTCCTGTGCATTGGCTTCCGATCATTTTACGTCGAAAAACTACACCTGTGCATCACCAACAATGTGGTACACTTTCTCTCTACATCGCAGAACGCTGTTCCTAGTGTAACTGTGCAGCATTGCTTTTGTAAAGACAGGTTGGACGTATGGAGGGGCAAGGGCAAGCACTTGTAACGTGTAACACAGACGTAAATGCTGAGGATGCGCAAGACATCAACTACGTCCATGAGTCTGCCAAGAGGTGAAAGGAGCCTGAGAAAGTTATGGCACAAATAGCAGCTCATGTCACCTATTGTGAATACGCTTTCTGCGATGACAAACGTCTGAACCGGTCAGTGTGCCAGACATTTTCACCAATTTACTGCTCGCAACATTGAAAGCGAAGAGGAGGTAGACGAAGGCACAAGCAGTCACCCCACATTCATGCATGTCTGCGGATGCCAACATGACCTTCAATACCTTGTGTGGTGGCTACTTTGAAGTACATAACTGCACAGAAATTGGAAAAGGGCTGCGGCTGCCTCGCTAATCTGGAGACCGTGAGTCAGTGCGCGGGTGACTCACAGGCGTGATTCACAACAGCCACCTCCGAGACCTCCTAGACGACGCGCGCTACTCTGCCGCCATCTTGTTCTCTGTCGCCGGACTACGCTCTTCTTCCCCCGCTTTCAACATACCCTCCTCCGCTTTCCGCCTTATGGTTCCGCTGCACCCTTCTCTCAGCTTTCCTCCTCAAGTCTTTAATCTCCCGCTGCGCTCCGCGTTCAATTTCATCTTTCGCTGTGCTCATTCATTTAACCGAGCTACGACGCCGATGCTAGCCGCAGGAACAGGCACCTAAGAGCTGCGCTCTAAAATCACAAGCTTTATTCAGTGTGACTCACGAGTGCACAAAGAAAAAGTAATGTTCAATCTAATTGCCAAGCAGCGATAACAAGCTTTATTTAGTCGGTTTTGAATAGTTTGTTGGTTTTCTATTCCAACTTCAAATAAAATTTTCAGTGAGTAAGTTTATACCTCATCTGCAGCGTTAAGAGTTTGCCTCGTCGGTAGCGCGGAAACCATTATTGGGTGTTACGTTTTCCCAGTTCATCTGCTCTTTTTCTGCTATTCTATAACAAATCTATCAATGAGGTTCTACTACAATATAAACACACATGTAAGGCGCATAGAATTAAATTATGTGGCACTTAAGAAGCGTAATTGCTCACTCAATACCTCACAGGAAAAAAAAACAAAAAGGTTTATGCCTTGTTAACCAGAGCTGCAATCTTTTCTTGCAGAGTCTGCTAAAGTACAATAAATTCACATTTTGGAACAAATTTCTGAGAAATCTAAAAATCCACCAGAAGAAAATGTTATATTCAACATTGGCTAATCAACTGAATTTAATTATTGCTAACGTCTGAAATCCCCCATATTTAAGGCAAAATCTGCTAAAAATAGCAACGTTGTGGAGACTGACCACTGACTGAAACGATACAGCATAAAATGCAAACTTTTGCATTTTGTTGACTTTTTGTGGGAATGCACCACACCAGGAGATTTTTTTTTTAAGCCATCCATCTTGAGCAATTTTCATTTCTTTTTATGAAACTACATCTGGGCAAGAAGGCTGGAAGATTGAAGGATTAAACAGTTAGGTTACTCCACATTGCGAATAAAATGGAAGACTATACTAATGCAGTATCACAAACATTTCAGTTATTCCACCGGTTATTCATTTAAATAATTTAACTGTAGGAAGACTACCCTGCAGTAGTGGCCATGAATTCCTGCTATAATAACAGAAAGCATGACATTAGGTTTGGAAACATGCTTTGGCACAAAATTGACATAGCTTCGCACGAATGACCTCAGCTTTTCTGGTCAGTGATCTTTGTCGACATTATATAAGTACATACAAATAAAATGTATGCTGAAAACTATGCATTAAAAGGTGAAAAATTTGTGCAGTTATCAAAAGAATTGCATCATCTTTTAAAAGCAGTAAAATTCTTTACAATGTGTGCTCTTTATACGGGAAGGGTTGTGTAGCCTGGTACAATAAGAAAGTGTTTATAGGAATAATCCACCTGCTGTACACAGATGAAACTTCAATTGTGCGTGTGTGCGTGTGTCGACTGCTATGGAGGTAGATTGAACAACAGCATCCCCTAACTTCTGCTGCAATGACCTTTCGATGGAACCAAGAATATGCCACACTGCTAAGTCAGCTGTTAAATGTATTGCTGCATTTGAAATTTCCATGATAGCACCATCTGTAAAATCATCTTCCTTTGCTTATCGACTGTAGCTATGTTCTGTTTTACACTGATTAGATCTGTGTGCTCTATGTGACAGTACAAACCATTTCGTTACATTGCAGCTCTACTAGTACTTATCATGGCGAGCTGTACCAACATAGCTTGAGGGCTTACGCGCCAAACATTTTGCTGTGATGCACCAAGAGGCCAGGACCCTTACGCTTTGCCTCGAAACTTTGCAGGAGATGGCAACAAACATTGCATCGAGTGAAATTTGGCTGATCTGAAGTCTGTAGTACAATAAAATTGGTAACAATACCAGCTACAATACCAGCACAAGTACTACAGTGGAAAAACTTTGATACGTTTCTCGCTGTTGCATTTTCCCGGTCGCTTATTTACAGTCCCAACTTGAAGCCTATTGACTCCCATGTATTATGTTCCCATTTGATAAGGTGCCACTCTAAGGTTCCCGCATCTTGTGCTGCATTTGAATGCGGCAGTAACGTAAATTTAGCAGTGCAGAGGCAATTTGCTCTCGCATGTTGCTACGAAGACAATAAACGTATTCTTGCGGTTAAGCCTGTCAAGCCCTGCCCGTGGCCCCGCACCAAAATGCCGGAAGTACACGATAGTCAGTCCTAATAAACATGCCTCAGTGCAGTTGTGGTTTTAGCTGGTTCCCTAAAGTCAGCTTCGCCACCATCCAGCTGTGTTATAAGGTGAAGCATACAAAGAGTGGCAAAAAGCTGCTGTCATGGAACATAGTATGTGTCCCTTAACACATGCACATGCACGTGCAGTCTCTGATCACAGTACGAACACCGAGGTGTATAATAACTGTACTGGCAGCCATTAGGAGTTGTTTCTGACACTGCTGTGCCGATTCAGGGTCTTCCTCAGTGTTAACATTTTTGCCAACTGTTACATTTTTTTTTTTTCCCGTGGTCCATTGAAAAACATTTCAACAGTTCTACAGTACTATGTTCTGATTTTTCTTGTGGTGGAAAATAAAAGCGAATGTTGAAATTCAATCTTCCTCTCTTTTTAGGTTGACATTGTGTGAGAAGTTTGACAGGCATTTCAATTTTAACTCTCACACTTGGACAAATAAACACACAGCTGCGAGCAACAGGTACATTGTAGTAAGATGGAACAAACCTGTATAGTAGTAGATGAAGACACTCGTTACATGCACCCCCGAATTCAGCAACCTCATAAGAGAGGCCTTGTTGGCTGTACTAGTGATCACACAACCAAACAAAGAAGGCTCTTTCAACACAAACAGCAACAGGTGTCTCGTACACAAATGGATTGTTAAAACAGTACAGCAGCAGCAGTATGCATCACATAAATTGCACTTTGCACTCGGTGTGCAAAGCAGCAGCAAGTGTGTAGTAAAATAAAAACATATGCGAGACGAACGAGAGAGACATAAAGCCGTGTGTTAAAGGTTAGGCACTGCAAATGCATTTTAAGGCAGGTAATGCTCGTAAAGCCAAGATGCAGCTGAAATGCCAGTGCATTTGGTCCAACGTGTAATTCAAGTTGGAAAGCTTGAAATGGAGCACGTCTCAACTGGCAAAAGCTTTTCATGAGTGGGGTGCAAAAGACCCACACACAGTACTTCCTTGTGACAATCCAGCAATGTTTAGGTGCACGTTAACCATTTGGCCCATGTTGGATTTTCCGCTGACTTGCCCAGGCTTGGCTTCCAGTGGCCCGCTCTATAGCCTCCAAGATTGGAAAATGTGCGCCATTCTCTCGTCTCTGAGGCCATGCCCGCTCTTTAGCTGACAGAGCGCTCTAGGGGACGGCACTTTTTTCTTTCTTTTTTCGGTCAGTACTATTGTCTTAATTACTTAGCGAAATCTGTTTGTTTTTTTAAGTTCCGTTGCTATTTTTATTTTGCCTGTGGTGTGTGCGCGCCTCGGAGACGTGTGCAGTTTCACATTTGTGTGATCGGCGCCACTGCCAGTGCCTTTGCGAGAGCCAAGTGGTGCGAAGCGTGGCTTCCGCGATTAGCTCCAGCAGCGCACCGTCGCTGACCTGTTACAGAGCATTGTGAAGTTTACACTTCTCCGCTGGACTACGTGGCTAATGGGAAGGCCGGAGCGAACAGCGCGCTGTTGGAACTGATCGCAGAAGCCACGTGCCAAGTAACAGCGCTCGTTTCTTCGATCTCCATGGTGATCTCCGCTAACGGAGATCGCCAACAAAGTGACGCTCTTGTCGACTGTATGCAGAGGCAACGTCAGTCTTGCGCAACTACAAGCAAATCTGATCGCCTCCAAGCGTAGTATGAGGCAGAGAATTATTATAGATTTTTTTATGCCACTAATAAATTTAGCCTAATTTAAGCCTAATAAATTTTCTTTTTTAGGGTGAACGAGTTTTTCGGACTGTTCGATATTTCGGACTATTTTTCAGTCCCCGCAAAGTCCGGAACATCGGTCAGTGACTGTAATCTTCGTAGACTTGTAGGACGAGCACGAGCTCGCATTTAGTAACCACGGACCACCAAACAGGCATCTTACTGCCTATCGTGGTTGTGCTCAAATATTAACCCTTCCATTCGTTCTACCCAACAAAGTCAATCGCTCAAGATCATCTTATTAAAATCGTTAACTGCTTGAGTATCCCATTCCCTTTCCACAAAAATGGGAAATAGAACGTATGAATGAGCCACTGCTCGTATGACTGACTAAATCATAGACAAAATGTTCTGCAACAACCTTTTTTCGCATTCTTCTTGCAATAACTATTGAACTCACTTTTGACAGTTAATGTAGAGACAGTGAGCATGGAAAAAAAGGATGTAGTGCAGGCCAACACACAATGTGCTGACAGTGAATTGACACACAAAGCATTGAATGCGTGTGGTCCTTCACTACATATAGCCTCTCATGTGCTACGTTTGTTCCTACATCATTATGCCCCAACCAGCCTACATCAGTATGCTTCTTCACTTCTGCAACATCTTGCTAAGCAAGATTAAACAGTACTAATAATAAACTATACATCTACGTTTCCATATATTAAACTCTATTTTGTAATAAATCAATATTATAAATTTTCCTCCTTTTTTTTTCGTGTTACACATCCTCAAATTGAGAACAGTCAGTGGAAGATAATGAGGCAAAACTGCCACCATGTCTTAGTCAATGCACGATCGCCAGTAAACCCCTATAATAAAACACACTGTGCACTGTCTCAGCTGCATGCTAGCTTCGTGTTAGGCTTGCAACAGTACCACCACAAGTTGAAGGCCAGGGTCCGAGAGCGCTGAACAAGACAAACATCTTTGCTTAACTTCACTGTCCATTAGCAAAGCTGTCACAGTGTCCTGTATTACAAAAATGAGAACTAATGGCCGGCACCTATGGTGCACTCAAACAGGCAGAACCTTCTTTGACAGCAAGCTCTTGACGGAGAACCCACTCTCTATTAGGGAGACGAAAAAGAGGGATGCCAGCTTACTGATAGTATCTCGTGGACTAATAATAATAAGTACACGGCAGGCTCTGAAGGATGCCATACACGAGAGCTCTGGAACAAATATGACAGCTTAGGGGATCCTGAACATGGCCTTAACATAAAAACGAGCGATTCTGCAGTCCGCCCACATAAAAATGCAGCCACCATGGTAGAGAACTGAACCGCTCTTATGCTTGAAGGCATAACACCATAGCAAATGCACCACTTGGTAGGTAAGAGGCCAACCACACTTTCATACATAGCCCACTTTGTTTTGTTACGAGCTGTTTAGTTTTCCCATCTATGGCTTGATGCACTTATGCTACAGTGATGCCAGGACATAAAGGCAGGAATGCAATTTTAAGCAAGCTAGCCCAATATACTTTAGAACAAAAGAAACAGTGAAGGAAGACATGAAAAAACGCTAATAATACGAAAGGGATTAAAACCAGATGGCGACTGTCAGTAGCCTCAAATAAATCTAAGTTCCCCTGTCTCACTGACCAGTTTTGGCCCCTTGAGTATGTTTCAGCATTGTGGTTCCTCACTTTGCACTAGCTTTGTAAGAGGAGTCTAAAATATAAAGGAAGCTAATATAAATCCACTAAAGGTTGGTGGGAATTCAGCGGTAATCAGTGAAACCCAATGGGAATCCAATGAAAGTCATTGGTTCACTAAACAACGTAAAAAAAAAAAACAGATCGCACGAATGTTGGTAATGAATACTGAACCTAAGGCCACTAAGCATATCAACACCTAAATCCTTGAGGTGCTAGCCACTTAGCTATAACCGATGTGCCTACAATGGCAAGTTGTGGTGCAGGGTACGCGTAATGAGAGCTTAAATCATCTGCACTCCTTGTGCATGCATTCGACGCAGTTCCAAGTGGTAAGTGCATGAGACACTACTGGCAGTACCTCGTCCATAAAAAAAATTATGGAGTTTCCGGCCACCATGCAGGGCTTAAGCTTTTAAATAAGGAAAAAAAAATGTTTGAAACTGCCAACGATCATTGTGCTAGGTACAAAGAAAGGGGAGGATAGCTACATATGCATAACCAAGCCAATGACAAATGTGTTAATGCGTGGTTCTAGTCATCCTTGAATTGTAATGAATCCTGAAGAGATGCATTTAGAAAGGAAAGCTGCAGACTAATGAGTAAGCCCCGACCAGATGGCAAGGAGCGCACAACTCTGGTGTTCACTGTTTCACTCAAAATAACCTTCGTGCACGGACCATGCCAGCTTTGCCATGCGCCAGTATGGTAGCTCCCACAGAGAAATAAACACAGCATAGGATAGTACGTATACACATGATGAAATACGGAAACATTTCATTTTTTCACCTGCTACAGGACAGACTGACAGTTCTTTCTTCCATATATTTTGCTTTGAGTGCTCTGCTAGTGGTATACAGTTAAACCTCGATATAACAAAATTCTCAATGCAATGAAGTATTTGCCTTTTTATAACTTGTCCATGTATTAAGAACCTCAATATCGCGAAGTGTGTTTGTACACAATTTCAATATCATCTCGGTGGCAATTTCCCTGCCACCGCGGAGGAATACCGAGACAATAAATGGAAACTTCCACGGACGCAGATGGTCAAATGCTTGAATTAGAAGCGGCTGCATGCGCATGCACCTCTAAAATTGCACACCGTGCAACCAAGAGCGGCCGCTGAGGCAGAGTATTAAGCCCAAGTGTGATAAGATACTATCGCACTAGGTGCAAGTCAAAGCGTGCGATGAGAAGGATGGTGGCTTGAGCGCAGTCTTCTCGCGCGAGCAAGGGGACAATGCAGAGAGGGGAGCAAGCTCGCAGTAATGCGATCAAGCACACAAGGGGGCAGGTTGGCACGTGTCTCCTTTTCTAGTGTGGCCTTGGCTTCATGTGGCTGTCAGTGCTGCTTTGCGCATACACAGCCCATGCGCCCCCGTTTAGAGGTAGTCTGTTGCATGTGCGAACAGTGGGCGTGCCAAGATGGTGTGACATCAGATGCGCTGCCTTCCCATGCATTTAGGAGCGAAGTTTGCATAATCTCGAGTTTGGGAGACGCGTTGAAGTGAAACACAGACGAAGCATCCGCTCCCCACTGCCGGTATTTTTCATGATAGTGACTTCCGAGTGTGGACACTATCAGCTGCAAGGGCAGAGTGGAACCGAAAGCATGGCTCTCTTCGTTTACTTTGTACCGCCGATGTGAAGATATCGTTGACATGGCATGAAACCTTATCTTTTGTATCCAACTTTCAAATTCAACAAAATGAATTTTCTTATTCAAATTCGCATTTTCTGGTTGCCCAAAAATACACAAACATTTGCAGCTTAACTGTGATAGAAAAATTTATCGGTGACTGTACTTATTCCCAAAAAGGTCGAATTTCAATACAACAATATTCCTATATGGCGAAGCAAATTTCTGATTTTACCGACTTTGTTATATCGAGGTTTAACTGTACTGCGACAGATCTCTGGACACTGGCTTTCAAAAACAGCAGACGCATTAGCAATGCAATTTCTTAGCAACGCAGGGCAACACACGTGTTCCCGACAGGTACGCAACATCACAGCACACAATGGGCCCCAACAGCACAGAACAGCAGCAACGTGGCGTGAACAAGACAGGTACGGCTCCCTGAACTGCCCAGCCGAATGTGGTTTCTCTCTGTGTGCAGCTCAACCTCCTCAGCGACAGCAACAGTGGCCTCAGGGAGGCCTGCTGCTGCTGCTGCTGAATGCCCTGTCAGCAGGACATGAGCGGTTGCCTCTCACCGTCTTCACTGTGGTGATCTGAACTGGACGACTCTACTGAGCCGGCAGCATCGTCCAGGATTGGGGGCGATGCTTTCCTCTGCGAACTGTTCCAGATGCCGTAGCCGAAGTAGATCACCATCCCTGCCAAGGAAACATCGTGTTGGAAGCATCCGTATTTTTTTTTGCCATATTATTGTACAACCAGATCTTTTCACAAATATACTTCACAACAGAATAAACAAGAGATGCTGAGTGTGTACCGACAGCACCTGCTATCGTACACACAGGCATGCACGTCTTTAAATGAAGTGTTTTGCTTTTTTTTATCATTTTTATTATTTAAAAATGCAACGATTATAGAAGCTCGAAATATTTCTAACTTGGAGGACATATACGTCAGTACATCACCCAGTGATAAATGTTGGCAGCTATGTGCGCATGGGTGTGTCCACTTAATGTTGGCTCTTCAGGATAAAGCATGCTGCATGACCAGCTGATGAGAAACAGTGTCGTGGTTGCGTGCACAAGGTGGTCATTTTCGAAACGCTGGAATTGCGATAGCAAGTATTGGCGGCAACGAAAAGGCCAAATGTCATGGGTACTCTTCTTTATCTGTATCCGTGGTCTGTAATCGACAGCAGTAGTATACTATATAATAATGGCACTTGTGTGCTATCTAGTTCGGTAATGCCATTGCCTTGTTGAATTGCTAGGATGCCGTAAGACGTGACTAGTGTGTACAAAGCCTCTGAATCTGGTTGCACAATACATCAATCATATTTCTGAGGGAGACTAGCATAACAAAAATAGAAAGTGATCATTTGCACCCACAACATAAATGAATAGCACTTAGGAGAACAGGAATGTTATTGGCGTGCTTCACATTTGAACAAAATAAACAGTATTCCTTTTTATGTTTCATATATTTCTAAGTACGCTACTGCACTGGATTGACTTTTACCACAAGCTCGATGTTACAGATACTGTAGTTAAGGAGTGAAACACAATTGGCGTTTAAAACCATGCCATACGTCCCAATTTCGTTTTAAGCCATAAATGAGACGCAGAGCAGATGCTCTTCTTTATGTTGCTGCCATGGGAAAGATATTCAGAGTTGTATACTATCTGCAAAACAGCACTGGAGCCTACACTTTCTATTTCCCAACCAATTCAACCGGTGTTGCTCAAAAAACAGTGCGAGCGTCATGAGCAATGACAAAGCGAGCACACAAATGCAATGAACACAAACTGCCACTGGGGCACTGGTGCAAGAGCAGAGGCAAATATTTTCCACCAAGGGTGACACTTTTGTGTTTAACGTGTGTGTGTTTAACACTTTCACTATCCTTTAAGCTCTTCTGACAGACACTGCCACTAAAAGGGTTGCTATTAGGGTCACTATAGGAATCGAGCACGTGCGTGCGGACTGGTCAAGTTCGACTTACCCAGCGAAAGCCAATTTTAGGATAGAAATAACAAAAATTTGGGCCCACAGAAATGCATAGACACCAGCTGCGACCTTCAGTTGGGATTGAGTTAACCGAAAAATAAAATTAACTGGAGTCAAATTAACAAAGTTTACTGTATAGCAAAATGACTTCTTTCAGGTATTAGGCTCCACTGCATGGGGCCATAACAATGTGTATACTGGTGTGCATACACCGGTATGCAAATTGTATGCACACTATATATATATATATATATATATATATATATATATGCACATTGTATATATGTACATTGTATGCACATGTGCACACCGGTATGCACACCATAGGAGTCACCTTATGGTGACTCCTGTGGTGGAGTCATCATAGAGGTTAAGCACGTGCATGCATTAGGCATATGCGTGCCCACTAGTGACCCCTTTAGTGGAAGTGTCTGTCTCGGCGGAGGTTAGGGTCATCACACATCAAAGCTGTCGAAAATGCCTATTTTTAACCTGCCCTATTATGGTATGTATCTTAGTCTAACACATGGGTTTCTTGTTTTTTTCAAGAAAATTACCACCGAAGACTGAAGCAATAAAATTGAAGCATTTCACACTCGAACGATCACGTCACTCACCCACGGCCATCCAGATACCAAATCTAGCCCAGGTGGCTAGGGGAAGACGCATCATAAGGTACAGGTTGACGAACATGTTGAACAATGGAATTAATGGCACCAGGGGAACCTGTGAAGGGGGCAAAATAAACTCGTGTTAAAGGAGCCCTGAAACACTTTTCTAACTAATCATAGAATGGCCTCACTATTAAAGGAAGTCTCGTAAATGTCTTGGCGGAAAATTTTTTTTAGTCTTTCAACTATAAAGTGCAGTTATCATATCAATGCCCGGCTTTCTCTCTCTTTTCGTCTCTGCTAGCACGTTGGAAGTTACGCAGCGGAGATGTCAAGAGGGCAAAGCCTGTGGAAATACGCCGCTGCCACCTCCGAGGCCACGGACAGTTGATGCAGGTACACGCAGCGCAAAAATGATATGATTTTTCTGCCTTTTTGACATTTTGGACTTATATATTTATCACTTATTTAAATAAAAATTAGCAATTGTGTGCTACTGAGAACGCTCTCGCAATCACGAAATCAGCCAGTAGCGTTGGTGGGTTCAGCTGCTTTAAGTGATGCTGCATGACAGCATTGTGGAAGCGAGAGCAAGCCATCTTTCGCCATTTCTGACATGAGATTGTAAATTCCCTGTTGCATGCAGTTCAGTAATATTTGGCTCGCGTGTTCAAAGCAACCTCTACGACAGATCGGCAACGTTTTCTTACAATGTTCAAAAAGTGTTTTAAGGCCCCTTTCAAACCTTCAGGCACAGAAAGCAGCGGCAAAGACAAAGAAAAAAATCTTTTTGCATTGCGAAGTTTATACGAGAAAAGCTTTACATGTTGCATTACGCCCTGTGAGACCGTTACAGGTGCACCAAAGGAATGAAGCACAATCTTTTAAGCACAGCGCAAATCAAATACGACCAACCCCCCACAATACGATGTTACATTTCCTGCACAAAACTTTCTTAAATAAAAGAATTGTTACAGTGACGCTTCTAGAGGTTGTAGACCGAAAAACTCCACATGCCCTAGCACAATTCAAGTCGTTAAAGCCTTGTAAACAAGCACTTATGGTTAAATGCTAACAATACTTCAGCTGAGCACATGGACTCATCTTGATGATAAATGCATACATCAGAGTAAAGCACAGCCTATTGCAGGAGAGAGCAAAGCTGCTGTGTTAACTGAACCTAGTATTGAAATTCAGCACCAGGTGGTACCGTGTGCACTGCCAGCAGTAAACCGAAATTTCCATCTTTTATTCCCTTAAAACACTAATGCCACATAGGTGGTACTCCAGTTCTATGCGAAATAGCTACGCATGTCACAGTTACCACTGGTTGAAACAAAACACTCTTTGGAGTAATCAGAAACGGTTTTCAATGCTGCCTTAAAAGCTCTTTCTTTTTTTTCATGTGCTGCACGCCAGGAACTGGACCTTGTTGACTACTTTTGTTTATGAGTAGGCTTCAAGGTTGTAATGTGGTGCTCTGTCCTCTGGCTTTGAGCTGCTCTGAATGACCTGGAAAGTGTACGCACAATGACATGCGCAAATGCATGCCACAGCATAACCAGCAGGATCCATCCATGATGAATCAACATTAAGCCGACTGGCATTCAAGCACCGTAGCGACACACTGTATTGCCACCGTCAAAACAGTCAAGTATGAGCCGGGCTCCTCTGCACAATCTAGTGGCACACCTGCAAAGCCTGCGCGAAGCCTCCAAGATATGCGGAACGCAATCCAGAGTTAATCCACCGCCGAGAGTTATTCTCTGATGGTGCAGCACGAAAGCATCTTATAGGCCATTTTTTTTTTAAGAGCGTAAAGAAGCTAGAGAGAACCACCAAAGTGGCTGATGTGGGCTAAGAATGCTATTCGCATTAAAAGGAGGGGCACAGTGGGGCTCACCGCAAATGCAAGGCTCTCGGTGCTGGCACTGGGTTGCCTTATGATGCAGGCGATGCAAAAAATGGAGACCAGTGACATGAGTACGAGAGGCACCAGGGCAGAGGTGGCGAGGGTCAGCACCTTGTCTTCGGCAAACACCAGCAGCGCTGTCAGCGCCATGAACAGGGCCCCTGTTGAAAGGGAAAGGAGGAAGAGTTGAAATGCCGAAAGCTTGATGGGCTTGAACATTCCACAGCGTGGGTCCATCGTCTCTATGTTCTCTCCTCCTTACTCCTGCTAATTCTTCGTGCAGACGAGTCTTGGGATTACTTAAGTAGGTCTGAACTTCATAAGTTTTACCATATGTAGAGCTTTTGTATCGGAAAATGCATCTTTTGTGTTGTACCTAGTGGCGTTTTGTACATTAAATTTTTCCTTTGCATTTCTGTGTGCTCACTTGAATATGTATTAACTGGACACGCATGAGTGACGTTTCTTTTTTTTTTTTTCCAACGTTATGTATGCAGTGAAGATGCATGCCGCCATTGATAATGTACTGTGCTAAAGTGTAGAGGGACTATAAGGTAGGGTGTGAGAATACCGAATAATAGATTTTGAATTGAATATTGCATCGAATCAAGAAAAGAAAGCTAAATATTGAATCGAATATTGAATACCACAAACTTTTTCAAGAAATTTCATGCTTGCAAATTTTGGGCAAGTAAACACAGTGCTGCACATATTTGGGAGTCTCCTAGCATCAGAGATATACACAACAGTCTACATTTAGTAAAGGGGACTCCAAATTAGTATGTCAGAACTTATTACAGTTCATTTCCAGTATATAAAGGTCTCGAAAAAGTTTTTATCAATACAATATCTGTTGAATAGAATCAAGTGCTTCCTTTTTCTGAGATTCTCTTGTACTAAATACCAATGAGGCTCTCAGTTTAATAGTGGACCTGTGTTTCGTGGCAATCTTTTATTGCATAGAGAGTCTTGCTTTCTAGTTTTCCCCTAAAATACAGAAGGGCTTTCCCATCTTTATGGCAGGTGCGTTATTGTAAGTCCAATCTGCGCAACAGACGAAAGCGTGGACAGCGTTTCAGTATCACGTTCAGCATTGATTTGCCACCACTCAAAGATACTTAAAATCGGGAGGGTCGTGGCAAGTTCGTGGCATCGAGCACCAGGTGCTACGCGGTGTTGTGCGGGTCACCACATCGAACATACCGAATATTCGAAAAACCGAATAGTAGATATTTTATTTGCGAATTGAATTAATAGAACGATCACTATTCGATTCAGTGATATTCGAGCATTCGCACACCACTACTACTATAAAGCCTTGCCAAGCTCCGTAGAGCTATTAGTTCCTGTGCCCTCTGCTCTTTGAAGTGGAAATAAACTGATGGATTGATGTATGGGGTTTTATGGCACAAGGGCCAATGTTGGCCAAAGAGCGCGAAGAAATGGTATGGTGCAGAGATGGTGCAGTAAATAACGAAGGGTATTTGTGACATGGCTGTATGGTGGCCTGAACATATTCGCTGTAGATAGACTAAAGTATGCTATGTACGTATTAATATGGTGATGGCATGTGAGGTCTGCAAAGAGAATAACAGGTAAGCCATGGAGAGTGATACACTAAAGGATGAGTGCCAGTAGCACTACTGCCTAACCACCGCCCTTAAACGAAAGGGCACGGAGGCATGTGCTATACCAAGTGATACTGTCGCAGCAGCAGCCTCTAGTGATAGGTCGTGCTGCGATCTCCTGGGCTGATGACCTGGAATGTGCTAACATCATGTAAAAAGCTTAAAACTAATTTAACGTCGAAAAGTGGGTCTTTCCCAAGGAACATCGCAGGGTGAAGAGAAATGTGATGTCTATAGGTTAAAGGAAAGTACTTTTGACGTTGACGTTCTGTTTCCTGACATTCTATCAAAACGAGGAGGCCTGTCAGCCTCTCACCATAACTGCCACACTTTGGAGGATCATCATCAGCGAATAATTGTGTGTGCCATATGTATGCCCTATCCCGAGTCGACAGAATAGGTCATCAGTTTGTCGAGCTTTTGTTGTGGAGGGCCAAAATGCTAACTATGGCTTGATAACGTGAATTTTATTAAGAGTTTCACTTCCGACATACGCTAACAGTCAATATGACCTCATTTTCTTGCGTATGAAGGGCTTCAAGTTCAATGGAGGAACAACTATTGAAGAATTGCTAGGTTTTGTTGTTATTGATGTGGCAATGTGGTCAACAAGCATATTACCCTCGATGCCTCTATGGCCAGGCACGCAGCATATAATGTGTTAATGAGATGCACACTAAGCGCAAAAGATTGACTATAGATCAGTAAGTACAAGATTTTACAAGTACGGTCAATCAATTGAGTGATTGACTTATTGACTGACCAAAACCACCGACTCATTTGTGCTCAAATTTCACAATAATCTGAGCTCACTACATTAAAAGGCTGCACTTACCAAGGACCAGGGTGAGAATCTTGACAAGGAGGGATGTAGTCTGCGTAGGGCTGGGGAGGCGATCCAGGTTAAAAAGTGTAGTTATGATGCTCCGCGCCTTCTGGTCATCTGCCTGCTTCCTAGAGTCTGGCGCATCAGCATCGCCATCAGATGGACGTGTGACGTCATACCTGAGTGTCGGCAGTGCGGTTGAATCAGTACCATTTAGCAAGACCTTTGCATAGGTCAAGGATGATTAACTGAACGGTGGCGCTTAATGAACTAAAGCGACAAGGTTTAGGAGAGGTGCAAAAGTGGAGGGCTGTGGATTACCTTGTGTTCCTAAACATACATCTAGAAATTGGTACATGAGCATTTTTGCATTCAGCCTCCATCGGAATGCAACCACTATCGCTGGCTATTGAATGAGTGAACCAAGGGTAAGTTGGCCTATGTGGGTTTATGCTCATGACTTTGCCAACAAGAAGTGTTGAAACAGTCTTTGCTGGATAGTGGTCAGTAGGTGTAAGCTGAGTAATATCAGTGGAGTACAATCGTCATGGTATAAATGTCCAGCATGATCACAGCTGAGTGACACCACTCTGTTCATCATGTAGACATACACTACAGCTGAGCAACATTGAAAGACCATTCAAATATCTCGTGTTATGATTTTTGCGCTGCCACTCGCATTATCCTACACAGTCGTACACGACGGTCATCATCCTGAAGTGACATATCACCACAGACTGTCAGATTTTCAGTATTCACTCCTACAAAACATGCGAGAACAGTCGCTGAAAATGCGTAACAACACGTTGTAATGCAAGTAAAACTTCTGTGACAATGAAATGGTGAGAATCCACAAAAGCAACATTCAACATACACAGAGCAGTTGAAACTTGCGCAACATTTCTGAAACAATTTGTTATTATGGCTTTTACAGAGTGATCACAAGTGGTACTTGTAATAAGCCAAAGGCTGAACAATGTACAAGTTTAATTCCAGAAAAGGGGTCCAGCCGGCACATGTCAGATTAGGTTGTGAACTCCGCTTGATATCTCGCAGCATTGCTATACAGGCTACCTCTTTGGCATTGGCATCGCTCGGTCACCGTCACCCGACATAATGTCCGTCCTGCCACAGTACTGGCAGAGGTCTATATGCACTGCAGATCAGCATAGCTGTCATTGCCACCAGGTGTGCTCCATAGAGCAAAAGGTTCACTCCTGTTCAAATTATCAAATTTCAAGTTTAAAACAAAGACCATATTTCCTTTTTTTTTTTATTCTCCTTAGAAAAGCACAAGCACCCTTTGGGACCACTGAACATGATCGAGTTAAGTGAAGTAGATGATGTCGAATCAAGGAACTAAACAGCAGCACTTTGCAACCACAGCAGAACCTTGTTTATATGTGGGCATTGCTGAAATAAATACATGACAGCCAAGAGCTAGTGTTCAGTGGGCTTTGTGCCAGGACAATACACAACTTAGAAGCATACAACTGAGAATGGAGCAACAGAATTACGCTATCATATCAGGCACACAGAAATGAAATTTCATCCGACAAGAGGGAGACACGGGAACACAAAACAGGAACAAGCATTTACTGCATTGTAAAAAAATTATGTAGACCCAACGCACATGCTGCAATATATGTGAAGCAAAACTTTCGTGAAGCGGTTAATGAAATTCTATAAATTTAACCCATCACGTTCCTCTGTCTTTGGCATAAAGGAAACTGGCACACGCATGTGCTCTTGCACATCCATGCTACGCAATGTGAAAAATCTTATATTGGCCTGTATATTTCTTCCTTCTTATTTATCACAAATGTATTGGCCACTTCTTGGCAGACCACCCATTGTGAGTATGTGCCACAGTATGCAAATAATCATCATCAACAAGCAGACATCATCTCACAAGTTGGCAATAGCGTGATATGTACCACCAGCTTTTTTTTCCAATCCCTCCATAGTGGGTATGTGCCATTGTACAGAAATCATCATCATAATCAACACACAGACACACTTCATGGCCAATTCCCCATTATGGGTTTATGCCACAGTATGAAAATTATAATCATCATCGACACACGGCAATCATCTGAAAGAGCAAGTTGGTGGTGGCACGATACGTACTGCCCGCTTCTTGGCAAATCCCCCATGCTTCGTGATGCATCCCCCATTGGCGATATGTGCCGTAGTATGAGGTCCTGCCTCAGCGACCCACAGCAAAGAAAAAAAGAAACTGCATCACCAGCAGTAAATATCGTGCCGTCACACACTTGATCTTTGAGATGATCACTGCGTGTTGATGACTATGATTTCTATACTATGGCACATACCAACAATAGGAGACCCAGACAAGAGGCATGTCCGCATGTTGATCATGATTTCCATACAATGGCACACACCCACAAAGGGTGCAGCACGAAGGCCAAGGAGCAGCTGATACATTTGCAATGAATACAAAGAAATGAAGAAATACAGGCCAATGTAAAATCTGTCCCACTGCATAGCACGGGTGCACGAGGGAACAAGTGAGTGCCAGTTTCCTTTATGCCAAAGACAGAGGAACGAAATGGGCAAATTTATGGAATTTCATTAACTGCTTCACGAAAGCCTCACTTCACACATATTGCAACATGTGAGCTGGATCTACATAATTTTCCTTCCTAATTTGGCACGTGCTTGTTTTCATTATGCTGCAGTTTATATCAGGCTGGTCACAGGTACAGCAAAACCGCGATTACTGAAGAAATGCACTGAACCCACTTGAAACAAACATGCACCCATGCAATGTTTGCCAACGGTATGCAAGCAATCGCAGAAAAGAAGGACAGCGACAATATCCCTAGCATGCAGGAAGAAAGGGGAAACAGGCCAGCACTTACATTCGTCTCCTATTGGAGATGGACACTGAAAGGGATGGTTCAGGAGATGCGATGGATTTGGGGCTCAGAGGTTCATATCTGGCCGTCCAGAAGGAAGCAGGCACCGCAGCAAGGGCAGAAAACATCATGAAAGTGATAGGAAAGGAAGAGAATAGCCACCACCCATGAGGAGGCTCGCCACAGTCCACTATGCTTCTCGCTTATTTTTTATTTATTTTACCCCCTCCAATAACAGAGGTTCCTAAGAAGCTTTAGCTCGGGACCAACTCCAATTTCCCTACTGAAATACATGTAAAATGTAGAAATGCTTTTCTGAGACAACCCCTGGACTGATTTGATTCGTGTTGCATTTGAGAGAGTAAAGTAAATTTTAGCAACTATAGGAAGCAAAATATTAATTTAGGACGTCAAACTTTTTACAGAAATTGCAAAATATTGGCAAACTTTAAAAAAATTGAAGCCCCAAGTTTACAAACCTGTAACCCTGCACCAAAAACAGATATTGCAGTTCTGTAAACTGGATCTGTTAGAGCATCTAAAATTGAAAATTTGGATATATAAATTCTGTAAAATTCTACAAATTCTGTAAAACTTTAGAATTTTTAAGAGGGTTTTGCAAAAAAAAATCACCTACTTACAAAGTAGTGCTGCGTTTAGGAATGGTGTATAGTACTACATCAATTGTGACATCTTTACATGTACTATAAGGTGCAGTTTACATAATCATGATTTTTTTTTAATGCTAGGCTACAAAGTTTTGAATTTCACAGTTGAGTTTCCTTAAATTTTTCAACTTTCAATATTTTTTTTATTTATGGCACAGACTGATAACACTCTTCCTACAGTTACTAGATTAGTTTACATTAGATTAGATTAGTTTAAATGCAACAAACCTAATCAAAAAGGAAGCAGTGGTTGCCGAGAAAAACTTTCTCCATTCCCATGTATTTAGATAGGAGATATGATTTAGATAAGGGTTACGACTCGGGAGGTAAAGCTGCCTCTTAATAATTAGCAACAAACCCAGTGTTTAGCCAAAGAAACCTACAGTGACCGATGCCAAGGAAAGCAAAGAGGAATGGCAATAGTACTTTGCATACAATGCGAAACGTTTTTATAACTCTTACATTGCCAACAAACACAAAAAGAAATTTAAGAGCAACATGTAACTAGTCCTTGCCAGGGAGCATGTGCTCTTCATGGTGCTCTACCGACATAGTAACACATGTGGACCTGCTCCTTTATTCTTCTAATAAACACTTACGTATACAAGCACTGAGAAGCGTGCCAGCGTTGGTGCTAGCGGTCTTTTAGCACTGTGTGTTGCTTTCTTCTGTTCACTGCAATCAAGCCTCCAAGAAAAAAGCTGGCAACAACTGATCTCACATGAAAAGTGACTGTCAGCCGAGCTAGGCTGACCAAGGCAAGGCGGTAGAGGTGTGCGAATAGTCATTTTTTAGACAGAATCAAATACGAAACAAATAGTGCCAAACAGTAAATCGAATCCAATATTGAACACCTTTCGAAAAGTTTTTGAATATTGAACAGCTGTTATCACAACTGACCTAAAACAATGTTCACATCCCAGTATTCTTAACGTTAGCAAGTTTCTATCATTACATACTACGTTATGAAGAGTTTTATAAACAGCACAAATGGAGAATTCGAAGCAAACAAGTAGTTACTTCGCATGCAAAGGGCTCTTCAGAGAGTGCGAATGATCACTGTACAGCCTGTAAAGCCAGGGCCACCTAAGTGACATAGCCTGCTCCAATGTGCAAGTTCTCATGTTTTTGTCTATACTATGCCTGCGGGGGTGATAGTTTGCCGTACTTTTGCTCCAATTTTATCTTTATTTGGATACAGTTAACGCTTTGAAATATTCAAAAAGTATTCGAAATATTATCGCACTTACGATTAGTGACTAATCGATTCGAAGACCAAATTGAAAAGGACGCTATTCGATTCGGTCTTCGAAAGTTTCGAATATATGCACACCCTGACAAGGCAGTGCATGGCATCGCAGGCCATGAAAAAACGAAAAAAAGTTAGATGGCGAAAAGTGGTTGAAAGGCCTATCAAAAAAAAAAAAAAAAAAGCTCGTGCTTTGAGAGAATCAAACCACTGCAATTCCTTTTTGCTTTCCTCAGTTTTGATGATTATGCTTGTAACTTGGAGTCTTATTTTTGTGAACTTGAAACACAAGCACACCCGAGCAAGGCTCCACATGCAGAGAAAGATATTCCGGTGAAGTGAGGCATAAGAGGACAGGTGAAAAAAAGGAAAAAAAAAAGAAAAAAAAAAGCAGCTCTCCCTTAACTTTTGGTCAAAGGGTCAAATGCAGAAAAGTGGAAGGGGGTCAGGTGCAAAAGAAAAAAAAAAAAAGACATTTGCAAATTACAGATGCATTACAAGAGACCTCTCAGTGCCGATTGATAGCAAAGAACAGAAAGTTCAAAACACTTCCCAGCAAACATGCCATTTCTTTAGGACATTTCATTAATTATCTCCAAACTTCCTATTGACTACCAGCTGTGACAATAACAGCTTAGCCACATCAATGAAGAATAATGTTTATTGAATCCCTCAGACTCCTGTTATCTATACTACTCACCAACTATAGACCTTTCCTATGAAAACTCTCTGGGTAGTGTCATAAAAACCCATGTTGGTGCAAATGGGTGCGAGCATTTGCTGAAAGGCAAGAATGCACTTTTGGGCTGGTTTGTTTGCCATGGCTTGCAAAGCGTGCCAGAGAACACGGTCAAATGGGAAGACATCAAACGGGAAGACCTCAAGATGATAACAAGCGTCTTGCGATTATGTTCATATTGGCCCTTTGTGCCAATACGCAGAAGCTCAAGCCACAGAAGTTTCGCACCTCAAAATATTGCTGGTGGTTTCTTACCTCAACATGAGCACAGAGACTGCCACCAGGCTGTAGGCCAGCAGCGTTCCAATGGACATCATGTTGGCGAGCTCTTCCACGTTAAACATCATCGCCATCACACCTGCAAAAACGTGCCGTCGCCGGAACGCGACGTTCCAAATTTCCTAGCTCTGGTAAAATGGGAACTCGCAGAATATGCCAACACAACAGCAAAAAAAGAATGCGCATTGTTGAACTGGCCATAATCAAACAATCACAAGCAACCATTTACACCCTTTTAACTGAACTTACAGTCAAACCTCGATACATTGAACACAGATATATAGAATTATTGCGTATATCGAACACTTTCTATATCACCAGAAAAATCGCATGCATTTTGAATTTTTAATTTTGAACGGGATTCAATGAAAAATGGATATATTGAACTCCGCCAACCCAGACCACGTGCGTTCTGTTGACAAGTGGTGAGCTTTCTCGCAACACCCTCTATGATAGCGGTGGCACAATGGGCATTCCCGATGGCTGCGCACTATAACGGCACACATCGATCGCGCCGAGGGCACCATTTGAGCGTAGTGGCATACGCAAGCGGTGGCTTAGCTAGTTTGACAACGTAAACAATGCATTGCATTTGCCGCACTGACTCCTCGGTGCCACTGCTAGTGCTAAGCCAGTCGTTATCGTTGTTAACGAAGACGCTGCCGAGATTGACCCCGCAAGTGCAGACGTTGCCCCGCTCCCGACTAACTGAAGCTGTAACTGCGTTGGCCCTTGTACGCCGCTACTGCGGCGCAATAGAAGGCACCGGCCTATCGCTTGTGGACCGCTTAGACTATGTCGGGGACGCATGCAGTTAAGCACGCAGTTGCCAATAAGAAGCAGGCTACACTGCTGCAGTACTTTCAGCCAAATGAATAAATACTTTGAAGCTTCAAGTGGGTATCAGTCGCTACTGATAACGCTACGCAATCACCAGATGATACAGAACAGCCGCCGCCACAGTGTGGCTACACTGAGGAGAAGAAAGACGACGGGTTCCCGCTTGCTAAAGCGTCGCCATTTTGGCCTCAGTTATCTTCCCTGTAAATAAAGTGTAAATAGCTTTGGGCATCAGTTACATGTAACAATACTTAGCGGCCAACTATGCATCAACATAGCAACATTTTTGACCAAATGACCTGCAGGAGATGATCTCTTCGAAATATTCCCATGTAAATTTCAGTGCTCTATCAGTAGCTGCAGCAGCAACATGCTCTTCATACTCTGTTTCCGTGCATTGCAGTAAAAGCTACAAGTAATATCAGACATGAATCAGCTCTATGCCATCAACTCCATTGTTTCCGCTAGTTCTGACATGCAGTGACACGGGTGAATGAATGAATGAGACGGGTGAGAGCCCCTTTTACTCTGCAGGTCACACAGTCAGTTCTCATTCCCGATTGGCTGGTGAGGCCCACAACTTTCTGATTAATGCATAAAATGCGCAATGTGAAGCACAATATCGTTTGCTCAAGACTACACTTTTTAAATCCAGCAGGTACAGTGCAATCTCTTTGATATGATTCTGCATAATACAGTGTAGACCGCTTATAACGCAAGTCGCCGGATTCGCAAATATCTGCACAATACGCGGTACTGCACTATAACCAAAACAACTATTTTCAAGCCCTGCACGTATTCAAAACATGTAGACCAAGCATGTAGACATGCTTTGTAGTATCGCGCGCACATTGCAATTACGTTTTCGCCAGTGGCCTGGCGAAAACATAATCTCGATGTAGCCGGTGCTCTTCAAGCTCGACAGCTATGCACCGAGTCAAAACAAAACAACTGTTTGCCGCAAACGCTACGGAAAAAACTGACCGCTATCGACGTGATTATGAACGGCGACTTTGCGGTGGTGAAGGTACACGCCTGACGCAGGCACCGAGTCTGGACGAATCAACTACCAATCGCTGCAACAACTGCAGTCGAAACAGCGGTCGCTATCTATGCGATCATCGATGGCGACTACGCAGTTTTTTAGGCACACGGCCGACGCGCATACCGAGTAAAAACGAAACTACTGTTCGCCGCAACCGCTGCGGAGAAAACCGCGGCTGCTATCGACTTGATCGTGGATGACTACGCAGTTACGAAAGCCCGCGGCCAACGCGCTGTTATACGCGGCGGTAAACGCAAGAATACAGTCTCGAAGCGTTCCGGCGTTGCTGTCATTCGCGTACGATTTCAACTGATGGCTGTGGCGATGCGGACTCCGCCACTTCGTTTCGATTGGAAGCTAGCACCGTTCTTGCTCTTTTGCGTCGCACATTTGCGGCGCTCCTCGCTCACCGAGCTCCGAATTAACCGATGTGCGACTAAATAAGTCCAAATTAACGAGAGTTTGATTGCATTGAATAATGCATACGCCGATCGGGAGCGCGCACCTTGTTGAGAAGCGTGCTTGCTGCCTCTCTTGTCGGCGAGATTTTCCCACGGAAGCCGCATTATAACCGGTATTTCGTCTCAAGCGGCTGCATTGTAAGTGGTATGCGTATACATGGAGTTCTATGGGAGGGTAACCGGGAGTCGGAAAAGGCCGTGTTGTAGCCAGTTCTGCACTATAAACGGTTATGTTATAAGTGGTCTATACTGTACGTTTTTTGGGATAATACATTTCTTTCTTATATACCATCATTTTTGGATAATACGATCTTCGGATGATACATTTTCAGGTTCCTGTGAAGATTGTATCAATGAGATTCCACTGCACCCATATCAAGTACCCGTACTGACCGGCAAATATGCCTGACACGGCGGTGGCGATCAGGGGCGTCTTGAGGCGCGGGTGCACGATGGCCAGGAAGCGGAAGATGAGTCCATCTGAGCCCATGGCGTAGAGGACACGTGGTAGAGGGAACATGCCGCCCAAAAGACTGCGGGGCCATGCCAAATTGGTCGGCCAACAACACAACACTGAGCGCGTAGCTTTGGTCAGCCACGTAAGCACGTTAACAACGCATACACGTTCAGCACATAATGCATGTTGTGCCTTTGCCTTGATAAACAAAGGTAAAGAGAAGGAGGATCAGAAAGACCAAACTTTAAAGCGCCGAAGGAGAAATTGCAAAAGATGCAAGCTTTGCTTCGGTTACTCATGATATTAGTGCAGTTGAACCTTGTTAAAGTGAATGTGGATATTATACTGAAATATTTGCTATATTGAATTCTGGCGGAAATGGAATAAGAATTACGCACATCTTAAATTTATATGCTGAATCCACCTACGTGCACAATGAATATGCCGTATTTACTCATCTATGGCCCACACTTAATTTCCCGATTCTTTACAGGGTGCGGGTCTTAAACGAAGCAAGCTTATGGTTAGTCAATGAAGCCTCAAACGGTGCTAGGACTGCTATACAGAATAACGCAATGACTAGCGTTTGACTATAAACACTTTTAATCGGTTGTCCTCGTAGCTTCTGCTACCCTGGTCGTTTGACGAGCTCACCTCATCGGCACTCTCCCAAAGCAGGTCATTCTCCATGGAGCACTCTCCCAAAGCAGGTCGTTCTCCATGGAGCCCATTACTGTTTGAGATTCCTGTTACTCGAAAGTTCTTAACACGTGTTCAAAATCCACACGTACACTTCTAGCAGCGATGCCCTCTTAGTGCGCCCGAAAGCATGATGCACCTCAGTATAGCCAATACCGTTGTAAAGCATGCTGTATCTACACACCTGCCAACCTCAAGACTGAAATTTGTAAACTTGTAAGCTTGCGACCGGGAGGGGGGGAGCACAGGAATTCTGCCGAGGAGTACGACTTCAAACACACTTGGAAGTATTCATGAGGCTTCGAGCCCGCCATCACACTTTGCAGCCACTATGGCTATGAAACACCGGAGTGCCGGAGTCGCACTGCGCCAGATGCAGCAGCTAGTCACACAAAAAAGAAAGCGAGGCCAACAAAACGGGGCATACCTGCGAAAAAAGGGCCCAGCGAAGGCGAGAGGCGAGACGACAAGCGAGAATACAGGCCACAGCCTCCTATACAGAAACTGTGCCTGCCGCATTGACCCGAAACCGCAGTAGTCTTTGGGGGCACCACTTACGTAGGGTAGGTCTCTATGTTGAGAGCAACGACACCCAGTGACATTGGGTCGTTCGACGACCCGACGATGTGTACCAAGCCAGGCAATGTCACAGAGTGACGAATGTCCTTACTCTGCAGACAAAGGTTACACACCCCCATCCCTCTGCCCCCTACGTAAGTGGCGCTCACCAGCAACAGTGTGGCTTTATTAGAGATTTCAAAATTTTTTCGCGAATGAAAACAATTTTCCGTAAAAACTGAGTCGACATTCGTAAAATGGTAAGATGGGTCTAAATTCGTCCATTTCACAGAAAATTTGGAAGAGTTGGCAGGTATGTATCTATGCTGTGGCATTATCAGACGTGACTGAGATTTTGCGAGATATGGTGGCGATGCCGTAGTCTCCAATACACATACTTGGAAACCTTTTAGTTTGTCGGGAAGCGTTTTAGTTTTTTAGGAGATGACCCCGCCTCATGCCAATGCTACATTTACAGACGACCCTATGTTCCCAACTTCACTATGTTCCCAACTTCCCAACTTCGTGTAGAATTTTGTTTCTGCAGAAATAAAGTGAACTTATGCGCAATGCCCGTACCTACTGAGCCATTCTTCCGTTTGTTTCTGCTTAACAGATGCTGTCACACTCTGAGTTCCAATGTTGATCTCAATTTTTGTGCACATCAGGCATTACCCAAAAAAGCATGCTATAGCAGATGGTACTAATATGTGGAAAAGCCCTGCCAGCAGACTTTGGTTTGCAGTTAAATTCTTTATAATACTTTAGTTTATTTATAGTATTTAATTAATTATAATTTAATATTTTATAAATAAGCGATTTAACGTACTGCCGGAGGGAGTTACGAGAGTTGCAATAGATAAAGGTTCAGACAAAATGTTGAGAGAGCCTTAATTTTTTTTATATTTCCGTCCTCATTTCAAGCATAGTGCTAACTTCGACAACCCTTACCTTGTGGACAGCCCAGCCAGAGCGCCAATGGAGATGATCCACTTGGCCACTGGCCAGCCAACCTGCAAGACATTGCACACTCAGTTTTACTTGTTAGATCTTTCCTGGCACCTCGCGTAAACAGCCTGAGCCTTTAAATGGGAGCAAAACAATCTACAAGCCCCGCTTTCTCCACTGGCCAGCCGTGCCAGCCACAGCATGTCACAAGCAACACTTCCCTACTAAATGCTTGCCGTATGTGCCAATAATTCGGTTCCAAGCCTTTTCCCATTTCCTCCTCTTTCATTTACAAGGTGCGGACAGATCTGATGTGTTCTGAAAAAGGAAAAAGCACTGTCAGAGGTCAGACGCCATCCGAACCGGCGATTTTCTCTGGCGGCTGTAAGTCATCGCGAGTGACGACCCAGGGAAGTCAATGCGGGCCATTGCAAAGGAGCTCCAAGTCGCAGAGACGACTGCCAGGCTCGCTGTGCACAAGGACTTGAGGTACCATTCCTTCGTCATGAGGAGAGGGCAATTCATGTCCGATAAAACTCGGGAGAATCGTCTGCTCTGGCCCAAGCGCTTGCTAAGCAAGCTGAAGAGACCTGAGGAGCCTGGAATGCTCCGTTTTGTTGTTTTTTTTCCTGATGAAAAGAACTTTGACCAAGACCAAAAAATTAACCGCCGTAACGACAGGTGGCTTTGCGCAAGCGCCGATGAGGTTCCTACAGTGATGCACACAACATTTCCATCTGTGAGGGTGTTAGCCGTCGTCAGCAACGAGGGCGACATCATGCCACCACCCTTTTTTGCAGAAGGACCCCGTGTTAATGCTGCCGCGTACGTGGAGGTGCTTGCCACTGTTGTAAAACCCTGGATAGAGACTGTTTCGAGAGGAAGACCGTATGTCTTTCAGCAAGATTAGGCTCCCGCCCACACCGCCTGCGTCACCCAGGAGTGGCTGGCTGACAACTTCTACAACCATGTCACTCCCAACTTGTGGCCTCCTAGTTCTCCAGATTTAAATCCGCTCGACTACTATGTGTCTGAGGCGTCGTTGAGAGAGAGGCCAGCAAACAGCCACATAAAAGAAGACTCGCTGAAGGCCGCCATTGCTGACTCAACGGCCAACATTTCTAAGGACCACCTGATCCGTGCATGCAGCCGTTTCCGAAGCCGAATTGAATCAGTGATTGCTGCGGATGGCGGATTCATTGAGTAATTGTGGAAATAAACCGCAAGACAAGTATTTCCCAAAGTTTGGTGAAAATACGAGGTGTTTTCAAAAAGAAACCAAGCTTTTGCTATAACACTTTTACTGCTTATGGTACAACATTTTAAGCGCTGTCTCATCCAAAGTAGTCCCCTCTACTGGCAATGCGCTCTTCCCATCTTCCATTTTTGGAAAGCCTCCTGGAATGCACTTTCTCGAATTGCGCACAGGTCTCTTCTCTCATTGTCCTGGATTTCCTCTATGGTTTGGAAACGACGTCCTTTCAAGGTGGTTTTCAGCTTGGGGAATAGAAAAAAGTCTGCTGGGGCTAGGTGCAGAGAATATGGTGGGTGGGCCATAACAGGAGTGTGGTGTTTCGCTAAGTAGCTGTGGACAAGGAGTGACGTGTGAGTCGGGGCATTGTTATGATGCAACATCCAAGCCCGATTCTCCCACAATTCAGGCCTCTTACTGCACACAAAATCTCTCAAATGTGCTAGGATTCCCTGGTAAACTTTGTTTACCGTCTGACTATGTGGCACAAATTCCTGTTGGACAATGCCTTTGCAGTCAAAAAACACAACCAACAACACCTTCATTTTTGACCGACTCATGCGTGCTTTTTTTGGACGAGGAGAAGCTTTAGCCACCCACTGCGATGACTGCACTTTCGTTTCAACATCATAGCCATAAACCCATGTCTCATCGCCTGTTATGATGTTCTTAAGAAAGTTTTCATCGTCATTGGCCGCGGTGAGCAGTTCCTGGCTGATTTCAACACAGGTCTGCTTCTGTTCGTCAGTCAACAAACGCGGCACGAATTTTGCACTGACACGATGCATCCTAAGTTTGTCATTCAAAATTTCATGACATGATTCTACGCTGTTACCCACTTCGTCAGCGACTTCTCGAACAGTCAAACAACGATTTCCACGAATCACAGTTCGAACTCTCTCGACGTGGTCATCATCTGTGGATGTGGAAGGTCGTCCAGGCTTGGGATCGTCACCGACCGACATTCTTCTGTCTTCAAACCCTTGAATCAATCATAGCACTGCGTGCGACTCATACAGTCCTCCCCGTATGCTTGGCTAAGCAACTGAAATGTCTCTGTGAAAGTTTTCCCAAGTTTGTAGCAGAACTTCACACACACACGTTCTTCCCATTCCTTCATTGTCACTTTGACACCAATCCGAAGAACAGCGTGTTCATGTGCCCACTTCAGCGGCTGTAGCTCGCCAACTAACAGTCAGAGTGAAAGGCGGCAAATGGCAGTTTGTTGTCTAAACCTGCCGCTACATGTACTCAGCCGCAGCACACTCCCTCTGCCGGTTGGCGCACTATTTCAAAAGTTCGGTTTCTTTTTGAACACACCTCGTATGTCTATTTTTGCTGGAGATATTCTTCTCTGCCTGAAGCTAACATTGTGTTCTTAAATACCTCGCGCACCCATGATGTACCGTCAGTAATCCCTGAAATCAGTGCACACAGCTGTGCAAAGGCACAGTTCACATACCTGCTGGAAGACAAAGGGCAGTGGTGCGGACACGTTCTGCGCATAATATGGCCAGAGGAGCGTCTCGATGATGGAGACGCCAAAGTACGCCAGGAACACAATGCCAAGCGAGAGGACTATGCCAATGGGGATGGCCCGTCGGGGATTCCGGACCTCCTCGCCTGAAAAACCGGACAGCATTAGACGAAGGAATGGCAGTTTGCCTTTTGTGGCTCAATTTCGGGTCTACAGTGTTCCTGCTGTCATCACATCGTTCGCCACTGTCATCATGTCATTAGTATCATTGCGATTACTGTTGTTGCCTTTGATGCTAAGAACCGATCAGTGTTTTAAGGCAATCATCAGAGGCCCTCTGAAGTACCTTCCTTAATCGCATTGCACTACTAATCACACAAAACATTAAATTCGAAAACACTAAACCACATAATTTTACTTTTGTGCGTTTCCCATTGAGATGTAGTCACTTGTAAGTGACCAGCATTTCAAGAGTGATGGCATGTTTGGCGATATCTTGGTGAGCGTATCGTCCCACTGTCTAGGCCACGGCCCGTGCATTCTCATACGAGCTTGTATGCCTCACATGTCACATACCATATTTTCACGTATATAATCTGACATGTATCCACAACCGCCAATCACAGCCCTAGGTAATAAAAAGGCTATCATAGCCCACATAATAACTACACACAACAGCCAGGCACAAAAAAAAATCTTGAAGGATGATGCTTTCATGAAGTTTCAGAAGACACACACCTGCATGTGCGTTGTCATTCTAACAGTCATACTGGAGCTACAGCAGGACAGAATACTTGAATTCCAGAGAAAGATCCGACTTCTAGAGACAACAAATCAGCTTCAAGAAGGTTAACAAGAGATGCCCCTTCGTGCTTGCAATTCTAATTACAATTGAAGCTCAATATAATGAACATAAGTTATTGGATATAACATAGTAAAATAGAAATGTTTCTCATCGCTATCAGCAAGTAAACAAGTAAAAAATGTAAGCTTATAATGAAGACCAGACGTAGCAAAGGTATTTTCATGTCAGGTACAAGTTTATTACAATGATGTTTGACTGCAACTAAATTGTAGAGTCTTTTTTTTTTTTTTACGTATCGAAAGTGCACAGTGGGTTATCAGGAACACTAAGTGGAGGGCTCCAGCTTAATTTTGACCACCTGGGTTTCTTCAACGTGCAACTAAATTTAAGTACACAGCCGTTCTTGTATACTGCTCCCACTGGAATACAGCTTTCAATTCTGTGCAATTGTGTGTGTACCCTACAGGAGTTGTGCTTACCCATCGTAGCAATTACGTCAAAACCCACAAAGCCATAGAAACAGGAGGCAGCCCCATTGAGCACACCACCCACACCGTACGGAAAGAAGCCTCCCTTGCCATGACCGCTGGGAACCTGCACGGAGGAGGCAACATGTGTGAATATCAAGCAAAAGTTGGGCAGCTGATTCTTCCACTTGAATGCAACAACAATTACAGAAGCAGTAAACTGTCCATACACAAGGAGATGAAGTGACGTCTTTACAATAACATGCCCGCTCCTGAACTTTCTGGATTTATAGTCATTGAGCTACCGCGGCGGATGACCTCCGGTCCACTTTCTTTAGTATAGTAAACTTCCATTAATCCAAACCTGAGGGGACCGACAAACTTGATCAAATTATCTGGCACGTCAAATTAAACTAGCCGTAGAAAAAATGCCAAAACACACCGCTCATTCATCTAGCAGTATTCGCCTGATTCTAGCACACCCACGAATCAAACGCACACCCACGTTCTGTGCGTCCAAAGCAGAAAGCTAACGTAGAAATGACATTAACTGCTTTTAAACACAATAGAAATTTCATGCGCACCCAATTTTTTAGCACTGAAAAATGGGCAAGGGTCTATGCAATGCACAATGGCAGCCGGTTTCCTAAAGTCAAGCTTTGCCGCATACAGCCATGTTATGCTGGTAAAGCATACAAATGCCGTGAATGCAGTTTTGGTTTCTTATTTGATGCCTGCACGGTGCAGGCAATTCTCATCCCAATTTTCTTGGGAAAAAGAAGACACGCATTAGAATCTATTAAATACCGTAATCAGAAATTGTCAGCTACTATTATTGCTTGAAAATCTTCATAGGGCAGGCTGAAAATAGGCATTTCCAACAGGAGATGATGTGTCTTCAATGAATTCACCGTCCCCTAAGCTCTGGCGAGACATGGCCAGGGTCACTATTGGTGTCAGTATAGGGGTGAGGCGCATGCATGCCGACTGGTCAAGTTCGAGTTATCCGGTGAAGGCCAATTTTAGGATCGAAATAACGAACATTCGGTTACATTCCGAACACGGCGCTGGCCGGGACTTTCAGTCGAGATTGAATGAACCGAAAAACCAAATTACGGGAGTCAAATTAACGGAAGTCTACTGTATTTGTGTATATGTACTAAGCTAGCACTGGCAGGGTTATCCAGCACCCATCACAGCCATAGCAGAAGATGCGCAAAATTCTTTCAGCAGCAGGCATAACATAGTCGTTGAACCTAGGAGCAGGTGGCTGGCCAACAAACCCTTTTAAGCTACCTCATGGAATGGAAGCCCTCACCATCCATGTTGTTCAATAAAACTTAATCAAAAACAGAAGAGAAAAAGTTACTTTTGCACAAATGAACTGAACCGCAACATTACAGATTGTTTTTTTTTTTTTTTTTCCCCACTTGGAAAGAAAATCAAAAAGGAAAACTCACTGTTTTGGGTTCAGGTTGGCCACATTCTCGAATTTTTCATCTATTCACTGTCTGCACTTGCGGCTCAACCATGCTATGTCATTTATAATGCGCAAGCGCTTGCTCTTCCTTTTAAAGAGGCAGCACCACTATTGACGTCTTCAACATGGTGTGTTGGGGGGCAGGCATGTTATAAACTCGTGAGTGTTTGAAATTGGTGGTTACCATCTTGTTCTTTGATAGTGGGAGACCTTTTTGAAAAATATCACTGAAATGAAGATGCACTTCCCAGACAGGCAGTTGCTTTTGATCATATGGTATTTAAATTGAACTAAGTAATAGAAATGACGCATTACTATGAAGAACAGCACATGTACCTTTATTTTAAGTCTTTTCGAGCAGCTCATGGGCACCATTGAGTTTTTTTACAAAATAAATTTGCGATATTTATTATGCTTACCTTAGGCAAACCAATGTAAACCAGTTTAAACCATTCATTTCTCGCTATGTTGCTTTGCTATATGTGGTTGACCTTAAATCAAGGATACTATTAGTGCACTGGAGAGAAATAACGTAATTTTGCAAGCAGGTCTGAGCGCAGGTTAACAATAATTACTGTGGTAGTCACTACTGGGTCCTTCGACTTTCAATGTGTCCTTTTATTCAGAGCCCACAAACTAGCCTCCTCATGCTGTCATAGGAAGCAATGTCAATGGTTGCATTAAGCCAGCATTAAGTATTGAAGACAGGACAACATTGTCTAGATCCAAAGAAATGCACCCACTGAAGTGCTCATTGTGGGTGCGGCCATCAGGCCAGTTAATGCTGTTCTGGGTGGCACTTGAACTTTGTTGGGTGGCTCTATGCAACAACACTGCTCCCATTAGAAATGGAGAGTGCATCAGTTCAGCATCGCAACAAGAAGTGTAAAAGAACAGATTGGTAGGAAAATGTGCTGCTCAAGTTGTCAATCATTCCATGCTTACATAATCTCAAAAAGAGCTAGGAATTATCGCAGCTTATTAAACATGTCTACCAGAGTAAGAAGTGACGGAACACACACGCACTGCGCACATGCATGCATGCATGCTACAAATGCTGCACTAATTCTTGCAGTCACACTGTGTTTGTCCAACACAGTTTTCATTTTTCTGAAACTCGCACAAGTTATTGCATCGACCAGGTAACAGGAAATGTTTATGGCTGTATATATTCTTCAAGAGAGCAACTCACGTCACTTGGCTTGATCTGCCAATTGGCAATGTTGGCCGCAAAAGAGCCAGCAATGACCACGTAAAGCACCACCAGCAAATTGAGCCCTGTGAAGACATTGTTGAAGCGTGTCGACTCCTTCACTCCAATGGCCAGCATTACTGCACGGAAAAGCACACGCAAGGGGCAATCAGACTTGCAAGCATTTAGTTTCGTGCTCCACACACCAGGTTAACATTGAGAACAAGTTTAAGGAGACAGTGCAAAGAGCGATGGTAGAAAAAAAAATGGAAGGCGTAACATTAGGAGACAGGAAGAGAGGGCTGTGGATCAAAGTGCAAACGGGGGTAGCCGATATTCTCAGTTGACATTAAGAGAAAGAAATGTAGCCGGGCAGGCCATGCGATACGTAGGACAAATAACCGGTGGACCATGAAAGTTACAGAATGGGTGCCAAGGTAAAAAAAGCCCAGTCGAAGATGGCAGAAAATTAGGTGGGTGATGAAACTGGCAAATTTGCAGGCATAACTTGGAATCAGCTAGCGCAACACAAAGGTAATTAGTGGAGATCACTGGAAGGGGTCTTCATCTTGCAGTGGACATAAAAATATGATGATGATGCTGGTGAAACCTTCTTAAAAGGAACCTGCAATACAAGATATCTAATTGGGCAAGTGGGTTGAGCAGTATGAACATATAAATGTGCTTGACAGACGTAGGCAACAGAATAGAAGGATCAGACATGCACACAGCACCTACTTTCAACTGGTTTACCAAACACATGAAATGAACTTGCTAGAAGGCATTTGAAGTTCAAGTCATTTGATAGGGGAAAAGAAGTCTTGTACCAGACCAGCAGGTACAAAACATGAGCGAGTTACGACAGTTGGCTTTTTCAACCGTTTCCTCACCAGTAGAAAATGTCCGTTGAATGTCTGCTACAAATAGCACAAGCTAACATCAAACTAACCCACACAGGTGAGTATGTTTGCTACTAACCACACTTTGGTTGCGTTGCTTCCATAGAAAACTGAACAGCCTTGAAACTTCATCCAGCTTTTGCTGATCCGCTTTAACTACAAGAGTGTTCGAGGTAAATGTCCCAAAGGAACATGGAGCTATCAGATAGTGAATGGTTTTGGGCTAATTTTACTCACTTCGCTTTGTCTTATTTTTTTTTTTTTTAATATGCACCAAAATTTGCAGAAAATCTTTTTTGGGCTGTAATGTCCCGAAACTGTGCAGTGGATTTATGAGCAACACCATAGTAGTAGGCTCCGGTTTAATCTTGTCCACCTGTGGTTCTTAAACGTACACCTAAGCCTAAATAGAAGATCATTTATGCGCTTTTGCCCCCGTCGAAGTGCAGCCATTGAGAACATTGGCCCCCGGTCGTGGCGACCGGGAGCCGAACCCGCGACGTCACGCTCAGCAATGGAACACCACAGTCACTAAGCCACCACAGTAGGTGCAACAAAATGTGGTACGCAATATTTTATTCGTGAAGCCCCTACTGGAATGTGGCTACCACCCAGATGGGGAACTGAACCTGCAACTTCTTTGCTCGACAGCACAACTTCACAGCCAATAGGCCACTGTATTTGAAATAAATTACTTAATGTGCATTTGTTTACCAGAGCACTTTTTCTGCGTGGAATTATAAATCCACAGAATGGCTCCTGACCAGAACGACCAGAAATTGGGTAAACGCAAATTGACTGCGAAAGGTTAATAATAATTTTTTTTTTTAACACCGAAGGAAGTGATGGCTCCCATTCTGCTTACTGGCCAGGAGGAGGGTGATGCCAAGAGCAAACAGGTCCGGGTAGGACGAGAGCCAGCTGATGCTGATGGGCATCCACTGCCTCATGTGCGTCTCAATGGTGTGGTTCAGCAGGCTATCTAGGTATCCGCTGTAACCTCTTGCCACTGATGCCGTACCTGTGATTCATGAAAGCACGAGGAAAAATGCAGGAGTGCACAAGCTTTTTGCACACTGCAGTGGCATCAAAGGTGCCAGATAACACCACTAAACAAAGGCACAGCTAGTTGTTCAGGGTGCATTTCCACAGGCACTGCAAATAAAAATGGGCTAAGAGGACGCACAGGGCATCTACACGCATTTCTTCCATTTCTGCTGCTCCTAAAGGAGTGAAGCAGCAAAGGCAATAGCTAGAGAATCATTAAGCACAGCACTAATTTGGGACTGGGGTGTTATAGAAATAGGGGACCCAAATTGTGCTACTATCGGCCGAGCGTACAAAAGAACACAGAGGGCCTACACAATGGAGCTTGGCGTCTTGCATATGCTAAGCCACTTAAGTACACCACTTCTAAAACTCCCTAATATCAGCTAAGAAAATGTTTGTAATGGCATGCAACCAATCGGTTTTGAAGAATCTCAGATTTTCGCCATCTCTTTCCTGTCTTGTCTTTCCCTTTTGCCAGCTTTGCACTTCCCTTATGCACCTGTGCAGTTGTTTATTTCTTTATTATCATGCACACACATTGCAACCACTATTTTCCGAGGTTGACACTGGCCAATGTTACAGCTCATAAGCAAGCACTGAAGCACTGAGTGATGCAAGAGATGATGAATAAATCACAACACTGCACAAGAATAATAAATAAAAAAGAACGGTCAGCAACTCACCAATTATGTACTCAAGGATGAGATTCCATCCAATGACGAATGCCATGAACTCCCCCACCGTAACGTAACTGTACACGTATGCTGACCCCGCCCGAGGGACGCGTGATCCAAACTCCGCATAACATAGGCCTGCAGAGATGAATAAAAAATTTGAGTGGCTACACATGAAGAACTGGACACTTACTTTCACTATTCTGCCATAACACATCTCACAGAAAGAAACGAAAGAGCAATCTGCAACATCAAAGACATCCAACTGGATTTACAGCAGAGGTTTTCAAACATGCTCCCTGTTCATGTGTCTTATTGTGCACGAAGGCCCAGTCACAGAGCACCTGAGGTTCCGATTTTAGTGCAATGCAAGTATATAATGCTGTACCATGGCATGCCACATTAAAAAATTTAATGCAGAGTAACAATAAAATATTACACATATTGTAAAACATTCAATTTCAATGCAATGCCAAACAAAATGCTAATGTGGTCTTATGCTAACCACAACAGCTACGCAAACTGCCACAAGACAACCTTTCAATTTTTTTTATTGCACTGTAATGTGCTTTTTGACACTTGGGCATGGGTAATGGAGGTTCTTTGGATCGAGCGCACCTCGTGTTCGCCGTTTTAGCCACTTGTCGAGCGTGGGACCAGGGAAAATTTATCAGTGGCTCGCGGAACCCCGAGCAGGGGCCAGCGGGGAACCCCTAGGAACCCACTTTGAGAACCCATGGTCTAGAATAAAAAGACCCAGTATATCAGAATGCAGTGGACACTAGCGAGCGTGTTACAATGCCTAACACAGAGATGGGAGAATCACGCCTCGGCACTCACCTGAGAATACGGAGGCGACGGCGGCAATAAGGAACGAGAGGACGACGGCGGGTCCAGCCTTGGTGCTGGCCACTTGTCCGGCCAGAACGTAGATGCCCAGGCCTAGAGTGCCCCCGACCCCTGCAGACACAAAGGATGGGGCAAACATTTTATTTTTTTTCTACAGGATGACAGTTGCTTTACAGCTCGATTACACGATTGAAGCTGCACAGAGGAGTTCCACAACGGTCTGTCAAAAAAAAAAAAAAGTGACAGTCTAGGGCTTTTCGTCTGGAATAATATCGCCGCCGGACTCTGGAATAATTTCGACCACCTGGGGTTCTTTAATGTGCACCTAAATCTAACTACCCGAGCGTTTTTGCATTTTCTGTCCATTGCAATACGGTCGCCACGGCAGCGTATTGAAGCCGCGACCTCGTGTTTAGCAGCACAACGCCACAGCCACTAAGCCACTGTGGCGGGTACAACGGTTTGTTTATGGCAGTGGCAGCATGGTCGGTGTCGAGCAGGCACAGGCACTATAGTCATTGAATGAAACACACCAATTTAGTGCTAACTAATGAGTGTACCTTTGTCACCGCCATCTGGAGTTCGTGCGACATCAGTAATTTTGGCTTTTACACTTGGATCGGAGTTCCTACCACCTTCAGTGACCAGATGCACAGCAACGCAAGATCATACTATCGAAAATTTACGCTTATTCGGTGTTTTACCATAAAATTTCCCTGTCGGGCTTCATTCCGCGAGTATGGTACATTTGTACAGAGGTGAGCCGGCACAGCATACAGGAACATGCCTAATAAAACATGGTGGATTAGTTGGTGCACGTTTTTGACCAGAAATGTGGTGCAGCAGTTAGGACACAGACAATGGAAATGTTGGGAACAGCCACACAATGCCAAGTTAAATTTACTTCCAGAAGAAAAGGATACAGTGGAATCTCAATGATACGAATCTCACGGGGTCACAAAAAATATTTGTATTAGCCGAAATTCGTATCATCGAAACACAATTAAAGCTAGCTAAATTAAAGAGTCGGAGGTGAACTCACTCAGGCACACCTATGTAAAAAGCATTTACAGTATAGACCACTTATAACGCAATCGTTTATAGTGCAGAACTGGCTACAACGCGGCCTTTTCTGACTCCTGTTTACCCTCCCATAGAACTCCATGTATACGCATACCACTTACAATGCAGCCGTGCGAGACGAAATACTGGTTATAATGCGGCTTCCGCTGGAAAATCTCGCCATCAAGGGCGGTAGCGAGCACGCTTTTCAACAAGGTGCGCCCACCGATGGGAGAGGAGATCAACGAGGGCGATGCGGAGGAGGAGCATGAGACGTGGAGCAACAGTCCAAGGGCGATAAAAACGTCGCCGCACGCCGTATGTGCGAGTGAAAGCGAGCGGGGGATGCGTACCTTGGCGGAAAGCGAACGCACAGCGTAGAGCAAACGCGACTTCTGTCGCACGAAAGGCTGTGGGGGTATGGGAGGGAGGGAGGGGGGGCGACGCTGTGCTGCTGCACCAAATGCGTATCTTGCAACCGGGCGCAAGGGTAACTGGCGACGCAATCTCCCACGCAAAAGGAGCAAAGTGGGAAGGCAGCGTGGAGGGAGGGGGGGGGGGGGGGCGGCAGCTTCTATCTGCCAACAAATGCATTCTTGTACTTTGCGCCTGTGCCGGCTGTCAGTGTTGTCGCGCGCACCGTATCTTGAAAGTGATCTCCACACGGCTCTGACCTTTGTATGCGCTGTGCTTACGCCGCTCAGTTTCCGTTGATAGACCGCTCAGTTCGTGCGATAGACCGCACGAACCATCGCTCGCTGCGGCGGCCGCGCTTCCCCTCGCCTGTGTTGGGAGAAGCACAAAAGCAACAAAAGCGCCACCGCTTTAAACTCTTCGCGCCCAGTTGCGGCCTCCGCGATGTCCGGCGCCGCGTCCATGCTTCCACAACAAAAGAGAAAGGGAGAAAGCGTGTAACTGCGCGCTGTTCTCTTTCGCGGCCGTCGGTGGGGCGGTGTTTATTCGTATCAACTGACGCTGGTCGAAAATCGATTCGTAACAACCGACGCGGGTCGAAAATCGATTCGTAACAACTGAAGCGGGTCGAAAATCGATTCGTAACAACCGTTCTCTAGCACGTTGCAAAGTAATGGGGCTCGGCCGGGACCACAGAAAAATTTGTATCATCCGGAAATTCGTATTAGCTGTGATCGTATCATCGAGATTCCACTGTATTTTCAGCACATGCACAGAGAGGCAAGAACAAAGAGAATCCTCGAGGTGTATTCCTATAATGATCATTATTGAAGTGCACGCCTGTCCGTGTCATTTTCATCATCCGTGTCCTTATGCTCCAACACAACTCCGGTCATAAAATAATTAGCACAGCTTGCACTAAGTTGTGCAAGGCTGGAGAAACAGCGGAGCTGGTGATCAACTAGCTCATACCGAGCTCATAGGTGACCGAGCTCATAGTAGAGAGATTGGTGTTGAACCAAAGCTGGTCACAGGTGCAGAAGCTGTGGCCAAACTCGACGCCGAGGAATTCCTACTGGAATTGGCCATCGGCACCACTCGTTGATTGATGGACTCGATGCTGGAAGTTCTCCATGACTCGGTAGCCTGGATCACTTGCCCGACGTCGCTGGTCATTCAGTCACCTATGCTTGCCTTCTCGAGCTCAGAACTCGGGAACCTTGGCCCTTCGTCACTGTTTAGCAGCAGCGACTTCGGCGCGATACTCCGGATTAGCACGCAATCGCCGCATTCGTTCTCGGCTGGTGGCACGACGAGCTTCCAGCTGAGCGGCTTCTTCTTCGGGAGTCTTACTTCTTCGGCCATCTTATGTTACATTTACTCAGTGCAAAATCTACGAGAGTTGTGTGTGTCGCCGTCGCGGAGATGTGATCTTTATAATCAGTGTGACGTCATGGCCAAGCTCCACAAAGTGTTGTCATGACTAAGCAAAGCAAGAATTGCGGCGCGAAGCAACGACATGGCTGGGCAAAGCAGGGCAAGGGATTGCTAGGCGATCGAATTGACGGAGCGGGTCTGCTGGAACGTGGTGTCGGCATTGCAACGCGGTGGAACACGGTGTCGGTGTTGCAAGCTGTGCTATGCAACGTGCAGTGACGTCATCGCTGGCACAGCGGCGGAGAAGCGTTGCCGGAGCTAGGAGAAGTGAGGCGTAGCTGTGGCAGGTGGTTGCTAGGCAACACGCAGCGACGTCTTCGCTAGGCGAGTTTTTGCGAACGCTACGCGTGGAAACGAAAAGCCTACACAGATCCACTGTTAAAATACAGGAACTTGCATTGGATATAGTGGAGAAGTATAGAGTACTAAGCTCAGATATAGTGAAGCATCTGGAAAAACTTGCACCACTCATAGTTAAGTGCTTTGAAAGACACGAGTCGATTTTGGACAGTGGCACAACGGACCCATAGGACATCCAAAAGGTGTAGGAACTTTATGGCTTTGCTTTCTGGGACTTTCGAGTTTCTCAGGTTTGCATACATATCTGAAGGCTGTTCTTGCTTGAGCACATCACTGTTACATCAACTGCACTCGATTGGCACCCTGGAACATTCGATCTGCAACTTTTTTTTTTTTTACATAGGTGATTATTAGCAAAACATGGGTGGTATTTTTCCAAAATATATTGAGGAAAAAAATTATAAAAGCTATATTTTGGCCTCTTAAAACTGTCAAAAAATAAATTCAAGGAAGCACTGTCCGAAATTGTCTTTTAATGAACATATAATGTCCAATCATTACAAAAATGCAAGTCTTCTATAAATGCGTGTAACACTAAATATTCTCCAACATTTCTCACACCTAGCTTTCCACCATTTAAAAATCGAAATGGCCCTCATGTGTCCACAAGAACTGTTATCTCTCAAGATATGTTAGGAAAAGACAGTCTGGGTTATGCTAATAGTGTTTTTTTTATTATTACGACGATCGAGTGCCCCAGTTCGGACAGTTGATGTGGAATGATCATTCCTGATCATTCCACATCAGCGCCCGAACGCTGCTGTGATTGAGTCACGCGAAGTGCGGCCCTTTCGTCTGTCGCGCAGATTGGCCTCACGATAACCCACCTGCCGTAAAGTTGGCATATTCCTTTTCTATTTTGGAGAAGAACTGCAAAGCAATACTTTTTACACAATAAATAAAGTATTGCTGCACTACAGGTCCCCTATTAAACTGGTAACCTCGTTAGTATTCAGTACAAGAGAATGTCCCTAATTAGATTCAGAGGGAGGAAAGCCCTTGATTGTATTCAGCAGAAATTATATTGACAAAATATTTTCCAGACATTCATATACATACTAGAACTGAGCTGTCACCAGTGCTCGCACACTAATTTGGCGTTCCCTTTAATGAGAGCAGACCATACTGTATATCTTGATTTCTATGCACCTATGTCATAGTTTGATACATTTTGTTATGCAATGCTAGGAGACAAGCATGTACAGCAACGTATTTTTTTGCCCAAAATTTGCAAGCAGTCAATTTTGTGAAAACATTTTTTTATATTCAACTCGATATTCAGCTTTTTTTTCTTGATTAGATTTGACATTCGATTTCAAATCTATGTATTCGGTATTCGCACCCCCCCCCCCCCCCAAAATATAGTCTTCAAGTGGCACAAAGACAGTAGAAAAAAAAAAAAAAAAGCTGATATCACACAGTCAGTGACTTCCAACTGATGTTTCGTTTGCCACTGTGCAAAATATGCCCAAGGAAAATACAAGCATGATGGCCAGAGACAGACTGGCAAAATGATAAGCCTGACACAAAGAGTACCCAACAATGCAGTTATCAACAATGCTAGTAATCGAAAACAAGAGCGCAAGTGGAAGTGTTGCTCTTGTTTTTCACTGATAATTGCTTTTCTACCCTAACAACTGCTTTTTGTTGATATCTGTTTTGCTGCTGACAGGATCAAGCTCTCACGATCGGAGTGAGCCTCGTCACTGATAACAATGTTGTCGAGTGCTACCACTGTTGACTGTGTGCAGCACACGGTGCAACCCACGAGCTGTAGTAAACTTGCATCGGACTTGACAAGCAACACCGTTTTCAGATCAGTAACTTTTCAGCAATTTAGCCTTTGCTGATCTTGCCTGCTTAAGGAACTCTTTTGAATAAAACTAGCTCATACCAAGTACTTGCTGGCTTATATGCTGTCTTGCACTGCCACAAGAGAGCAGGGAATATGCTGTCAATTTCTTTCTTGCATGAATTTCTTGCAGTTTTGTGCCGCCCCATTTTTTAAGAGATTTTTGAGAATACAATTTATTTTTCAGAATACTTTCTGAAGGATTGGTAAAATTGTAGAGTTCCAAATTCATAATCCTTGAGAAAAATTCGGGAGAGCTGGCAGGTATGCCTGTACCGAAGTTGGCTAAAGTTGGTTTCATGTCAGCTTTTATCTGTACACAAGTGTCATGAGAAAACTTACAAAAGGGTGTTTCTCGGATGGCACGTGTCCAGTGCAAGTAGCCTGCACAACTGAGTGATACCGAAATTAAAGAACTTCTGGTGAACTGGTTTGCAGGACCCTGTTCATGGAATAATCCCCATTAAACTATTTTTCTTAGTAATACACTAAAATTACCCTTATCAAAATCACTAATTAGCATTATCAATTCTGGGTTGAATACTACAAGAAATTTTTGTGAAATATTTAGCGATGTATGGCCAATAAATACGATTTATACTTAACGTCCACTGAGGTGTTACTTTAACAGTAACTGAATTTGATTCACCTTAGAAAAAAAAACTATGGCCCGGAGTGGGCGGGCACACCCCAAACACCCGCCACTTACAGGCTTAATGTGACCCTACATTGAAGTACAGGAGTGCTTTTCGCGTTCCAACCCCGTTGAAATGCAGCTGCCACAGCCGGACAACGCACCCGCAAGCTCAGCTCATCAGCAGCAAGCCCTAAAGACCGCACCTACACAGTGGGGGGGTGTGCCACTCCTTCAATGTATCATGGGTGGAGTAGCAAACACATTAGCTACCAATTAGAGTTCATGTAAAATATTCAGTCCTAAAACTACAAAGCAGCAGCAGCCTGCGGCCTTTTCTGAACTCGTAGTTGAAGGAATTCTGCCTGCTTACAAGCATGTTTTTCTGAAGTTGTGAATCCTCACTTCTCACCATGGCTTGAACCAACAGAGGTCTTTAACCCCTTGAGGAATATTGACGACCTTACCTTCTCACGAGCTATCACTGCTTGTTGATTTATGACGATCATCATGGATATACCGTCACTTGCCGAAGATATTTTTTGCATACAGGGAATAGGAAACAAGTGTTTTTTTTCCTTTCACGACAAAGATGCCAGTAGACATTCCGCCACCATCGCTTTCTTTTATTGAACCAGATTTTCCACTATTTGCAGTCACATTTCTGTGTTAACAATGTTGTTGAAGGACGCTGCTAAATATTAGACGAAGACGATGACATGCACTTGAGTCTCGCTATTCGCAACCAATTTCAACAGCCATTATGGACGCATTTTAACTGTTCTGTGGGTAATAGAGCCCTCTATGCCCCCCTCGTACCGCGAAGACTCCTCGGTTTCACAACTACTGGTGCCAAAAACCGGGACCGAAATGAGGACCTTTATAATTGTTTAATATTGTTTAGAAAAAGAAGAAGACGCATCTTCCTGCAGTCACTTCCACCATCATCACCAGGTTACTATGCAATTAAAGGAAGTGACCGTACGGGTCTCAGCCAAAGCCAAAAGAGTTCATGTTTTGATATTACATGAAAAAAAAAATTGTCATTTTCATACGGTTTTTAAAGAGGCCTTAAGGGGTTAAAAATATGACGATGACCTTGTGAAACACTTACCAAGCAGGGTCAGGTCAAATGTGGAGAGACACCGATTGAGCTGCGAAGCCTCGGCGACATTGGCCCCGAACCTTTTTCTCCGAATCAGGGCAGACACGAAAGATTTCCCACTATCAGCCATTTCCGATGACCAGCTGCCTTCCTTTGGAACTGCAACAAAATGTGCATACAAACACAGCAATGTGAACGGATGCAGTAGCACAAGCCCGCAAATGCACTGCACAGTAAAGTGGCAATTAGGAGTGCTTGGTTTTGGCTGCTGAATTTATCAAGAGAAGTAATGAAAACAAAGATATGGACATTACACACACGCACTGTGCTCACTACCAATCAAAGCTCAATCATGACAGAAAAAGTGTATGCACATATAAGATGAGTGTACGAACGTGCTAAAAGAAGTATCCAGTCTTTAGAACAATTAAAATAAACTAATTGGAAGTTTTAGAATTTCAGAGCGAAGCTATCAAGGGGAGTTCCCACAATGGTTCTCGTGCAGTGGTAGTAGTGTGGTCAATATCGCATGCCAATCAAAAAACGACCATCAGTGCAGCCTGCATCGGAGCACAGAAGGCTGTATGATCAGCGCTTCAGTGAGAACACGCAGACAGACACGGGTGCTTACTAAGAACAGCCAGCAACACAACTCTACTGGGCCGTCAAAACGCACTGCCAGATGCCGGCATCTGTAGAGCTAGCACAGGTACAGGAACATTTGTCATGCAGGTGCGTAGCCAGGGGGGGCTGATGGAGTATTTGAGGTTTTAGCACCGGAATAGAGGCCTATCTCATTGCGACTGCAGTTTCTATGTAAATGTATACAAACTTTTGCAGATTCTAGTCACCCTTCCAGTGACCACTGCGAGCGCAGAGAGAATATTTTTTAACATGAGATTACTAAAAAGCTACTTGCGCTCTACAATGTCAGAGGAACGCATGGTTAGGCTGGCGTTTCTATACGCCCACAGAGACGTCGGCATCAACATGTCCAAAATCATTGACCGCTTCACCAAACTTCCCCGCCGAGTGAAGTTTGTCCTTTAGATAGTGAAGCAGCAAAAATCAATACAAGTAAAAAGCTCTGTTCCTTCAGGTCCATAAACTCGTAATTATGAAAACTGTTGAAATTATGAAAACTAATTATGACTGTTCATTAGCTTTTAAACCGCAGAAATTTTCACCGTTTATTCAAACAGTTAGCATCATGATCAAAATTATCATGCGAATACGAAAATTATGAGGACATCAATAACCAATTTTGACCAACCTTGCTCATTGAAAGCCCGGCCTTGGTAGCTCCACAAAGGTGAGGAGATTAAGCAGTACAACTTTCGTTACTTGAAGACTTCAAGCTCCTTTGTTGTTAATGACATAGATGCAATGCTGACAACACTTGCCAACACATTCATGCTATTTCTGAGGCTTCCAAGATCAGCCCAATCAGGGCGTGCAAGTTTATGAAAAATTCGGGTACACAGCCACAATCCCTGCATTGAGATCTCTAGTTTTCTACATCGCTGTAACCTAATCAGTTGGGCACCTGCCAGTTCGCTGCATGCCACTGTTACTACAAGGTACGAGAATGTCTTGCATACTAACAGTTACTCTGCATTGAGTTGGTAGGGGATGCTGTGTACATAAACAGTTTCGTTGACTTTCTTGACGCTCTTGCTTCCCGGGAACTAAATTTGTGATGCCCTATGGTAAAACAATGGCAGTTCATGATCAGGTTACTAAAACGATTGTTTGCAGAATTTCTGTGGTTCAGTAAATCTTAATGGAAACCTTGTAGCACATAGGTAACAGTGAAGTTCATTTATGCAACAAGGTTTGGCACCTCTGACCCAAGCTTGCACTTCTTCAACTTGAAAATTTTTTTTTATTTGAACAACCTTCACAAACAGACCAACCTTGAATGAGCTAAGTTGTACTATATGATGGAAAAATAATACTACTGGAGCAACTAAAAAAGGCGGAAGACAGTGGCAAGGATCAGTCAGTTTGTCATAACAATATATTGAGACATCTTTCAAGGCTGCCCCTTTGTTTCAAGGTAGTGACAGCTGTCCCCATACCATAAAAAGAAGCTCGTTCACGTACAAAAATAAGTGGTGCCCTTTCTTCTTTTACTTCCCTCCATTGAAATCTTCCTAATGTAGCGCTTCCATATTAACTGCCTTGTTCCCGGGTCATTTCTCCAGGATGGTACAGCAGAATCAAACATAACTAGAGTCATATAGTAGTTGGCATTCAAACGAGTAATACTGCACTACGTGGCCGAGCCTAGTGCATTGAAGTAAATGCAGCCATTCTAAGGGAAACATGCTTTACTTTACATTGTTATGGTTCAGATAGGGTTTTGAGACGACTGAAGAACTCCAGCAGCCAACAGCACTAGACTTCACTGTAAATGCAACCCAGGCCCGTAGCCAGGAATTTTTTTCAAGGGGGGGCACTTGCTGAAGGCCTTGACTATTTGAGGAAAGCACCTCCACCGAGAAGCAGCTGCAGTCGGCACAAACCTGATCCAACAATGGCATTTTTCCTTTCTGTCCGGAGGGTGTGCTATTATTACATTTGGACCGAATTGACCAAAAGATAAAACCACCCTGAAAGCTAACATAAGGAGGAGGAGGCATCTCAAGTGGCCACGTGTTGCCTAGATCATTTCTGTGCAGGTCAACGACAATAAAGGAATACTAGCATGCACTTGACTTCCGAGCATTCTTCACTGCCCCCATTGAAGTACTTTTTGCGGCAAAGTATTTCTGAAATAGCCTATTTTCACTTCGAATGCCTTTCTCCACTTCTATAAAAAGCGGTTCAGGGCCCCACACATAGCACGTATGTATGAACAATGTGTAAAGTTCATTTAGTACATTTTTCAGAAAGATCGGATGGTTATTAGAACATTTGGTGTAAGATTTACGGTGCGTGAATGCATGCAGTTGCAGGCGCCTCAACTAGATGGCGCCACCATACCGAGGGAGGCTTGGCATCGCGCTGACTGCGCGTCTCGTCTAAATATCATGTCGTCTGTGCTTGCGCACTTGCCTTTGCCGATTTCAATGCGTGGGCGTTATGCGGAGCTTTGCCTCTAGAGTTGCTTATAAGAACTCCATCTGTACAATCCCTGCCTTTTCTTTTAATTAAAATTAAAAACAGATTTATTCACCTTATAATATACCTTACATGATGTATATTGCATATATAATATATAGTCACAATATATAGTCACTCAAAAAGTATACAATGTATTATTCAGTTCTGGAGCTGTTTGATTCACATTAGATTTGAACTTAGAAACTACTATTTGCACACCCCTACTGTCAACATCGTTGAATATTCGTTTTCGTTCAAAATTCAGCCATAATATTAATTGTGGAGTCTACTAGAATCAACACAAGTGGTGACTGCTGCGAGCGTTCTGTTACTGAAGAGCCCTGGTTGTTGTGCAGAGGCACCAGTTCTTGAGCAATCATGTGGATTGCATAAGCTCTGTTCAATAATTTCAAGGCATTTGACAAGGATGTTTCACCTTATATCACCTGCAAAATTAGCTCATTACCATGAGGTAAATAATTGAAAACTTAATTAGTGAATTTTTATTAATTTGTCGATTATGCATTTCAATATTTTGGGGCAAGTAATGTCGGCCTCTTCAAGTAGACCAGCTCATGAACTAGAATTGTGCTATCTGCCATAGGAAACCTTTAAAAATTTTTGAAAGTATCACTTACATTGGGTGGAACAAAAATGGTCTTCAAGCACTTTGTAGACATACTTCACACAGTTACGATTATGAACTATAAAGTTCGAAGAACGAAACGCTATCTCCAATGCCTTGATTTGCTGGCAATTCGTGAGAAAAGCCATTAATAGGTAGCAAAAAATGTGCATAGAGAATTTTTTTATTCATTTTTACCTATTCATTCTGACACACGAAATATAAGTTTCTCAATTCAGTAGTAAAATTTGGACCAGACACTAATGGGCACTGATGCTTAGATACACAAGCATTTTTGCCACGTGCCCACAATTGAAAAGTGACCACCCCAACTAGGAATCAAACCTGTGAACTTGCGTTCAGCAGTAGTACACCACAGACACTCGGCCATCGCACTGCATATATCCCCAAATAGTTGCACTTATCAGTCCTGACCTCATTTGTTTGTACTTTCAAGGATCCAGCATAATGGCTAACAATGACCCCAGATGCGAGGTGTGGCTCGAGGTCCGTTGGTGTGTGCCTATCTGCAGGTATTCTTTCGACAGTGCAATTGTCTAACTCTGATGATTGGTGCGGCCACAATCAAACAGCCAAAGATAACATGTTGAAAGTATTTGTACATTTTGTTGACATGTATCTTAACTGCGATACTATCTTGTTTAACAGCTACTTGTAGAAAATTCTATCATGTCCAGAGGCACTACACCTGTGGCAATTTTTTTTTTTTTTTTCACCAAGGCCAGCCCAAATGCCTAGACTGCTAATAAGGAAGGGGGACACTGTTGTCCATGGCACATGGACCATACGAAGCCTCCACTTAATGTCACACTATAGAATGAACCTACAGAAATGTTCCTCGCGGGAACGATCAGACACGTGAACACGAGTGATTCATGGTTGACTGGAAGTGCGCACACACACACGATGAAGAATGAATCAGACACCATGGATCTATACCAACTGGCCCGGTTATCCACTCTCCTGTAATTAAGAGTGAATCTGACTTGCATTCTACATTCCTGCAAAATTCTTTAGTCCCTTTTCAGGGCTTCTGGGAAGGCTGGTGCTCAAACTTTTTACAAAAAAAAGAAAAGAGAAAGGCAATTTTATGAATATCAGAAATAATTTCGAATGATCGATTTCCACATCACCTAGACTGAACCAGTGACTCAAACAGCATCTCATAAGACAGTCAATAAGCTGCCACCATCACTTGGCACAAGGCGGTATAGTAATTTACGATTATGATAGTTTTTTACTGTTTTTATTCAGTTACACAAGCTTAGTCATCTCATAAAGTGCACATAAAAACTATGTACAAAAAATGTTCAATTGAAATGGTTTAGTTGTATGGGTTTGATTTGGACATGGCCCTCTTACTGCCCACGACTGGCCTGGTCCAGAAATGAACTTTGGTGGCCAGCGCAGTTAATGCTGTCATTCTCTGCTAATACAAGCCAGGTAGGGCAAAAAGATTTATTTAAGTTACGAGACATCTGAAGAAAAAGAAGCGTTAAAAAATATGTGGGCGCCTTTTGGAACCTTTAGGCAGAATTCAATTTAAACAGTGAAGCTAACCGTTATCAGAAACATGCTTAATTAGTAAGAAAATAGTCTCCTATCACGCACTGCAAGATGTCAAGTGACATCACATGCAACAGGCATTGCTTGCTTTAAGGTGCCTCGCTGTGTTCTGTTCAACGCTGTAATAAAACCTCAACCTGACTGCATACAGTGAACAAGTAAATGAGAGGATGCATGACCTGCACAAGCCAAGAATGGCACTGTTTCATATCTTATTTTTATTTTTATTTATTTTTTACGAACACTTATAAGCTTTGCCAAACCAGTAACATCTTCAGAGCTAAATCAGTTTTTATGTGCAGTGCCTCTCTTCTTCAGTGTTCGATCCATTTAGCACAATAACACATATCAAAATTATTGAGAATTCTTCCAAAATATGTATTATAACAATTATGTAGAACCCAGTAGCCTTTCAGTCATTGTGCTAACTAACAACATGTGCACTTACTTCATATAAGTCACTGGCAGGCTCCACACTGGATCTTTCTACAAAATACATATATCCATGTCCTCAAAGGCTGACTGAGTTCTTTCTTTTACAAAGCCACCAACACGCCTGTGTACTGATGATCCAACATTCATATAGACAAACTTTAGTGTTGCAGGGAACACAACAGGTATTTAAGCTCAGGTCCTTGAGCAGCGATATTGCGTAGAATTTTACTGGGTTCAGTGGACAGACTGGAATAAGTACAAGTGAAAAGCACTATGCTCTACACAAAACAGAAGCGTAGTTGTAATTCGAAAAGCATTAAATTTGCAAAGCAACGCATCACTACTTCGAAGGGAATAAAAAATGCATGGGAAGTCTTTTTCTTTAGAAATACGAAGTCAGCCACATGGCCTGCTGCTAGATTAAATACTTTAGTTAATTCACTAGAGTGACAAGACAAAATAAAACACGGAGTATGCCCACAGTGGCAAGACTGTACTATGTATTATCAATACTATCATATGAAACTCCGTATCCACGTAGGCGCTTGCTCGTTTGAAGACGACGTTTACGACGCGACATGTCAGCTGGGAAGGCCGCAGGCAGACGTTGTGTACACGTTTCCTGCGAGCCGAATTAGCGCTCATCGGCAACACGAAACAAGCGCGCAGCGCGAACGCTGCTGTTACAGAGCGCCTTTATCCTGATACCGTTTGAGCAATCGAGTTTCGCGAAGCCCGTGCAAGACTACCGAAGATTGTAACAATCGTACCGAGGTCAAATCACGTGAAAATGAAAGGGAGCTCTCCGCGAACACCTGTCACGGTGACAGATTGCGAGAAGACCACGAATGCGATACCGAACGTACAACAACTGAACCCGAACCCAACAAGAATGTAGCTCTCACAGACGCTAAACACAGTACGAAACTCAGCGAAACTACTCACCAATAAGGCAGCGATGACCGAGCGTTAGCCGCAACTTCGCTTGAGAATGCCTCCAAAAACTCCTCCCCACAGGCCTCCCCCGTACAGACCCATATAACGGCAAGTAAAGACTGATAAACTCCTGAACGGCGACCTGAGGAGTAGGTTAACTTAAAGCGAACACGCTAGGCGCCGCTAGCTGACGGCGCGACATGAGCGCTAGACGGCAAGTTGCAGTTTCGGTTTCACCTGTGCACGCACGTTATCAACGTTATCGCAACTGAGCTAGGTGTCAGCGTGCTCTATCTGAACCGTAACAATGCGGGAGTCAGCACGGATTCACCTTTGCTAACCTCTCAAAATCCGCAGCAATAATAAGCATGCGGGCATGAACAAAATATTTTGGTGCGTAGAGTGGTACCGAGGTTCTTCAGTGTTGACATAAGCTGGCTTGGAAACCGAGGCGGAAAATAACTGGTAATAGGCCACAAAACCTACACTCGTGAACGCGTGCGTAAACTTGCCCACGACAAGATAAGCGCTATCTACGTTGTGTGTTCTTTGTATGATAAAATAAAGTCAAGTTTAACGAGGTCACGTAGTATTCTGGTCCATTCCAGGCGCAGTTCGTACATATATACGTATAATGTCGTGGGAAATGCGCGTGCTTGAGGAGTATATCACCTATAGCTTCTCGAAAGCGCAAATAAAAAAAAAACTTCTTGCGTGTGGTGAATGGAAGCTTCCATCGAATACTCGAGTCCCTCCATTCTCATGACGCATACCAATATTCCTTCCAGCTCACACGATTCTATTCGAAACCGGAGAAATGCGTTCATCATATATACACATATCAACGTACTTACGTAGAGTAATTATATAGCAATTATTTAATAAGAAATATAGCATGTAATTATATACGTCTTTATATGCCATTGTAATATGGTATCAACCGTACATGGGAAAGGAGAAATCGTTTTTACCGGCAACCACAGCACCAATTAATTTAACGAGGTTTGTTGCCTTTAAAAGAAAAAGTTCACATCTAGTGACTATTGGAAGCGGACTCTATTTAGGTCACCAATTTTGTGATATACTTTGTTGAAAATCGCCAATTTTCAGAAAACGAGACTAGTATGTCCACAACTAACTCAACAACGAAAAATTGTATCACAATTCTGTAAACTGCGTCCAATAATAGCTAGCACATCTACAGCAGATAAAATTGATGTATTATACATAGCTATTGAGTACACCACTAATATGTGAATAGGACTTTTGCAAAACCTTTAACATTAACAAATTCACGTGAAACAAAATTGTCCGTTTTGGATGTTCTAACGGGTGCAGTTTACAAAACTGCGATATCTGTTTTTGGTCCCGAATCACGGAGTTGTAAACTTCGCGCTTCTATTTTTTTCCAAACTTACCGATTTTCGTCAATTCGTGTGATTGGCTAAAACCCCATATATGGCGGAATTCGAGACTGGCCTTTCGTTAATTCGACCTTGGTTAATTGAACATTTCGTTTCATTCGAACGCATTGGGAAATTCCGGCGAGAAATTATACATTACTAAGGAAGGAAAACTCGATTAGTTCGAACGGGAAAGCATGCCCACTTTGGTTAATTCGAACTCCACCATAGCCCCCTCATGCGCGCAGGGGTTATTGCAAGTGTGAAAACAAAAAAATTCGGCAAATGGCGCTACTGCTTCCCTTGGTGGCCACAAAAACCGGTAGTGATAATGAGTTGGACTGTGCCCTGGTCGGAGCCCGTTTTGGGGATTTTGTCAAGGCTGACGACACAATTGAGGTCTATGGGCCACTGGCCAACGACGACCTGTAAAGTTATTGTAATGCTTTATTGCAGTAGTCTGTCGACGCCGGCAGACTACTTCAAGCAATAAAAAAATATTTAAATTCGTTCATTTTGCCACCGTTTGTTAATTTGACCTTTCGGATAATTCGACCAAACTCAGCGGTCCCACAAGGGTCGACTTAATGGGAGTTGACTGTGCAACCATAGTGCTTGCGAGCGGAGGAAAGAAAAATCCGGTGAGCTGCTTAATGGGGGTCTTAATGCTCCCATTGTGCAATCATGCTCGCTCACTATTTGTAGTGGGCCTGTTTGTTTTGAATTAGGTGTTAGGACCTTAGGGTAAAGAAATTTTTGTGTTGTCCGTGAATCGTATAAAAGCGTCCATTTCAAAAAGAATAAACCAGTTGGAAGTCAGCACCGTGCTTCATCCCTTCTCTTGTGTCAACGTTCTACTATCGTACTGCTATAGCTCAATTATATCCGACCAACTAGACCATATATGGACCATGCGTATATAGCTAGACTAAATACTGGTCTATTCCCGAACGAAGGAAGATCATAACAAGCACCTCACGGAAGTGCATACGGCCCAAGATATGAACAGATAGTGAAACCACACGACGTCCACTCACCCTGAGCCTTAATTTCTTCGATTAGCAGGGCATTTCAGAGCTTTCATCCAATGCAGCTGGGGCACGCTACAAAGGCTAAATTGCCCGACTGTCATACCGAAGAAAGAAGTGTCTGTCGAATGGTCAAAGAAATGCGAACAGATGTATAGTGAGTTGGTACAAGCCATTTCATCAGATCCTGTTATTGCGCTTCCCGATTTTAGCCTTCCGTTCAAAGTCTTCACGGACGCTAGACAAATTAAACTCTCGGTGTTCACAGGCCAAAACCACGATCTGATTATGAAGCAGTGCGCGCTGTAGCTCGAGACTACGGATTAATTTTGAACACGTTGAGGTTCTTTAATATGCATCTAAATCCAAGTACACGAGCGTTTTCACATTTCGCCTCCGTCGAAATGCAGCCCCGGCCAGGATCAATCCCGCTACCTCGAGCTTATCAACGCAAGGCCATAGCCACACCGGGCTACCGCGGCGGATCTGTACGAGTGCTTCATGTTCGGCACTGGCGCTGTGCTGTACCAGCGAGACATGACAGACACAGCGCCAGCGGAATGTTATCGGGTATTATACATTTTCAAAGGCTCAAACGAATTTCCAACCATACCGAAAGAGAGGTGCTAGCGTTGGTCATGGCTCGTAGTTACTTCCGCTCCCACATAGAAGGGCTATATTTCACGTTATTCACTAATAATGAAGCACTAAATCATCCCAACAGCCCTAAACGATAGCGCAATCGAAAGGACGACAGGCAAGATCGATAACAGACGTACAATTTACTTTTGATATCACCCATCGGCCTGGGGAAAAACGCACAGATGCAAACGCCCTGTCAAGACTGTATATATACAGTTGAAAAACTCAGCACGACAGAATCAATAACCTGACTCTTTGGGAAGGCACTGCAGACGTATAACCACGGAATGGAAAGCTTGTTCCCGAATAAGACGTGACCAACATTATAACGCGGATAGCTCCGAATCAGGCAGCCACGACGGGTTTTGGAAAACCTACTGGAAAATATCGAGCAGGTTTACGTGGGCCATTACGAAGCAATATACTACCGGCTACATCTGGACCTGCCATAAATGCCAAGTTAACAAGGCCAAGTACCGGGCACGTGGAAACAAGGCAGTAATTTTAGAGTATTCTGCAACTCCATGGAGTCGTTCACCTCGATTTCGCTGCGCTACAGAAAAAGAGGGAGTGAAAAGAAGAAAAAAAAAAAAAAGAACGCACTTCTTTTTAACTGCCATTAACGAATTTCCGAGGACTGTGTCATCAAAAGCTGGAAGTTTTCAAAACTCGTTCTTGCGAAATATGTTCGAGAACACAAAAGTTGTGGTCGACGATCAGCGTGCTGTCTTTTACAAACAAGTTGAAGAATGGGCCCATAAAAAGCAATAAAACTTCCTTTTCGGTGCCCTACCTCAGGGAGGCGAATGCGTTGGCAAAGATGGTCATATGATATATAAAACAGTTCATCTCAATGCACTCGAATTTCAAAAGCGAGCGGAGATTCTCTTTGTAGGCGGCCGTAACCCAAAACAATTTCATTAACCACCGCTCAAGGCTCTCACCGATATATTCGTAGCCTATAAAAAAAGCCAATGATTTGCAGCCGATTTTTCATTGATGCTACCTGTAGCAGATACAACATGATCACCTGGGTAAAAACGGCGATACCGCATTACAGTAGAAAAAAAAAAACTTTCCCAGGTGTTTCGCGATTCCTATACGGATTCCATTCAGCCAGGTGATAGAGAGGTCATACGTATAGTGCGAAAGAGGAATTCAGAGCTCCAACCCGCAGTTTTATAGGGCTATACATAGTAGACTTCCAGATAGCGAGAAATGTTGCAGACAGTATAAAACTATAAAGCTCTGGATAACTAAGGATAACAACATTTGAAAACGTCCCGTATCATCCCAACAGGGATGGAAACGAGGCCGGCGAGTATGTAATAACCCAAGCATTTGAAGACAGCAGAGAATGTGAGCTCGAAGAATGAAGATGAGGAAAGAAAAAAAAAAACTAAGCAATAAACGCAGTGTCCGGCCGAAACGTTTCCTGCTTAGTAAAGGACATTGCAACCAAGAAGTCTGAGAGTATGCCTTGGAGCGCCTTGTTCAACGTTGAGCACTTCTGTTGTATAGTAGCTGGACGGAGTAAGCCACCTATGATTCAGGCTCTTCGCGCGCAAGAAACGCGTCGCCCGATTTTTCATTTAATTGTCGTCGCGACCCGAAAATAATCGGCTATTTATCAATAAACGAAACTTTACCGACAGGGACGCCCAGTCCCTTCTTAGCGAAGACGAAGGAATCGCCGGCGGGTCGCTCCTCGAGGTGAAAGATGGACGCCTTGGACTGCATGCTGCGCGGCGGTGTACCACTGACGCGGCCTTTCCTTTTTCTCGCGCCGGCACACAGATACGAGCACACAATATAGACAGGCACACTTCAGCGCAAGCGCTCCCTCTTCAGGCGCGACCTTGTCACTGTGCAGTTCTAAACGTGCATATCTGGGCCACTGGGACGATCTTTATGGAGTGGCCTAGAACGACGCGCTGTCACCCCCCGCAGAAGAATGCCCGCTCACTTCGCGCAGAAAATGCGGCTCAGCTAAAACAAACACAGGCGACCTTGCCCGCGCGACGTCGTCGTCGATATAGTTTGCGCTTGCGATCCCCCCCAAAAATGTGCGCGCAGCGAGACAACCCTGGCGCGGCGGCCCACTCCGCTTGCATCGTCAAATGCATGGGCGTGCGTGTTCAGGCAGTGCCATACGCTGATAGCTAGGGGGGGCGATTCCGTGCGGGGATGTTGCAACGAAGGGAATGACAGTAATTTCACTTTAGCCCGCATGTGGAGGCGTTTCGTGGTCGCTGCATATATATCTACATAGTGCCGCAAGAGTTGAGCCTCAGCTGTTGACGTCACACCCACGTGGTGAGCGAATGCGAGAAATTCTAGCTGCGCGGCTATGAATTGTGAAAACAAGTATGCGTGCTTATTGCTTCGAAATATGTACATAGGGCAATGCACTGGGAAAGAAAAAAAGTAAGTTTGCACTGAAAGAACTCCTTAAGGCAGCTCGGTAAAAGCTAGGTTACAGGTGTGTCTTGCAACCGTTCAGCAAACGCACACCAAGTACTCTTTGTCAGCGGATCTTTCTTGCAACGTTATGCATTGCGCGGCTTCAAGTGTTAGTACAATGGCTAACGCTTTACATTCGGCTGCTCAGGACGGTGGGAATAGTTTATTCATAACAGATAGCTGTCCGCAATCTTTGTATTCAATTAAGTGGCTGGTCTTACCAGCTCCTTCCGTTTGTAGACTTGCATGAAAAAAAATGACAGCAAAATTAGATCTCTTACGCTCAAACCTATTGATCCATGCACTTTTTGTGGAGCGTCAATGTGTAAATAGTGCACTTCCTTAAGTCTCCCCGCTGTTTATCAGGTTCCCCAACCACAATAAATGAGGGACGCTTGTTTCATTCTCTTTAATGCCTATGGAGTAACATCAGCACTAACAAACCCCACCACCATCATGGTGGATCACGCTTTAAAAGAGTTTCAAATTGACAAGATCATCCAAGATGGGCATCCAATCGAGTGGTTCCTCCTGTACCTTAAATACCTGTCTTACATACGCAACACTTTCAATTAAATTTTTCCCTTGTTGACTTTAAAATATCTGCGTGTCGCACAGTCGTTCTAGTATTCCAAAAACTGTGGGAACCGAAGTTCGTCAGGAATAACAGTCCCTTTTTAAGAGCCCTATATGCAATGTATCCCAGTGATTAACGGCATCTCAGTAATCAATGAACGCATGTTCCACAGTCTCTAGAGGGTTTTTTAAATAATGAGCAATTGGCTGTCCACGGAACAAAGATGCCGCTGTTGTGTGACCATTGCTTTACTGGAATTGTATCGCTATATGTAGCTGATAAAAGAAAGATTTCACACCTAGTCTAACAGCCAATCTCTTAACACTTTTTAGGAAGTCTTGTCCAGGAAGGCCGCTGTACATTGTTCTTTACAGTGGGGATGGAAAGAACACAGCTATATTAAATCGCGTTAAACTTTTACAGCGTCATAGTAGCGATATGATCTTGAGAGAAACGAGTCGTGAGTATGTTGTAGGCGCTAACAATTTACCGCTAAAGGCAACCTTTCACACGGCTACAGATGCCACCAATCAAGGAAATAACAAAATTAGAAAGAAAACTTTTTAACCTAATCTGAATGACAGTGTTAAAAAAGCCATTTATCTGCTGTCAAAGAAAAAAAAATCTCAACACCACTTGCCGAAGAAACCAATGCACAAGACAGAGCCCTCACTGAGAAATAGGGCGAAATATATTAAAACAGGTGGTTCTCTCCTACTGCGGGCTCCAAATATAGATTGCGAACAATCGATGAGCACTTTGTGCGTTTGCAAATGTCATCATTCATGTGCAACACTTGCTATATCTACCAAAGTTTCGATACAATAAGCAAGTTGCACACAGCTGCCCTCAAAAACATGGAATGTTCACGCCCGCCGCGCTAGGTCGTTTTGTCTTTCACGCTATCTCGCGGCTCGTACCAATAGTCATTTGTTTCTCTATAGTTCTCTATTGGTACGCCAAGGTATTTTCGTGGGCGCCGCGACCACCGAATGGCCTCATTTGGCGGCTTCTCAATCCACGCACCATGCATATAGCCTGTGTTTTTGCTTTAGCTAATGAAAGTGCTTATATTCGGCAAAAAAGGTTTGGCGTGTTTTATCGCCTGCCCTAAGCTTTCGTTATCGTCACAATTAACACGGCATCCGCATATGCAAATATCTTCACTAAAATGCAATGTAAACACCCGCGCATGTTCAATATCCAATTTTTCAGCAGAAATGCTCTGTGTAGAGCGAGAACAGCAACGGGGTGGCTGGGCATCCCTGCAAGCCACGGACGTATGCCTAAAAAGGCGGAATAAAACGTCCTTGGAATTTCCGTCGTGCAAGCCAACACTTCGGGACGCTTGGCATGTTAGCCCGCGTCGCATAGCAGCACCTTACTTTAAAAAAAGTGGTAGTTTCGCCCAAAGGAACAAATTTTATCAAAATCGGGTCAAATCAGCTTTCTCCCCGGAGTTTGTCCTTTCGTAAAGTAATAATAAATTCCGGGGTTACAAAACTAATGAACGCGGCTGATTTTCTGTGAGCAAGTGGGCAAGATATATCAATAGTATTATCATTCATGTGAATATAACGTACGGTTTATTTTCGCTAAACAGTCAAGCGAAAACCGGAATATATATAACATAGTATTCATTCACTTAATTTATTCATTTATCGCAGTAGCAATATATGGACACTCCAGGCGCACCCATTTGTATGTGTGTGTCAGTGTGTAATATACACATTTCCAGGACGCGACTTTACAATTGCTAGTAGGTACAGCGGGGGCGTGGCACTGCGGGCCACGTGACTTCCACTTAACACGTGTTGTCATGGCAATCGTGGAGCTCCTAGGTGCCTAGGGACATAATCGCTTAGGGACTTTTGAGGCACTGGTCTCCGCTGAGCGTGGCTCTCTTATCTCCGGGACCGGGCGCAGCGACCTTGCCGAGCGCAGCTCCTACGTGCGTAGGGAGCGAATCGTTTAGGGCGCGTTGAATGTCTGGCGGTGTCTAGGCCACGCCGACCGCGCTTTATTATTGTAGCGTTTGTTCTAGTGGCGGAAATCCTTGCAGTAGTGGTGTGGCATGACGGCATTTGATCTCGGTCAACTGTGGTGGTGTAAACAAGCCGATACTGCTCACGTTTGTACCCCGGTGCCGTGGTGGAAGCCGCGGTGCCGGACGCCGACACGAAGCGATGGTCATTGGGGTGTTGCGGAGCGCAGCGTAGCAACGCCCCAAATAAAGAAATACTTCTCCAGTCAGGTAGAAGACTGCTCCCTCCCTGATAGATATGTGGATCATCAAAACAGTGATGAGTTTATTCAGGAATACCATCGTTTCTCTCTCGCAGGCGTGAGCACCCGCTTGTGGGCCAGACACGGGCGGCGGCGTGGGCCACACACCGCCAGACATTCAACGCGCCCTAAACGATTCGCTCCCTACGCACGTAGGAGCTGCGCTCGGCAAGGTCGCTGCGCCCGGTCCCGGAGATAAGAGAGCCACGCTCAGTAACTAGCAGTCGTCTCGCCGCCGCGCAGACCAGTGCCTCAAAAGTCCCTAAGCGATTATGTCCCTAGGCACCTAGGAGCTCCACGATTGCCATGACAACACGTGTTAAGCGGAAGTCACGTGACCCGCAGTGCCACGCCCCCGCTGTACCTACTAGCAATTGTAAAGTCGCTTCCAGGACATATGGCACCGACGCCACACTCCATATAATATATATCAATAAAAGAAAAAGATGACTCGCCCTCCCGGGGCCCTGCGAAAGTGGATGTCGAGCGAAGCTGTTGAAAGCCACCACTACAACTGCTGAGGGGGGGGGGGGGGTATGCAATGCTTTATTGCCGTATTCCTCCTCCGGTGCATTATTCAGCCATAGCAGAATGTGGACGTGCGGATTTCCCCTGTGCTAAAATTCCACGGCAATACGGCCAGCGTCAGCACGCCGCCGCTTGTCGTATGGCCGTTTCTTTTGTCGCTCCTCGTATTCACGCTGCTTCTCGGGAGCCCCAACTATATTCCTTACCTACCCATAGCGGTGCTGCAACAACAATGAAATCAGTTGCTCAGCTGGTGCTTTTATATATGACATGCTAGTGACGTCACTCCCACGTCGCAAGCTGCCGTCGCCGCGGCAGCTGGCGCAACAGCAATCATTATCAAGAAACGAAAGCGGGGAGCGCTACGTGCGTGCTTCTCATTTTTAACAGGAACGCCTTATCAAGTATGAGGTTTGGATGCTTGTCTTGTGCTTATTCCTTATTGAAACCAATGATGTGCTGCATGTTGTATGCGTGATACCAAAGAATAGAAGTACTTTTTCGGTTCAATCGCTGAAGAGTTTTTTTTTCGTGAGAACCACGTCGCGAAAATCCCGACCAACCAGAGGCTTCGCTGTAAAACGTATTTCTGTAAAACTGTAAACTTATTTCCGTAAAACTGTAAGCTTATTTCCGTAAAACTGTAAACCTATGTAAATCAAACCTTATTTCTGTAAAACTTATTTTCATTTTTACAGCGTCGCTGTGAAACTGAAAATAAGCCGAACAACAAAACAACCTCTGGAACATAACCTACAGCAACGTGTGGCGTGATATTATAAAGTTTGAAATGGAGATCATGGTGTAGAAACACGGCTCACCTTGACTGAAAAAAAAATCGGGAACAGGTGTGTCACAGTGAAACGTTATGCAAGCGCGACCTTATTATGAATCAATCGATCGATCGGTCCGGCGGTTAAGCAAACGCATTGGTGATGAAACGAATGAGAAAAATGCGGACTGATAAAGCAAGCGGCAATGGTTATCACGAATCATGCATGCTTGAGCATGCAGGTCATTCGCCCTGTACCTGCTACCGGCAATCCTACACCACTCCCCCCTTGCCCGATAGCTGCTGAAGGTTCGGGGAACAATGCGTATTATTCTACGTATAGTGTATGCAAGCTTGAGGATATTTAAGAGATCCTTTTTCAGTTGTGTTTAATGATGCCAACGGTGCAATTATTGGCCGCAGTACAGTGGCATAATTTTTGCTCCGTTTTCGTCCTCTTTCTTTTGTTTCTCGACAAACTTGAAAGAAGAAAAAAACTAATGTAAGTATACTGTGCCCAAAAATCAGACCATATTACAATTACGTATTCATTATCAACTGTGACTGCGGACTCTTTTTCATGAAATAGGCCTGCCGTTAATACGATCTTGTTAGCGCTATGGGACGAGTAAAAGTTATGCGCACCCCTTCTGTTACCTCTTTATACACACCATCTTAACTACTCTGAATAAAAAATGTAGCCACCGATATCTACGGCGCAAACAGAATTTGGTCTACAACAAGAAAATAAGCAGGTTCAGAGTACTGTCAATGACAGGTCATGGATGCAGTGACACACCTCAAAATATAGTGCTTTATTTTTTCTAGACCATACAATTCTTTTAAAGTCCTTAAGCTGGATTACTCAGAGATGTAATTGCACGAAAAATCAAAATGCCATATTTGAGTGAAAACAAAATTCTAATACTAAAGTTTTTTTAAACTAATTACTTCACGCTACGAATTACAATTTACGAATTGTAGTCGCCGAGATCGCAACGCGTATCGACTTGGAACGAATTCTGAGGATGACACGAGTTTAGAGAGAATCCCTCACATAATACTCCTATGTGGAGCCTGTGAGGTATTTGTAAATAAATAAATAAATAAATAAATAAATAAATAAATAAATAAATAAATAAATAAATAAATAAATAAATAAATAAATAAATAAATAAATAAATAAATAAATAAATAAATAAATAAATAAATAAATAAATAAATAAAATATTCATTGCAAAAGTGCGCGGAGGTATACAATGGCGTTCCAGTTTTTTGAAATGATTGCAACGAAAGAAGCGCATTTTTATATATGCGTGCAAGAATACCTCGCCATGCATCGTTCACTTCATCTCGAAAATCGCGTTAGTAGGTCTGGTACGAAAGCCAAGCTTTTCACGAGTCGCAAGGAATCTAAACAATGATATTTTTTGTACATTCGTTATTTACGAAAATTTAAAAAAATCGCTTTGTCGAGCTTTTATTATTGAAATGAAAAAAAATTATTTAGTTACCCTACAGCGGTGACGGCTATACTCCGTTTAACAAAACAACATCAATAAGATAAATATTGCACGATAATGAGAACCGTCACAGGTTCACAAAATCTAGAGCGGAGTTAGCTAAAGAGCAAATGAAGCGAACATATACAGTCCTGGGCACACTGGATCAATCATACCAGAGACAAAAGTTGAGGAGAAGTTGCAGCACACACAACAGTAGAATCTCGGTAAACAGTAATCGCTTAAACGCAATTACCGCTTAAGGGGAACAACATCCTTATGATTGGTAACTTTGCATTCTTCATCATCATCATCAGCCTATCTTTATGTCCACTGCAAGACGAAGGCCTCTTCCAGTGTTCTCCAAAATACCCGTGCCTTGGGCAAGCCGATTCCAACTTGCGCCTGCAAATGCTCTAATCTAATCACCCCGTGCACCTAATTTTCTGCCGTCCTCGACTGCGATTCCCTTCCCTTGGCAGCCATTCTGTAACTAACGGTCCACAGGTCATCAACCCTACGCATTACATAGGATGTCCAGCTCCATTTTTTTATCTTAATGTCGGCTAGAATATCGGCTATCCCCGTTTGCTCTCTGATCCACACCGCTCTCTTCCTGCGTCTTAATTTTACGCCCAACATTTTTCGTTCCATCGCTCTTTGTGCGGTCCTTAACTTCTCGAGCATGTTTGTTAACCGCCATGTTTCTGCTCCATATGTTAGCACCGGTAGAATGCAATGATTGTATACTTTTCTTTTCAACGACAGTGGTAAACTCCCAGTCAGGATTTGGCAATATGCCTGCTGTATCAACTTTAACCCATTTTTATTCTGTAAATTTCCTTCTCATGATCAGCATAAAAAAATCTAAGCATGGGAAAGTTTATCCATTAAGCCAATGCAAAAAAAAAGAAGGTTTAAACGAAACCACATTTTTCCCGACTAAGGATAAACGGAAGTTAAGAAAAATTCGCAGTTTCGCCCGAAAGGCGAAGCATTGATAGCGTTATAGCAAAGTACTAGACAACTATACGAAGAAGGGCTCACATAGTTTTATCGGCCCTATAAATTGCTGTAAACAGTCTATCACGAAATAAATGGACAAGCATTGTATCACGGGGCCACGGGAGAACATGAACAGGGCCGGTATTTTGTAGCGATGCCTTTCCGGTAATAATGCCTTTTCGCGCTTATCGCGCTTTGTCAGTGGTCAGAGCGACCGTCCGCTCGCGTTATCAACGGGATCAGCCGGCCGTGAGCGGCGGATGATAAGACTAGCATAGAATAAGTCATAAGGCATCGCTACAAAATCGCGGCCCTGATCTCACTCGATGACCGCGAACACTCGCTGTCACAACGCTGGTGTGATGAAGAGCGGCAGCAGCGGCGAGCGACTTTCCCTTCGGGCTACCTGTCGCTTCAACGTGAACTAGGCGCGCGATTACACGACGCACACGAAGCCATCAGCCATCTCGGCACGGTCAATCTTTGCGCCCGCCTTAGATCACCGCCAAGATAGGGAGTGCGCGGCCGTGCAAAGGAACGCCACGCGCTGTCGTATACTATCGAAGAAACGTGCGCTAACCTGCTACCCTCAATCCCCTACCGCACGCGCACCACCCTGCTCCCTCTGCCTTGCGCGCGCAATAAGACGGCGCGCATCAAGCCACCATCCTTCTCGGCTCACCCTCGCATGTTCTCCCTCACGCCTACAGGATACAGCGCGCGGTCTTATCAGACTTGGCCTATACAGAACCTTACGGCGACGCCGATGGCAGAAATTCACCTGGAGGGTCCATGTACTTGCTATCGCGATAATAATACCCGATAATGAAACTGGGCACACAATCTCGGCTGTTTCGCGACAGGAATCACTGTTTGTGCCATTGCATTTCTTGTTTTCTCGCTACACCGCGTTACTGCCAAGGTGGCTTTTGCTGACTTTCGTTGGCTGTGGCTTGGGGGTTTGTGGCCACAACCGTGGTTGTGGCTTGCGGTAGTTTCTTTGTGTTGGCAATGTTGGAATTGGCAATGTCGGCAATGTCTCCATTTCGCGCTAGAGACGGAGATCAAAGTGATCAATGACTTCGAGAGTGGTTGTTTCACTAAAACAATTTTTTTTTTACTAGATGACCTTTTTGTTGTAATTATGTTTAGGGCTGCTAGATCCAGTCAGCGGCTGCGTGGAAGTAAAATCTTTGTAAGAAGAAGCTTTGTAATCAGACCTTCTACACCTATTGTCTCTTGTTGGCTATGAAGTATCTGTCCCTTTCAAAAGGGCATCTTGTGTGCCCTTGAGCTCAATCCCTCGGCGAATGGAACTCCCGATAAAGGGCACTTATTTCCCTGGTCCCTTGAGGTTTTGTTTAAGTATTATTTGTTCTGAAAACATATATACACTAGACAGCAAAATGAAAGTGAGGAGCAGAGACTGGCAACTGCCACCGGAAGGGGAGCAACGTCTGCCTACTCTTCGGAAAGGAGGAGGCATCAACATAGAAATGGAAGATAGGAAGAAGGGAAGAGAAAAGAAAGAGAAAGATCACAAATCTCAAAGAATTAAGCAGAACACAAACAGTACAAGTCACACACAGCATGGCCGGTAATGATAGTCCACTGTACTGACACCCCCATATGCGTATACCAATTTCAGAACACGTATGCCAGGCTGCGGTGCACTCGAAGATGAAGAGGTGTGCAGGTGAAGCAGAAACACAAATTAGGGCTCTTCGTTTTCGGTTTTAGATTTTAAAATTCAGGGGTAAAAATCGGGTGTTATTTTTGAAGACAGAAACCACACAGAAATCGCTTTTTTTTTTTGCTGCCCAGCAGCCCCCAAAATTCGCGATTTTCCTTGGACCGACGATTAAGATGCGCAACAGTCTTCTTGGACCCACACCGATATTAACATGTGACACCACTCACGGAAAGATGTAATAACAAAGAGACATAGGCGCCGACTGCGAGGGGGGACGCTGAAGCTACCTAAAGTGTCATTAACAGAGTTCTGTTACACACATCATTTGAGGTTTCTTTTGAGTTACCTCTACCTTTCACTTAAAATTTTAATGTGACTAAACGCTTACTGTACTGTTGGCGCGGACGTGCACGGCTTTTAATTCAATACTTTCGCTTTCTTTCTCCAAATCCTGCCAGTAGGAGGACAATTAAGTGCATTAGAAGCACCAGCGGCGGCTACCTCGTCCGTATTTTTTTTTTTTCAGTTCAACATTTATTTCTACAGCGAAGCTGCATATATGGTTAGCCTATTTGTTCGTCCGTAACCTGCATGTACGCAGAAACTATCATCGTCAGCAATGAGTCGAGCGTCGTCGTGGTCGTCCTCTTCCGCAGCTGGCTCGTTGGCGCCTCTCGGCGCAACCACGCAAACGCGCTCGTGCCGCCGCTGCTCCCGCGTTCTCGTCATCGCCGTCGTCTTCCACAGCTGGCTCCGTTGCCGCTAATCATTCCAGCGTAGAATTTCACTTCTCTTCTGTCGTCGTAACGGGGAGGCCGCGTTTACGGGGATATGAGCCATTGCTTAAGGGAGTATGAGCAATTCATTGCCTTATATGCGTAACGAACAGATTTAGTTTGTAGCATAATTTGAAGAATCGCAAGCGGCAATGCGACAACGTCGGTCTGCAGGCATATACCGTCAGTGACGTCGTTCTCTCCGTCGCAGCCGAACGTGTGTGTGTAACCTCATTAAGAAACACAAAGACGTAACCAATAATTGAGAAAGACTAATGTACCATCGGGATTAACCCAGTGATAAACACCGGGGCCGAATGTTTCAGCTTCACTGCGTGGTTAACCATGTGTACGGAGTGCTAATTGGGCGGTGATGTTTCTAAACTTACACTGAACACCATGCTCAGACACAATATATGTTTAAATATGCGCGTATATACAGGACAAGGTTTATTATGCAGGGCACGTTGCCGGGCTAGTTAGTTTGGATTCAAAAGCGCTCTGTATGCATGTCTTATTGGTCTCTGTCGTGCCTGTTTTTGGACCCTGAAAAAAAAAAAAAAAAAAAAAAAAACCTGCAGACCTCAGTGGCCTCTTCGACTGAGTCTTTTACAAACGCCGTGGAAATGCACGTTATCGATATGTGTCTCACTATTGCTTCTCTTTCTAGTGGCAATGCTAACGACTCACGAAAAAAAAAAAAAAAAAAAACTAAGAATTTACAAAATTTATTAGGGATGGAAACATCGCCACTTCGATGCGGAGGTCATAAATATCTATAATTCATTCAGTGACCGAAATGAGGCCGAGCCGTATTCACTTGAACTCGGAATCAATACATGTCATGCGCAGCAACGCTTATACGGCTTATACACTCACTCCCAAAAAAAAGAAAAAAAAAATCACCGCCCAAGCTTTCCGTACAGATCGTTAACTATGCAGCGAAGCTGAAACGTGCGGCCCCGGTGTTTATCACGGGGTAATCTTGACGGTACTATAAAGTCTTTCTGAATTATTGGTTACGTCTTTGCGTTTCTTAATGAGGTTACACACCCGTTTGGCTGCGACGGAGAAAACGACGTTACTGACGGTATGCCCGCAGTCCGCCGTTATCGCATTGAGGTTTGCGATTCTTCAAAATTAAATTGCTTCAAAATTAAACAAAATTAAAATTAAACAAAATTAAAATTAATCAACATTAAAATTAATCAACATTAAAATTAATCAACATTAAAATTACTTCAAAATAATGCGTCCATCACGTAAGGCAATGAATGGCTCATAACTCCGTAATCGTGGCCTCCCCATTACGACGGCGGAAGAGAAGTGAAATTCTACGCTGGAATGACGAGCGGCAACGGGGCCATCTATGGAAGACGGTGACGTCAAACGTGGGAGCAGTGGCACGAGCGCGTTCGCGTGGTTGCACCGAGGGGCGCCAACGAGCCAACTGTGGAAGAAGACGACCGTTGAGCCATTGCTGATGATGATAGTTTCTGCGTACAGGCGACGGACGGACGAATCGGGTAGCCATATACAGCTTTGCTGTAAAAACAATCCGAGATGCGAGTCTCTTGGTGGTGCGAGGGGACTCAGGCTGCGAAATTGAACTGTCTCCTACTATGAGGTTTCGTAAATATACTCATATAAGGCCGCCACTTCAGTGAACAGTTCTTCGAGGTCACACGAAGTTTGTTCAAGTGCAACGGTTAAAGGGCAACAATTATTACACGCAAATTGCCACGCGACTAGCCGCTAGAGGCACTTTGTGTGTATTCGCGGGCATCTTTTACGCTCGGACGAACACTTGTGTAGCACGTATTGAGCAACAGAAAGCTGTATCTGGAGTTACTCACGTTGCTCTACAATTTTCTCATTGAAACTTCATATAATTATAATAATTGAGAAGTTAATGAAGACTAATCTAGTTAGGCGGCATGCAAGACATAGTCTAAGTATCTCTAAGCGACGGCAAACAACATTACCTTGGTTCTATCCAGCTACGTGGCATTTGCATATTTTTAAAGTTTGCCTCGATTTATGTGAAACACTCTGCATATACGTGTGTATTCGTGTGCGTTCGGGTTGGCTTAATGTTTTTCAGTTCTCATAGTGCAAAGGTAAATAAGTATAGTCATTAGCGAACGCTTTACGCTTGCCTCATCTTGTACATTTAGTGCGTTTTGATATGCGTCTTATGACTAGACGGTTCCGTGTTTCTGATATTTATTTTGCTTCGGATTCGGAGTTATTTTTCGGCGCTTATTTTTTAAATTTTGAACCGCTGTATTTCAGTGTCTTATTTCAATGCCGGAGAGAAATTGGTGTTTATCGGGGCTTGTGTTGTACAATAACCGTATAATTACTGAAGAAAACATAACGCGCCTGACATTACGCAACATTATTAAACCCCCACCAAACCCATATACACAATTATCGCACCAACGAGTAAAAATAACGCGATGCTTTCAGGGGCATGAAGCTTATCCTAATGGAAAAATTATTACTATTAGGCTAATGAAAAAAATAAGCATGTACGTACATTGCGAGATTTGTCAGCCATCGGAGCACCCTTCTTACGGCTCAGGAAACGTCCAGAAAACACACATTTTACGTGTGTACTGGACACGGGGCTTGCAAAAAAATTAAGGGAAGAGACCGGCCACTCTTTGCGGCGCGCCCTTCAGAAGCTGCCATGGCAAGCTTCAGGAGATAGAACTTTGTACAGTGAATACTCTAAGAGTTACAGACACACACACAAAAAAAGTTTTTACTTGTTTTAAAGAAAACTTTCGTAACAAGAAACGAAGACAAAATATGCGTTATAAGCAAGTGAAAAGCGGGTCTGAAGGAGTCGCGGTCACTCTAGAAATTGTGAATTTGAAGCAACTTTTGCCTTTTTTTTTCAAAAACAGCTCAAATTGGGGGTTTTTCGGTTTTTACCGACTCAGAAAACCGCCTCGGGGGTAAATTTTTGGTGTTTATCGGTATATACTGAAAACATGGAACCCAAATTACGACATAAATTGTGTCTAGCTGGTTATAAAGTACATCTATAAGTCTGTGAAGGAATGTCAAACATTGGCCGAAATAAATATGCGCCTCTGTTGTTCGTCTGTCTGCAGATAGCTTCGTCTTTGACGCACCAGACAAACGCGAAATGTGCAACAGGTTGGTTAAGGATACGATTAACGCTGTGACAAGCAACAGGACACACAACGACAGTTACAGACGGGGGGTTCAAGCTCAACTAAAACTTTATTCAGCGATGTGACCGACGTATGCACTTGCAGATTTAGGAAACGTAAAATTATTCCCCGAGAAGGCTGTATCGTCGGTTCGATTTGGCTGCACTCTTTGAGCCAGTGCTCGAAATTGTCGTGCACGGTGCCGCCCAGGTGGCACGTATCGTAAGTGCAGGGTGTTCGACATGTGCGCGCATCGTGACTTGCAAACCAAGGCGGCAAGCAGAGCAACGGATGAGTTCTGTCGCTTGCTGTTAGGCTTTTTGTTAGGCCTGTCGTCTGCTCTTAGGCCTGTTAGAAAGGAAGAGTTTTTTTTTTCTTTTTCTTAGCTTAATAATCACTATGGTGATACTATACAGACTACGTTGTGGAACGGAACGGTGCATGCTGTCTTTGCGTCAGAAAACATGTTCCGAGAGAAAAACACAGTTCTTCGCAAACGTGCCCTGAGAATCACGCAGGCGTCGAACTTGTACCTAATATTTTTTATATATATAAAGTGTACATGTGCAAGAATAAGTTGGTGCTTGTTATACCGCGCTGGCTACTCCTCCTCTGTTAATTCTGAGTAGCTAAAAATATCAGACAAAGAATAGAGAAAAGACTGCAGTGATAACAGTTTGAAGTTCACATATATGCGCACAACGAAAACAATTGTTTCTGAGCAGTTCACAAGTGTTCATGTCGGCGGACTCACGGCGGCCCTCGTTGGTGCAAAACACATGTAGTGAACACAAACACACACAGAAGAACCACTGCACTCATACTATCGTGTAGCTCACATTACTGTGCCACTTGGGGTAACTTTTGTAACCAAAGCGGGATATATTTCACAACAATTCGCACCAAGAATGAAATTGCGCTGCGCCGTGCCGTCTGCTTCCGAGAGCTTCCAAGGCGCCTGTACTTCCCAAGTAGCGAGTGCAGGAGAACCATGAAGTCGTGCTGAACTTGAGTTCGCTGCAGGCAGCGCGCACTGCGCTGTCAAATCAAGGACGAGAGTGCGGCACTCCTTGACCTATATAGTGCAGTTAGCGCAGCCAAATCGAAGATACCTCATATTTTGAGGAGCGTGTGAATGTTTCTGAACAAGTCTGTCACATTTATACAGAGCGTCCGTCGCACAGCGTGGTAGCTCTTCTCACATGGCCTGCCATTTTGCCTTTCAGATCTCCCACTCCGCTTCTAGCATATGGATCGACATGTGCCGTTCTCGTATTTTTGGCATTAAATTCCAAAGGTGGGCTGCAATGACCCAAATTTACCATTGGCGTCCAGCCTTGGTAGGACAAATTGCAAGACCTGCCGTGTTCCAATGGCTTGCAACAGAGAAACGCTCTCAGATTGAGTTTACACGAAATCATGGCTCACCTGTATACTATATAGTACTCTTCTACTGAACTAGAAAAACAATTGGCCCGATAATTCTGCGTGCCGACCGGTCAACCATGGTACTTCGCAGTTCGCATCAAATTCGGTCGCACGGCGCGGATCCAAAACGAAATTACCCGGCTCGTTTCGAAGCAGAAAGAGCAAACCGGATACTCCCTCCTGAATACGTGGCTGGTGTTTCTACTCGCCTTTTTTGTGAGCTAATCGTAAAATGCCATGAAATGAAGCCCGTACGTATAATGCTGCTGAAGAAAAACGTTGTGCATTGCTTCAATGAAGATACGGGAGAGTTAATAAAAAAATTGACCGTAAAGTGTGAGACTATGCAAGACCTTCACTAATCTGACACTTTTAGGGTTACCTTCAGTGCTGTTTCATGCCAGTGGACAGCCTCGTGAGGTTATCGTTAGCTGCGAATGTTTATCCTCTTCCTTGGCGCGTTCCAGCGACTCGAGCGTTGGTGAAGTAAGGCGCTAACACGTGACTAACATTCTGCGGCCTGCATTTTCCGTCCTTGTGATAAACAAGGGGAGAGAACCAGGGCATGGTGCCGACAGAAGCTACGCGTAGAAGAGCTTCCCACAACATCGTATAAAGGTGTATTCCACACATCGACACGTGCCGTGGTTTACTGCCATGTCGCAATATAGGTAATGGCAGCGTGGCTCGGCGTTTCCGAGATAAGCGATGGATAAAGGTGAGCATATGCTGCCTGACGGCCACTACGGAAAAGTGTTTTTCGGAGTACTTAGCGGGTGTTTTCGGCATATCTAGTGGACATAGTGTGTGCGTCGTGCATCGTATACACGCACCTTAAAGCCATCAACGGATGTCGCGTCACAATTAATGTCTGCGTTCACTGATATGGCGAGTGAGTGAAGTACTCCATTTATGATAGTATAAGTCGACTCTTAACGCGATATCGTTTAGGGCACCGTGTCGCAGAAAATCTGGCGTCGGCAACCGGCGTGTGATCGCCGGTGGCGGAGAAAATCATCCAACCACATCGACCGCGCAGGCCCTCCACACGGTGCAATGTTTTGGTGAACAAAAATTAAGTTTATCACAGTGAAATCTGTCAGAAAAATGGTAAAGTACGACTTCAATTACCATTGGGCGTCGGATTCGCCGTCGGATTGTTTACCAATCGGCGCGTCGGATTGCAATTTTAATGTACGAGAAAACCTAATTCTGCTACGAAAAAACTCAAACACAAACCCCTTTTCCAGTATTTCTACCCGACCTGTGCACGTCGGGGCAATAGCAAACAATTAATAAAATAATAAAAAAAGGTGCTAGGCCCTTCACATAAAAAAAAAAAATTGGGAGGACGCTTAAGCTTCGCTTTTAAGAGTGGAAAGCGATAGCATTCAAAGATCCTCGACTGCTACTCATGGTTCCCGACGACATGCAGCTTAAGCAACCGTAATGGTTACTAGCAAACACTGGCGGCGACCGCTATGCACGTAGGCGAGCTTTCTGGTGGAAACGCGGCCTATTGCGTGGGCCGATCCCGGAGAAAGTGCACAATCGCGCCAAAGAAATTACATCATTTTCACGTTTCCGTATTTGTTTCGCACTTTTAATATTTCAGTCTGCGAAGATTTAACATAAAAGGCATGCGCTGTGGGTGTTTTGTTTCATGATATTTGTTTGTGGATTTTAATTCTCAAAATTTCGAGGAAAAGCTTTGCCAAGAATGCAAGACAAGATATGAGCAACAGTAATGATAGAATTGTGTGGCATACCTAAACGTGGTTGGGGATGACTTTCTCGGCCGCGGGCGCCAATGCCGACGCCGGATTTTCAGCGACACGGGGTCCTAAACGCTGTCGCGTTAGTATAAGACCACTTATATTGCCCCTGGAAAAACGTCTTTCCGCCAATGCATTTCAGTTTAAAAGTGAAGCCGACTTTAAGGGGATCGGTGTAAGCTTGGTTTTTGTAAGCAGGCTTTCCCACGTTCAGTGTTGCAGTGAATGAAGCTTACTTACCGTATGCGAACGATGCGATGCGAACGGGTCCCGATAACGCTATCGCGTTCTACATTTAAAGGCGAAGCCTAAGCGTCCTCCAATTTTTTTAACACGAATCGGAAAGAGCAAGGTCGACTGACACGCACGTGAGTTTATGCATGAAGTAGCTATTTTTTTTTTTTTCTGTAGGGTGTTCAGCTGACCAATCGAGCAAACCCTTATACTACAGGAACAGAGCCCAAATTCAGTCTCAGCCACGCACGTACAGTGCTCTATACGAGTGAAACGATATGGCTCTTTCCACTCTTCAATCTATTCCATTCTTCAGTGATGTAGTTTGCGCACGCGCGCACAAAAACACACACGCACGCGCGCACGAACACTTACGCCACAGCCAATATTTTACGCCGGCAGCTATGCCTAATATACTTTGTTACTGCAATAATATTTATGTGTCCTCACTGGTTAAACTGGGCCACCACATGGCGCCATCTTCACGGCTACTATAGTAAGCACATGGCAACAAAGACCGTTAAACGTTAAGTCTGAGACAATATCCTAAGTGGCGGCAATGGAAAAGAAACCGGCTATGAGTAACTGTACCTAAAGCAAAAACGAAATCAAGAGAGAAAGAATTTGACAACTCAAAGAGAAGCTCTTTGCTTTTTGAAGCGAGAGCAGCGTGTCTTATAACGCGAGATACACCAAAGAAGAAGCTTGTGCTTGCTGCGGTAAGGCTAGGGAAACGATGGAACATGTTTTATCAGAATGCGAAGATACCCGGCTGTCGGTTCCGGCTCCACTGGCCTCCTTGAAGCCCTTGGTTTCAGGGGTAGCAGGGTGGGAGTAAGCATGTCTTTAACAGAGATTAGTAGAATGCGGTTGGAGGTTTGGTGGCAGAAAAGCATAAGGAGGCCACAAACGACGGAGGCGCACAAAAACGATGTTCCCAATAATTGCTCAGAAAGTTGGATGCTGGGAATTTGTAAAAAACAAAAATTATATATTGAAAGGGGGATTCATTGAAACTCGTCCGAGGGATCGCAAGTGGCTTTTTAGGCACAGTCCTAGCTGTTGGCATCCGCAGCTCGAGCTCGGGTCTCGCGCCGAAGCGATGGCAGTGCCCACGGCGCCTACATGCATATTCCCCACTACAATATACAGGGTGTTTCAGCGAACACTTTCAAAAATTTTTAAAGGTTGCCTGAGGCAGATAGCCCAATTCTAGTTCATGAGCTGGTCTACTCGAAGAGGCGGACGTTACTTGCACAAGAAATTGAAATGCATAATCGAATGATTAACAAAAATTCACTAATTAAGTTTTTAACTAATTACCTGATGGCCCATATTGCAATTTACAAATTGTAGCTGTGGAGTTCGCAAGGCGGATCCACTTGAAATTAATTCTCGGGATGACACCAGTTTCGAGATATTAATTCCCGAACTTTGCGGAAAAATGCATTGACGTTCCAGTTAAATTTGGGCTTCAATGTACAAAGTGACGTTTTGTTAAGAAACTAACTGGAACGCCAATGCATTTCTCCGCAAAGTTCGGGAATTAATATCTCGAAACTGGTGTCACCCCGAGAATTAATTTCAAGTGGATCCGCCTTGCGAACTTCACGGCTACAATTTGTAAATTGCAATATGGGCCATCAGGTAATTAGTTAAAAACTTAATTAGCGAATTTTTGTTAATCATTCGATTATGCATTTCAATTTCTTGTGCAAGTAATGTCCGCCTCTTCGAGTAGACCAGCTCATGAACTAGAATTGGGCTATCTGCCACAGGCAACCTTAAATAAATTTTGAAAGTGTTCGCTGAAACACCCTGTATATATATATATATATATATATATATATATATATATATATATATATATAAGATAGGCAAGCATTCGGCAAAATAAGAAAAAAAAGAACGTGGGCAGCTTGCACTGCTCCAAGGCTGGAGTAAACAACGGAGCTGGTGATCGACCTATAGCTTTTCTTCCAGGTTTTACATAGGCCTAGCTAAGTTTTGCTAGAAAATGCTTAGTGCTGATAGGCACGGTATTCCGAATGGGCTCGCTAAATTCGCAGATTCTCGCTAAACTGCGCGACGCGCTTCAAGGTGAGCGGCTTCTGCGGGTGTCTGGATCTTCTTTGGACGTCCCATATGTAAGGCTACATGCACTCGCCACAGAGTCAACGAGAGTTCTGCCGCCGTCGCGGTGGCTCCGAGCTTTAACACCCCCGTGACGTCACGGCCAAGCTGCGCCTTCACATTTGCCGGGGCGTGGCTGGTCGAAACCTGCCGAGCCGCCGCCAGAGGCGCCTGCTGCAGTGACGGACATGGCCTCTTTTGAAGTCAGAGAAGCACAAAGCAAAATTAGTTTTGAAGAAAGGCTCAGGAACATGGATGAAAATAAATGGGCGGCTAAAGTGCACAAGTATCTCTACATGAAAAGCGTGGACACAGAATGGAGGAAGAGGTCAAGGAAGTTGGCAACCAAGTACAGGATAATCGAAACTGTAAATAGACAACCAGGGGTCATCAGAAAGAAAGTGAGAGAAATAGAGACCGTGAATTGGATGCAAAGAATGGAAACGAAAAGGACAATGGAGATTTACAAGAATGAGAAGAAAGAAATTAGAAGGGAAAATCTGTACGATAACACAAAGGGCAGTGCCTTGCTATTTGAGGCTCGAGCCGGTTGCCTAAGGACGAAAACATATCGGAACAAATATTCGGAATTAGATGAGACATGTGTATGCTGCAGTAAAGATCCAGAGACCACTCAGCACATCCTAATGGAATGCGACGGGATCCACCCAGCGAGAACCGTAGGTAACGTGCAACTCCCAGAAGCGCTTGGGTTTAAAGTGGAAGGAAACATAAACAGATCAGCCGTAGAGATCAGCAAGAGACGATTAGAGTACTGGTGGAAAAAAAGTAGGGAAAAGATGGATGCGACCTGATCTCTTAAAATCATAGGCAGCGGTACAAGGTAAATTTTTGAAAAAGAAAAATAATGATAGGTATACAAAAATGCAAGATAAAGAACATGTATAGTATACCTGATTAAATCAAGCAGGCTAGGTGACTATTTGTCGCCGCCCCGTTTCAAAGGGGATGCCAATAAATCATCATCATCGACACCGCGGGCGTTCGGTGCGAACGCGGGGCAACGCGGACGGCGTCGGCAGCAGCTCTGCGCGTTGCCTCGTTGGTGCTGCTACAATTTCTCTCTCTCTCGCTCTCATTCTTTTTCTCTCTCCTGAGCATATAGCGTGCCGCGCACATGCTCTCCTTCCCTCTCCTTAAAGGGACACTAAAGAGAAACAGGAAGTTCAGCTGGAATAAAAGAGGGACCTTCAGGAATGCATGCAGTTTTTGTTGGGTGCAAAAATATGAGCTATTAGCGGAGAAATTCGTAAACAAAGACCAAATATCTCTTCCTCAATTTCTCTCACCCCAGATTTGGCGCTGAAGCAGTGTCGTCACAGATTTCATTGCTCTCAGCGAATCAGAATGCGCCATGATACGTCACCGCTTGCTAAACGGCCGAGGCGCTGGATGCATCATGGCTGCATGCATGGTCACTGTGTTTGCGTTCGCCGCGATGGATACCGTTGCTGCCGCTGGACCTTGCAACGAACAGCTCGCCAGGGAAGCAGGACTGCATTTCAGCGATATTCAGTGAAACGGAGCGCGAAATGATCCTCCGTGCTCGAGCGGTAGGTGTTTCCGCGTGCGATGGCGGTGAGCCGCCGGCCGCGCCGGCGGAAAGCAGAGCTTCGTTTTCGTCGACGGAAGGCGAAGCGTCCGGTCCGCCAGGCGACGATGTTCCCGACAGAACAAGCGTAGAAAGTTGCGCACGTACTCGGTATGGTTATTTCGTGGCTTTATTTAATGACATTCAGCACTCACCGAGCCGCCAGTTTGCTGCTGCAGGGGCACCGGTAGGGGGTTTGATGAAGGCCGCATTGAGGGAACAGCTGCTCGAGAAAGGACTGGCCTCTGGGGCACGCCAAGATACTTTCCGAGGGCAGGATTATACACATAATCCGAGGGCGAGAAATGCAGAGAGCACACCATCGGTTTCTCTGGCTCTTTTGCCGTTTTATCATCGGCAGAGCACTGAGCCATTGCGAACGCCGGGGAGCCGGGGCTCACCGCGCGACACCACATGAAAGAACACAATCGAGTCAACACTGCCGCTGCCCCTGACCAAGCGCCTTGGGCCATTTATACAGCCCTCAACGCTACACACACGAGGCATTTTCTGGCTGTTCCCCGCGAAGCCAATGTTTTTCGAGCCACGCAACACGTAACCAAACACCGTAGAGCGGAACAGGCACGCGCGATGATGCATGGACCAAAAACGAAACTACAAAACTATCACGACCGGATGTATCGCCATGCCATTTTTTTTCTTATTTATTTAATTTTGCGCTAAACTTGTACTTCCTCGCTTGAAACGGTTTAAAAAGTTGGCAAATGCTGTTTATGTAAGTACGTTTAAGGTGTATTTCATTTTTGCGTTTTATTAACAGCCATAAATCGCTCTCGACCAATCGCGACCGGCCTGCATTTGTAACCTCAGACGTCACGAACATGTAGTGCGGGAAATTCGAAGGGGCGTCAGCACCTATCCTTCAGTTTTTCGCTATTTTCTCGCTTATTAAACATCTGTTTGCAGTAAGAATGGTATGTATGGCTGTGATCATGAAAGGATGATCTACCATTTAAGCTCAACTTCCGGTTTCTCTTTAGTGTCCCTTTAACGTCCCATGTCAAGGCAACATGTGCACGGCACGAAGAGGAGGCGAAGCACACGCCGCTTCGCGAGGGGGTTACTAGGCAACCCAAGTGACTCATCGCACAGTGATGTTTCTTTTAGCGCGTTACGGAGTGAGGGTCAGCTTAAACAGCTCCGCTGTTAAGAGAGGTTGGTCGCACAACACAGCTCCATTTGTTTGGATGCTCAAAGCATCCAAACATTCATCCATCCTCACGTTTACGTCTCCATGCAGTAACCCGGTATTCCGCAAAGGGCAATGTATACACCCAAGGGCAGGCTAAACTTCCCTATAATATCGAGCTTGAGCAGGCGTTGTTGAGCCAATCGGTTTACTTGTGCACCGAGTAACGGCCAAGGAGCAAGAACGATCGGGCAAAAACTACGGGTAGAAACGCAAAGGAACGTAGCACGCATGTCGTATGATTCTTTGTGCGTTTCTCTGTTATCTGTTTCCCAATGACGTCGCGCTGATGCGTGAAAGCCGTGGCTCGTGTTAGCCAATCGTGACCACTCTCGCATGAATCATCGTGCACCGCGCGCCATTACGCTGCCCAGCGTGGTCAGCTCGGACTCGAACGCAGTCAAGAACGTTGCGCTGCTAAGTTGTTTCTCCACTGCCGTGTTATCGCCAAACGTGGTACACGCCTTCGGGCTCGTTAGCGTCATTCATTACCCGAGTAAGATGAATTATACAAAAATAGAGAAAGATACGAAATTTTAACTGTTCGTGATTTGCAAAGATCAACTGACTTGTATTGATCTATACTACGTCTAACCAGCTTCATGTCATGCGGCTAAAGTTAACGGTACCATCATGGAGTAAACCAAACAAGAAAAAGAAAAAAAAAGATAAAGAAGAAAAGAAAGGGATTCTCCAATGTCCAGCTCTCATAGCCCTCAAAGCGACGCCGACCGAATGGAAGCGTAACAAAAGGCTTTGCAGCACACAATGTGTGATCCCTTTGTTCGCTCTGGAAAACGAAGGTCTGCTCTCGTTACATGAATGGCTGTCACAAGCGCTAGTCCTTGGTGCGCTGAATGGACGGGGGTGGTGTCTCCCATTTCCCCCATCCTTGGGGAGTACTTGAATGCGTGTGCCGGTGGCTATACGCGAGTTCTGCTGCGGGCTTAAGAGGAGAGGTTAGCTGGAAACATATTTCCAAAAAAGAAAAACTTTTTTTTTTAGCTAACAAAAGTGTAGTGTACGTGTAACGCCTTTTCACTGTAATGGCGCGTGCTGTCGGAGGGTGATGACGCTCGTGTCATATGCGCACGCCGTCGTGCTTAAGCATTCTTTCAATATTTATACAACATGAAACACGAAGTCTAGTGTTCGTTTTTAATGCGCTAGCATTAGGAGCGTCAAAGAGTGGAAAAGAGTGTGTGCGTCAGCTGTAGGAAGCCGGTCACGTGGTACGCGGTAGAGTTAGAAAGAGCATGGGGGAGCTTAGAAGGGCGTATTATATATATGTATAGGTATGCAGGGCGACTTCCAGTTCGAGTGCCATCTGCTGTGCCATGTTCGCTTCGGCAGTGTCCCTTGCCGTTACTAGGCCGCTGACCAGCCGTGAAGTCGACGCTCGCGCAATATTTCTTGGGACGGCTATAGCTGTACCAACCTGTCCAATTCACCGCTGTACTAAAAGGTTTGTAATTTCACTCTTTTGTCTGCGATGGCTCTCCAACATCATAGAAGCCTGCTATAAACCGAGTCAGCGCAGTGACTTATTCAGTCTGTCGCAGTGCGCCGCGTCTGCGACAGACTGCACATGTTTTGCGCACATATTGCCTTTGAGTATGCGCTCGTTGAGACAACCGCAAAGCTTAACGCACGCGATGCGATAAAAATGAATTTCGCAAACACTACACAGCCGTGCAGTCTAGAAATGCGCGAACGCGCCGCATGCATGCCGCTGCAGGAATGCTCTTCCATGCACTTGCGTCTTGTGCCCGTGGCTATACCGCTTCTCTTGCAGAGCGATTTCTGCTTCGAAGCAGCAGAAAACAAACATTTCATACTGCGACTTCGTGCTTCGTAGCTCGAGTTAAGACGTTACTTAATAGAGTGAATGCTGTAGATATGGGGTTCTGCGAGGAAAGGGGCAACGGGGGAAGAGCGAACGTGATCGAGAATACACGTTCAGTAACCAACTTCGATGGTAATTGGTGCCAGCGCAGCTGAGGGATCGCCTTTCTAACGAAATGTGCAGCGGTTGTTTGCGTTCGGCACGTTATAAATAACGTACGTAAGGCGCACAAGAATTGGTTTTCAGAAACGCCGAAATGAGCAAAAAATCGTGCGGCAGGAATGTGAACAGTGTGCAGTCAATTGCTAGTACAAGTACGGAAACTCTCGCAAGTCAGTCGTTTTGCTAGCGTTGCGGTAAAAACCTTCCGATTGCTATGTGTTGGGTACCTGTCTTCCTTTTTTTTCTTTTTTTTTTTTGCCTGTGGCAGTTTTCCGGATGTGGCGAAAGCCTTTTCGCCACTTATATCTGGCAAGGCAAGACGACGCGAGACATAGCGTCCTCACTGCTGCCGAACAGCCACACACATCGGACCGTCCGGTCAAGCAAGTTAGATTCATGCGCCGCTCTATACATGCGCTACTGAGCACACGTAAAAAAAATGGAATAAACGTACCGTAGAAACAGCGCAATAAACGTAACTACATATATGACCTGACGGTGCATTAGATCTGTACGTCTAGCGGCCGTGAGTATGCATTGCTTGATATCATTTGCCATTCTCAGTTCTAAGTGGGGCACGTTACCTCGACGCCAACGCTTTCACTTACCAGTTGGCTTTTCCACTTGTTAAAATAACCATCGCCTTAAAGTTTTTACGAGTCTATGCCGCATTATTTTTGCTGATGTCGGCGTTTCGACAGCAAATGTAATTCTTGTGCACTTTGCATACCTTCTACTCTAAACTCTTATACGATAACGTATTTAATTAACGCCTGGAGCCGCTTCTAAACACCTCTTTCGTTAGAATAGCGAGCCATCCGCCGCGCTAGCACGGATTGCGGTCCAAAATTCGCTATGACACGTGCGAATTTCTAATCTTGTTGGCAGGAATAGCGAATCCTGTTTGTTCAGGTTCCTAGCTAGCCCATATGGTGACGGGTATCATGTATGATAAGCAGCTCTGTACGCATTTTACTTGCTGTATTATGAAGGTATAGTGCGAAGCTTCGCGGAATTTGGTTGCGGAAGAGCATTCTCCTGACGGATCCGCCATTCCGCTGTATCTCTAAGGCGACAAACTGGATTGTACGCGCGTGTACGTCCACCAGTAGAATTAGACACTTCGATTAAAAATAAAAAAAAAAAACATCTGAGAATTGGAGTTGGTCCCGAGTTTCCACAAATATGTACACGTGTCTATCTAGTGAGGCACAGCTGGAAACCACGCCTAAATGTAAAAAAAAAAAAAAAAAAGCGTCACCGTTGCTGTTCTGAGGACTCATTTTTAACTCGATCACATATACGCAAGCGCACTATTGTATTTTTTAATAATATACCGGGCGAGCGTCGACCCCACTGGAGCCAGTATGCGCGGGCGTGCAAGAATATTTCTGTTGGCTGCGCAGTTCGCTGCTATATAGCACTACGTGCGGTCTACGCTCGCGCGATATTAAAAAATTGCAAGCGTGTACGGTCTGAATCACAGCTGTCTAGAGTGGCCGACTGTGGACGACGTCGATGTACCCCGCGGTAGTTCCACTTATGTTTGTCCTATATAGCTCATGGACCTATAGCACGCGGCCTGACCTTGTGTGGTCTCATTGCGGGATCGGTTCGCGCTTTCCTTTTTTGGACAAACAGCGGTCACTCTAGACAGGTGCGATTCAGACTACGAGCGCAAGCACGCCCACGGAGACAGACACTCCGTTACAAATTCACGCACGAAGCATACAAGTTTCCGTATGCGGAAGCTGGGCTTAGACTTATGAATGGGCGAAGTGCCGCTTGGTGACTTTTTTTTAACCATGCCTAAACTATTTCGTCAATCGTATATACGCATACGTCACTGCACTCTGATCTGTATGTAATTCGACAGGTCAGTTCTTCTGCATTCAAACAAAGCATTTTTTTTTTGCCAGAATGAGACAAACGTTTGCATGTATTGCACTATAGCCGGATTTATACTACGGGAAGGATTTATAGCAAGAAGGATTTAGGCACATCATGTATATATAGGCAAACTGTCTGTTAAAGAGAGGAAATAAACGGGAAGCGATATGCCCATAGAGGGAAGGGTACTGTTACAGCGTTCTGGAAAAATGTGGCATTAATAAGAAATCTCGGCGGGCATTTGAGTATATGCATCCGACCATTCGGAGCCCGCAGCAACCTTATACCTCACCAGTGCTCTAGAAGTGGTACAGAACCACGCCGTTAGATTCATTCATTCCTTTCATCAATATCCCGTTAGCGTGTCAACTTAAAAGCAGAAACAGTTTTATCAAACCTTTCTCTTTGCCGTCGCATTGCCACACTGTCTCTGTTACACGATTTATCTTGCAGCGGTCTTGGTCACCCACCTTATATCTCCCCTCCGGCACGCACGTTTCATCGCACCGTTCATTAATTTCGCACGTCACGCCCACGTGCTCGTACTGTTGCATTTTCCGCGCGATTTCCACGCGCAGCGTCAGAATGGAATGACCTTTCCGACCAAATCGCGTCAATAATCTGTCGATTAGGTTTCAGAAGAATGTAACCAATAACCTATTTAAGGGTAAAACCTTAAATGGCTCATACCCCCGATGGCCGTGAAAAAAAAAAAAACGCGTAGTCCGGTCCAGTGGTACAAAAATTCTCATCATCAACAATGGCTCATACCCCCGTAAGCAAGCAAGAAATGCAATGGCTCGTACCACCCTAAGGCTGACGCTACAAGCGCTCAGCAAAGTGAAGCGAACAGTTTCCATTGAAATCACCCATACAAGACACACAAGAGCATACGAACAACAGGAGTGTAAGATGCTGCCGAATTTTTTACTGGCTGACACCATGGGGCAGTTTAGTAGTCCCACCCATTATGTAAAACACCCTTCTTTCTGGGGTTTTACGTGTCAAAACCAGTTCTGATTATAAGGCACGTTGTATTGGAGGGTTCCGGATTAATTTTGACAACCTGGGGTTCTTTTAGGTGCACTACAACGCAAGCTCACGGGCGTTTTTGCATTTCGCTTCCATCGAAATGCGGCCGCCGCTGCCGGGATTTGCTCCCGCAAACTATAGTGCTCAGCAGCGCAACGCCTTAGCCACTGCGTCGATTATGTAAAACACCCTATAAGGGTCTTTAAGGATCGAAAGCGGTATCGTGATATGATTTACTGCCCATTAGTAGAGAAACAGATGAAACAGATCCGAATGAAGGATAGACATGCAGTACGTATAGACCGTCATATATTTTAAATTAGTGTCTCAGATCTCGCCGTCAAAAAATAAAAAAATAAACTAAAAGAAGTAAAGAATGGATCGGATCACTTGACTCGCTAAAAAAAAAAAAAAATTGGCTCTCCCTTGAGAACCACGTTCGAGACCTTACGAAAGAGCCTTTCGCGGGACAGTCGCCGAAGCTTAATGCTTAGAAACGTTTGAAGTGGGCGTGCATGCCTCATTTTGATCCCGTCGTTAGTCCCTCGCAGCAGGCGAAAGTTCGTCAAAGAGCACCTTTCGGGTATAACTAAAACTATCTATTGAAAAATAATTGCGTAAAACGCAGCCCGCATTAACTACATCTGCACTACGTCAAGAAAGGGTGGACGACTGACCTTTGCTGTTTTCGGGGGTGGTCATTGCTGCGTCGCGTGCACCGGTGTCTCGATGGACCGCGGCGTTTTGTCCCCGAGCCTGCATTATAGTCACTCCAACGGTGCAGGCAATAAAATAAAAATAAAGCGAGTTCACTCGGGCACCTTTCGGCTCACGCGCTCTTTTCCAGGTTCGTGCCGCTGCTGTACTGCGTGGCTATCGGCAAGAAAGTTTCCACACCATCGCCTCAGAGGGCTCGACGGCTCTTCAAACGGCGCACCACGGAAGAAGACAGTTCACACGCGTGCGCATCGCAGCGTGCATACACTCCCGGCATGTGTGGCGCGCGCGTCGCTTGCGCTGATATTGTCGGCGCTGGAATGTGACAGTGATGTAGCTGTCAAGCCACATGAGTCGAGCCGTGGCAGTAAATGAAGCCCGCGTCCCCTTTATTGTCTTTCTTTATTATTCGCCTCACACATTGCTTTAGCAGCCCGAAGCACATTTACGTTTCGCGCGAGAAGAAATAAAAAAAAATAATGTAGGGACGATTCGAGAAGAATGAACTGTCATTTAGCGTGCGTGCGATGTTGATGTCGTGTGTAGAGAGATACGCTGGACAATGAACCTTTTATCTTTAAGCCGCGGGGCAGTAAACGATGTAGGTGGGATTTAAATGCGTGCAGTATATATAGCTTCATTTCTAGGTCGTCAGCCACGGCATTAAATATGGCGCCGGTACTATACTATAGTATATTTCTGCGTGTGCTTCGCTTCAATTTTGCCTGTTCAGTATTTACACATGGACTTGGTGAAAATTCTCCCGCGTGCCAGCGCAGTTCTCGCAAGAAAACTGTCTCTCTAAACGCCAACGAACACTATAAGCTTATGCAGCATAGGAACGCAATGAGAACACTGGCGTGAACCGGTGGATTCTGGGTCAACACGTTGCACCTTGAATAGTAAAAACCAGTCAAAAGACGAAGGACAGAGAAGAGACGTTGCACACGTCAGTCATCGTGTGTGCAACGTCTCTTCTCTGTCCTTCTTTTGACTGGTTTTTACTATTCAGTATGTACCAACTGACCCAGACTGCTACTCTACTGCAATGCGTCTCTTCTTCGCTGGGCAACCTTTTAAATGTGCACCAGTCGTCGTGTGTGCAACGTATCTTCTCTGTCCTTCGTCTTTTGACTGGTTTTTACTATTCTGTATGTACCAACTGACCCAGACTGCTACTCTACTGCAATGCGTCTCTTCTTCGCTGGGTAACCTTTTAAATGTGCACCAGTCGTCGTGTGTGCAACGTCTCTGTCCTTCGTCTTTTGACTGGTTTTTACTATTCAGTATGTACCAACTGACCCAGACTGCTACTCTACTACGTTGCACCTTGGCCGAGTGGCCAGTTGTACTTTCTAATGCCACTAAGCGAACTTCAAAAGCGAAAATATGGATGGTCAATGTAAGGAACGAAGCGACTGTGCGTCCGCCGGTTGCGGTTTATTCAACCAACTGGTCAAAGATGGCACTAGCGCGAGCCCTCGTCCTGCGTTCTAAACCTCTTCTTCTTCTATAGTTTTCAATACACTCCCGCGGCCGCGTTGCGCGTGTGCGCTTTCAGAAGGTAGATACGCTGCACAGGACGTCGGTCCTGCTGGTCAATCGACAGTACTATGTATCGGGAACGACGTTTTTAGAGCACTTGAAAACATTCGGTCCACAGTGCACAGACCAGGCGTGGCACATTGGAACTGGAGTTCGCTGACGACTCTGGATGGGTTGGAAGCACGTCGAACGTAGCGGAGGTTGTAGAAGTCGGTCGATCTTATAGGAACGAAACGATAACACATTAGCAGGAAACGACGGTTGCTGTCGGCGGTTGTGACGCTTCGAGTTGACAGAGGCACAGTAGTGCGCGGTGTGAGATACAACGACGTTCACAGATGCGGGCGTCGGGTTGAAGCATGGTAAGCGAACAACGGGCTGAATACAGGGGCTTGGGAGGACTTCGGTACAACGGGAGTGCGGTACGAAGTCCTTTGGTAGAAGGGCGGTTCTTGAAAGAAGGCTAGCTTAACGATGAAAGGACAGGTAGGTGCGCGGTTTTCGATAAAGGGCTTGAAGCATCGAAAGGGAAGGCTGTAGACCTGCCACTACTACCTGCCAGTAGTTACAGTAGGTCCCAGAGGCTGACTACTCCTGGGGCACAACATTGCGGTCGTCCAACTTGCCGAATCTTTTTCTTGCGACGCAAGCTGTTGATGCAGGTTGTCGATGGGAAAGCGAACGCTGCTCCAGGCCGGCTCACCGCCTTTGTCGGTCTTCTTGACGCGAGCCTTGAAGTTGCCTCACTTGCGGTCCAGCTTATTGCTGAAGGTTTGACGAGACAAGCCGTTGGGGCGCGCTTTCGTCGCGCTCGTGGCATGTTTTCTTCGGCGCAACAGGTGCATTCTCTTGTTTTCCGAGTGTGCAACAACAACCAGACGAGCTGGCTGCTGCGGCACCAGCGGTTGCGGTTGCTACTGCCATCCCACCAGGATGGAACAGAAGCCCATGAATCAACCGACGGCGTCCGAGCGATGGGCGGAACCGCAGTGCTGAGAATGTCACACACTTTCACTTGACCGTGGCTGAAGTAGAAGTTCGAGTCGTCGGGCGTCTCCGGCGGTGGTGGACTTGCCGTTGTCGGCGCGATGTAGCTTTGCTGGTCGATAAAGGTGAGCCTTTTGGCCGATAAAATCAGTGCAGTAACATACGATCGGGTTGGAGTTTTCACGTATGGTCGGGTCGCTGACGTTGTGCTGTATCTGGTCTCGGAGCTACGGTTTCGAGATCTGATTTGCCGGTGATGGTCGGTCTTCATGTTGCGGTGGCGGTCGAGCGAGGAGCAAGCGCGATGGCGATGCGGTTAGCCGTTTGGGTTTTGATCTCCTCGATCGAGGCTCGACGGTGTGCGTCTTTTGTTTTCGGGTAGCTCAAACTTCTCCTCGGTTTTGGTCGTGATCTGCGTCCCCGTGTCGGCGATCGCCTTGTCTTTCTTGAGGAAGAGTGGACGCTGTCCCCTTCCTTCGATCTGGAGTTTCGGTTGTAAGCGCAGGTGTCCGTGGTCTGGCCTTTGCGCTGACGTTCGCCTGCTTACCGGGTGGATAGACTGGATGTACGGCCTGCTGTCCTCGGATAGGGCTGGCGGCAGTCGCTAGTGATCCAATGTCGGCGCGGGAATGAAAACGAAAACGAATCCGGCTGGCGGCGTGACGGATCATCTCGTGGTATTCAAGGGCCTCGGTGAATTCATCTTCAAGTTCGTCGTCGTCGATCACAAGCTCTTCTATTTTGGCGTTGATTTGCGCGCGGCTATGGTCTTTGTCGTCAAGTTCGCGCAGAAGCACTTGCAAGTCGGTATAGGTGGGTTCGGTTTCTTGCAAGGCTTCGGTTGCGGCGGCGATGACACGGGTAGCGGCGCTTCGAATGGCGTCGCGCTGACGGCGTAGTCGGTCCATGGTCGGTTGTGCGGACGGCAGTTTCCTTCCCGGGTTTCACGTCACCATAATGTAAGGAACAAAGCGACTTCGCGTCCGCCGGTTGCGGTTTATTCAACCAACTGGTCAAAGATGGCGCTTGTTGTTGTTATTATTGTTGTTGTTGTTGTTGTTGTTGTAGCCTATCATGCATGTGGATCCTACCCACGGTGGGGGATTGGCCAAAAAATGGGTGGATTATTCCAAATTAATATGGAGGATACATTTCCGAATATCTATGAAATTAGTATTGAACAGCGTAGAGTTATATGTTAAAGTAAATCAAGAAAGTCATATCGAATGAGTAATAATAATTTAAAAGTATAAAAAAAAGGATAGAATTTAGCAGGGTATTCGTTTGGATTCTGTAAGGAACGTTTGGACGGCGAAGCAAGCATCCCTGTGGCTGAATCCCAAAGTGGACGCCCCGAACGAAATAATATTAGATTCTGTTAAGTCCAGGCCAAGCCTTCGAAAAGGTATCTCCAACAATCGTTTGCGCGAGCCCTCGTCCTGCCTTCCAAACCTCTTCTTCTTCTATAGTTTTCAATAGTCAAACATGCAACACTGGCATCAGTAGCTGTGCAGCCAGAATTTGGTCGCTATATTTTTCATCCGTTGTATGTGTCAGCGGCACACTGCAAGCCTACGAGTATTTCTGATTACGAGATACGTAAATTAAATTTTGAAATAACCTTGAGAAAAAGTCCTACATCTACAAAGCTCCACCGATGATAAAATATTATCACAGTAATCTTAGCAACGGTGCGCATTTTCAAGGATAAATACGCAGCCGTACTGTGCATCACAAACAGTTGTGTTTTGATGTTATCTTTTTTTTTCTGGGCCGGTAACATCGATAGACGATTTACAGTTACCGCCGCAATTTAAACGGGTATAATCTCAGCGTCACGCGCCATAGCAGATATAAACAATGGCCTAATAAAACAGTCAATATGAACTGCGCATGTAAATTCAACCATTTCGAAGTATGATGTATTTACACACACACACAAAAAAAAAATAACGAAGAAATCGAAACTATAGCAGGGCCCTTACGGTGCTGCTAGATTCTTTAGAGTAACTGCACCGTCGTTATACCTTTAGGTTGAACAATGGGCTCCTGTAGTGTCGAGGCCCCAATGAACAGTTGCTGCAGTTTGCCCGCTCGTTTTGTTGTGAGAACATTATTAAACCTACCCCCCCGCCCCCGAGCCCGACCCTTCCTCCAGAATACATGTGTTTGGTATGGCCCTCCCATTTGACATGGCCCCTGATATTTCGAGCTCAGGAACTTACACGCTTTCCTACGTGGATGAAGGACAGAAATTAGGAGGAAGCATGACGTCATGCTTCCAGCCTTCGCAAGCCGTGAAGCGGTCCCCTTCGCCTTTTCTCTCTCGCGTGCTTGTAAAAGTCGGCTGAAGACGTGACCCCAGTTTCGGGTGCGCTGGCTATACGGGGTGTTCATTTTTAAGTTCTACGGAATTTAAAAGAAAAAAAAAACGCCTGCGGCAGGTAGCATAATTTGTCGTTCAGCTGGGTTATTCGAAGAGGCGGACATTAGTAGCACGAGAAATCGAAACACATATTCAACTAATTACGAAGAATTCGCTAATGAACTTCTTAGTTAATTACTTTACGACACATATTGCAATTTACGACTTGTAGGCGCTGAGTTTGCAAGACGCCTCTACTCGAAATGAATTTCCAGGATGACACCACTTTCGAGATATTATTTCCCAAAGTGTGGGACGAAATACATGGGCGTTCCAGTTACTTTCGTGCTTCAATGTGTAAAACAGCATTTTGGTAAAAAATTAAATGGGACTGTGCATTTTACGGCGAGTTTGATGGCGCATATATCCAAACTGGTGTCATGCTGGAAATTAATTCCAAGTGGATACGCCTGACAAGCTCAGCCGGCTACAGCTCGTAAATTGCAATATATCTGGTATAAAGTAATTAACTAGAAGTTAATATCATACTTTTTTCAATTAGTTGAATATGTGTTTCGATTTCTCGTGCTACTAATGTCCGCCTCTTCGAATAACCCAGCTCAACGATAAGAATTATGCTACCTGCCACAGGCGATTTCTGAAAATTTGGTAAAACTTAAAAAAAACACCCTGTATATAGTTCACGGTATGTATGGGGTACCCGGTCGATGCGCACTTGTTCGTGTGCCCTGCCAGCCAATGTGCGCAATGCCTTTCTCCCGATATGATTGTGCAACTTCGGCCGATTCTATCCTTCATCTTTAAGCTCTTCGCAAACCGTGAGCGCAGTAAGTGCACTGTTGCTGCCGCACCGGTCGTTGTTTTCGAAAGAGAGCGGTATACGTGTTGTAATTCTGCATTTGGCTTTGTACAGGCACACTGTAAGCATTGTAAGCTTGTATTTCGCAATATACAGGTATGGGTCTGGTTAAAATTGTAGTGCCTATACACAAAATCGAATCATCCACTGCTTAATCATTTCTATATAGATACACTGTTTCGCAATTACACAATAAATGTTATCTGTGCAGTCTACAGTCAGTCTTGTGTTTGTTTAAAGCGAATAGCTCTCTTTGCCTTTCCCGCCTTTTTTTTTTGTAGTTGGTGGTTGGTCTTTTATATCCCGACATAAAGGTGCCGACGCAAAGGGCGCCAGGACGACCGAGTGACCGGGCGCGTTCGTGTCCGAACACCAAGTATGGCTCTTAGAGTGCACGTGAGGTTTGCAGCTTCTGAAAGCTTATAGATGCTGCGGTGGAGCGGCTAAAGCCCCTTTCGGGCAGAACAGCCATCATCATCTCCCGCCAGCCTCTGGCGGCTAAGAGAGAGAGGGCTTCGCTGGCAGAGGAGGATATATGGCAGTCACCTTCCACGCCGGCGCCGCTTGTGACACCACACATTTGACAAATCGGCTTATATGTAAAGCCGCTTTTACCATCGCTATCTTTGTGCTGTTTAACGGTTCTGTTTGTTCCCTGCCGAATGACGTAATGAAAGACCAAGCGCTACATATATATCCATTGTAACAAATATACACAATCCAAGGCATCGTTCCTTTATCAAAGCGAATAGCTTTCTAGATGCGTTCGACATCTAGAAAGCTCCAAGATGAAGCTAACATTGACAATCGTTGTCGATGGTGTCTACGAATTTTTTCAAATAAAAAAAAAAAATTCGGAGTCCTTCCACTACTCTGACGATGGAAGCCAGCGAAGCTGCGACTATGGTGGGTCTGCTGTAAGTTAATATTGCCCCCATGATCAGAATGGCGTATTGTCGTTGGGCATCACCCAACCGAACATGTCTATCGTGAACGTTCCGATGTCGTTCGTAGGCATTGTAGGGGGAACGTACACAGTCCGATCACCGTACCGTCAAAGCGTTTTTTAACAGCGGAGCTGTTTAAGCTTCTCGTTTCCCCGCGTAGCGTTCGCAAAACCTCGCCGAGCGATGACGTCACTGCGCACAGCTGCGCCTCGCTTCACCTTGCGATAGCCAATCGATAGATAATCAATAGCTAATCGATAATCCATCAATAATCAATAAATTCCGGAAAATGCTGGGGATGACTTGGTAGTGCTTAACCTAGCCCAAATACATGGCCAATGCCTTGCGATAGCCAATCAATGGCTAATCGCCAATCAATCAATAATCAATAAATTCCGGAAAAGCATATACCGTAAGGCCAGGACCAGCTAGGTGCCGATGAGCTCCGCTGTTTTTTAGCCTTGCGCCACTAGTGCAAGCTACGCAAATTTTTTTTTAAAAAGACGGCTATATGCCAATCGCGCCGCGCACACAAGCGCTAACGTGCTCACGTGGTCGCCAGGGTGACCTACGTCACGTAATGAAAAAGCAAACGTAAGATCCGGCGAAAACCGTGGTATAATGCACTTTTTTACAATCCTAAGTTTTAAAACGCCGCCAACCCGTTGTTTTCATACGACTCTACGAGATGGCGCGACGTGTCTGAAATTCGTAGAGTTGCTGTATATAGCATATACAGTAACTCTAGAAATTCGTATACACTACACTTCCGGTTTTCTACGGATGCAATCTCCTGGAACCTAGCCTTTATCAAGTTCGCTGTAAAATAATTGAATCACTAGTTCAAGGATGTGTACGCGTTAGTGCGTCGCTGCATCCATTACGAGGAAGGAAAAAGTATGTCTTTATCATTGCTGGCAGAACGCGGCACGTCGGACGCTCCGTCAAACATGGTAGTGCTTTCAGTATAAAGCGGCCATGCGTCATCAACTATTCTGGAACTGAAGTGAAAAGGAGCCACACTGCGTTAGCTGAGGGTTCATTTTGCCTGCTTCATTGCAGGACATACCTGGCAGAAATAAGCAGCGTACACAAATGTGTACACCGTGACTGTAAGGAGGGGGGGGGGGGGGAGTATTCGCTGACGATACTCTTTAGGTAAGCAAACAGTTCGTGCCGCCTGGTGACCTACTATTATTTCAAGGTTAGTCATTTGTTTTTGAGGAGCCATATATGAACCTTTGTTTCGCGTACGTACAACACCACACTCAATGGCTCCGGAAGTGTATTTTGAGTGTGAGGGCAAGAGACGGGGCTCATTTCCCCTACACATTTTTTCTCTCTCGTTATTGTGGAATCAAGGATTAGTTCATATATTAAAGAGGTGACAGAGTGAAAGAAGCAAGACGAAACCCCCCTCCCTACGGTTACCGAGCCCTTGGCACAATAGAACTCCTGCAGTGTTTACAATATAATCACTTTTATTTCCTAGCAGATACTTCTCGATCGTCCTCTGTGCAAAGCAAATCATCCTAACCGATATCTTCGTTGGCACACCACCGAGATTGTGCGACTACTGTTTATCTCCCCTTGATGTCGTTTCAGTTGTAAACCCATTCTCAACAGCAACTGCATGCGGCACGGCATCACGGTGGTGGATCGTGGCGGGAGGTCCGGGCGATCCTTTCAGAGAGCTGCCGACGGCTCGGTGGCGTCGTCGAGCTGCGTCACGTAGGTGAGCGTCTCCCTGGCGCGCCGCAGCGCCCGGGCACGAGCCACCGTGGCACGACTGCGCAGCAGGGCGAAGGCAGCCAGCACGGCGATGAGGAACAGCGCCGACAGCGCCAGGCCGGCGCACTCCCACGTCCACTGCGGAGTGCGGGCCTCGAACGCCTGGCGGCTCAGGGTGCGACGCAACTGCGAGGGTGCACGTGCACAGAAGAGTTCAACGAAATCGCATGCATGCAATAGCCCACAATTGCATGCGTTACTCATTTGACGGTGGACATTTTTTTGCTCGAGGTCACCAGCATGCTTCCGTTACACTGAAACTACGTCATCGCCCGACATGACGGTGCCAAGCCAGCCTGCAGGAGCGGTTTTCGCAACGTTCCTGAACAGTGTAGGGCCCGACAAACGGGACTGAAATTTCTAGCCTAAGCCAGGAACGCGAATTGGAGTCCACAGCAACACTTCGTCTCCAGGCTGGAAGGAAACGACACGGTGGGATGGCATCATAGCGAGTTTTGCGGTCTTGTTGACTGGCGTCGGTGTTGAGGCGGGCGTGTTGGCGACACTGGGCAATGCGCGAAACAAATTGCTCACACATTGATGTGGACGAGGGCACGGGGACGCCAAAGAAAGAGACGTCGAGGACAGTGATCGGTTGACGACCATACACAAGGAAAAAGGGCGACTACCCCGTTGTGCGTTGGACGGCCGTGTTGTAAGCGAAGGTGTGTAAGCGAACAGCTGTCTCCACCACTTGCGAGACAGCTGTTCAACCTCGACGGTTTATTATGCAGGCTGCGCGCAGACGAAGAATGACGCTGGCCATGATGATGAGTATATACAGATGAAGAATATGAAGGGGTAATATAATGCTCACAATATATATAAACGAAAACAATAAAAACTATATACACTGCAACTAGCTGCAACACACGACAGACGTGGGTCATATTACCTTGAGAAATTTGGTAAACGAAGTTGCATAAAAATCACGAATTGCTCTAATGACTCGCTTGGCGCTGTGCCGTTTAAGCATCGCCTCACACTGAACAGTAATGGCATGCTAGTCAACAACACCGCGTCAGCTGCGCTCCTCGCTACAGAGGTTACAGCGCGCACATGACTTACTTACGGGTATAGGATATAATAGCGCTCGACGTTGGCCGCGCTCACCAGCAATATCGCGTCATACCTAGATACACACAGCACAGGATAGACAGCGTTTTTACAGCGAAGCTGTTAAGGGCTACTTCCCCCAGGATCGTGTCCGCGTGTAGAAAAGCCACGTGACCTAGCGGGAGAGGAGAGAAAAAGAAGAGCTCAACCCTGTGAGAATGCTGTGAGAGGGTGCAGATGAAAAGGAGAACGGGGAGGGAGGGTTGACGTAAGTCGCGCCGTCCAATACTCGCGTTAGAGGGGGAGAGCGTGAGGCGCGCCAACCAATGATAGTGTACGAAAGAAGTAGTAACGTTAACGGAATAGTTGGGTGTGAGAGGAGTTCGCGTTAGCGTTGGTTGTACATACGGAGCTGTGATCAAGGACTCTTGTCTGGGAACGTCCTAGAAAACCGTGAGGAACACGCTAGGAACGCCGTCGTCCGTGGATGCCGAGCCAGTTCTTTCAGACCCGGGCATTGTATAGCCATCGTCTATCTGTTAAAAAATACCCCATTGTGCTATTCGGAGCCGGCACCGACGCCTCTTTCCCGAGTATGTAGCGAAGGGGTCGGTTTACCATTTTTTAGCCAAATTCAACATAGCAAATGCCCAATGCAGCTAAACCCCAAGATAGCAAATCCCACCAGAGCGCAGGGTGGACTGGCTCTTTTATTCGCAGACCAATTAACTTTACAACGGGCTGGAATGTTAACGATAATACTCTGTAACCCAGCAGTACACTAACCGGATGTCAATAACAGCCAGCAGTTTCCGCCCTATATCCTCCATCCTCTCGTAATCCTGCGTTCTAATTAGCTTGAGACAAGTGATGCTTTTTTTTTTTCAGGCGACGAAAATCGGTCTCGGACCGATCAGCACAACGAGGGCTCTTTTCTGTCGAGCGAAGTCACGCGACGTAGATTTTTCGGTCGCTGATGTAGTCACCGACCAGAAATTTTCAAGGTGTGAACGGGGCATTAGCGCACGTAAGCAAAAGGTCATTATTTAGTATACGTATAAGCGGCGTCTGGAAGACAACAAACGGCAACGGGGACACCAACTAAAGCTGGCCGGAACCCGGACTGGTCCGCGGGTTGGTGTCTTGCCGAAGCCCCAAACCACGGACGTCAGTCCAGGTTCCAGCTTTGATACCCCCAATGTCCCTTGGGTGTCATGAAGATCCTGCGCCGCCTGCTTTGTTATAATCTCAGGTGCTCTTCTGAGGGCTCCGTTCGACGGTATTTTCATTTCCGCATGCTAAATGATCTCATCTAGGACCAAATCGCACAATAAGCGCAAATTCCTTCACGTTGAAGCGCAAAAGAAAGAAGAGGCGCACTTTTCGGAGTGACTGGCTGCTGCCGCCGCAAGCTGGAACATCATGCAAAGAACCTCTTCCTTAGCTTGCTTGAGGCCAAACATTTATGTCCGACCCACTTGCCCCGTTCACGGAAAGTGAATTGTGTTGGGGACTTTCACTGCTCTTTATCTCACCTCGGTAACGACGTTCGGACGTTGTCTCGGAGTTCTGGAAATTGCTTCTCGATATCGGACCACAAGCTGGCGCAATAGCGGACCAAGCTTATGGTGACACAAAGGCGGCTCGCCTGTCTGGTTTGGATAGGCCTGATTACAGGCGCATGTACTCTTCATTCGGGATGATAGCTTGCTCCTTCACGTACACGCATGAACGTTTTGAAGCATCTAATTGTAATAGACGCAATGGTGCCAAATAATTTTGTGCCACTGCATACGTTATAGATACTAATTCTCCATACTAACTAGCTGACACATCAAAACGCTCAATTAGGAGCGCAGATATGAAACGAAACGCATGAACAATTTTGACTCATTCGTCCCTCACTGCTCGCGGAAGCTCCCGTATCGGGGCAATTGAAACGCGCTCATTGACGTTCCGTGCAGTTCAATGTACTACTTTATGGACCCCCCTTCCCTCAGGTGGTATTACATAAGAAGTGGGATTACATACAGAATACAGAATGTTCACAGCACACGAACGCATAACGCTTCTAATCTTTCTGAACTCCTAAATATGCCCTCGGTGATAGGCCCAGATCACCCGGGGGCTGGGGACACGTCGTGAGAAACCAAAGTGTCAACGGCAAAGACTTCAACAGACCGAGTTATGTATAACACCACCTGAGGAAGTGTTAGGCGGAGGGCCTTCGAAATGAAGAACGCATACTCTGACCGCGCTAGCAACGGTGACTGGGACTATCGCCAGCCATGTTCTTTGTGTTCACCTCTTGGTTATGACTTAAATTGTTCCTGCAGCACTCAACGACCTCAGATTCTGCGGTCAAATGTAGTTTGGCTCAGAAATAAAATAGTCCTCCCATTTTTTCTATCTTTAACTATATCTAGTACTATTTAAATGACTTTATTCACAAGTGATATGCCTAATGAAGGATATGGCACAGGCGGGCAGGCAGAGTTTGTCGTCCTTCACTCACAGTTTCACTTATATCGTTTTCGCATTCCTGTTAAGACATTACCGCAAGAGCCCATACTTCCCGCGTCAGGGTGAAACTGAAACTACGTCATGGCATGACGTAGTGACATATGGCGGTGCTCAGCATGCCCGATTCAGACTTAACGTGTAGCCATTTCCGATCCATTTATCTTTTCGTTCAATGGGCAATTTGATGCTTTGGCATCAAAAGAGCACTGACTTACTGACGTCTTAACAGTGTTCGTAAAAGGCGACACTGCCACGTGCATGTGGCCGTTGAGTTGCGAGTGCCGGAGGCACGTACAAGTGTGCGCGTGTGTGTGCGTAAATGTCAACTACTTGTCAAACACCTGTCAATGAGTTGTCAAGTGTTGCTTCATTACAGCCACAGTCTTGTCACGCGTTGGCCAACACAGCCCGTGCTCTCAGTGCGTGCCAAAAGCAATCCACGTTCCCACACTTTGTTTTTGTACACTCCAACGCGTCTGAAGCATACCGGTTCGGACGCAGTGGGTAGCCGTCCCTGGTACATCTTCGCTGTGGGTAGCGACACGGATGTCCGTGGCGCATCTGCTTGTGGTGGTAGGTACGCGGGAGCCGGCGACGATGAAGCGGGTGAGCTCGGCCCATCACTGGGACCAGAACGTGGCTGCGCATCTTTGTCTGCGACGTCGGTGGTCTGCGATCAGATTAAGCGACATACCGGAACCATGAATGAGGCTTTTCCCATGGGCCTTCCAATGAAATGCCGTCCCACGGGATCGGGACACTAGGTATAGCGCTTAGATCGTGCCCCTTAAATGGTCAAACAAGAATAGACGATGTTTACGTACAGTTTAACCCTTTCCGTACCGTAATGTTTTCAGTTAGTTTAACATCCCTAAATGAGGAAAACTGTACCAGATTTCTCAGAGATTTACTAGAAATATGGCTTTATGACGACTGTACGCTAGCCATTGGCTATATATGAACGAATTCCAATGACGACTATATATACTCGTCAGGGGTGCAGAAAAAGGCGTTGAAAGAAAACGACATTGCTGCTGAGCCGGTCATATAGACATGAGGACAGTAATGGCAATGGCAGACACACGTGACAAAATCGGTTATAGGAGAAAGAAGAAGGCTAATATGGGAATGAGAAGAAATTTAGACGGCTGCTTTATTGTGCGGAAGTCGCCATGTGGGCTAGCTTACTAGACTGATCAGAATTGTTATCGCTACGGGTCGCTCACGCGTTTGGTGCTAGAAACAGTACGCGGCTAGAAACTGCAGCCACGCGGCCGTCGAACGCAGCGCATTATTTACGACGTGACGTAAGCGCTCTTGCTTAAGTACAAGAAAGCATTGTTACGATTAGGTTCAATATCAGTTCGAAACGGTGCTTCCTACAGCTGAATTCAGTTAGCAAGAGTGAATAGAGACACCGCTTTCCAATTAAGGACTTAGCGTTTCGCCGTGAACGTGCAACACTTTACAAGAAATGTTCCACTCAAATCTTTTAGTTTTTGGTTGCTGTAGATTCGGTTGTTTTCAAAACACAGCTTGAGTTCCGTAAACATTTCTCTGGTCCCACTTAATTTATTTTTAAAAGCATACCCATAAAATACGCAATATCTTATTTAAAAAATTTGCTGCTCACGAAACTATATATCGGCCCATGCTTGGACCGATAGCACATCACAGTGGAAAGGGCACGTCTTTCTTCCTTGATACATTGGAGGCAAACATTTTTGGCAGAATTGCCTCACTCGTAAGAGTAAACGTTTATGATATGAATAGTGTCATCAGCCAAATCCGCAATCTCCCTGAGAGTTCTTGGGATAAGCTGGCTCCTTCTTTAAGGAATAAGGACGCATCGTGGGCATGTAATTATTTTATCGTATTCTTTTGAGGTACCGCCACTTCAAAAGCTCACCCTGACCATTGCGGTCAAAACCGGAGCCTTAAAGGGGCCCTGAACCACCCTTCGCGCTTGGCGTAATAACATAGTCCGCGGGAAGCATACGCTGCTGTGAACATCTCCGCCAAGCTTTGCTGTCGTACGCGGTGCGTGGAGCTCGCAAGCGGAGCGCGAAGTCACCTTTCTCTCAAACGTTCTCTATACAAACAGAAGCTTGCTCCTCACCGCCTTCTGGACTCCTTATTTCGTAATAAAGCGGATTCACATACGCGGCTGCTATTGGTAGCTGCGGCTTACTATTGGATACCGCGTTTGGCTTACGTTTAGCGCGTCGTAGGCACCGAAATCGGAAGTCGTGGCGTCTACGTTAACATCCATGAATGAAATTTGAACTGTGCGCCGCGGTGACACTTAGAAGGCGGAGCGTTGTGGGCCAGCCCCACTCTGCGGTAGCCTTCGTAGTGCAAGGCATTGAAGAAGGAACGGGAGCACAGCGGAGGCACTGTTTCATTTCCAATAACTCCCCTTCTGCTGAACGCATTGAAGTGCTTTTTGCGGCAAAGTATTTCTGAAATAGCCTATTTTCACTTTAAATGTCCTTCTTCACTTCGATAAAGAGTGGTTCAGGGGCCCTTTAATACGTTTCCTCATTGGCCGTTTATTGACTCAGGTGTGGTCTTTAGGAACTTGTTTATGGCATCAACTTTTCAGCTGACACAAATGATTATTTTTGTAACGTATAGCGGATCGTTCACGTCTGGTGAGAGGAGAAAGCTGGGAACGAAGATGGATTATCTCCATGGCCAACGCTTATGATTCGTTTTCTTTCTTCTGTGTGACCCTCAATGACGTCTTTATATGCCGCTTCTGGAAATAAACCATTTGGTTGTTAGTCAGCGGTCTAGCGGTCATGTGCTCTTCATTCGTACTGTGTCGCGCTGTTTCTGTATTTTTCTAAAAAAATATTGTTCCATATTTCATAGCACAGGTTATTTTAACCTATCGTTTGCGGATGTGCAAATGGGGGCATGCAATAGGTAACTCAAGGCGAGGGACTTACCACATTTTTGCTGGTCTTCGGTGTCTGCAGCGTTGCCGAACGTTTTTCTGCAATCTGACCGGAAGGATTCTTGGACGAAGAGGCCTCAACTTCGATTGTAGCAGGTGTTTCGCAAGGTGCTGAGTTCCGGCTTCGAGTCTGGCAAGACTCGGTGGTGTTTCTTGTCGACCGGTAACCAGGTCGGCGCACATATGATGCTAGGCTCGGCTCTTTCTCAGTGTTCGGCGAGTTGGGTGAACTGGTCGCTTTCTTGCTCGAACTTTTTCTACCTGTTGGTGGAACGATGAAACCTTTGCCATCACCTGGAACTGCCTCTGCGTGGGGATTTCGAGGAGCACGCTTCTCGCTTTTGCGAGAAATTGACCGGCCGTTTTCGGCATTGTTGAGAGTCACCTTTTGTTCAGCTCCACCGCTCTTTTCCGGCTGCGGGCGCTCGTCAGAGCAAGGACGAGATAACTGACCGTGCGACTTTCCCGTTGAGCTGAGGCTGGGCTGAGCGGCGCCGTCTTCTCGGGCATCACTGTCTGAAGTAGCGTGAAGAGGCTGTGGGTTTACTACCTTGACAGTCTCCCCGACACCGATTGCGGCGACGCTGTGGTGGGAATTCCGTGAAGACATCGGAGTCGGCGTCTGATCAGACGCTGCTGCGTCCAGGTCGAATGTGACGTGCATTCCACGAAATGGTCTTCGCAGTGAGCACATGGCCGGCGTTCTTTGAGGCCTTGAATGCACATGGGGGCGTCTGGTATTCGTTTGACTGGCCATCTCACGTTTTTTCCGCGTCAGAGGGCTGTAGATGGAGAACCTAGAAGTTGTTGCCTCAAAACATGGCTCGTAACCTAGAAGTAAGATGGCTACTGCTTTTGCTCTTCGTCTTCTTTTCACGCGTGTTTCTTTCGTAGCCGCCAGATGACAGGGGGCAGCTGTGACGTAGTATGATTCGAAGCGAAGAGAGGTAAAATGTTCAAAATGCAGAAAAATGAGATAGTCGACTTCAAGCATTTACATTACATCAATGCCTCTCACGTCAATGCGAGGTCACGTTTACCAGCTTCCGATGCAGGGTCCCGACCCTAAATTTTTATCATAAAGATAAAAATTTAGGGTCGGTCTAGAATCTCAACTTATATTTGATTCTAGGGTGACGAAGACGAAACCATTTACCATATCCTTCTTTCTTGTGGCCGTTTCAAATCTTTTCGCAAAATTTCACGTGGACTTCCTGTCAGTGATTTTACGTTCTCAATGACTATTCAAAATTTGTTATCATTTGGAACGGTACAGTTTGGCCGCAGCCACAAGGCAATTTACAATTCACTGCATAAGTTTATAGAAGACTAAAGCTGGTTACGTTGCTAGGGGTTCTATATCATTCCTGAGATGTTATCACATGTTCTTTTAATCAATATTTTGTGAAAGGTATGTTACACTTTATCATGAAATAAATATATCATCTTGCTTTTTCACAAGTCTTGTTATTTGTGAATATTCATTTAAATTCTCTTTTGTGTGGCTAATATCTCTCGTGGGTATCTGCCATATTGAAAAGAGATCAACATCAACAAAATGGGCTTAAAATTGTAATGTCGGCATCCTCGGCCTGGGTGGCGGAGGCCCCACCATAGAACATGAAGGAGCGTGCCGCAGGCCGACAGGCGACAACATGGGAGGAAGAACAGAACCAGCGAAGAACCCTAGTATATATAACTCCCGGTTAGTTCACTTTGTGCACGTATAAATAGAAGGAACACGAGGTGGCGCCATCGGCACTCTAACATTGATACCAAGGTCGATACACACCTTGTTGATACCCTGAGGCGTCCCAGTCGTCCCGTACATCGCAATACACCACAAAAATAAGCAGCTGTCAAAAAAAAAAAGGTACGTCCATTATCATCAGCTATACAAGCGACACGGTAGAAAACAGCATCTGTTTTCTTAGTGCCGCCTTATCATGAATGATGATGGGACAACCCTCGAAGTTCTTCGAAGTTTGCTCGCGCGGCACCAGCGCCGAATACTCCCCTGGCGGAAGTATGGAAGTGTCGAAGGTCGTCGCTGGGCTAGCGCGCGCCCGTGTTCTCTACGGCGCGAGCGATCGTGCGCGTTCTTTTCGCGACGGCGAGCGCGACTTCATCAACCAGGAAAGGTGGCACGCAATACTGCTGTGTTGTTGATTGCCACAACAGCCTCGAAAGGTCGAAAGCCACCCGTGAAGTCCTACAGAATTCTGGGGATTAGGTACGAGAAGGACAGCGTGGATAACGGCAGGCCGAGTCAAGTAAGTCACGTACTTTCACATTCGCGAGCAATATCATGGCCGCTCGATCAAAACACAATAGTAATATGCCTGTATTTAGCACATGGCCGTTTGTTTAGACGTGTCGCGTAGTTGAATCGTACAGTGACATGCACCGTGTTAGCGGTACATGCATACGTGTTGCGCCGCTAAGCTCGACGACTCAAGCTCGATTCCTGGCCACGGCGGCCGCATTTCGATGGAGGCGAAATGCAAGAATACACTTGTTACCGTGTACTTTGATTTTTGTGCGCGTTAAAGAACCCCGGTGGTCCAAAATTATTCCTGAGACCCTCCATTACAGCGTGCCTCATAATGATATCGTGGTTTTGGCACGTAAAACCCCCAAATTTAATTGATTGTACTGTTCGTTCACTCGCGATCGGCAAGGACGAGCTCAAGAGAATTATATCCCTTTCCAAATGCTGCAACTTAAATTGATAGTTGTGCAGGCAACAAAAGGGTCTGCGCGCTACTTGTCTTTGGTGTGGTGGCAATTCGTATTTAATGCAAGCTGCGGTCATCGCGTGCGACGGTAAGCGGCAGATCGGAAAGCAGCTGCCCGAGACATGCGCGTTATGTTTGTTGCTTGGCCATGCTTTCTAGGTTCACAATATCCAAACATGCTTTAAAGTAATTGCCACCTTCCACATCCTTCCTGCTTAACTCTTCCTGCCAAGAATCTTCGTTTCGTGTAAAATCTTCGTTTCGCGTGCGTATGCCCTTCAGTGCATTATAGTCACCGAACACACCAATTGACACACCAATTGACTGAAGTGAAACGTTCCGCTGAATCGTCTGTTGCGCTACTGCCAGCGCCTAGGAGTAGACCGACTAAGGACGGCTACCACCAACATGGTGGCAACCGCGGACGACGGTAGCGCTCCTTGTGGATGACGTCAAGTGCATACACCCTATAGAAACGAAGGAATTTCACATTCTTATTTAAAGCCAATGAATGTATGCTTCTCTCTTGACGGGTAAATCGACGGCATAATTATTTATTCGACTTTTCCTTAACGCTGCAGCTATGTTAACCTTGTAAAACTTGGGAACAGAGATCTGCCGACTCCGCTTCTGATTGCACGGGGACGCCAACACGAACAATGCCACCTAGGATAACTTACGCAACCGATCAAAACCGTTTCACGTTGCCTGTTTGCAGCCGCGCGCGTACCTCTACGATTCGCTTCTGCAGAAGCGGTGCGTACCAGGATGCGTACCAGGATGGAGGTTGTACCTATATCGCCAATGACGAGTCACACTATATTTGCTCCTCTCAACGCCAAAGGTCATGGTTGGCAATTGGCTTTGGCTCCATTTAAACTATAGAGGGCGGTATATGTCCAGAAAAAACTTACCTTTGCATTTTTGCCGTTTGTTTAGCCTGGAAACACTGATTTAAAAATGGCGGCGCACATGAACAATGCCATTGACGGAGATATCTCCAGAACGAGAGCTGTTATTGCAGTTCTGAGAGCATTGCTGAAGACTGTGTGAACTGATGAACTTCGGAAAATAATTTAGGTGTTAAGAGTTAACACAGTTCGCCAGCTTTTGCAGAAGGGTGGAATCTCAGGCAACAAACAGGCTGTGCCAGTTTTAACGTATCTGGCAAAATGTGACAAACCATAATTGTTTTAGCTGGACGCAGACTTTTACTTGCAGGAAATTAGAGCGGTCCTCCAGCTATTGAAGACCAAATCGGCGCCTGGTCCTGACAGGATCACCAACAAAATCCTTCGAAACCTGAACGACGACGCCATCGAGAAGCTCTGCGAGTACATCAACTCGTGCTGGAAGGAGGGCCGAATTCCGCAAGCGTGGACGTCCGCGGACGTTATACTCATACCAAAGCCGGGCAAACCGCTAGAGGTCCGAAACATGAGACCGATCTCCCTCACGTCCTGCGTCGGGAAAGTGATGGAGCATGCCTGACTCAACAGGGTGACAACGCTTCTTGAGAAGCAGGACGCCTTCGGCACCCACATCATCGGTTTCCGCAAGGGACTTTCCACTCAGGACGCCATGCTGCAGATCAAGGGACAGGTCGTGAACGCTCCGAGTACGCACGTGCGCACCTTACTCGGGTTAGACCTCAAGAGCGCCTTCGACACGGTGAAGCACCTGGCCATATTGGACAAAATCAGCCGACTCAATCTCGGGGCGAGGTTCCACCGATATGTCAGCAGCTTCCTGAATGGGCGCGAGGCGACGGTCAAGATCGACGGGGCCACGCCACGAACGGTCCAAATGGGCGGTGCGGGAACGCCGCAGGGCTCGGTACTTTCCCCTATGCTTTTCAACCTCATCATGATCGGCTTGCCGGAGCGTCTCGATGCAATAGAGGGCAGCAATCACACGATCTACACAGATGACGTGACGGTGTGGACCACGGAGAACACGAGCGTCGGCTGAATGGAAGACCGGCTGCAGCGGGCCGTCCGGGAGGTGGAGCGGCACCTTGAAGGCACGGGACTCGTCTGCTCACCCGACAAGTCAGAGATCCTACTCCACAGACCGCGCAAGAAAGAACCCCTCCCGCAGGGCGTGCTCGACGCCCGTCGTTTGGGCGTACACGTCACGACGAGGGATGGGACCCTAATACCGACGGTGTCCAAATTGCGAGTGCTCGGCCTGTGGCTGGAAGAGAACGGTGCCAACCGCGAGCTGGTTTCCCGACTGCAGAAGAAAGTAGCCGCCGCCACGCACCTCGTGCGGAGGGTCGCGAACAAGAGGAAAGGAATGAAAGAACACAACGTGACGAGGCTGATACAGGCGTACGCGCTGAGCCATATATCGTACGTCGCCGCGTACGCCGACTGGAACAGGAGCGAAATCGACAAGCTGAACGTGGCGATCCGCAGGGCGTTCAAAACCGCCCTGGGGGTACCCCAGTACACGCCACAGGCTCCTCGAGCTGGGCGTGCACAACACGCTCGAGGAGGTCGCCGAGGCGCAGAGAATCGCGCAGCAGGAGAGGCTGTCGGGCACCAGAACGGGAAGACGAATCCTCGACCTGCTCGGGATTCGATATCACGAGGCACGGGGACTGAAGGAAACGCTTTTACCGGAAGTCAGGGACGTCATACACACGGAAAACATGCCGAAGAACATGCACCCGGTGCATGACGTGCAACGACGTAAACGCAGGGCGGTAGCAATCCTCGAGGAGCACGGAAGACGAGAAGGCGTCCTCTTCGTCGATGCAGCCAGGTACCCGCGGCCCACCGTTAACGTTGGCGGCGAAGAGGGACGACGACCACCACCGCCACTACAACAGAATGTGCGAGACGAACCGGGGATGCCAACACCACCATCACTATTACTACTACGACAAAAACGGCAGCAGCAAAAGCGCCAACATCAACGACACGGCCGGCCGACGGCGTCGGCGCCCGCCTTCTCCATGGCAGTCGTAGATAGGAAGGGAAGGATACGAGTCACGGCATCAGCGAAGCTGCCGTCGGCCGAGGCAGCGGAGGAGATGGCCATAGCCCTCGCGGTACTCCACGGAAGTACGGAGGATAGCCTGATCATTAGCGACTCCAAATCAGCTATCCGGAACTATACACCAAAGGTTGGGTGTCCGCGGATGTGGCGCGCATGCTCAACGCCAGAGTCGGGGACTTCGTGTCCGGCACGATTACGAACAAGGCCCTCAAATGGTTCCCCGCGCACGTCGGGGAGCTTGGCACCACCAAAGACAACAGCCGCGACAACAACAACAACAACAATACCAACGGCCGAAGACACACCGGCATTCCGCCCAACCACAACGAGCGCGCCCATCTCGTCGCGAGGCAGCTTACCCGCCGCGACGCGATCCCCCAGAGGGCAGCCCCCGCCGTTGTTGTGCGGGGCCCGAACGGAGGAGTTACCAACACAACCCAAATCGCGGCGGATGGAGCTGGGGGCCACGGGGACGCCAACCGCGACATCAAGGAGTTTCCGGCCTCATACCGAGAGGTTCTTGGTCACTACGAGAAAGAATGTGAGAAATATCCACAACCCCACGGGCGGCTGGACAGGTCCCAGGCAGTCCACCTGAGGCGGTTGCAGACAGGCACTTTCACCAACCCCTACCACCTGCACCGCCTGTGGCCCGCGCGGCACCCATCGCCCGGCTGCCCCTGGTGCGAGCACGAACGGGCTGATATGGCCCATATGCTTTGGGAATGTCAACGCCATGAGCAAGAAGCACCAAGACGAAGGCAGAATACAACATCAGGACCCTCTGAAGGCGGGCGCCTCACAGAGAGATGGCAAGCCGCCCTCCTCAGCGAGGCACCCGAGGACCAGGAGTGGGCCGTCCAGCGGCCAGGGCTATTGCCGAGGATCTCGAGAGATTTTTCTCCGGCGATGGACCCCTGGTAGCCTAGCCCCGGGCACCAACAGCCATAACCGTTGGACATATAAAGTTTATTCCTATCCTATCCATAATTGTTGTTGGTGGAAGACCTCTTCAAAATGCAGGCAAAATGTGACTAACCATAATTGTTGTTGGTGCAGGACCTCTTCAAAATGCTGCACCTGGGCCTCCAATTCAAGCACGTGCTTGGAAGCACTGCAGTTACATTTACTGCCCTCCTGCAGCCACAAATACAAGCTTAGTTGCAGTCAGTTTGCCAAAGTGTTTGTTTCATCTTAAAACAATTTCACGTCATTGCAATGCATACACCTCAAGGGGCCCTGCAACACCTTTTGAACAATAAGAAAATCCTGTTCGTCTGTTGTCAAGGTTAAGGGCCCCGTGTCGTAGAAAATCCGGTGTTGGCGTCGGCGGCATTGTTCGTTACATAAAGGGCCGTTTATAGTCCGATTGTATCGGCGCGCGGGCGAGCGTCGTTCGCGGCCAGTCACGCTACGTCGGTTGCGCTGCGCCAGCCGAAATGCCATCCCCTTTATTGGAGGCGAGGAGTTACGGAGTCGTCATCTGTCGGAAGCATAGAGTAACATACGGATTACAAGAGTGCCCACTCCAGCCTAAAAGCGGCCGAGCTACGCAGCTTCATGCCGCCCGCTAGAGGGCAATACAACACTCCCTGTCTCCAAGGGAACGCGCTTACTAGTTATCTACTGTAGTAACATTTCTATAGTGCACTATACGTCTACTTGTCTATGTGGCTGTAGACGTAGGCGTTATCAACGGGATCAGCCGGCCGTGAGCGGTGGATGATAAGAGTAGTATAAAGAATAACGCATCGCTACAAAATATCGGCCATGGTGTGATCAGGCAAGGCGGCGCTACAAAAGATGTGCGATAACGTCTGCGTGGTCTTTGCTGGATTCGTCTGCCAGAACGTCTGTCTGCTTGGCTGCTGCTTGGTAAGAAGGCCTTGATTACGTTTTTTTTTTCCTTCATTACTTTGCAAGTTGCTTATGTATTTGTCGCTTCAGCCGTAAGTTGACATTTGTCGTATTTTGCTGTTCGGCGCAGAGAGCTTTTTGTGTTCTTCACTTCGTGCATAATGTTCTTGGATTGCTTTACATTATGTATATAAGTAACAGCAATTTGGAATGCTGCGCAGCACGTTTGCGAGAAAATCGTTTCTTGGCGCGAGAAAGTGAGTCGGCACACGCTGGTATACGTAGTCTGAATTCAATGCACGTTTGAGCAATTGTGTGAAATAATGCAGTTATGCTTAGAATCGTTATTAGTGGCGTGCGCAGGTTACTTGAAGCCTTTGTTACGAACGCAATTAGAGAGAACTTGCGAATTGAGAAGAATGTTTGTAAGCTGTGGCTACGACGTATTCTGAATAAACACGCCTGCCTCAGTAGCGCAGAAGGTTTCTTTTTTTTTTTTTTTAGCTGCGACAATTGCGCGTGACGCTTTTTGCGAAAGGGCGATCTGAAGTGCGTAGGGGAAAATTTGCGCGAAGGTGGGAGAGAAGACATAACCAATACTTTTTTTTTACAGGTCATGCCGACCATAGTCAATTACTACGAGAATTACTGCTGTGTTGCGAGGTGCAGTAACAACGGCAGGACAGGGAGAGAGCGTGGTTGGCTGACAACTGGAGTGAGCAGCCTTCATTCCTTGTTTGCTATGCATCCCGAAACTACCACTTAATATAACAAAGGTTAGGCTTCAAAGGACGAGCGTTGTTTTCCTCTTTGATGCTAATGCTGTCTTCTGCAGTTTTGCTGTTCTGTGGGGTTTTTCATAATATCGCCTGTTAATTCCTTTTGTGAAATTTATTCTCAACATATGGCGCCTGTATTGACATGTCTTGCACTTTGCAGTGCAATACTTTCTGTGCTTGCTTTCACCGAACGTTGCGAAAGAGAACTGTGTGCATGTGCTTACTGAGAATATGACTTGAAAATAAAATGTTTCGTCTCTTCCAACACTTGTCATGTTTATTTAAAATGTCTACATAAACACACAGTGGCATCGTGTGCTTGCTGCTCTGGCGGTACAGCTTACACGAAGCTACTCGATGCATGCAAGCAACGCGTTAAAAAATTCGAAATAGAGCCTCCGGGACGAGCACTCGAACGGAAGCGATCTTGGAGGCCGTGTAATTTTTCTGATCACCAGAAAATAGCCTTCGAGATTAGTTTTTCTGCGGTCCCAATCTCTGAGTCTGCGTAGATTCCACACACCCTCTAGGTGCGCTGCAAACCAAAGTCGGCTAACACCCCTATATATAAAAAGTAGCGCCAACCACTTCCCTCCTCCTCCGTTTCGCTGTCGCGCTCGGCACGGCCCGCGCGATCGAGGCGCGATATCGACAGTGGCGCCGCCTACGTCGGGCCTGCCGTGGCAGACGACAGATAACGCGCTACCAGAGGAAATCCGCGGAAAACTTTGATCGCGCCTTGCGGAGCAGTTTTCGAGGCGCGATTTTGCTTCGTCAGTCAGTAACTGGCCTTAATAATGCCGTTTTAGAAGTAGCAACGCGACGATGCGAGACGGCGCAAATACCAAGTGTGCAGCAAGCGTTTGCGCTCGCCAGATGGTAAACAAAAAAAGCCTTTTGCCCTAGCCTTGTCGGCTGCGGCAACTTAATGCGCAGCAGCATGCCATCACAACGAAGTTCTTGTCCCTAACACGTTTGCTCAGTTTGTGTATCCAGCACTTTCGTCGCACAGGCCCGAGAATGGCAGTCGGAGCGCGCTGGAAAGAAAAAAATATACAAAAGCGCCACGCGTGCTTCCACGTGACACGGATTGGCCAATGGGGGAGCGGAGGAGGCTGGGGCGACTGGAGGCAGCGAGGAGGAAACGCCGTGGTGAGCGCGGTGGCGGCAAGATCTAAGAATGGCACTACTTTTTTATATATAGGGGCTTTAAAATCGGCAGCAGGGGCCTATGGAAGTGTCCTCTCTTATCCTTGTATGTTACTCTATGTCGGAAGCGCCTTGCTATAAGGGATAACGCGGCGCACTCCTCGTAGGTTTGGCTGTCGGCGCTCAATAAAAGCAGCACGTGGGAGCCCTCCTGGCCATTTTTGTAAGTACTCTCCAAGGAATGGAAGTATCTTATTGACAAAATAATAACATGGGGCAAACAGAAAGCGCAGAATAGTTTACAAGCTCCATATTTTTACCGAATACGTACAGTGAACGCCCATTGTGCCCGGTCGACGCGATGGAGTCCCTCCAACCAGCTTTTTCCGTGAATGGTAGGCAATCGCTGAGAGCGGAATATATATATATATATATATATATATATATATATATATATATGAAAGTGTTCTTATAGTTGGGCTGTCTGTATAACCAAATGGAGCATAACAGAATGAAGCCTCAATGCAGCGATCGCACAGGTTCGCAGCGACCGACTGCGCGTCTTCATGCATGTACGCTTACAATGTTTCGCTTTCGCTGCGAGCGCGTTTTCGCGCCGTGTCGTGAGCTTTAGGCCGCAGCATATAAGCATTTGACAGCATACACAAGCAACCATTGTTGCGTGGGCGCTATCAGAGCTGCTCAAAAATATAACTAGCGACTTCGACGCTACACGGCGACTCTTGATATGCCATTGTGACGACTGATTTTTTTTCTTCTAAATTCTTTGACGTTTCAGTATCGTTATTTCTCAAGTTGCGTCGAACTGTAGGTTTGTCGGTCTTCTCAGCGAGGAATTTCCCGGTGCTTCTTTTTGTTAATCTAGTGCATTCATTGGTGCGAATATAAACATGAGCATTTGCCAAGCCTTTTTTGAAAGTGCTTCTTACAGTTCCCTGCACATACTGATGAACTTGCCAGTATGTAGCATCAACAAGTTTATAGACCAAATCTTCATGACATTAACCGGGCAGCGTGCGTGGGCGAGCTTCGCAGTGCGCGCTTTCTGCTGCTCACCGAACATCGCAGCCCCAAACCGTAGCAGAGATCTCCCTCGCAGAGAGGATGAAGACGAAGTGAACTGAGCAAGCGTAGCTTCTTGCCTTGCTGCGATAGTTTTGTCATAGTGCAGGCTTAATTGTGCTTCTTGGACGAGAAGACATCTGAAGCGATGACAGCCGGCACGTCATCGCTTGCGTCGAGCATGCCTCTTCGCACTCTATCCCCCAGTGATATAGTGTAAGGCTCGCCACGTCGACATGGAGATGACCGGTTCCTGTTTCTCCAACAGTGACCCTATGGACTCCGACAACGACTACACCGTCGTGGAGGGCAAGCGACTGAAGAGGAAATACCGCAGGACAATCAAAGATGTGAGTGAGCAGCGCCCCAATGTGCCGCCTACACCGACTTACAGGATTGCTTTTGTACCTCTCGACGTGTCTAAGAATTTAAATTCCGTGCACAGACAGGTAGTCAACACCTACCTTGGTAATGTGGCTCCGAAAGGAATTAACAAAGTGCGCTTCAACACCAGAAAAAACGTAGTCACAGTGGAAGTAGCGACGCAATCCGCCCTAGAAAAATTGAAAACCCTCCGCATACTAGGACACATAGAAGTCCGGTCGTTCATTGTGCACAGTGGTCACACTAGGGCAGACGTTATTTCCGATGTCGTGATTGACATCAGCGACGAAGAGTTCCAAAGGCTTCTGTCTTCAACAGTGAAGGTTCTCGACTTTCATCGCTTCGGTCGCTCGACGAGCGTCAAGCTTCTTTCGAGGGACACACGCTACCTGATCATGTCAAGGTGGGCTATGTGAGGCATCCGGTGCGTCCTTATGTGCCCCGACCAATGCAGTGTCCCAAGTGCCTGAAGCTAGGCCATGTCAGCGCTGTCTGCACAGGCCAGATGGCATGGCTCCACTGTGGCGGCAGTCATGACATATCTTCATGCACAGTAAAAGAAATGAAGTGCTTGAATTGTGGTGGACCCCACGAGGCCAATTCCAAGGATTGCCCTAAACAGAAAAAGGAGATAAAATACTGAACCAAATGAGCAAGACAAGTATGTCCCACAAGACGCAGCAGCGTTAGTGAAAAACCGGAGGAGGCGATCACGTCGTCGACGTGGGAAAGCTGTAGGTGCAAACGAGAGCTCCTTGTCTCCAATTCCACAGGTCCAGCAGAAGGTAGTTCAATCGGCCTCGATCGATCTCTTCGAGCCATTGCTTCAAGCGAGCCTCACAAGCCCGGATTCGAATATATGGCCATGCTTGCCGCAGCGTAGACGGGCCTTAGACTGTCAGCGCGAGCAAGGACAATGCACTGAAAAATCACCGTTGGACTCTGTCATCAAAGCGATGCTGCGTCAAATAATCGACGCCCTGCAACTGCTACTGACTGGTTTAAATACGTCCAGTGGCGCTAACAGCTGCAAAAATTATGCAAGCTATAGACAGTCTTCTGGCTACACTGTAGTAGCATCTACCTCTGCCCGCGAAGGTGACTGTGCTGTTCTGGGAAGTCATCGTGTTCACCACGATGGGAACTAATCATCGTGTTCACCATACCAGCATCATCCTTCCTCTTCACATCCTATCTCTGTTATTCCCCCAACCCCCTTCCCCAGCGTGGAGTAGCAGGCTAGAGGCACTTCACTCAGGCCGACCTCTCCACCTTTCTGCCATTAAAACGTCTCTCTCTCTCTCCCTCGCGGAAGTGCTTGCTGCCCACCCGAGTTGCAGCCGATGGCTTCTTGCCGGTTCTAGGTTTCGTAATCCAAGGTACACGCAGCTTCTTGGCCTGTGGGCACGTGTGAAGGCTGGACACCGGGCTCCGTTGCGTACGTCCGGCGCTGCGGCACCGAGCAGTAGCCCACCATTTTGGACGCCTTCAAAGGCAAGCCACTACCTATTATAGTGCTTTCAAGTGTTGTCCAAGCAAACACCCGAGGCGGGGAAAACATCCTCGCTTAATCAGAACCGGAGCGCTTTCGTTTTCAGCTCGCTTCGGCGCTTCCGAAGTAGATGACGCCAGACCTCGGAAACTCCGCTGGTTTTCTGTCCGCGCGAATTGCAGCGCCATCCATGAAATGGATGCCAAACCAAAGGCTATATTCTGGGGCTCAATTCTGGACACGCATGGCGGCTGCACGGCCGCCATTATCCGCCATCTTGGCTGTCTCATTGGCTGTCCAGAGGTCACGTGTTTTGAAATTTGTGCCGGGAAACGGAAGTTTTGCAAAGTACAATTTTGCGTTTTCGTCAGAATGACGAAAGGTGACGTGGAGCTGCAAGTTTTATCGACTAATACTTCTTTGTGGTCCTTGGCACCTATATTGCGACTCTAGCGCTTTAAAGAGAAAGTGGACGGTAGCGTGCAGAAGCTCGTGCAATGCATCTGCAATTTCGCGAATATGTGGTGGCGTTCCAAGATAGCCGGCATGTCAGCTTGTTCATTGGCTGAAGGAATATCCCGTGAGGAGCGTCACAGGAAGGGCCGTTCGTAAACGTCAATTTGACGTTGCAGTGACGTTGCGCTGGGCCGCCATTGCAGAGATTTTCCGCCATAATTTGTGGTGCGACGAGCCGCGCGAATTATGGTAATGAGCGGCCATGTGCAATGACAGTGGAGAGGCATGCGTCGCCGCATTTTCGCTGTCATTTGAAGCCATAAAATCTTTTGTTCACAACGCGTGTTCATAGCATTTGCATCGCTCTCGGGTGGTGTTGGCATTTGTGTTTTGCACCGTCATTTTTATTAAAAACACGTTTATTTGAAATAACATCGGTTGAAACTAGCAAACTTTCTGCGACATGTATCACTTTTCACTATTGCGTTTGTATACATATTATAATCAATATTAATGACTTTTCGCGTCATCAAAAGCTATGACAACGGTGACTTTTTAATTTACAAAAAGAAATGTACGCAAGACGGCGCCTTGAAGTTTCCTCTCGCGGTGCGAGTAAGCAGCGAAGTGCACAAGAGATGGCAGTGCCGGCGTTTGCGTCGCTCAAGCGGGTACCTGTGGCGCGCGCAACGCTATCGATGATATTCGGCCGCTTCTCAGCCAGACGAGTCGGGCTGAGTCACTTGCGGATCACGAGATAGCGACAACGCGGCCTACAGCGTGCGCTGATCATCACTGGCAGGTCGCGTATGTTGTCTCAAGGTAGAAAGCAAGCGCGTGGGCGCCAATATACGATGACTCATTCCGTTTCCCAAGGACACGCATCCTAGCTAATGAAGCAGACGACAGCCTGCGCGCATGCAGACGACGGAAGCGAGAAACGATTTTGATGGAATAATCGTGCGCTTTGAGCTAGCTGCTTTATTTTTACTGGGGAGGAAAACTGTTTTGCTTTATCAACCACGCTATGTTCAATGCCTACATTACAGTTTCTTAGGCGAAACGTCAAATTTGCGTCACGTTACGAAAGCAAATCGCGGCTATCGGCGCCATTTTGTAAGCGTCGCGCGTACGTCACGCTTCGAAGAAAATGGCGGAATGTCCAGAATAGCGGCTCTGGACATTCCACCGTTTTCTTCGAGGCGTGACGTAGGCGCGACGCTTACAAAATGGCGCTGATGGCCCTGTTTTGCTTTCGTAACGTGACGCAAATTTGACGTTTCGCCTAAGAAACTGTAATGTAGGCATTGAACCTATAGCCTTCTTGATAAAGCAAAACAGTTTTCCTCCCCAGTAAAAATAAAGCAGCTAGATCAAAGCGTACGATTATTCCATCAAAATCGTTTCTCGCTTCCGTCGTCTGCATGCGCGCAGGCTGTCGTCTGCTTCATTAGCTAGGATGCGTGTCCTCGGGAAACTGAATGAGTCATCGTATATTGGCGCCCACGCGCTTGCTTTCTACCTTGAGACAACATACGCGACTTGCCAGTGATGATCAGCGCACGCTCTAGGCCGCGTTATCGCTATCTCGTGAACCGCAAGTGACTCAGCGCGACTCGGCTGGCTGAGAAGTTGCCGAATATCATCGATAGCGTTGCGCGCGCCTCAGGTATCCGCTTGAGCGACGCAAGCGCCGGCACTGCCATCTCTTGTGCACTTCGCTGCTTACTCGCACCGCGAGAGGAAACTTCAAGGCGCCGTCTTGCGTACATTTTTTTTTTTACAAATTAAAATGTTGTTTGTCATAGCCTTTGATGACGCGAAAGACATTAATATATTACAATACAAACGCAGTAGCGAAAAGTGCAAAAGTCGCAAGAAGATTGCTAGGTTCAACCAATATTATTTCAAATAAACGTGTTTTTTAATAAAAATGATGGTGCAAAACCCAAATGCCGACACCACCCGAGAGCGATGCAAATGCTATGAGCACGCGTTGTGAACAAAAGATTTTTATGACCCGAACTGACAGGGAAAATGCGACGATACGCATGCCTCTCCACTGTCATTGCATATGGCCGCTCATTACCATAATTCGCGTGGCTCGTCGCACCACCAAATTATGGCGGAAAATCTCTGCAATGGCGGCCCAGCGCAACGTCACGCAACGTCCAAATTGACGTTTACGAAACGGCCCTTCCTGTGACGCTCTTCACGGGATATTCTTTCAGCGAATCAGCAAGCTGACATGCCGGCTATCTTGGAACGCCACCACATATTCCCGAAATTGCAGATGCATTGCACGAGCTTCTGCACGCTACCGTCCACTTTCTTTTAAAGCGCTAAAGTCGCAATAGAGGTGCCAATGACCACAAAAAGTATTAGTCGATAAAGTTTGCAGCTCCACGTCACGTTTCGTCATTCTGACGAAAACGCAAAATTGCATTTAGCAAAACTTCCGTTTCCCGACAGAAACTTCAAAACACGTGACCTCTGGACAGCCAATAAGACAGCCAAGATGGCGGATAATGGCGGCCGTGCAGCCGCCATGCGTGTCGAGAGGCTATTCTGGACCATAGCCTCCTATATACTTTCTATGCCTGCTCGATCACTGCACTTCCCTTCTTTCGCGCCGTCGCGACTAGTTCGAATGTGAGCCGCCGGTGACGCCTGCAGCCCTGGGTAGTGGCAGACGACGAGAGCAGCGCAGTAGTCTCGCTGCTAGCTTAGTCAGCATCGCAAAAAGCGTAAACTTTAATGACGTAAATGCAGAGAAAACTTGTATTATAATCATATTAGACTACTTGTGCCATCTCTTAGAGAACATTAACTTGCATTCGAATGTCAGAATAAAGTCGTATCTACGCTATCAATATAAATACATGAAGATATTGCATTAGCTGTTTATTATTATTAATTTTTTCCAGTTTCCTTATACAAAAAAACCAAGGGGCCGGACAAAAGGTGCTTTTGAACCTGACTGGGTCCGGGGCCAAGCTGTACACGGAGGAAACAGCAGATATACAAATCAAGAATTATTTCATATCTACTCACATAGAAAAAGAAAAAAAAAATGTGCATAGAAAGCAGAAACAAATAGTAAACAGAATTCAAAACACTGACGGGATCCACGTCTTATTCGCAAACACACAGGCACAAGTGTGCATGAAACACCTAGTAATATACACCAAAATTGAT